>NC_083101.1:78592884-79259781 GCF_949774975.1 Lagenorhynchus albirostris
GGAATATTATTTGGCCATAAAAATGAAGGACATCCTGCCACTTGCAGCAACATCAGTGAATGTTGAGGGCCTTATGTGAAATGAAATAAGTCAAAGAAGACAAATATTTTATGATATCATATGTGGAATCTAAAAATAGCAAACTCATAGAAAAAGAAAGTAGAATGATGGTTGCTGGGGGACTGGGGGGTGGGAAATGGGGAGATGTTGGTTAAAAGGTACAAACTTTCAGTTATAAGACGAATGATTTCTGGGAACCTAATGTAGAGCCCATTATCAAGTTCCCCAACTGTAATTGAATCGCATATGAATGATAGGTCATGGGAGCCATTTAACCAGGAAGTTTTTCAAGGATAAAAACATTGTATATTAAAAAGAAATGGACTTAGTCATTCCAGGAAGGTCTTCAAATCTAGGACCTCTTATGTATTGAGTGGTTTTGTACAAAGTATTTATTTGTACAATAAGTTGTACAGTTGTATTTGTAACTAAAATACAGCATGACGACTATAGCTAACAATATTGCTTTGAAAAACAAAAAGAAGAAGCTATCTGGCCTGTAATTCTACCAACGAGGACATTTAATCTGATGTCCAATGAATATTAAATGTAGACTGGAATTCTTCTAAAAGAATTCAGTAGCCCGCATCAGAGAAAACTGTTTTGCCTTATTCAAGCAGAAAAGGAAAATACCTATTTTGGACCTTTATTAACCTGAAAATTTGGGTTCATTTAACGTTTGACAGCATTTCCAGACATTACTTTCCTGAACTCTACTCTTACTATAGGTTTTTGCAAAGGAGACAGTAAACAATACAGACAATGTTCTCTTACATGAGATCTTTTGGTCACTTCTATCTCTGACAATATTCAGATACTGTTTTTAAGAAAAGCAAAGTCCGTAATGCTCTACATAGGGCATATTATTTCTGAAATGTTATTGGATTATGACTTGGAATACTTAAAGTCATTTAGTTGTTTTTGGTAACAATACTTCATAATTTAAGATTAACCTTTTACAAAAAAGATACCAAATTAACTGGGGTGAAAATGCAAGGATTATTATATAATGGGCAATACCTGAATATGACAACCAAAAAGGGGCTGAAAGATATGACACATACTTCAAAATGAAGCTCTTGTGGCTTTGAGACTTGCTGTCTTGTCTGGGCCTGATGTTAGGCTCAATGCTATGCATAACTGAACCTTCACTTACTTTTTAGTTACTTATTATTTATTAGATAATTATTGTGTATTATTTATCACACAATAGTTCAATCAAAATCCTTAGTCAATCAGTTCATTAGACTGTGAGTTCCTTAAGAAACACACTCTGCATTATACGGCATTGAGTTCATCCTTTGTATTTAGTGAATGGGTGAATCAACCAACATACAGGAAGTGACTACTATATGAATCCTGGAGATTGAGAAATTCATTTCTAAGCATGTCAGTAAATTATGAACTGGATGTGGAGACTAGGCACATGTATATGATGAGAAGAAACAAGGAAGTGATCAGAATTTGAAACTAAAAATGTAACACTCTGGTTGCAAAAGACTGTATATTATAATTAATCATGATTAGTGGATGTTTTTGCTGTGAAGCCCTGAATTAGACACTAGATTTTGCTTTGAGGTTTCACACACACACACACACACACACACACACACACACACACACACACACAAATGATAGTTGAAACTGAGTCATGTTCTATTATGTTGATTAACAATCAACCTTCAGACCAAGTATAAACTGGATCCTGATTCAGGCATTTACCCATTTTCTCATTTGACAGTACTGTGACAGATATGTAAGTTCCCTGGGATCAAATGTTAGAAAAGAAAAAAAAAAATTTAGAACAATAATTTGTAACTGATTCACCAACACCCCTCATTTTCCTCATATTTCTCTTCATTGGGTTCCATATCATGAAAGATTATGTCAGTAATCAGCATTGATTTAACAATAAGGAATTTATTTTCCTATTTATTTAAAACACATGTGTTTGCCTGGCAGACCATACGCCATTAGCTATATGTGACCTTTGCAATCACAGCAAGTGGAAGCAATTTCTGCTCACGTATTTTGGACTCTTGAGCCCGTCATAGCAGGTTTTCCAGTGCTAAGTGTACTCTGTCCTATAGGCTCTTTGTGAGAGCAGATATTGCTTGTGTACCACCCACAACCCTGCTCCATTAGTAGCCTCTGAGTAGCCTAAGAATGCATGAGTTCACATTGGGAAGCACTGACTCACAGGCTATAGACAGAAAAAGGACTAATTTGTAAAGAAGTATCCAGGGTACACGGATAGCCTTTAAAGGGGGTATTGTAACATTGGCACATCTAAATCCTAAAATTTCATAGGCATAGGATTGTGAAGAAATGGAATGCATGCATAACATATCTTCAAAAGATGACATCTTATGTAATGTACAAAATGACTAATTAACACAGTTATATGTTATACACGAAAGTTAAGAGAATAAATCCTGAGTTCTCACCACAAGGAAAAATATTGTTTTTCCTTTTATTTTGTATCTATATGAGATGGATGTTCACTAAATTTATTGTGGTAATCATTTCATGATATATGTAAGTCAAATCATTATGCTGTACACTGTAAACTTTCACAGTGCTGTATATCAGCTGCATCTCAATAAAAATGGGAAAAAAGATGGCATCTTCTAAATTTGATTAAATTTTAGGAACCAATGCCATATATATTTTTTTCTACGATATCAAACATGGAGTTCCTCATAAAGCCATCATTTCACTTATCTACTGAAAGTAAGGCAACAACCATTTATTTGGGTGGAAAACAATGTTATGGTGCCTCTGTTGAAACCACTGTAATGTAGACTTTAATATAAAACTAGGTGATGCAGTCTTTAAGAAATCATAACCAGCATAGATGAATGATAATCTATGTCCACTCCATTTCTCATATTAAAATGCCTATATTGAAACCAGAATGCTATTTTAGTTTTTTAAGGCACATTCCCAAACTAAGTATATGAGAGTAAAAATATAGCATTATATCTCAACACTATTTTAATATCTAGTTCTGAGCACATTTGTATAAATATGGGACTTAGGAATGAAGAAGCATGTTTTAGATGTGTGTTACTATTACTTTTATTCAATCTATTCAAAGTAAATGGTAGAATACATTGCATGTAATAAAGAGGTTTATGCTCATAAAAAAAAAAAAAAGTATTCTATCTCAGTCCCACAGTCTCCTTTTGCCAATATCACTACAATATAACTTCCAACGGAATGGCATTGCTCTCTACTGGATTCTTCTAACATTCTTCTACAGTACAAACTGAACATTGAATCAAGGATGAAAACTGATTTTTCCTAGAGAAAGTATACTGCAGGAGGTATTATTTGATTTTTCCAATATAGGTTTAATGAAAATGAAGGCTGTATGGGATAATAAAAAGGAATGGACCAGAAGCCTAGAATTCTATAAATGTAAGGTTCTTGGTTTTGTGGATAACGCAATGTCAGCCCACCTGTCTCAATGGCCTTGAGCAAAACACTTAAATACTCTGTACCTCTGTTTATTCATCTTCATAATGAAGAGTTGGATGAATTGGCCTTTTAGTTCCCTTCCAGTTCTAACATTCAGTGCTAGCCTACCTTTTATCACAATACAAACAATAATTTTCACTGTCCCTTCTCTTTATGCACTCAGAAAGTAGCAGAACATTTTCTTTCTAAATGTGTTGCCAGGTAAGTTAGAGAAAGAGATGTTCATCATCATGGAAAAAAATAAACTTTATACTGAAAGCACCTCTTTTGCCCCTTTCCTGTTTGCACATTTCTATTCCCCTCTAACCTTAAAAGAACCTAATTATAGAAATGAGATCACTAAGCAATTGAAACTAGCTCCTGACATGCTCTCCTGAATGTACACCATGCCTTGTCTAACCTGTTGATTCTTTTCCTAGACAACAAAAAATGAAGAATTAAGTAGGTAAAAAGTGACTAGCCTTCTGTCCCCGACAGCCCCCTTAACAATTCTGCAGGCAGATCATGCAGGCAAGATAACATCTGAAGAGAGAGTCAGACAGTCTGCACTCAATGATGCAGAACCCAACCTCCTGCCTCCATGATTCACTGAGATTCTCCCCCCATTTTTTTTCCTTTAAAAACTGTCATGGCTGAGCAGAATCTCTGGAGTTGGTCTCTAGACACAAGTCCACCTCTTCCCCAGATTTCCGGCTTTTCTGATTAAAGCACCTTTCTTCTCAACTGACACTTGCCTCTGGAATTATTGGCTTTTGAGCAGCAAACAGTCGAACTTGGGTTTGGTTACCATACTAGCTATTTCTGCCTAGAAAGAATCAGATAACACCTCATTAAGAAAAAAGAAAAGTTCTGTTACTGAACTATCTTCCAGTTTAATTATAAATACCTGTTTTGCCAATAATGTGATTAGATCCTATACTTTTTGTCCAACAGCTTTTTGTAAATACCTTAAATCACACCATAACCAATGATTAATGGGCATTTATAGAATCTTTTGATGAAAGTAAAAACTACTGCTGATTCATCCAGTGGCTCACAAGACACGGGAGGCAAAAGGGGGCAAACGGAGAATGCACCTTCCTTCGCCTCTGGGTCCTGACTCTAGCTATTAGATGAGAGTTGTATTTTCTTTCATTGTGTGGTTGACATAAGGGATAAAAGAAATGCTCTTTGACAGCCCAGCCTCCCTCCCTGCACACTTCAGCTATGTAAATACAGAGATGCTGTGAAAGTGGGGTCAGAAACAAAGCCCAAATCTATCATTCCTTCTGCTTCTCAAGCACATGCTTATAGCTCCCTGGCTGGGAGCTATTTCAGCTTTCTTTTTGAGACTTCCATTCCCCTAAGATTATGTGCACATGACCCAAGCTAGGAAATGCTATGGAAATGACCATGGTAAGAGGTATTTCTAGAAATGATTCAGGGAGAAGTTGCAAAGATATTAAAAAGATATTAAAATCATCTTTCTCACTGTGGTTGTTGTGATGTTTGCACCATTTTCCCTCAAGCTGCAGAAGAAAATGTAAATGAAAAAGCATTCATTACACCCTGGCATGGCGAGGAACTGGAAGTCAGTATAGGAAAGTAAAGAACTCAGGACACGTTCCAGAGCAAGGGTATTTACTGGAGGCTTGACAGCACAAGATTTGACTTGCTTTTTGAGAGCAAACATAGCTAGTTAGAGACATTCATTGTTTGTCCCTTTTTCTAATATAGGAACAAGTGATTTCATCAAAATGATGAATTTTGACCATGTGGTAAAAACACAGTATTTCTTTTCAAGGATGTATGTCTCTTAAAACACCAATTTCATTTGGAAAAAATAAGTAAAACACAACCAAAAATGAAAAAGTTTGTGGTGCTGTGTTTTAATAAAGCTATAACTGAAACATATAAGTCATATGTGTTTTAATGATAAAAGGATAGTAAGAACTCTGTTTGATAAAGTTCACAAAAACTGCAAAGCGTGGCCAATGCTGGTAGGCTTTAGGAATTTAATGGACATGGCTGTCTTTTCAATTAAGCTTTTACGAATGTAAATTATTTAACCTTCATCTTAAAACAACCATGTAAGAAATTAAGAGGTGTGAACATCATCATCAGTATCCTAGAAGGTCTTTATTTGTCTAGATATCACATCACAGATAAGTCTCTAGCTGATTTTAGTTTACCTTTCAAAGTTCTAATGACCTTTAAAATAGCTTACTATTAAAAAAGAAAGAGAGGAAAGGTGACACTGCAGACAAGTTGATGCCAGCAGTGGGGGAAAATACATTAGTAGAACTCAGAAAGGAAAAGAACCCTTCCTGGAAAAAATTCAAATCAGGGATGGGCTTCATATTCTCCAGGGCTTCAGTGAGAACTTGACAAGATAATTGGCTTGGCAAACTCACAGGAACAGCATCATATATTGAAATCAAGCACTTGACTACTTTAATTTCAGAATTGACCTTTTTGCCTTCAGGCAAAGGAATGACTTGTTTTCTTAAGAGAGTAGGAAGCCTAAGGCTCCTGGGCAAATTTTGGCCCCAAATCCCCTATTGTCTCTGCCAGCTGCATCCCATGCCTTTCTACATGTAACCTCCTGTCGTTTTGACCACACAGAGAATCAGACCACAGTCTCATTCAAGTGCCCTATACTACTTCTTGAAATCCTCATTTCCCATAAATGGGCTAGTGCCAAACCCATGACATAAGCTCTCAACATATCTGTTAATTTTATTTAAATTTCCTTTCACAGAAAAATTAAAACTTTAAATGTATAAAATGCATCATCCAAAGACCCCACATCCACCAAAATCCACTGTGAATGTTTTATCATATTTAAGAGAAAAAATTTATTTTAATGTTTACATAGTTACTGATATGTACTTTTGTAGCCTTTTTCTCACTTAGGTTTTTATATATTTGCCATAGTCATGTCAGTCTTATTTCTAATTATTTCTATGTGATGTTACTAGTAATATTTTATGACTTAAGAAGAGTTCTCATTATCATATTAAGAATATTATACTACCTTATGCAACCACTTCAGAACTGTTGACTAGGTTGTTTTCAGTTTTTCTCTAATGTAAGTAACATTGAATGATTTTTTTTGTATTGTGCCAATATTAACTTTCAAATACAGAGTATACATGTTTGTCTTACCCTGTCAGGCATGTCCAAGATAAAAAAAAATATTTACAATTTAATATGTGAATATTATATCTCATTTAAAAATATTTCTACAAGTATTCATGAAATTCATTATTATGTTTCATGGTTATTTGTCATTTATATTCCATTTTTATTAATTATGCTTATTTATTGCATTTCATATGAATTAAGGTGCCAATTATTTTCTGTTTTAAAAGCTCTCCATTTTAAAGCTATCAATCTTTTTTTTTTTTAACATCTTTATTGGGGTATAATTGCTTTACAATGGTGTGTTAGTTTCTGCTTTATAACAAAGTGAATCAGTCATACATAAACATATGTTCCCATATGTCTTCCCTCTTGAGTCTCCCTCCCTCCCACCCTCCCTATCCCACCCCTCCAGGCTGTCACAAAGCACCGAGCCAATATCAATCTTTTTTTAATTAAAGTATAGTTGATTTGCAATGTGTTAATATCTGCTGTACAGCAAAGATTTATATATATAATGTATATATATATACACACACACACACACATTCTTTTCCATTAAGGTTTATCATAGGTTATTGAATATAGTTCCCTGTGCTATACAGTAGGACCTTGTTGTTTATCCATGCTATGTATAAAAGTTTACATCTTCTAAGCCCAACCTCCCACTCCATCCCTCCCCCAACCCCCTTCCCTTTGGCAACCACAAGTCTGTTCTCTATGTCCGTGATTCTGTTTCTGTTTCATAGGTTCATTTGTATCATATTTTAGATTCCACATATAAGTGATATCGTATTTGTCTTTCTCTTTCTGACTTACTTCACTGAGTATGATCATCTCTAGTCACGTAAAGCTGTCAATCTTTATGGCAGATATGCCCTCAGTGTCCAGTTTGGGTTTTCATTTTGTTTGACAGTATTTCCTGCTACCTCTTTTCTATCACTAATCTTCTCAGATCAGAAAAAAATGAGATGAAAATAGGAAAAGGTTTTTATTCTCGGGTTTATAAAACAATGATATGTTCACAACTCTTAACATGTTCCTATTCATACACTGGTAAGCTGATTCTTATGTTTTTTGGACCTTTTCAGATAGAAGGATGCTTGTGGCCATTTCAGTAACAGGTTCAGATCGTGCAGAAGGAAAAGCATCACACCTCCTAGGCAACAACAGACTGAGTTTGTTTCTGCCATAACTCTTTCTACCATCTACTTCCAGTTAGTCTTCAAATTCCCAACTAAATACCACCTTTCATGGTGCTTATAATGTTCTAGTTATTTTATGAGACACATGTATATGCATCTGTTAGTACACTTAAAATTTGAGCCTATAATTATTTATTTATAGGGATTTCTTCCCAAAAACCATGAACTAGGGAGGAAAATATGTTTTTTTACTCTAATATTATGCCTGGTACAGAATAGGTATCCATTGAATATTAAATGAATAGAATAATTACCTAATTAGTTAAATAACAAGCAACTAGAGGGAAATATAGAGGGACAGGTGTAGAGAGGAAATACATAATTATACAGTTTTCTGTTGTACTATGGAAAGACTAGCAAATCATGACACCGACAGGCACCAGAAGAAGAGAAATTGTACTATGTCACTCAGTCACCTCTTCAGGGAAGAGGAAGAGTGACAGGGTTTCAAACAGCCTATGCACTTACCCAAGCCTCTGATTTCCTGTGTGAGTTATTATCTTCATAATAGTTCTGCTGCTAGTCAGTGGCACCATAGCTGTATGTTGGCCTTGCCCTCTTTAGGGTCATGCTCACTTTCAAACTTGCTTTCTCATATTTCTACTACAATAATTATGACCAAAGACAGCCATGTCCTTGAGTGGAGTGCAATTACATTTCCTATGTAAAGACCCATAGAGATGCCTCATACACCACGTGGCCTCTCACTCCCTCTCCCACAAAGAGTAGGCTACTGAACTTCTTTGAAAGAGGATCAGGGTAACTGCATACATACATGTGTTTTACAAGTAAATACAGAAAAGAGGAATTAAATCAAGGAACACAAGAGATAAATTTAAAAAAAAAACACTGTGATAATTAAGCAAATAGAAAGAAAAATGCTCTTCATGGATAAAGAATATTAAGTACTAAAATGACCAAAAGGCAGGATTTCAGTGATGGAGAGTTTCCTGAAGGATTGGGTACATCCATTACGTTACTCATAGGATGATTTTGTTACTCACATAGTAATGCTGAACTTGACAATCTGCAGCAATCATGCCCTATATGTGAGGATCCTGTGATTCATCAATTATCTGTGATCTAGGAAGACTAGTTAGAAATGTTTCCATAGATAGAGCTTTTCATCAGGTTGAGCATTTTCAATCATTTCATCTTTTACTAAACATATATTTATTAATCATAAAATAATAGGAACTCAAAATTTATATAATTCAACTGATGAACAAAAATATGAGGAATTATTGCAAATGGACACTGCTTGTTTATCACCTCCATATCCATTTTCAGAAGGAAAAAGAAGGGTTTCATGTAAGGTATTTAGCCATGTTTGGGTTCAAACTTAGTCTCATTGTTCCAGTTTTAAAATGGCATGATAGAAGAAAGAACATGATTTACCTCATTTCTTCCTGGAATTTACACAAAATCAACAAGGAGAATTAATGACTGAAAAACAGCATCCTCAACAAAACTCTGGTATTTCCATAAGACCGAACCTAATAAATGAGGAAGGATTGACAAATTTAGTGAAGACAGATAGAAGCTGTTGATTATCTCGTAAAGTCAGGATTCCCACAGGAACAGTACACCCCGTGGGAGAAACCAACAATTCCTTGTTTTTGACAGTGGAACTCAAGGTCAGGGCTGTAGCAAAAACTCCCAGATACCCCATTCAGCAAGTCTGGGGAGGCAGGTAAGATGGAACTGAACTAGAAAGAACCCAGGCAAATCACTTTTGCAGAAAGCAAACCGTGTATAAGTGTAAAGAGAAGACACTGCATTTTTACCAACCCTGCCCTTTTCAGTTTACTGGGGAGACAAAAATAAAACTTAAAAGGAGGCACAATAAATTCTGCTACTATGGGACTGTCCTCAAATAGCTGATTGAGAAAAATCCCACTACTTCTCAAGATGAGTAATATTACATAATGGAACCAGAAATAGATCTATTCAAACATGCTACCTGTATAAAAGGAGTAAGAAGAAGGGAAAGAGAAAAGGAGAAAAAAAGGAAATGAATAGGAATGTAGAAAAATGTTGCCAAAGAGAAACTGAAAATGATAAGCAAATATATATGTATATATAGATATAGATATATACATATTGATATATGTGTGTGTATGTATATACACACATTTTAAGCAGGGCAGTAGCATCAGTCTCTCGGACTACACCTATCCTACAAAGCCCCCATTCAAGGCACTTGGAGCAAGATACCAGGGAGGTATAGCGGCTACTGGCAGGGAACAGGCCAGTTTCTGTAATGTATTCCTGTCCTCCTCCTATGCTTTTCTCTCTGAGCCCTTCCTTCCAGTCTCAGAGGGGGATTTAATCTCTTTCCTAGGGTCAGCATGGTGTCACCTTCCTACTAACTAGTTTATTGAAGACTTCTATGCTCTAGTCATACAGGCTTGGAACTCTCAAAATTTACTGTTTACTCTTTCAAAAAATTGTTCCTTACAGATTAAAATGCTTGTTTGACAATATGCACTTTGAAAACCCTGTTTCCAAACCCCAAACTGCATGTCTACCTTCCTTGGCTTTAACTGGAGGAGAACACGAAGGCAACTAGGAACAAGTATAAGTTATTAGGAATTTAAACACTTCAGCTTGACAGATTCAAAAATAGTATCTCTGGTGCAATAATATTATGATTAAAGTTTTATCTCCAGTGGAAAATCTGAATACATAAATAACATAATAAATTTCTTACTCCATCATATAAATACACTGAGAAATGATTTTAAAGAAATTCACCATCTCTAATTTATATATTAATTCAAAAATATATATTGCATTTTGACTATGTTGCAGGTATTGTGCTAGGTACTAGAAACAAAAGGATGGATAACACACAACTATCCTCTTCCATTTCTTCCTTCACTGGCCTAGAGCTTAGGGTTGCTCTCAACCTATCTCATCTTTAAAAATTTACCTCCATTCTATCATTTTATTCTGGTGAGAGGCAACACATCACTAAGCAACATGTTTGGGAAAACATGTTTATTCCACAAATTGGATCTCTTTAAATTCAGTAAACAGGACTTTGAAAATACCAGCCTGTGGATATGATACTATTATACATGAATAAAATATGATACAACTGGGATATATATTCATATTCATATGCTGTAAATGAAAATGTGTCCTCACTCAGCCTTCAGGGTATTGTTCTACATTCTCTTGGTATGTTCACCTGCTGATCCTAATAACCCTCTAGCATTAAATCCATTCTACTTATTTCTTACAGTACATATGTTGTTGACGGCCATCCTGAAGGAATGCAAAGCCAGAAACATTTTTCTTATCTTTATCCCCATTGTCTTGGGACAAAAATATTCCTGATTGGTGATTAATTCATGTCAAAGTTATTCTGATTCATGTTCTTTGAGTGCCTTCTAAATGTAAATTTATATATTTTTCAGATTGCATACATAATTGGGTATGACTTACGGTTTCTCCCGTTGTAAAAAACTGAGTTCCCTGTTTTCCTGGAAATGTTTACTAAGGACACATTAATGATAATAATAAGGAGAGGAAGGAGAGGAAAGAGGAGGAGAAGGAGGGGGAGGAAAAGGAGGAGAAGAAGAAAAATATAACCTCATTTAATCTTTGCAACATTCTTATGTGGTAAATAATATTACTATCCTTATTTAAAGAGGGAAAAAATGAATGGGCAAGAGTTTGCTTGTACTTTGATCACATTCATACAATCAATTGGTGGCTTCTCAATTTCAACCCAGGAATCTGGCTTCAGGTACCCAGTGCCTGGCTCTGTACTACTAAACTCAAGTCTCCCTGTATTCTCTAGTAGTATTTCAATCTCCTGGGTCCTTGGGAAAGAAAAATGTGACTAGGGAAAAAGAAGGTATGGAGAAACCATTCACAGAGTCTAAGTCAGGATAAAGCATGTCCACTGGGGAGTGGGAAGAGGAGATTTAACTTTAAGAGGAAAAAGTTCTTTAGCAAATGGGACAGGAATAAAACTACCAAGAATGATTGAATAACTTTGTCACCTAATTAGACAAAGAAGTTTCCAAAAATCACTAAATAAAGAAAAGACAGGGAATACTTTCATCCAATCTTACAAACAAAATCCCCACATCCTCTACTGTATCAGCTTGATCTAAGATGATTGGAACACATAGATACAGTAGGTTCTTCATATCCACGAGTTTCACATCCAAGGATTAACCGACTGGGGATCAAAAATATTCAGGAAATAAAACATTTCAGAAAGTTCCAAAAAGTAAAACTTGAAATGGCTGGGCTTGTCAACTATTTAAATAATATTTACATATATTGTAGTAGGTATTATAAGTAATCTAGAGATGATTTAAAGTATTCAGGAGGATGCACATAAGTTATTTGAAGATACTACAGCATTTTATATAGGAGACTTGAACATCCTCAGATTTTGGTATCTGTGGGGTTCTGGAACCAATCTCCCTAAGCATACTGAGGGATGACTGTATTCTTGATATTGAGGATTCCACAATCCACTATTTAAAGAAATATATCCAATGCATGTTCTATCTAACTTTTCAGGATGAAATAAATTTTTGATACCTGCAGAACAGAGTCCAGGCTTTAAACACTTTCTAAAGTCTTCATTCCCTCTTAACACAGTGCTCTTTAATATGTGCTAAATAAATATGTAATTTAATGTGGTCTTTATTTTCAGTTCCAGGATTTAATTACAAATATAAGAAATAAAAAATATGGTTCAGCATTCGGAAAGCTTGAACACATCTAATTCATACAGAAGGCTGAAGCTTTTTATTGTTTGTTTCTGTTGCAGTTGATGTTATGAAGCTCTAATGTGGGCAATGTAAAGAGTTGTGACACATATCAAGATACCTCTGTGTTATTAAGAGGAAAGAAAGAGATGGAAACTGGGTGCCTAAAAGAATAGCATTTTATGAGTTAAGTAAAATCAGTGCTATTGATTTATATATATATATATATATACATATATATATATAATATTTTGAAATAAACAACTCTCAATTTATTGAGAGTAATGATTTGGAGACTGGAATACTGAAGGCAGATAGTCTATCAACATAAGTGGTCCAAACATGCAGACTAAGCAAACTATCAAGAAAAATAACAAAAATGTGAAAACAGTGTTTCCCTACTCTAGACATTTCCATAAGTCTGCTAATTGCCCAAGGCCTTTAACAGTCTGTAGTAGGCAATGTTAGAAAAATCACATGCTACTTCGCTGCTAACATATCTGTGAACGTCATGCGTTCTCAGTGGTTTTTCCAAGTGTATTTGTCCTCCCTAGTCGGGGAAGAATCCTGCCTTTTGTAATAATTTACAGATAACCTCAGGCACCTGAGTAGGACAGTATTCAGATACCCACAAGTCTATTATCAATGATAAATTGGATAAAATAATGACTCTTCGCCACATATTTATCTAAGCCCAATACACTGCATTTAACAGTTATTGAGACTTGATTACACTCCAGACATGAGGCTAAATATTTCACATATATTATCACATGTAATCCTAACAACCACTCTCTAAATCAATCACTATTATCATCTTAATATTTTAGTTGCAGAACTCAAGGTTTGGAGATTTTTTCTTTAAGTCACCAGCCCCACCCACAGCATCTGGACTAAGCCATTATTAAGCTATTATCATCATCTCTTGCTTCATCAATTACTCTCTATACCCTTCTCTTGATTTACTTTCTTCTATCCTTTAACACCTAACATCCTATTTTATGTATGCTCATGACTTATTTATTGTCTCACTTCTCTTCCATCACATGCAAGTCAAATGTATGCCTTCTAAGTGGAAGAATGGAATTTGATTGAAGGAAAAAGATATTTTGAAAATGTATTTTTTTCCTGCCAGAAAGATGATGATTTCAAATTCTGCAGTTAGAAGTTTTCAGTTCTGTGGTTACATTGGACTGAATCTAATCTGTAACTTAAGAATTATGCATTGGAGTTTCATCTAATTACTTATTTGAACAATTTATATACAAATGTATTGAGCATAGGATTATTTAATGCAGTGCATTAGAGGTATGGAAAACCAAGTTTAAAATATGATCACATTTCTGCCTGTAAGAGACTTACAGGCTACATAAAAGTAGATTACATAATTGGATTCTTATTCAAAAAGGTTATCTGTTTATTCAGTTTTTCTACAGATGTGTATTGAGCATCTACTATTTGCCAGACACAGTTCTATTGCTAGACAGAGACCTGAACAGAAGAGATGCACTTCCCTGATTTCACTGAGCTTGTATCCCAGTGGAGGTAGACCAACATGACAGTTAATACAATCTGTCAGATGGAAACATATTATGGAGGACAGTAAAGCAGAGAAGGGGCATAAGCAGTGCCATCGTGGTGTGAATATCATTTTAGATAAAATGGCCAAGAAAAGTCTCACTGGAAAAGTAATATTTGAGCATACAAATGAAGAAGATGAGAGAATGGATCACACAGATATGAAGGAAAAATAGCTTTTCATCATGAGGAAATAGAAATGGAGTTATAAACCAAGACTATCTTCATATGCGAGAAAACAACGGGTAATAATAGAATATTCAAAACTAAGAAAGATAATTAAAATGTTGCACTATTAAAAAGTTATTTGTTCCTTTGGCTGGTGCTGTCTATTTTAAATGGAATGAATGCAAAATAATTATAAATATATTGTTTTCTAAGTTGTAAATTCACTGATCTCTGAGCCACCTAACTCCCTGAAAGGAGATGGAGATTGAAAAAAGTTATATCGAAACATGCAAGATTGACATTCATTGGATCACATTGCCCTTGTGCTTTTTCCAGAAATCAGCTTACCTCCAACACAATGTTGTGCATCACAGAAAACCTATTCAGAAACTCTGTCTTTAGCTATTTAACTATGTAAAGATTTTCCTAATTAGAAATTAATCAACACACTAAAAACAAACAAAAGCTTAAACAGACATATACAGTGAACACTTTCCAGGATTATCTGGATGATTTTTCTTCTATTAAAATTAATACATTTTAGGGTCACATATAGGTAGAAAACATCCTACAGAAACTCTACCAACAACAAGAATTGAAAAAGCAAACGCTTGACCCAGTGCCTGACTCATGGTAAAGCTCACACATTATTTGTTGAATGAAGAAATAAATGAATAATGAATGGAGCTAAAAATATTTAGATATCGAGAGATTTACCAACAATTATAAATCATAAATAATGTGCCATTCTTTTGTTCACAGCTACTATATTTTCTTAATGACCCTCCACCTCTGTATCAATATATTAATACACTATTACAGTGCACAGCACACTTCTCATTTGTAGGTTTTTTCATGCTAACCTTGTAATCAATACCTTGTTGACACACTAGGACCTGTTTTAAAAATATATGAATGAGAACAGAAGTGCAGAGCCAAGCTGAAATCTGGCTGGAGAGAAAAGAAAACATTTCTGGAATAAAAGGAAAGATGAACAGTATTATATGAAAATGAGTTCAAAGGTAAATTATTAATTTGTTTCAATGCAGAAGATGGTGAAATGACACTTTGATTTGTTCTCACAATATTATTTTCTTTAAAAAAACCCCCACAAATCAACATTGATTTCACATGTGTCAATAAGATGTTTATCCTCAAAGGAAGGGAAGACACCAATCAGTTCTTCTCTGCTAAGATTTTATAGTCAAGCCTTCTGACACATGAAATTTTTTATTTTATAGTGTTCTATGGCAACTGGAAATTAGGCCCTACTCGGGACTAGCTCATTTAGTTACACCAAAAGTCCACTGATAATTAAAGTCATGGTATTGAGCTTTTATTGTCACTTTAGCTCTGATGTCTTCAATGTTCCCACCTATTATCTGTCTCTTACCAAGGCTAAAATTATGAAAATGTGCACTGTTGATCATAAGGATAGTGAGAAGATGTAGTTTTACTTCGACTTAAAAGAAAAACAAAAGAGCTCAATTTAGAGCACAAGCCCTATTTCTGGTGTTTTATATGTATCTTTCTATCAGAAAGGGTAGAGAGAATGGTCACTGTTACTAACATAAATAAAAAAGTTGTAAAACTAAACTACCATTTCAAAACACCTCTCCATAAGCATGACTACTAAATTTTGATTTAAATATCAGTAAAAGTATACCAGTAAACTCAATGGCTTAGCAAACTTAAAATAGAGTACTCCCGGGCTTCCCTGGTGGCGCAGTGGTTGAGAGTCCGCCTGTCGATGCAGGGGACATGGGTTTGTGCCCCGGTCTGGGAGGATCCCACATGCCACGGAGCGGCTGGGCCCGTGATCCATGGCCGCTGGGTCTGCACATCCAGAGCCTGTGCTCTGCAACGGGAGAGGCCCGCGTACCGAAAAAAAAAAAAAATAGAGTACTCTCTTGCATCTTTTCTAATATTAAACATCCAAAGTAAACTGTCCTATGAAACAGTCTAGAATACTGAAGCAACATTCACCTCTTTTTCTCTGTATTTCTCCAAGTATTGTTATTAACAAGTTCCATATATATTTTAGTGAATTTTTGTGTTACTTATATTAAGTCTAAACAGGAGATAAGTCATTTTTCCCATACCCACTCCTAAAATATGTTTATTTTTAAAATGTACAGAAATAATATAAACAGTAAAACATATATATTAAAAAATATCATTCTCCCACCTATTCCAGGACCAATTCTCACTTAACAGATATTACCAGTATCACCAAAATATCACACAAAGTTCCATATACTCTTCAAGAATATGCATGTGTATGTGTGTGTGTGTATATATATATATATATGCCTGTGTGTGTGCAGTGTGTTTCTTCATTTTTTTCCACAAATGAGAATTTCTCACACATTATTAATTGGCTTTTTGTTCACTCAAGTTTAACTTGCACTTCTTTTTCAAAAGGTACTTTTAGTTCTGCCTCATTGTTTTTGATAGTCAAAGCCTATTCCATTTTATAGTTGCTGTAATAATTTATGCAGCTTTTGTTTTCATGACTAATGCTGATGGACATTCAGGTTGTTTTAAAGAGGTTTCTATTACAAGGCTGAAATAATACCTTGTGCAAACATTTTTGCCTTTATATGCTAACATATGAGGATATGTTTGTAGCAGTAGAGCTGATGTGATAATTCATTGTTTTCATTTTGTTTTGTATAGCATGTTGCAGTGAAAAATGAAAGAGACTTGTGATATCCAAGATGAGGTTCTCATTGCTGAATTGTGCTAACATCTTTATATCTTCTATGGCATATCCAGACTTACCTCCTAGTTAGCTAGCTATTATAATGAAAAGATTGGCTATTTGATCTCTAATTTTATTTGATTTGGAAAAGCCCTTTGATTAAATAATGTGTACTCAATGTTAAGTAAGAATATAATCCTACTAAATTGTATTTAATTTTCATTTCATTTCTTAAGACATCAAAGCATGAAATAGATGGTATCCCCCATATACCCTTGATTACAATTTCCAAGAGGGCAAGTATAGTGATAATAGTCTCATTATTTCTACAGCATGTAGCACAGTGAGTGGTAGGCTCAATAATTCTTTCCTGAGTTAGAAACAGTACATTATCTTCTCAAAGAGGAGATATAAGAAAGAAATACGACGTAAGAAACAGAAAAATAGGAGGCTTCCGGGAAGATGGCGGAAGAGTAAGACACAGAGATCACCTTCCTCCCCACAGGTACACCAGAAATACATCTACACATTGAACAACTCCTACAGAACACCTACTGAATGCTGGCAGAAGACCTCAGTCCTCCCAAAAGGCAAGAAACTCCCCACGTACCTGGGTAGGGCAAAAGAAAAAAGAATAAACAGAGACAAAAGGATAGGGGCGAGACCGACACCAGTAGGAGGGAGCTGTGAAGAAGGAAAGGTTTCTACACACTAGGAAGCCCCTTCGCGGGCAGGGACTGCGGGTGGCGGAGCAGGAAAGCTTCAGAGCCACGTAGGAGAGCACAGCAACAGGGGTGTGGAGGGCAAAGCGGGGAGAGATTCCCGCACAGAGAATCGGTGCCGACCGGCACTCACCAGCCTGAGAGGCTTGTCTGCTCACCTGCCGGGGCGGGCGTGGCTGCGAGCTGAGGCTCGGGCTTCGGTCGGAGCGCAGGGAAAGGACCGAGTTTGGCGGCGTGAACACAGCCTGCAGGGGGTTAGTGCGCCACGGCTAGCCAGGAGGGAGACCGGGGAAAAGTCTGGACCTGCCGAACAGGCAAGAGACTTTTTTCTTCCCTCTTTGTTTCCTGGTACGCGAGGAGAGGGGATTAAGAGCGCTGCTTAAAGGAGCTCCAGAGATGGGCGCGAGCCGCGGCTAAAAGCGCGGACCCCAGAGACGGGCATGAGACGCTAAGGCTGCTGCTGCCGCCCCCAAGAAGCCTGTGTGCGAGCACAGGTCACTCTCCATACCTCCCTTCTGGGGAGCCTGTGCAGCCCGCCACTGCCAGGGTCCCAGGATCCAGGAACAACTCTCCCGGAAGAACGCACGGAGTGCCTCAGGTTGGTGCAACGTCATGCCGGCCTCTGCCGCCGCAGGCTCGCCCCGCATTCCGTGCCCCTCCCTCCCCCCGGCCTGAGTGAGCCAGAGCCCCTGAATCAGTGGCTCCTTTAACCCCGTCCTGTCTGAGCGAAGAACAGACGCCCTCTGGCGACCTACACGCAGAGGCGGGGCCAAGTCCAAAGCTGAGCCCCTGGGAGCTGTGAGAACAAAGAAGAGAAAGGGAAATCTCTCCCAGCAGCCTCAGGAGCAGCGAATTAAAGCTCCACAATCAACTTAATGTACCCTGCCTCTGTGGAATACATGAATAGACAACGAATCATCCCAAATTGAAGAGGTGGACTTTGAGAGCAAGATTTATGATTTTTTCCCCTTTTCCTCTTTTTATGAGTGTGTATGTGTATGCTTCTGTGTGAGATTTTGTCTGTATAGCTTTGTTTCCACCATTTGTCCTAGGGTTCTATCCGTCCGTTTTTTTCTGTTTTGTTTTGTTTATTTTTTTTTAATAATTAATTTTAATTTTAATAAATTTATTGTATTTTATCTTACTTTATTTTATTTTACTTTATCTTTCTTTTTTTTCCTTGCTTCCCTCCTTCCTCCCTCCCTCCCTTCCTCCCTCCCTCCCTCCTTCCTTTCTTTCTTTCTTGCTTCTACTAATTATTTCTTTCTACTTTTTCTCCCTTTTATTCTGAGCCGTGTGGATGAAAGGCTCTTGGTGCTGCAGCCAGGAGTCAGTGCTGTGCCTCTGAGGTGGGAGAGACAACGTCAGGACACTGGTTCACAAAAGACCTCCCAGCTCCACATTAATATCAAATGGCAAAAATCTCCCAGAGATCTCCATCTCAAAACCAGCACCCAGCTTCACTCAACGACCAGCAAGCTACATTGCTGGACATCCTATGCCAAACAACTAGCAAGACAGGAACACAACCCCACCCATTAGTAGAGAGGCTGCCTAAAATCATAATAAGGCCACAGACACCCCAAAACACACCACAAAACGTGGACCTGCCCACTAGAAAGACAAGATCCAGCCTCATCCACCAGAACACAGGCACTAGTCCCCTCCACCAGGAAGCCTACACAAAGCACTAAACCAAACTTAGCCACTGGGGACAGACATTAAAAACAATGGGAACTATGAACCTGCAGCCTGCAAAAAGGAGACCCCAAACACAGTAAGATAAGCAAAATGAGAAGACAGAAAAACACACAGCAGATGAAGGAGCAAGATAAAAACCCACCAGACCTAACAAATGAAGAGGAAATAGGCAGTCTACCTGAAAAAGAATTCAGAATAATGATAGTAAAGATGATCCAAAATCTTGGAAATAGAATAGACAAAATGCAAGAAACATTTAACAAGGACCTAGAAGAACTAAAGATGAAACAAACAGTGATGAACAACACAATAAATGAAATTAAAAATACTCTAGATGGGATCAATAGCAGAATAACTGAGGCAGAAGAACGGATAAGTGACCTGGAAGATAAAATAGTGGAAATAACTACTGCAGAGCAGAATAAAAAAAAAAAAAAAAAAGAATGAAAAGAACTGAGGACAGTCTCAGAGACCTCTGGGACAACATTAAATGCACCAACATTCGAATTATAGGGGTTCCAGAAGAAGAAGAAGAGAAAAAGAAAGGGACTGAGAAAATATATGAAGAGATCATAGTTGAAAACTTCCCTAATATGGGAAAGGAAATAGTTAATCAAGTCCAGGAAGCACAGAGAGTCCCATACAGGATAAATCCAAGGAGAAATACGCCAAGACACATATTAATCAAACTGTCAAAAATTAAATGCAAAGAAAACTTATTAAAAGCAGCAAGGAAAAAACAACAAATAACACACAAGGGAATCCCCATAAGGTTAACAGCTGATCTTTCAGCAGAAACTCTGCAAGCCAGAAGGGACTGGCAGGACATATTTAAAGTGATGAAGGAGAAAAACCTGCAACCAAGATTACTCTACCCAGCAAGGATCTCATTCAGATTTGATGGAAAAATTAAAACATTTACAGACAAGCAAAAGCTGAGAGAGTTCAGCACCACCAAACCATCTTTACAACAACTGCTAAAGGAACTTCTCTAGGCAAGAAACACAAGAGAAGGAAAAGACCTACAATAACGAACCCAAAACAATTAAGAAAATGGGAATAGGAACATACATATTGATAATTACCTTAAATGTAAATGGACTAAATGCTCCCACAAAAAGACACAGATTAGCTGAATGGATACAAAAACAAGACCCTTATATTTGCTGTCTAAAAGAGACCCACTTCAGACCCAGAGACACATACAGACTGAAAGTAAGGGGATGGAAAAAGATATTTCATGCAAATGGAAACCAAAAGAAAGCTGGAGTAGCAATTCTCGTATCAGACAAAACAGATTTTAAAATAAAGAATGTTAGGAAAGACAAAGAAGGCCACTACATAATGATCAAGGGATCAATCCAAGAAGAAGATATAACAATTGTAAATATTTATGCACCCAACATAGGAGCACCTCAATACATAAGGCAAATACTAACAGCCATAAAATGGGAAATCGACAGTAACACATTCAGAGTAGGGGATTTTAACACCCCACTTTCACCAATGGACAGATCATCCAAAATGAAAATAAATAAGGAAACACAAGCTTTAAATGATACATTAAACAAGATCGACTTAATTGATATTTATAGGACATTCCAACCAAAAACAACAGAAGACACATTTTTCTCAAGTGCTCATGGAACATTCTCCAGGATAGATCATATCTTGGGTCACAAATAAAGCCTTGGTAAATTTAAGAAAATTGAAATTGTATCAAGTATCTTTTCCGACCACAATGCTATGAGACTAGGTATCAATTACAGGAAAAGATCTGTAACAAATACAAACACATGGAGGCTAAACAATACACTACTTAATAACGAAGTGATCACTGAAGAAATCAAAGAGGAAATAAAAAAAATACCTAGAAACAAATGACAATGGAGACACGACAACCCAAAACCTATGGGATGCAGCAAAAGCAGTTCTAAGAGGGAAGTTTATAGCAATACAATCCTATCTTAAGAAACAGGAAACATCTCGAATAAACAACTTAATCTTGCACCTAAAGCAATTAGCGAAAGAAGAACAAAAAAACCCCAAAGTTAGCAGAAGGAAAGAAATCATAAAAATCAGATCAGAAATAAATGAAAAAGAAATGAAGGAAACGATAGCAAAGATCAATAAAACTAAAAGCTGGTTCTTTGAGGAGATAAACAAAATTGATAAACCATTAGCCAGACTCATCATGAAAAAAAGGGAGAAGACTCAAATCAATAGAATTAGAAATGAAAAAGGAGAAGTAACAACCGACACTGCAGAAATACAAAAGATCATGAAAGATTACTATAAGTGACTCTATGCCAATAAAATGGACAACCTGGAAGAAATGGACAAATTCTTAGAAATGCACAACCTGCCAAGACTGAATCAGGAAGAAATAGAAAATATGAACAGACCAATCACAAGCACTGAAATTGAAACTGTGATCAAAAATGTTCCAACAAAGAAATGTGATTTCCAGGTTTAGAATAAAGGATAGATATCTTCTATGTACTGTACAGTACTAACTAATCCAAAAGATCTTGAGAAGATCTATTTAGGATTCCACTTAGCTGGCCTAAATAGGCTGAGGCATAGTGTACTAAGAGTGGGAGGGAGAATAAAATCTGAAGTGGACAAGGTAGTTAATTTAGCTGCTATATCAAGGATGGTCTTAGAGTCCAAATACCGAAAATTACAGAATTTTAGAACTGGGAAAGACTTATTACTCATCCATGGTAACTCACTTATTCACTTATCAAACAGAATTTATTTAATGTTTACATTTTTTTTAATTTAATGATTACCTTTTTTCAGGTACTATTATAGATGTTAGAAATTGAAACTATACCTATTGATCCTGAGATACCTGTATGAAATAAAATAGCCTACGTAAAATATCACAGAAATGCATACACAGTACAGTGGATTCACAAAGGAGTTGGTGATTAAATTTAACGGAATGAAAGGAGTCAGAAAACTTATGAAAAAGCCAGCTTGAACTGAATTTTGTAAATCAGCAGATGCTGACCAGTTGGGAAGAAAGAAAAGTGAATTCAATTAAGAGTGAATGCCATGAGGAAGGGGTATGGAAAATGAGAAATGTCAGAGAGGTGTCAAGACACAGGATCCTTGGCCTGTTACTCTAAGCAATTTAGATACCTCATTGTCCCATAGACAACGTGGAGTTTTTGAATTATTAACATGGGAGGCAAGGTACATGATTAAATTTGTATTTTATCCAGATGACTATGGTAAAAAGATATAGGGTGAATTTGGAGAGTGTGAGATTCTAGGGAAGAAAACCAATTAGGAGATTAAAGATTATCACAATAATCCAAAATGATACATTTGGGGGATAAAGCACTTGGGGAATGAGAGATTGGAGATGGAGAAGACAGGTACTAGAGGTTGTACGAAGAAACCTTACCTATCATTAGGATGCACTTTTTAAAAAAAATATTATCAAGTGAGATACAGTTTTGATCAAATCACTAATCTCTGGGTTGTGTAACTTTAAGTGGTCAGTCTCTTTCAAACCTAATTCTCTATTTCTTGGAAATATTGTAAGGTGCAGAGACACCTGGTTTAGTGGGCAAATTTGTGCTTTAAATCTAATCTGTCATTAAGCAAATAATTGCCATCATGGGATATCAACTGTGCTAGTAACAAAAGAAAACAGATTACAGTTGATATAAATAGTTATCACTGTTCTTATTTGACATATGATCCTAGAATTATGTATAAGGGGTATGTGTGTGTCTGTCTGTGTGTGTAAGGTTTCAGGTAAAGTATTACATTTTAATTAGCATGAAAATTGAATCAAGTTTCAGCAAATGTGGAAAAATACTGGGAAGCTATTTTTACACCAATGGCAAACATTCAGCATTAGGCCAAAGAGATGATTAATAAAAAACAACATGATAAAACAAGCTTTACAGCTCTAGAATACTGTGAAAATTGAAACCCCTACCAAATCCCAAGCCTTTTAATAGTATCTTGTATTTAACTCTCACAGTCAATGGCAAGGGGGAGTGGGTGATGGAAGGTTTTATGTCTATTGTACTGGTGTAATTATTAATAGTATATTTTACAGTTTCTAAAGTGACTGATTTGGATGATACATTACATGTTAACCCCGATTTTAGGCCTCTCTGACTTGTCCTGAATCTTATCAGCTCCTTATATTTATGCCCTGGCTCTCTCTTATCTGTTTTATATATTAATGAAACTCAAACAGCATTTTAGCTTACAGTGGTTTAAGTCACACTAGGGCAATTTAAATGTTAAAGATTTATGCAGGAACATGTTAATAAGCAGAGTTTGAATACATGCAAAAATTTCTTGCCTTATAATGAAATCAATTTCTTAAAAATAGAAATGTGAATATCCTCTTGATCATCTCTCATGGGATGCTAAGCAAATAAACAGTGAAAGAAAGTTCCAGAGCTGAGTTTTCAAGGGTCCTTTCAACATAAATTGTATTATTTGTCCAACCTTTTTCACAATTATTATTTAAAGCACGTTACTATGATTGAAGCATATGGATTTCTCTGTATTTTGAAGGGTTTATTAATTTTAAGTTAGAGACCATATCAATATTTTTTTTCAATGCAAAAATCTTACTCCAGAGTATTGACTCAATAAAAGTTTGCTGAATGATTGAACCAGAAAACAAATTCTGGTAACACAAGGATGCGTGGAATGGCAGTGATATAAACTAAGATAGTACAATGATTTTCATATACAGGTTATCACCAATTGAGATATAAGATAATACAACAGAAATTAAATTTAATGAAACGTACACAGCCAAGTGAACTGGGTATAACTTGCAGGTACCACTACAAGGTATCATGTATATATAGAGAAAAAACTCAATTTGAGAGCAAACTCAGGGCACTGAATGTTTTGCCAAAGGCTAGGAACTTGACACTTTTCTAAAGTAATCACATGCTCCCAGAAACTTTGCCTTGGCCACAGTTTTTTCAAAATTAAATATTTGATGCCTGGTATGGTATAACTCACTCTTATGGTCTGGTCTTGTATATATTCTCTTTTCACTTCAGCAGTCTTACTCCATTTCCTGCCTTTTATATTACTTTTTATATAAACTAGAGGAATCAACTGTACCCAGACATAGAATAAATAATACAGTTTAAAGAGTTCTTAATATTTGCCTTATATTAATTGAATTCCAAATTAATAAACTCACCCTTGAATGTAAATTTGAAATTGTTATGAAATTATTAAGGTCTAAAGAACTGTAACAAATTTATTATTGATCATAAAACATTGCTAATTTGCATGTTTGTCAAAGTTCTAATTATTCAATGCTATTAACAGAAAAAAATCAGAAGGGAGAAATATTGATTAGAAAACTTATACTGAACATGTGAAGATTGAAGAGAGATTGAGAAAAGCCTATTTCAAAATTATGATTTTCACATAGATGAAGCCAAATAAGCATGCCCTCCCTTTTGACATTGAGATAAAATGTTACTAGTATTATATATTAGGAGGTCACCTAAAATCCTGAATTATTTTTAAAGAAAAAAATAGTTTTTTTTGGTATGATTAGAGTATGAAAATACATGTAATAAACTGATTAGACTCTCTCAAACCACCAATCATTTTCATGTTGACCAATTTAAGAAATAAAACTTTTTAAAATAACCCCTTAAAAAAGCTTAAACAAATAAGTCACTAGACTATAACCTTATTAATTGCATGCCTGTCTGTAATATAAAATCATACTCTCATTCTATCAGCATAGTCTTTTGATGCCTACGTTTTGCAGTTTTATATTGCTTATTCTTTGAATTCTTTATATTTGAATCTCATTGTTTCTGTTCTTAATCATACTTATTACAATCACCTCTCCCTTCAACTTGTTTTCTAGTTCTTGCTATTTCAAATTTCTTCTTTGAATTTAAATATTTAATATTCAGATTCCTTCCTGGACACTTTAAACAAAAACCCTTTAGTTCTTCTGGGTTTCTCTCTTTCGAGCAGTTTTTAATTCAATGTCAAATCAGTGCTATACTAATCTTCTTTATTTTCCCTGTGGGAGATAAGGCACACTTCTATGTGAAGAACTGTTTTAAATATAAAGTTTAAAACAGATTTTTATCTTCCTGTCTTTGACTCTTTCTTCAGAAAGATGCTGTTTTGAAGAATTTTTTTTTTTTTCTCACGATCAGATGATGCTCATCAGCAGTACTAAGTTTAATTTCTCTGTGTTCACAAAAACAGACAAATCATTTGATGTGGGCTTGCCTTTTTAAGGTAAATAATTCAGGAGTTAGATTATCGGGTAAATTCAAGGTATACAGAAAAGTAGCTGAGAGTTTCTGCCGTAGTTACTCTTTATCAGGTTATATAAGATTGATACAATGAAATGCTACAGAGAAGAATTCTACATACTGAAGTCCCATGGTTGTAAAAGTAACATTATTTCTGCCAAGAAAAAAAAGTGAAGGGCTAAGATATTTGGAAGAAAAAATATAGCACTAATGAAAAAAATACTTTTATTTTTCTATCAGCTGAGACTTCATGTGTCCAGTAGATGTCAGAGCAATTGAGGAAAGGGAATGATGGGAAAAAAATTCCCAAAGACTGTAATATCTTTAGGTCCCACAAACACTGGAAATGTAATAGAAGCAATGGTGTTAGTAAGATATAGATACAACATTCAAATGCCATATTTAACCATCATATACAACCTGTTTCCCTATTTTAATGCACATATGGTTCATGAATCAGCTTACTGAGATAAATGATAATGACTTTTTCTCCTGGATGAAGGAAGTGTTATGCATCCTTAAAGATAATTTAAGTATTTGATAGATGATTTTGTTATTAAGATGGGAAACAAGATCCTCCATCTTGCCCTGTAAAGGAATGTGGTCACAGCTCTCTGCCCTTTCTTCTCTCTCCACTTGCCAATTTGATGTAGGAACTCCTTGAACTTCCGGATAACTTGGAACTTCTTGATTATGCTGGGCACTTATTCAAGACACACCAAAACTCAGCCTGCTTTACCACACCAACCCGTTAATGATTGGAATTGAATATGTTTCCTTAACCTGTAAGGTGTGTGTGTGGTGGAGGGTTGGTGGTCACTGGGTGGGGAACAGGAATATAGTAATGCAGAAAGGTAATTCCTAGCTCAAAGCCTCCAGTATCTGTGGCAAGAGATTACTAGTAGACCATCATGGCTTTGCAAAGTCTTATCTCTCAGCTGGTTTGCCAGGGTCAAAGAATCTCAGTATCTTTTAAAGCAAGAACAAGAGATATTATAATATGCTTTATATTACTATGAATAGAATTCTCAATTATCATATGTAATTTTATTGCTTTATTTTCAAATATGCTTTTAATAACCCATTGCGGATGAGAACATGGCTCCACCACAACCACCAACTCTGTAGTCATTGTGAGCCTAGAATTGGATGGCAACTTCCTCTCTAACTCCTAATAAGAGGATCATTTTAAACACTGAATTGGATTTTATGAGGAAAGGGAATTTTCAGCTTAAAGTCTTTTATATGAAATCTTCTATTAAACTTCTTAATGTAATTCTCTGCTCAAGAGTGATGGCTAGACAAGGTATTCATGAAAAACAATCTAGACCTTTGAGTAAAGTAGTATACTGAGCTAAAAAATAGAGTTTTCACAACTATTACAAGATCTAAAAAGACATATTGTAAGGTGTACGCATTTTATTTTACATATATTTGTATATAGTCCACATACATGTATATTTACATATATTCTATATATGTATATACACACGCATACATATATACAATCTAAATTGTTCTCAGTATATGTAATCATTTATTTTTCACTATTATTTGATTAAAAAATTGAAAGGATCAATTATCAGCTATTCCTAAGGGTTGTTTGCAAATTTATATTACTTTATATTTTAAAGGTTAAACATGAATCCTTCCGCAAAAATCCACTGAATCCTTTAAATCCCTGGGATATTTTCAGTGACCTTTGAAGAGTTATTTAAGATACCTCCACAAGAATTAAACATGATAAATTACAAGCAACAGAACCATCAGGTCAGAACTAAATAAGACACCTTAATTACTGCTGGATGTTTTCAATTCCCAAGCCAAAAAATCATTCTAAATTTCCATGTTTTAGATGCGTCTACAGTTTTTAAATGTCAGTGGACTTATTTGAGATTCTGTTTAAAATGAAAGTACTGGCTACCAGCTACAGAGAAACAGTAAATGCTACTAAAAGCAGAAGGAATGTACATATTACTGAATACTATACTTCAATAGATAAGAAAAATGAAAGTCAGCCTCACCTTGAAGGCCAAATCTTCAATAGCATTTACTTCCCAAGCTCACATTGACTTGTCATGTTTACTTAGAGGTGAATAAATATAGCAACACATAGTCAATAAATATTGTTACTAAATGACTATTTGTATTTTATTGAAATGGAAAAATAGAATCATGATCAATAATGTTAACAGCTATCTTTTTACTGGGAAGACAAGGTAGACAAATACAAATTTCATACTTTATGTAAACATACAGTTCATTGAGTAAAAGGGGGAAAAAATTACAGAGTAGAAAAATTATAAAATGTATTTGCAGAAGGTAGGTTTTTAGAAAGGACATTAGGTTATTCAGGTGATATCCCTAAAACTTTGTAGTCATTATAATGGGAGGGAATTTGCAATCTCTTCCACAGGAAATCCTTTCATATCATGGTCAGGATATATAAACCTGTACTGGATGATTTTATAAATTATTGCTATTGGCTACTATATCAGGAATGCCTTGTTATCTAGAAAATTCCAAAAGCCAAAATATCTAAAATTGTTTTAATTTTGTTTAGTATAATGGGGACTTGGTTCCTTTGGAGATAAACATAAGGAATCATATTATGAGTTCTGTTCAAGTTAATATAGTAAAATACAATGATAAACAATGTCCATAAGACGAAAAGTTTATGAAAAATTACCATATCAAAAAATTCACTCCAGGAATACACACACATACAAACACACAAACTCAGACACAACTACCTTGCATGACTAGGTGTTCATAGTTTCCATAATCCATGAGCGAGGTAACCGTGGTTTAAGTGAAGCAAAAGGAAGATTAAGAAGGAATCCCATCATTTCCAGTGATCTTTTGGACAAATTCAAAGCAACTGACTGAACTTTTGTCATTTTTTCAGTCTGTGCTCTGTAGGGTCAGGACTTATATATCTTGAGACAAATATTTCTTTTTTCATCCTGTCATCTTGGTCAGCTTGGTTTTGCAGAGGTGAGACAAAGATGTCTTTTATCATGAAGGTCTGTTTGATCTGAGAGGAGTGCACTTATCAGGTTATTAACTCCTCAGAGAGGACTTCTTTCCAGTCAAGCAAGGAAAGTGTAAGCTTCAGAAATCTTCTGTAAACATTTCATTCTACCTTTTGCTTTGTTCCCTGATAAGGAAAACCATAAATTCAATTACCTAATCATTCCTCATCATCTCTTATTTGTTATAGTGTTTTATATAATGAGTTTGATGAGTCTTACTATTCTAGGGTATAAAATATGTAATATATTTATTTTCTCCCATCATTATATTCAGCTATGTTCTGTCAGATCTCCTTTCCTATCTCTTTTTTTTTTAAATTTATTTATTTAATTTATTTATTTTTGGCTGCGTTGGGTCTTCATTGCTGCACATGGGCTTTCTCTAGTTGCAGTGAGCAGGGGGTACTCTTCGTTGTGGTGCGCGGGCTTCCCATTGCGGTGGCTTCCCTTGCTGCGGAGCACGGGCTCTAGGCACATGGACTTCAGCAGCTGTGGCACGCAGGCTCAGTAGTTGTGGCACACAGGCTTAGTTGCTCCACGGCATGTGGGATCTCCCCGGACCAGGGCTTGAACCCGTGTCCCCTGCATTGGCAGGCGGATTCTTAACCACTGTGCCACCAGGGAAGCCCCTCCTTTCCTATCTCTTAACAACAGCTTGAGTAGGTCTCATAATTTGTTGGTCAGTTCTAACTATTAAAACTTCGCAAGTGTTTGGCCATCGATCTCAAGACAAATTCAAAGTTTTCTTCTCCCTAAGGGCAGGTTTAACATGTGGGTTGTGGGTTTGGGAGTAGGTGCTAGGGCATGTCCTTCTCTTTATGTACATTATCTCACCTACATCCATCATCTAGGCTCTAGAGAGACTCCACTATTGAGTGGAGAGGAGAAGGAGAAAAGGGCAAATGTCTCTTAACAAACTGGGTGAACAAGGAGTAAGTTTGTCTTCGGTTTGTCTTGTTGTGTTTTGGTTTATACTTCTCTAACACACTGTTCCTGGCCATGGAAGCCATAGTCAGGGAAGATATATTGCAGGTGTTCAAGTACTGACTGTCTTTTGTGTATGTGTGTGTGTGTGTGTGTGTGTGTGTGTGTGGTGTGTGTGTGTGTGTGTGTGTATATATATATATATATATGGGTTCTTCAGAGTACCTTGAAAGACCTCCTCATTGCACGATTCTCTGCTATGACAAGTATGTCTTAAAAGCAATCTCTTAAACCTCACCTCAAAAATTATGATTGATAGTCCATTGTGCAACATTTACTGTTGAAATCCTCCACAAAATGACTAAGCCTAGTTACCTTTCATGGTGAACACTCAATCTACAAGAATTTCACAAATTCTTGACAAGGCAAATCATGAAACTTCAGGCTATTGCACTGCTACTCCTTTTCTCCTTTCCTCACCTCTCTCCAATTCTCCTGTATTTGTTCAGGTTAACACACAAAAATTATGAGCACATATAATGCCTGGTTAGATGCTCAATCCAAGAAATGCCAACCCACTCCTCTTTCAGACTCTCCATTCAGTTTTTGTGAGTACTTCCTCTCACTTGGCTTTTGGGATGGGAAATCATCATTTGTCTCCCTGGAAAACCATTCACCACAAGAAGATCATTCAACCTTCTCTCAATCCATCCTTGTACTCAATGAATACAGAAAGGAGATTTGTATTAAGTTGTATTAAGTTGAAGCAGACACTTGTAAAATCCTGGAGGCTGATTGAGTGTTTTCTTTAAAATGTGAGGATATTTTCCTCTTCTAGGACTTAGTTAAAATTCCAGGACATTAGGAAAAATTTCACTCAACCTATTATTGCAATAATTTTTTTTCAAATTCCCCATTCAGATAATCCTTTAGTTTCATATGGATAGATATTCCTTGAGCATATTATTCTCCAAAACCAATGGTTCAAAACTTATTCCTACAATTGATATTAGAATTCCTATCTAGTAGATTTTCCAACAGTCCCAATTACTAGATTGCTTCTTGGCATATGGCTTTAAGTTGAATCATTGTCAGTGTAAGTGTCAATATTCAACCTAAAACAATGTTGCCCCCTCTCACAGAAAACAATTTTATATGATTCAAACTAATATTTAGGCATAAAAAAAGGGCCAAATAAGAACAAACAGAAAAATGATGTAGTGGGTAAACTATTTGTGCAAGTGAAATTATGTATGGCTACATACTGTGTCTTCTGCTGTTCATATGAAACTTTTGCTTTTTTCCTGATTTTAAGAAAAATGCTTTTTATTTCTATTATAAGCAACAACACAAACAAAGCCATACTTGACTACTGTGTCAATGCCCGTGGTAAATGAAGAAGAGAAAGTGAAGACATTAAGAAATATATCAGAGAGGCAGCAAATGAAGGTCTCAAGATGTATGAGGAAAAACAGCTCTGCCATTCTATTCTCCCTTTCTGAGTTTTCTGAGTCCTTTAAGTTCAAAACCATGATCTGAACCTATGTATTACAAACCTGTCATGTGCTAGCTGGATATGAGTGGGCGATCATTAACTTTAGGACAGATAGCTTCTACTCCCTCCCTTAAAATAAGATATCCATATTCTCTTGGTCTCATATAGAATTTGAAATAATATAAAGAGGAAGAGAATTAGAGGCTGTTCATCTGATACCATCCACAAATGTCTACCACCAGAAATGTATAGCTAAATGTATAATACACTATTAATCTATAACTCATGTACAAATTGCTGGCCTGCAATCCAAGTGGAAAAAACACAATTCAACATAGACAATAATTAGGGATTAAAAGATAACTCTTTGTAGACTATTTAATTCTGTGCTGCTCCTAGGTAGGCCAATGCCAACAAGCCAAGGCTCAAACAGCTGTTAGGTACGAAGGGCCAAAAACACTATACCAGTTAAAAAATAACCATGTGATGATGAAGAACAGCCACAGAGAAAGTGGCTTTATCTTGTCAAGTAAAGGCTTGAGCTAATGTTTCCTTCATTAATGACTCCACTTTGATCTATATACATAACTCTATTTACTCTGGTTACTAAATGTAAGTCCCACTCTATTTCTTACTGTTTTCCAGACAAAGCGTCATTTGTGGTGAATAATCAATCATACCCTTTCAACCACTGATATTGCTTGTACTAATGGAGAAAATGCACACACACACACACACACACATACAGAATCATAAAAGATAAACAGATCAGTTTTAGTATTAATAAAATTGAATTGAAAAACATTAAATCTATGACCACAATTGGTTTTCTTAATATTGTCTCCATCGTTCGTGGAAGGTTGTTTCAATACATCACCTGAAGGAGATAACTATCTAGCCATCTGAAGTGATGAGAGCATAATCTAAAGTGCTTATGCGTTTGTTGGCAATCTGTATAAACACATAAGCACTTTAGATTATGCTCTCATCACTTCAGATGGCTAGATAATTATATCCTTCAGGTGATGTATTGAAACAACCTTCCACGAACGATGGAGACAATATTAAGAAAACCAATTGCAGTCATAGATTTAATTTTATTCAATTCAATTTTATTGCCAACAAACACATGAAAGAATGCTCAACATCATTAATCATTAGAGAAATGCAAATCAAAACTACAATGAGATATCTCACACCAGTCACAATGGCCATCATCAAAAAATCTAGAAACAATAAATGCTGGAGAGGGTGTGGAGAAAAGGGAACACTCTTGCACTGTTGGTAGGAATGTAAATTGATACAGGCACTGTGGAGAACAGTATGGAGGTTCCTTAAAGAACTAAAACTAGAACTACCATACGACCCAGCAATCCCACTACTGGGCATATACCCCGAGAAAACCAAAATTCAAAAAGAGTCATGTACCAAAATGTCCATTGCAGCTCTATTTACAATAGCCAGGAGATGGAAGCAACATAAGTGTCCATCATCAGATGAATGGATAAAGAAGATGTGGCACATTTGTACAATGGAATATTACTCGGCCATAAAAAGAAACGAAATTGAGCTATTTGTAATGAGGTGGATAGACCTAGAGTCTGTCATACAGAGTGAAGTAAGTCAGAAAGAGAAAGACAAATACTGTATGCTAACACATATATATGGAATTTAAGAAAAAAAAATGTCATGAAGAACCTAGGGGTAAGACAGGAATAAAGACACAGACCTTCAAAAACTGTCATGAAGAACCTAGGGGTAAGACAGGAATAAAGACACAGACCTAGAGAATGGACTTGAGGATATGGGGAGGGGGAAGGGTGAGCTGTGACAAAGCGAGAGAGGGGCATGGACATATATACACTACCAAACGTAAGGTAGATAGCTAGTGGGAAGCAGCCGCATAGCACAGGGAGATCAGCTCAGTGCTTTGTGACCGCCTGGAGGGGTGGGATAGGGAGGGTGGGAGGGAGGGAGATGCAAGAGGGAAGAGATATGGGGACATATGTATATGTATAACTGATTCACTTTGTTATAAAGCAGAAACTAACACACCATTGTAAAGCAATTATACCCCAATAAAGATGTTAAAAAAAAAAAAGAAGATGTGGCACATATATACAATGGAGTATTACTCAGCCATAAAAAGAAACAAAATTGAGATATTTGTAATGAGGTGATTGGACTTAGAGTCTGTCATACGGAGTGAAGTAAGTCACAAAGAGAAAAACAAATACTGTATGCTAACACATATATATGGAAACTAAGGAAAAAAATAAAAAGGTCATGAAGAACCTAGGGGTAAGATGGGAATAAAGATACAGACCTCCTCGAGAATGGACTTGAGGATATGGGGAGGGGGAAGGGTAAGCTGTGATAAAGTGAGAGAGTGACATGGACATATATACACTACCAAACATAAAATAGATAGCTAGTGGGAAGCAGCCGCATAGCACAGGGAGATCAGCTAGGTGGTTTGTGACCACCTAGAGGGGTGGGATAGGGAGGGTGGGAGGGAGGGAGACGCAAGAGGGAAGAGATATGGGAACATATGTATAACTGATTCACTTTGTTATAAAGCGGAAACTAACACACCATTGTAAAGCAATTATACTCCAATAAAGATATTAAAAAAAAAAAAGAAAAAAAAAAAGTAAAGTGCTTATGGGTTATGCCCACCAGGCTCCAGTCAGTAATCAGGAATACAAACAGACAGACTTCAATCCCAACTAGATGAGTTTACCACGTAGACTCAGGGAAGGGAGGGCAATTTCTTCCAACTTGTGTTCAGCCTGGACTGATAGAAAAATGGAGCTTAGGGCAGGCAGACAGGAACTTGTATACCGTTGCCATAGATAAAGCCTTTTTCATTGGAAAAAGAAAGAGGAATGGGTGAATGTACAGGTCAGAAGTATTCGTTCACAGACGACATGGGAATGGTTTGTATGTTTGTGTACTTGCTTTCTTCTAGACGACAGGAAAGACTGGCCTTAACTTCCTTTGCTATTTCATATACGCTGCTTAAAAGAAAACTCAGGAGAGTGACAAAATCAAAAATGGTGGGGTAGGAAACTCCAGGGATTCTCTCTACAAAAGGAACTAATGAGCTGGTGAAAACAAAGAGAGTCAACTTTTACAGAATTCTGGAATCAGCCAAAAACTTAAGCCAACCAGCGAAAGACTAGGTGACAAAAGAATTCTGCTTTGTGATGCTGCCATCCCTCATCCTCATTTTGGCATGGAAGCCCATACTACCCCTGGTGCACACTGCTTGTACCGGAGCTCGCAACCCAGACTCTATTTGCAAGCAAACATGGTTGCTCATTTTGACCTGTCTAGTGGCCACCCAAGGGACAGATGCAAGAGTTGGCCTTTGTTTATCCCATCTCAGAGTGTTCTCAGAGCTGGTGTGGCTTTCTAGGTGTCATTTGCCAAAAACATTGAAGGTACAAGTACTGGCCACAGCAGATAAGTAACAACAGTCAAGATGAGCACTAGACAGGATGTAAAGAGAAATCTGAAGTAAGTTCAGAAAAGGGATATAATTAAGCAAAAAAAATGGCCTTATTGGACATATTTTGTGATCAGAATCTATAGATTAGTGTGTTCTACTTAGTTGTAATTTCAAATGGGATAGCCTCCCATTAAATTGTTGTTTGAATGATTGATGATTGGATCCATGCTAGGATGGCTGGGTAGATGGATGGAATAAATATGGTACTATGTTAACTATTTCTTTCTTTCTTTTTTTTTTTTTTTTTTTTGCGGTACATGGGCCTCTCACTGTTGTGGCCTCTCCCACTGCAGAGCACAGGCTCCGGACGCACAGGCTCAGCGGCCATGGCTTACGGGTCCAGCCGCTCCGCGGCATGTGGGATCCTCCCAGACCGGGGCACGAACCCATGTCCCCTGCATCGGCAGGCGGACTCTCAACCACTGCGCCACCAGGGAAGCCCAACTATTTCTTATATATTATAACTTGATTTTTGTTTACCTTCTGTCCATATTTCTGTTTTTAATACATATTTCTATAATAGAACAATAAGACCCTCTTCTATTTCTTTTAGAATAGCCAAACAATCAATATGGTATTTACACACACACACACACTATATATAAAATGTTTATATATAAATACATAAATTATTTAAGTTGTGATTTTATACTGCTGGTTTTCTAAGTAATAGTTTAAGTAATGAAAATGTGCAATTGAATACCTATCATTACCAAGATATGGGCTAGCAATTATAAATACGATTTTATTAAATCTTCATAATGATCTATGATGTATGTATTATCAGACATATGTGACAGATGAAAAGCTAAAGTTCAGAAAGTATAAGAAAAAAACAAACGAACAAACAAAAAAAACAAATAACCAAGATCACACACAAAGCTAGTAGCTCTACCCCAACTTAAAAGTAGCTCTATCAGAATTTAAAACTAGGTCTGTATTCCAGGATGTTTTTAATACACTATCTTCATGCAGAAAATAATAATTAAGAAACTTATGAATATAGTATTGGCATTAATTGGCATTGCTTGAAGTTTAAATCTTCTTTATATCTTAAAATATCTTTAAAATATCTTAAATGAAGCTTTCTTATTATATTTTCATGCCAGTTTTACTCATGTGCAAGATTTACAGATTAAGTAAAATTAGAAAAACACTTGGAACAAAAATACTAATACATCTAGGAAGTTTAAATCTCTTGTGTAACAAAATAAACCACTTAAATGTGGAAAATAAAGACTAATTAAATAGCATTTATTTTGCAAATTCTATGTACTATGTTCTTTTTTTTCCACTTACTTGTTTCATTATTTTAGATTGAAACTCTATTGATATCCAAACTCATAAATGATAAAATCGAAAACCAGAGAATATAAACTGAGAGGCAAAGATGACTTTCAAACTCAGAACACTTTCAAGCCAGAGTTTATCATTTAATGATAGATCCTGAACCTACTCCAAGTGTTAAGTAACAGGATTTTTTATAATTTATTAAGGACAATTTAAAGTGAATTCAGTGTCGCTCCTAAATATAACAAAAAATTAACTGAAAAAGGAAAAGTGTCATAAGATGATGTCCGATAATTTTAAAATAGATTAAATCCTATTTTCAAATGGAAACCAGGACATTTCTTTTTACTTTGATGATATCATTATCTACTTGATATTGCAGATTTTGTTTTTCAAGGATGCCAACATATATTACTTGTCATTATTTATTCGCAAATAGTTTGAGTATGCTTGCACCCAAAGTATGTGATACAACCAAGGGGGAAAGGGCAGGCTAATAACATTCATTATGAATGAGTTAGGCTCTACACATGTTATCTGATTTTATCCTCAGTAGAACCCTATGAGGTATATATTTTAAATTATATTTAACTGAGAAAGATTTACAACTAAGAAATAGAGAAGTTATAAATCTATTTGTATACATTACATTTTATTAAGTGATCCATCACACACACACACGCAATATGTTGTAAAGCATCACAAGTTCTCTTTCTGTCCCCAGTCTCTGTCTAACACCCTAAAGGCCAGAAGGATTTGGGAACTGTGTAGCCTGATGGTGCTATAGACACTGCATGTTCAACAGTTAGCAAGAGGAAGATAAGAACCTGAATTATACCAATCCCCATGCCCTGAAAAGAAACCTAATGTTTCCACTTATTTCTATGCCCATTTTGACAAGCAATCTTTGCAATAACAAAGCAACAAAAATCCTTTATGCCTATTTTAATAAGTAATATTTGTTAAAAAAATAATCATTTCAAAATAATCTGTGAGGAAATACTGGAAATATATATTGTCAGGGGTTCATCTACAAAATTTTTGTGAATGATTTCTTCTCTAGGAAAGTTTGACGTGGTCCTTATCTCTGTTACTGGATGGTTTCATGAAGTTAATAAAATCTCTCAAGTCACTGCTACTTGTCTTCATTATGTTACCCCAAGGCTCTACAGAGATTTGACCAGAAAAATGTATTGTATAGTAATATATTTTATCTTATGAATCTTATAAATTAGCATATTGAACTAAATCTACATGTTTGCATGTCTGACACTAACACTACCTTCTAGATTTTAAGTTCCTTAAAAGCAGGAGACATTTCTTATTTTATTTGTTCCATATCACTTAACCCAGTTCTTGTTACATAGAACTTGCTTAAGAGCTTATTGACCTAAACTACACTGAATTCTTTAGTGAGAAAATAACTTTGCCATAGAAATAATGAACCAATTTTCTTTTAAACTACTTTGGTGCTTTAATAATCCCTCAGGAGGATGATTTACAGATGAAGAATAATTTTGAATACATAGAGGACTGACATTGACACACACCCTGTAATGGAGGTCAGCCCTTTGACTTTCCCCAAATAGAATTCAATTTCTTTCTTGCCAAGGGGAGCTATTCCACTTATCATTAGAACCATGGGAAACCCAGAAGGTGCTAATAATTTTACGAAGTATCAAGTTTAAATTTAAACATACATGGAAAGTAGCAGGGTCTTATTTGAGATGTTTACTTATAATCATTAACACAAATTTACTGGGATAGATACAGAGATATAAAGAAAGTCTATGGACAGAAGGCCTCTGTATATGCTTTCAGAGATTAGGAGTATTTTCTTCTAGCAAGGGAATTATCATATAGTTATGTTGCCTTGTTAGAAAGAATGTGTTAGTATTTTAAAATACATGACTCAAGATTGGGTAAGTAGTTAAGATTTAATAAGTTAATAAATTATCTATTAGATACAAGTATCCACAACCAGTCTAAATTCTAGATAAATATTAAAAATGGTGAATGATTTAAGTACTATCACATATTATAACTAGTAGTTTCCTATATACTATTATGCATGAATAGAATGTCCATTTTGATGGAGAAGGCAGGAATTCTGAGAAAGATCAATTCTATAATCAAATACTATTATCCTATCTTTGAACAAATAACTATTAGAGACTGATGTTTCTCAATAATGCTTCTTTGCCTTTGGTATCTTGATGTAGAATTTTTTTTTAATGTATACCTGGTTTCTAGAAATATTTCATGAATGAAATAATTAATAAAATATGCTCTGCATCCAGAAACATACAAAACCAAGAAAAGTTAGGAGGGAGTTTTTACTTTGTATTTCCAAAGGCTTCATCCTAAACACTTATTCAATTCACCTTGGATCAGATAACTGGACAAATTTATGGTAAGGATTCATTTATTCACCAAATATTTATCAATCACTTTCTATGTATGAAGCTCTGTCCTAGAATCTGGGAATACAGACATGAACAAAACGATGACCTACTATTATAGAATTTAAATAGCAGTGGTGGGGGGGAGATAATTTAGAAATTAGATCAATGAATCATTAGTGTAATTTCCACTGGTGATAAAGTCTATGAAAAAAAGAAGGCTAGTGAGACAGTGAAGAGTAACAAGCTTTACACAAGGTGATTAGGAAAGGCCTACCTAAGGAGGTAACATTTGAAGAGACCCGAATCATATGAAACTCCTAGTGGCTAGAGACGTATGAGAACAATTATGGCAATAGAAACTACATAGCAAAGACTTAAAGACAAGAACTAGCTGGGAGGATTAAGAATAGCAAGAAGGCCAATGTTGCTAGAGCAGAGTGAGCACAATGGAGAGAGTTAGGACCTGAGATTGGCAAGAAAGTCAGGTTTTGGATCATGAAAATTCTCCCAGGTTATGGTAAAGGTCTTATAGTTCAAACAAGGAAATAAGGTGATCAGATTTCCTTTGACAATCTCACTCTAGGTGGAGTGTGGTAAAGGGCAGAATGGGTGTAGCACTGGAGGCTGGGAAACTAATCAGGAGAATCTTAGAGTGTTACGGGAAATTGATGATGATGATTTGAAGTAGGCTTAGAGCAGTCGTATTTGAGAAATATTTTTCAGGTAGAGAAAGCATGACTTACTGATGCATTGGATGTGAGCTGGAGAAGATCAAAAAGGGCAGAAGATGATTCTATGATACATCCAAGTACAGGTGTTTAAAAGGCAGCTAATGTGGATTTGGAACTCAGTTGAGAAGTAAAGACCCCCAAATCTAAAATTTGGTTGTCTATATGTGATTTTTTAAATCCCATGCCTTGATGAAATCATCTAGTAAATGATGTAGCTAGAGAGGAAGAGGGTAGAGGGATGTTTCTAAGAATATCTCAAATGTTGTGAACAAGAAGGTCCAGGAAAAGAGATAAGGAAGAGTAGCCATGAGGTAAGATGAAAATATGAAGAGTGTGGGAACCCAAAACTAAAAGAAAAGAGTTAAGAGGCAGATGCTGCTAAAAGGACAATGTGACCCTCCCACAAAAAAAATGAGATTAACTTTTGTAGTTGTCAAGAGGGAGGCTTTTTATGACCGTGGTCAAAATAGTTTCAGTGGTCAAAATTATAGCCTATTAGATTAAGTTAGAGACAAACTGTGAAAGGTGGGAAGTTGACATATTTAGTATACACGCTACTTTTGGGAAACTATCTTGTAAATTTTGGCAGAGAATTGAGCAGTAGCTAGAGGAGAACTTGATGGCAAGATAATTTTTAGCTTTATTGTGGGAGATGTAATACATTTTTATCATAATGGTAATTAACTAAAAAAAATATTTATAATACAGGCCAAAAAGAAGAGAATTGCAGAGGCAAAGTACGAATAGAAAGAAGAGAGAGGCTGGAATCTAGTGCACAGATGGGAGAGTCAGGCTGCAACAGGAAAAGGAATTGATATTTCATTGTAGAGAGATTTTCAACATCCAATTACAAAACACTGAAGGAGGAGATAATGATAAGGAAGTGAGATGTTTAAAAATCAAGGTTTCAGATGTGGTGGTATTATTTGTGAGAAGTAGATTAAAGCTAGAAAAGGAGGTAATTAAATGGGAAGGAGAGTTTTGGGGATGTGAAGTGGTCAAGGTCAATGGACGAGGGTATGGATAATCTTTGCTGTTATTAGAGTCAGCACAGTGATATCAGGAAGAGGAAGACAGTATATAAAGGGTTAAAATGTTCAAAAAAGTAAGCATGTGAGGTCAGTAAATACTGCAACAAAGATGGGCATGAAAGCTGAGAAAGCAAAAACTTACACACTTTGAGAAGACTACAAGGAAATCAATTCCCATAAGGAAAAAATACTTAAAACTCTCTTTTCAGAAAAAGAAAAAGCTAAATAAATTACAAATCAGAATTACTTCATCTTAAAGTCTTCTCTTCAGAAGTGGTAAAATGATATGCATGTAAAAATGTTTGTTAAATGAATGAGTCAATTTCCTGACCCTCATCCATGTGACAACTGCTGATCTGCTTTTTTTGAGCATCTTTGAAAGATGAATGGGTGACACCAATTCACAAGATGCTGCGAGCTTTATTTCTCAATTTCATAAGATTTCCTATTAGCTCCTAATCTGTGTTATGTGTGAGGATACCTGTCAGTTATGCTGTAAATATTATGTTAACTTGGAAGAATGCAAATGCATTCTAAATTTCTAAGCTGAGATGAATGTTTAAGTACAATTAATGCGGAAATCAAGAAGATGAACTTGATCTGCCCTCTGAAAAGGCAAAAGCTGATCAGGAAAAGAAAATCCGTATAACTTAAATCAAAAAACAATCTCAACTCTGTGGGCCTTGAGACAACTATGCAGCCCCAAAAGGCCCTGATGTAACCATAAATGAAAAGCCAAATACAGAGAATAGTGAAATATTTATATATGTTTCTCTTTTAGTCTCCTTTTATAATTGTTTGAGTTTGGTCAAGCATCCTGATTGCCTTTCCTTAGCCTGGGAATAAGGTTTGATCTTTGAAAGTATTAGATGTGTAGCTCAAAAAAAAAATATGAGTTACACCCTGGGGCTCAAAAATAAGCCTATACAGTCAAGGAAGTTAAAAGAACTCAAAATTAGTTCTAATTAGGCCCCTGTAGGCTGTTGAATTCTGACTTCTGAACAACACCCCAAAAATGTTGAATATGTTCTAGCTCCTAGAATTAGGATAAAATAAAAAATGGCAATATGATACTTATTTTACTCAAAATTCTCTCTGCTGAGTAAGGAAGATAAATAGATAAATACAAATGGGCTTCAGGGAATAAATTTTGCTTGAATCACTATTTCATTTGCTATGTTCTGTACAAAGTATTGATAAAAAGAACTACTAAATGGTTTCATGATGCTTTTATTTTTCTTACATTAAAATTTGAAAATTAGATTGCAAATAAAGCAATGGGGAAAAAGAGTGATGATACAAGTCCAAGGTGTCAAACTGGTCCCTACTGAGTTAATTTCATTTGAGGATGTACATGATTTTGCAACTGGGTTTCTTATTAAATATTTGACTTTATTCAAAGTAATACACTGGAAGTAGGTTTGTGCAATGAATTTCAATGTACAACTAGAATCTATGGTGCTTTATAAACCTGCTTAATATAAAAAAAACTGATGTAATATGAACTGAAGTCAAAGAACATGTGATGAACCAAAATGTGAGAAGAATGTTACATTGGCCCACTCTTGGAGTTCAGATTTGGCAAGATTTGTTACAGAAAAGTTCAGTACTTTTTCAGCCTAAAATATGTCAAAAGAACCACTACAGTAAGCAATGCTTTCAACAACAAAGCAATTACCTTAAGCTCAATTACCATAATTTCTATACCTGATATTAGAAGAACTTACAAAACGCTTCTCTCTCCCAAACCTAAAATAATATTCTGCTTGGATAAATATTTAGAATTTTGCAGGTCTTAATTAATTTACATATTTATGCTTCCCATGGGAAGTTTTGTTTGCTTCAAAAGTCTAAGTTTCTAGCAGTTTCAAACGTTATAGACTGTTTATTTTTATTTACTTGGTTAACAAAAATTTAAAGAAAAAAAAACCAAACACAGGCCCAGGCGTAGAGTGAAATCATTCACTCTCACCTCTAGCCCCCATTTAACCTATTCTTATCCCCTGTCCATTGGTGACTATTTTATTAATTTTTGAATATTCCACAATTTATGTATGCAAACATGTATAAAAACAAACCTATTCTCCATGGTGTAAACACTTCCACCACAGCTCAGATCAAGCTACCAGCATGACACCATAAATGGAATTGAGAGGAAATAACCAGTTGTACACCATAAAATGGAATAGTTCCACTATACAGAAACAAGAGAATAAACATAAATAACTTTAAGAGCATAGATTACAGTAAAATGTAGAGGAATAATTAGGTAGTCATGAGTTTCGAGTGATTACTTTTGCTTAAAACATAATTTAATTCTAAGTTCATGTAATTTAATTTTTAAAAATGAATTGATCGGGGAGGGGGAGGGGAAAATAAAATAAAAATGACTTGGTTTATAAACTGCCTCATAAAATTCCTAAAAATGTAAGACTGGCTTTGTGAGCTGGTCATAGCCTTACTCTTTAGGGTGAGGTAATGAGACTGTCATCAGAATATATGATCATTTCAAATTTTGATAGATATCGTGGACAAAGAACGTCACCTGCCATATAGGTAAACAAATGATGTTTCAGCCATCAAGCCATGGGCCACTGCAGCTGCCCCCACTGTGCACCCTGAGGGGATTCAGGATGGAGAAAAACGGGATACTGGCCCTAGATAGCTAAGGTGTATATCAAAGGAACGATTTCAATGAGGCCATACAAAGAAAAGTACTAAATTCATTACCTTGAGATGTCTTTTTTTTTCTTTAATTAACAGTAATCTTTTGATGTTCCCATGTTTTGTTTTGTTTTTTGGCAAAAACTCCTACATATCCTGGCTCCTCCCTTACCTCTTGGGAACAGTCCCTCAGAGCTGTCTGAGAGGCTCATGTCTTGGGCTTAAGTTCTAAGAATGTCCACTGAATAAAACGTAATTCTCAACTTTTAAGTTGTGCATTTTTTTCAGTGGACACTATTGATAAATTGTCTTGAAAAGTTTATTCAGTTAAAGTTTCCATCAGTAGAATCTGTTTATCAGTGCCATCTATAAACTTAATAGTGGTAAAGTGTTTAAATTTTTTAGTCTTATAAATGATATTTCATTGTTATAGTTTTCTGTTACCTTACTAATTCATAAGATTTGTGAATGTTTATTAGTCATTTATGATTCTACTTCTCAAATATCAGATTATAGCCTTTTAAATTTTTTCATAGGAACTGCTTTATTTTATGTTGATAGGAACTACTTTAAGAGTATGTGATTGAGGGGCTTTTCACCAATAAAAATTGATAATATAATATGTATAACTGAATCACTTTGTTGTACACCTGAAACTAATACAACATTGTTAATCAACTGTACTCCAATATAAAAAAAAAAGATTTATTACAAAGTTACAAAAAATTGATAATATAAAACTCATTTTGCATTGAAGTATTTATTGTAGCAGTCATAATATTTATATTTTCTAATAAAATATCTTCTTGATGATAAGATTATTAAAAGCTCTCCAAGAGAACTGAGACATCCCTACTATGGATAGAGAGTTTGAGATGGCTGTACTCACATGCCTGGGTCTGGGTGATGGCTGTCGGCTAGTCTCTCTCTCCACGTAGTGTCTCCAACCAGTGGTTGGAGTCAAACCATGAGTTTCTAACATGGTTACAGGAATGTTTCAAATGGAAAACCCCCAATGCTCAGGAACTGATTAAACTTCTGCTTGTGTCATCTTCTCTGATGGCCCATTGGCCAAAGCCAAGATGCATAGCAAAGACCAGAGTCATGTAAAGGAAACCTCCATAAGAGCTTGGCTACTGGAAACTGTGATTCATTTGGGACCGTTAAAGTAACATTCTACTCTACTGTTCTTCACACTTCATGTCATGACAACAATGGATACAGAGGAATTGAAAACTATTTAGCTATTCTTCTGAGTGATTTTTTCCATATTTGAAACTAATACCATTACTAGTTATTAGTAAATGTTGATTCATTGTATAAATACTATCTTTCATGGAAGATACAGTTTAACTTTATCCTTTGCCTGATTTGAGGTAAATTCTGTTATCCATAACTGTAGCAAAGGCTGGAACTATGCTCAAATATTTTATGCCAAGTAAGTTTCCACAGTTATTCATTACATCAACCATTTGAAGATCTCAGTGGTCATTAAGATTCAAACCATTATAATAGTATATAGCAGGTCAAAATATCATTATCTATTAAAATCAATCAAGGTCTTTAGAGCTAAAAGTGAATAGCTAACAAATTTCAGAGATTTTGTGATTTTTAAAAAAATAACTCAAATACTTATATAGCATTTGCAGAGATATTGCTAGGAATAATTGATAAGGGCAAAAAGAACAAAAACAACCATGCAGCTTTTCATTTGTGCAACTGCATTTGGAATCATGAGAATGAACTTAGCCCCTACTGACTATGTGTGTTAAGACATCTACTACTAAACAGAAGTTAATGATTTATGATGTATAATGGTCCACAAAGTGAGTCATAGGACTAAAATCAAAGTGTGGGCAGAACTGGTGCATTTTGGAGGCTCCAGAGGAAAAACTCTTTCTTTCTTCTGACAGATTCTAGCAGCTGCCAACTTTCTTTGGCTTGTATCCACATCACTGCAATCTCTGGTTCACATTGCCTTCTGTTCTACAGTCAAATCTTCCTATAACTCCCTCTTATAAAAACACTTCTGACTATGTTCAGTACCCACTCAGATTGCCAGCATAATCCCCCATCTCAAAAATCTTTGACTTAATTACATCTGAAAAGTCTCTTTTATCATATCAAGTAACATACACAGGGTATGGGCATTAGAACATGGATATATCTGGGAACCTTATTTAGACTACTCCACAATGATGTCAAAATACAAACACTCCCCAGATCACAAATATAACCAAACATCCCCCTACACTGGGTAATATGAATAACTGCTGCCTCTTACCAATTATAGTTTTAGCCTCACATTTATCTTCCTGCCTTCCAGGTAAGATTTATCGAGTTACCCAATCATAGAATTAACGGAACTTCCCGACAGAATCCAATCCAGAGCAACACTCACTTCCTTAAACTCTCTCCAAAATTACCTAACAAAAGCCCAAATCCTGTAATAAGACTTTTATATCACTCTCCTTCTGGCGTATCCATGGTTTCCATGCTGTGGATTCTCCTTCATAGTAGTAAGCAATGAATAGCAAACATATTTAACTACTGTTGTGTTCCTGGTAGTCTCTTGCTGGAGGGCTTTGACAAGTGAAAAGCCACAAAATATCAGAATATATTTGAAATCCATATAATTAAAAAATATTAGCATTAGAATACTGCATATTTTTTTTAAATGCTACAACACAATAAGAAAAGGGGAAACAACCTAATGTAAACACTGAGAAAGAATACACACTTGCCAAATGAAAAAAGACTGTAGTGGTAGAAATAATATGAAGAGAGACTGGACTTCATTAGCAACTAAGGAAATATAAATTAAGACAACCAAAACAAGTTATAAATTGCCTAGCACTTGACTCGCAGAACTGATGAAGTTTGACAGCATCAAATTTTGAAGTTTACATAAATTAAAAGAAACTCATATTGCTGGTGAGAATGTAAATTGGTCAATCACATCACATCGCAATGGAAACAGATTAAAATTATCTTGTAAAGATGAACAGCAATATTCCTAATAAAAATTTTAAAAAGAAAAATAAAACCTCAAATGTCCACTGGGGTAGAAACATTTTTTAAATTTCAGTCTTTCCATTCCACAGGATATTACTGTAGGAAAAACAATGATCAGGAAACTGGATATAGTATAATACCATTTTTATAAATCTCAAAACAGCAAAATTAACAATACAGTATCTTGAATGCCTTATATGTGTGGCAAATGTAAACAAAATTTCAGAAACCTACAGAGTGTATGACCACATTTTTATAAACTCCAAATAGCAAACCTAGCATGTGTTATTTTTAATTATTCTTATATGTGGTAAATGTATATATATAGAAAAGAAGGAAAGGAATCATAAAATTTACAATGAGAAGGAACACACTGATCTTTGTGATTCCCTTCATTATATTCTACTCTGTGGTGGGAGTGGGGTTTGCTTACCTAATTATGTTGTGTTGTATACACACGTATATGTATATATATATGTATATATGACAGACACTCAATTTTATGGATTAATACTATACATTTAAAAAAATACTCTAATTTGGAGCCAGACTTCTCCTTGGCTAATATTCTAAGTAATGTCAGTGTTGAGAAGCCATTCTGTAACTCCAATTCTTTCCTCTTCAAATTTAAAACCACTGACATTAATTCAGTAATGCTTTTTCCTGATCCCGGTGTTTCTACTTGCAGAGGTATCTCCGAATCTCCCCTGCAGGCTGATTCCCTTGCTAAAGTGCCACATCATTTGTCTAGCTGCTCTTATATTTGCTTTAGCCTTCCTCCTCTCCTTGACCTACTTGATTGAGGAATTGTGGCCTCAAACACAAGCAATGTGACTAAGATAATTTGCCAGATATTCTATCCCTCAAGCTTGTGAATTATTTTACTTTTATGGGAACTTGTATTTCCTGGTTCACAACATTTACCTCTAGATATTCTTTCTATTCTTTCTTTCCCACATTACCAAGGGTCCCTGTGTTTAAGAATGGGTATTTTGATCCTTATAAAATAAAGCCTCCTGATTTTAAAGCATGGTTTGTTATGCTCTCATTCTAGATTTTGTTCTGACTGGTATCTTCTACTTGGATATTACCTTTTTTTTTTTTTTTTTTTTGCGGTACGCGGGCCTCTCACTGTTGAGGCCTCTCCCGTTGCGGAGCACAGGCTCCGGACGCGCAGGCTCAGCGGCCACGGCATACGGGCCCAGCCGCTCCGCGGCACGTGGGATCTTTGCGGACCCGGGCACAAACCCGTGTCCCCTGCATCGGCAGGCGGACTCTCAAATACTGTGCCACCAGGGAAGCCCAGATATTACCTCTTTGATAACACTTGTCCCCTTATGATGTGGCCCTTAGGTTATTAATAAACAATTAACTCTGATGCATGTTATCAGCATGTAATGACAATATACTTAATTCAGGCAAAACCCATTTTAGTTTCCATATGAACATCTCCCTAAATTAAGAAAATTACTGACCTGATTTTAAAGTTACTAAGATTTAAATGAAGTTACTGTACAGGATCAGTATAACTCTGACCATGAACGAATATCTTAAATATCTTTGCAATATATTGAGAGCTTTCCACAGAAATTCCATGTTAAAATATGAAACGTACATTGTCCAAGGGTAAGAGTAAATTTTTAAAAAAATCAAAATAGTGGCCTTCATTTAAATTATCCTTCTGGCACGTAACAGCTGACATGTATATTAGAATAATGATCTTCAAACTTTCATAATAAAAAGACATCTTAACCTTATCATTATTTGTTTGACAATTGAATCATTTTAGTGAGAAGAAAATGAACAGACTTTATAAGCTTCATGGGATGCTGTATTAATCAGAAGTAATTATAACACCCAATTCAGAAGCTTCAATTTCAAAAGGTCTTTGGAGACATATAGAGAGAAAAACAAGCATAGAAAAATATAAGAGCAAAGAAACTGAAAAGGAAATGGCAAAAGAAAAAAAAATAGTAAAATGTTTGCAGTTTTACCTTCCCCCAAATTGTTTTAGAGATTGCCATATTTTGTTCTGAAAGAGTGCTATTTCAAAATGAAGTGATAAGCAGAAAAAGGAGATGAAATGGACCAAGTGTTTGGAAAAATTTAAAACAGAAAAGTCTATGATTCTAAGAGTTTCAGGTAATCAACAGAAATCAAGACCCAAAATACAGGAATACAGTATGAAGGTAAACAGCCATATGCTACAGTGTTCCTCCACTGAAAGCCAAAACTACTCTCCACAACCAGCCATATGGTGTGCTCCCTTCCAGACTACTTAAGCTGTTTCATGGTTCTATTTTGTATTTTTATTTATCAACTATCTATTCTTTCATAGAGAATTAAATGATATTTTTGAGAAATGGTATTCCCTTCTCTCCCATAATTGATTATTAATAAAACAGGTGACTAAAATAAAAACAAAACTTTAAATATCTCTGTAATTTAAAAGTAAATAACACCAAATGAAATTGTGCTAGGTTAGTATTTTTGGACACCCTTTTTTCCCTCTAAACATTCTCCCAGGGTAATTTTATTCATTTCATATGGGCAATTATATCTGCATATTGATGAATCTCAAATTTTTATCATACTTCTCTCCTATCAGACCTCTCAGACCCAGGCATCAGAGTCACTACTGGAAGTTTTCACTTGGACACCTAATATGCAACTTAATTTCAAATCTGTCCAAAATTAAGTTAGTCATTTTTCTCCACATACCTGATTATTCTTGATGACAAACTTAGCGTTTGGAAAGGCCAGTCGATATACTGCTGAATCCATTAACCAGGGTACAACTCTTAACACATTTCTATCCTCATTTTCCAACCTTTGCAGAGAGTCTTCTCTTCTGGGTTTCCAGGAGCACCAGCCAGATTACTCTTCAAGACTGAAAGATCTAGCGTCTAAGAGAGCTGCCAGCTGACGGTCATCAGCTGCCAGTGCTGTTCAGGGATTGCTCCCAGCTGAAGAGATCTCCCAAGCTCCCCCTCCTCCTGGTGAGAGCCTGCGTCCAGTGACTACTCCACGTGGAGATATAAAGCTCAGACTCTTTCACTCCAGCCTAATACAACTCTGAATGCACAACTCAGTTACAGTTAAATCATTTCTTGTTGCTGCACTACAGCCTAACTTTGCCCTCTGCTCAATCTGACTTCTTTCTCTTACCCCACAGGTGTTTATCCTCAAGAGCACTCCCTAATCATGTTCCTGAATATTCCTTGCCATCTCAGCGTCAGCTTCCTGAGAAAGCCAATCTGAAATACCTTCCAATTAAATTTCCCAACTACATTTCAAGTGTATGCAATTAACTCCAATCCACTTTCATCACCCACATACATTTATCTCACCTGGATCTCTGCCTTGCCTTAACTTCCCACACCCCTCCAATAAGTGCTCCTTTCTTCAGACAAAAAGAACCTTAAAAAATGTTAATCTAATGACGTTAGCTCCATTAAATCTCATTTTTAGCTTTCCACTGCATTTAAGATAATATCCAATCTCTCTCATGTGGCTTTTCATGATCTAGTCCCTGATTACCTTTCAAGGCTATTCTGAGTCCTCTCCTTACCCCATAGACCCTCATCCCTTCCTTTCAATTCACTTACAGATATTATAAACATTTTTAGCTCTTTTATAAAGTGATACGATATAGAAACATAACATAATATAAGGTAATTTTAAGGACCTTGACTCATGAGGCTGTCAGATCTGGGATTCACACCTAACTGAACAACTTAATCCACGTTATTTATCTCCCTCTACCATGATATCTATATTTCTAAAATGACAATGGTAAAAATTACTTCAAAGAGTTGTTGATGACTAGGTCTAATTAGAAAGTACAAACATTAGATCCAATGCAAGTTAAGTGCTCGGCAAACTACCCAGCATAAATTCAATAATAGATGTGTGTTCACTTTATCATCATTTCCCAGCACTGAAGTTCCTAACTCAGAAAGGCTCACACCTTTTGATTGCTAGGTTCTCATCATCTGTTAAACCTCAGATTATATGACAATGCTTTGGGAACACTTTCTTGGCCCACTTAGAAAAGTTATAGGTAGTATGTGGTCACATTTTACATTATAGTTTCTCTATGTTAATATTTTAAATTTCTCATTAAATAATCTTAATTAAATCATAAACCACATTTTTTTTCCTTTGTATATAAGGACCTAGCATAGTACCTGCTGTGTAGTTGACATTGAATAAATATTTCTTTCAGTGACTCCCTGAGACAATGTATTATTCCGTACACATTTTCTTTTCAAAGGCCTTTCTGAATTAGAATCCAATAACACCTTGAATGTTTTGAAATGAATATCATTTAATGATATAATTCCTTAGCAGGAAATAATACACAAGCAATAACATTCATAATATGTAACAAATGCTGTTAGTTATAAAATCAAAATGCTGGTTTCTAAATTGAAAAATATAATGCAGATTGAAGAAGAATCACAGGTACAAAGAACACATATCAATGGAGTTAGATAAGCAGATAAGGGCTTTCTAATCCAGATCACCACTATGACAGTGGTTCTCAGCTAGGCATAATGGAGTTTGCCCAGCCAGAAGATACTTTACAATGTCTAGAGATTTTTTTTTTTTTTTTTTGCAGTACGCGGGCCTCTCACTGTTGTGGCCTCTCCTGTTGCGGAGCACAGGCTCCAGCCGCGCAGGCCCAGCGGCCATGGCTCACGGGCCCAGGCGCTCCGCGGCATGTGGGATCCTCCAGGACCGGACACGAACCCGCGTCCCCTGCATCGGCCGGCGGACTCCCAACCACTGTGCCACCAGGGAAGCCCTGGAGATATTTTTGATTGTCATAACTTTGCGGGGAAGCAGGTGCTACTGGTATCTAGAGGGCAGAGGCCAGGGATACCGCTTAACAGTCTGCAATGCACAGGGCAGCCCCTTAACTGGCCCAAAATACCAATAGTACTAAGGTTGAGTAACTGCACTAGAAGACAGCATTTTAAGAAAGACAGGATACAAATTCAAAATGTCCAGAATATGTTTTAAAGTGACAGACCTTTTAATGAGATATTTTTAAGAACAAGGTTGGTGACCCTCTTTCAGAGTGGTTGAAGTAAAGGACGTGTACCTTGATTAAGAACCTTGCTTACTGACCTTGGAAAAAGGCCTCCCGACATCTAATTTTAAAATTAAATTAAATGTGAAAGTTAATGTGTATGCATGTATTTCAAAGAGAAAAAAAAGGAAAGAAATTGAATTAAATTATTAAATTATAATAGCTGACAAGGCAAATGAGTAAATGTGGTCATATTACATATTACCATTCTCACAAGATGCACTCCTATGAACCGTGTCTATCCAGTATTATACTTGAAGATTAAATCAAACTGTTGCCACTACATCATTTCAGAAAAAGTCCTGCAAAGTAATACAATTGCAGGACAATTTTCTCAATAGAGTAATTATAAAATATATTTTAAAATGTAGAGGTCGGCTAGTTTTAGTTTTTAGAAAGCTCTTTAATAAAAATGGCTATAGCCAGATTGAACAAACACCTGTGTAGTTGGGCAGCTGACATGAAATCCTGTATTAGGTAGCAGAAGCACTGTTTCAGGAGTGGAATGCTTCCCCACTCATCCTAATGAATAATTCACGTAAAGCTCTTTTCTAATCCTTGACAGCTAACATGGCTTAGCGAGGTCGAAATGAAATGGAGAGTTAATGAAAAGATAGAGCCGTGTACAAACTGAGCTAAGACAGATTTTCACTATCAAAGCTAAGCTGAAATTTGAGGCAATTATGAGAAATATATATATACACACGTATGTATATTCACATACACTATTTATTACCAAATCATCGTATATATTTTTCAGCATTCAAGTTACTTAATGTCTTTAAATATTTGTTTTCTCAAGTATGAAATATGGATATTAATAAATTTTCCAATCCTTGATATTTTTCTTCAAAAATGTATAAAACTTGAGGCTTCCTAATGATGTAGATGTCCAATAAAAGTTAAAACTTAGTTATAGCACCTAGTGGAATATTCTCACATGCTTAAAATGAAAGGCTGGCACTTAAGTTACCTCGTTTTATTTAACCATTATCTTTTTATGAATTATAAACAATGCCCCCTGGTCAATCAGGAGAAAAATCTAAGTACTCAGTTTTGAGAACAGGAAATGGATAATTTTTAGTGAGATACTTGGGGGGTTGTTGCCACATCCTTCAGCAGAACTATTCCATCCAGTTCACTTTTTTTTTTCTTTTACATTTCTGAAACACCTGAGGGCTCTTGTATGTTGTCTTAGTCCATTTGGGAATGCTATAACAAAATACCACAGGTAGTGTGGTTTATAAACAGCAGAAATTTATTTCTCACAGTTCTGGATTCTGGAAGTCCAAGATCAGGGCACCAGTGGATTCAGTATCTAATGAGGGTCCACTTTCTGGTTCATAGATGGTGCCTTCTTGCTGTGGCCTCATATAAAGGAAGGGGGCTAGAGATCTCTCAGAATTCTCTTCTTAAGGGCACTAATCCCATAATGAGGACTCCCAAAAGTTCCACCTACTAATGCCATCACCTTTAGGTGTTAGGATTTCAACACAGGATTTTGGGGGTGGGGAACACAAGCATCCATACCATAGCATATGTACATAACCTAAATAGAATCCTCCTTAATAAAAGAATAACAATAACAGGGTCATTGTCTCCATTTTACTTTAGAAGGATTCAACTGAGAAAGGGAATTGAGTTTGGGGCAGCAGTCAGAATCAATATATTGTGGAACATCTGCCCCAGGTACTTTTTCATAGTCTCATGACATCTAGTCAAGTATACCCTAGAATCTTTAGTGTTCCTGTTGTATGTTCTCCCCACCATAATTTTCTGCTTCAGTTGACCTCTGCTTTTCAGATTGTCACATATCACCACACTCCCTAGATACCACCACTACTGCTGCTGAAAACCTCTGTTACTTTCACTAAATCCTGCAGCTCTTGAAAGACACAAATACTTTTGCTAAGCACCATCACGGTTTCTCCTCAACTCAGCTCATTCACTTGTCTCCCTGTTTATTCTCGGTTATGTCCTTAACAGTCTCCCCAAGGTGCCTCTGCCAAGCACTTTTTCTGCTGCATGCTGCTTGTCCTTAGCTTCTGTCAATGACTCCCTGCAAACTTTGCAGTCCTGTGGCTCAGCCGCATACTATGGCAAAGTGGCTGCAATAGCTCTGTCTCTCCCTACCACTGTTTTAATTTTGTTTTACTTCCCATTAGGGAGTAACATAACAGAACTTCCCTGTATCCAAAACTAGTGAAACTATATTTCCTCTATTTACAAATAATCCCTCCAATCCTAGCTGCTTCAACACATAGACGTGGGTTCACTGGACGTTAAACAAGAGGCAAATCAGTGTTAGATGTTAAAAGGTGACATAATTCACATAGTAACATGTAGCATGCATATAAAGGCAAAGCATGCCTCTGTTACCTGCTCATCAGGGACTATTTGCCAGGCAGGGCCTTTCTGCTGAATTGTTCTTTCCTGTGTCTTCAGAAATGAATCACATGAGCCTTCTAATTTTAGGAAAATACCATACTTGCTTTTTTTAAAACACTGCAGAATCTGGTACAAAGAAAAACAACAGGGTGTTACGTTGACTCTGAAATTTTCAGTATTTAAATCCAAAAACTATGCTAAACTTACCTTCTGGGCTAGATCATTGTGACTAAGTCCTGTTTTTCTTCCAGCCCCAGGAAAGCAGCAGAACCAGAAAAAATCCTGCCTAGCTTTAGTTATTTTGATATTCATCATTCTGTCTCTCTACTAATACATATTGTCAGTGGGAGGAATAGACACCTGGGCTTTGGAGTTTTAACACATCAGCTTTTTTAAGGTTCCGAGGATATAGCCAGGGTCTCAATGGTAGGTGGCCTTCATATTTTCAATTGCCATAGTAAAAATTCTTATGTCTAATCTAGAAGCAGAGTTTGATTACTGGGTCAGGTTATTGCTTGCCTCTTCATTTTGGAAGCATTTTCTTCCCATTTTTTAAGGGTATTTTTATTTCCAGGTTCAATGTCAATCTCTGAGATCTATTGAAGCTGGAATCTTTTTTGACATTATTATGCTCATTAAACTAAAGATGACTATTTGTTCTAGTGCTGTTTATTCTTCCCTACTTATATAATAGAAAAGAAGAAAGAATGGAAGCCATGAGTAAAAATTCAAATTGACTAGAAGATGGAATTCTTCAGAGTGACTTCTTATCTCTTTAGCAAGGCAACTTAGAGAGATCATAGAAGACCTGATACGTCAATTCAATTAGGACATTGTGACAGAGAACCATAATTGTGGTGAGATTAACTATATATTCAAATAGAAAAGCTAAGCTGCAGGATATCATATACTGTCCTTATTTAAAATTGATAGCAACCTAGAGAAACTTACGTGTTTTTAAAATGACCTTAATTGGCTCATTACACACCAGGAAGTCATGTTTGTTGAATTATTCAGAAAAGACATCATATCATGATACAGGTCAAATTCCTCTATTAGATGTCTTTACAATGAAAAGGCCACTGCAATGTGTATATTTCCAAGGTGCAAATTAATGAACTATAATCCTTTGCAATCTTAAAATAATAAAATCAAGAAAATGGTAATTAAGTATGACAAATAATTTTCTTTAACAGATTGCTAAAAATTCTCATCATATTTCATTTTCATTCTCTCCTTTATTAACCTTTGTTCAAATGTTAAAGTATGGTGTGGGAAACAGACCTTAAATGGAACATTCTAACCTTTCTGAAAAATTTCACGAATCATATTCTCTTATTGTTCAATTAAGTAAACCATCTTTTCTGATAGTAGTATAATGACAATATCACCTTCTTAATACCCCAGGAACAAAATCCACAGCTGGAACACTTCCTCCAAACCAAGGAACATCAGCATGAACCTCAATATATCAATTCTAGTACCTCTCTAATACTCTATAAATAAGTTTTCGAAAGATCAAATATGAATTTGAGCTATTAAGCATGTTAAAAGCTAAGTCACTTTAAAGCAAATTAAGAATTTTTACTTGATGTCCCTATGTAACTTTGAAATGGCCTATATTTCATGTGTATGTGTTCATTTGAAATTTTTGATGGAAAGAATTCTTAACTTTAATCAAATTATCAAAGCAGTCAAGTAACACAAAATGCTTAAGAATAATTTTCTCAGTCATTTCAGGATTGAGGCACTGCAGTCCTCACTTTGATCAAATATCATCTGGGGTACTGAAACATAATAAAACTCATGACATAAAAAATTTCAAGAAGCATCACGTTTACTCAACACAGCATTGATAATACCTGTGCAGAAATGATCTCATGACTCCTGGGGACAGTTTCTGGCATCCCAGCCCCTCTGCACTCAGGATGATAATGGTCATGGGAGATGAGACTGAGTGAGCATGGACCACTTCAGCTCAGAAGAGCCATTAGCTCAGGGGTTCCTCAGGAAGATACAACTAGCTCCCATTCTCTGCTGCAGCTGTATCACAACCATCCTGGTTACTCTACACTGATGCCTGGCTCAGTACATGGTCCTTAGCCAGATTTTCATTTATCTTGAAGGTCATGTACTCTGATAAACTGTGACATATAATTGCAAGGAGAATTCACCAAGTTATTGGCCCACTGGCCAGCAGCAGAGATGGAAACAGATCTTGAAAGGTTCACATTGCCTTGTTTGCAGTAAACTCCAACATCATTTCAAGCTAGGGAGAGCACCAGTCTTACCAAGGAGGATGGGCCACTTTTGCATTCTTAGAGATATCAGAGGGTTCTGGAGATTGAATACTTTCAGGTGCATAAACCCAGATAACCTTAACTTCATGCATAGAGTCCCTTTCAGTTTCAAAAACTGATACATGGAGCACACTACTAGATTTGTTTCCTAGTACAATATTCATTTCACCATCAGTAAAAGATTGAGCTATCACATTGCTACCTTGGGATATTGTCTACTCATGTTCAAACCAACCTGCCACGAGTGATTGGATCCTCTTTGCCAGAAGCTGGTGACACAGTTATAAAATCCTCTCCCATCTTCCTTGTGGGATCATACCTGGCACTATTCACAAAAGTTGTTTCCCAGTATGCAGACTCTGAGATTTGGGTACAGTGAGCTTATTGGGGTGTACTTTTTTTTATATAAATGTATTTATTTTATTTTTGGCTGCGTTGGGTATTCGTTGCTGCGGGTGGGCTTTCTCCAGTTACGGTGAGTGGGGTCTACTCTTTGTTGAGGTGTGCGGCCTTCTCATTGCGGTTGCTTCTCTTGTTGCGGAGCATGGGCTGTAGGTGCGGGGGCTTCAGTAGCTGTGGCTTGCGGGCTCTAGAGCGTAGCCTCAGTAGTTGTGGCACGTGGGCTTGGCTGCTCCGCGGCATGTGGGATCTTCCCAGACCAGAGCTTGAACCCATGTCCCCTGCATTGGCAGGAGGATTCTTAACCACTGCACCACCAGGGAAGCCCTGGGGTGTACTCTTGAGGGGAAATGGGAGGAAATAAGATTGGGCAGAGAGAGAAAATGGACTGCAATGACGTCATACAGGGCCTCTTCCATTCCCACAAGGAGCTATGATGCCAGAATGCCCTTTCAGAGCTGTCCCACACTGGGCCATGGGGCCAGGTTTATATACTCTCACAATAACAAGTCATGGATTTCAGACTACCTCTGGGAAGGGGGTATGACCCCAGGAAAGGTGGCTCACTTACACTGAAAACAATTCCCAGAGAATTGGTAGATGAGGCTGCACTGTGGTCTGAATATCTGTGTCCACCAGTGGAATAATTCCTTCAGTTCTGAAGAATAAGATGAAGGTGCAACACAGCACACACTAAAATGGTGCAATTAAATTGAATGGTTAGGAAAGTTTTCAGTGACCACAGGTTCACTTGTTCAGTTATTTTATGCTTGACTAAATCAGATCTAAGGATCCTTTTATTTCTCCATGGTTGGAAGAAACAAACTGCTTAGTCAAGAAAATTAACAAGTTCCTTAAATCTGTACAGTGCTGTATGTCCATTATATCGCAATAAAACTGGAAGAAAAAACAAAAAAAAAAGAAAGAAAAGTAAGTTGTTCAGCTAGTAAGAAGGAGAACTAGCATATATGTGAAAAATAAATGAAAACATATCAAAACAAAATGCTTATTAAGAGCCTGATTATAGAGTAGATATTCATGCTTCTTGCAATATAAAATTATTGGGCACAGTTAACTAACATTCAAATTATAGCACCTTTATATACATTCAAGTGGACTGTTTCCACTTTCTTGTCTCCTATACCTCCACCCCAGGGCAAGTGGGAGGGATGAGGGCAGTGAGTAGCTGAGGGCAGCTTTAGGGAGGGTCCAAGGAGGGAAAGAGAGGGAGCAGAAGGGGAGGAGCAATTTTGAATTTGAATTTTGGCAGGCAAAAGTGACACAGAATGTACTAAAAGCGGAATGGGAGGAGTTAGGGTTGGACACTCCCATGAAGCTCAGGGGGTTAGTATCGGCTCATCAATTTCATACCTGCAAGGCTAATATGATACGGATAAGAGAGAAACTGTGTAAGGAAGATAGAGAGAATTCAAACTGACATTTTTTTGAATTTTTTGCTATACTTTTTAAACAATTAACCTTCATTTTCTACAACAATTTTAGATTAATAGGAAGACTGTGAAAATAATGAAGGGAATTTCCATATACCCCTCATCCAGTTTCCTCTATTATCATCATCTTACATTACTAGGGTAGCTTCATTACAATTAATCAACCGATACTGATACATCATTATGACATATTATTTTTCAGATTGCCTTAGTTTTGCCTAATGTCCTCTTTCTCTTCCCAGATCCCAAGTAAAGTACCACACTCCATTTAGTTGCCATGTTTCTTTAGGCTCCTCTTGGCTATCTCAGTTTCTCATGATTTCCTTATTTTTGACAACCTTGACAGTCTTGAGGAGTACAGATATTTTGAAGATCTCTCTATTGAGATTTTTTGGTTGTTTTCCTCATTATTAGAATGGGGTTCTGGGATTTGGGGAGGAAGACCACAGAGGAAAAGTACCATTCTCATCACATCACATCAAGAATAAATAATAGTATGACTTATCACTGTTGATATTAACCTTGATCATCCAGCTGAGGTAGCATTTGTCAGATTTCTTTGCTATAAAGTAAATCTTCCCCCACCCCCTTTTCCATACTGTGTTCTTTGGAAGTCACTGTGCACAGCCCACACTTAAGGAATACTCTACCTTCTCATGGGTAGAGTATCTACATAAATTAGTTTGAATTCTTCCATCTACTCTTTACATTCATTCATTCATTCATTCATTCATTTACATTAGCAGGGACTCATAGATAAATATTTTATACTTTTGGTTACAATCTAGTACTACTTTATTCATTTTTGTTGCTCAAGTTATTACTGATTTGGCCATTGGGAGCACTTACAGCTGGTTTCTGTTCCACTGACATATCCCCCTCATTGTGTTTTTGTACTATTTTGTTTTGAGCACATCCTAACTTCCTGGACTACACAATTCTGTGGGTTCATCATGTATATTTCCTGCCCTAGTCCTACAATCAGCCATGTATCCAAGGAACTCCAATAAATTTGATGGGAAAATGGTATCAGAAACCAAGATCTGGGTGCTAGGTATGTTCATAGCTACTGGACTGTCATTTGTTAGGTCCTTTCAGCTGACAGAACAAAGGGATATATGTATTTGTACTAAATTGGGTACATATATAAATATAACCATCAGTATTATATCTTAATCTAAACTTGAGTTCTGTGAGAGCTCGGATTTTAATCCATTGCCACATGAATCTTTTTTTTTTTTTTTTTTTGCAGTACACGGGCCTCTCACTGCTGCGGTCCCTCCTGCTGCGGAGCACAGGCTCCGGACGCGCAGGACCAGCGGCCACGGCGCACGGGCTCAGCCGCTCCGCGGCACGTGAGATCTTCCCAGACCGGGGCACGAACCTGCGTCCCCTGCATCGGCAGGCAGACTCCCAACCACTGCGCCACCAGGGAAGCCCTCATTTTTTTTTTTTTTTTTACATCTTTATTGGCGTATAATTGCTTTAAAATGGTGTGTTGGTTTCTGCTTTATAACAAAGTGAATCAGTTATATATATACAAATATCCCCATATCTCTTCCCTCTTGCATCACTCTCCCTCCAACCTTCCCTATCCCACACCTCTAGGTGGTCACAAAGCCCCGAGCTGATCTCCCTGTGCTATGCGGCTGCTTCCCACTAGCTATCTATTTTACATTTGGTAGTATATATAAGTCCGCCATGCTTTCACTTCATCCCAGCTTACCCTTTCCTCTCCCTAGGTCCTCAAGTCCATTCTCTACATCTGCGTCTTTATTCCTGTCCTGTCCCTAGGTTCTTCAGAACCTTTTTTTTTTTGATTCTATATATATGTGTTAACATACGGTATTTATGTTTCTCTTCCTGACTTCACTCTGTATGACAGTCTCTAGGTCCATGCACATCACTACAAATAACTCAATTTTGTTTCTTTATATGGCCGAGTAATATTCCATTGTAAATATGCGCCACATCTTCTTTATCCATTCATCTGTCGATGGACATTTAGGTTGCTCCCATGTCCTGGCTACTGTAAATAGAGCTGCAATGACCACTGTGGTACATTACGCTTTTTGAATTATGGTTTTCTCACAGTATATACCCAGTAGTGGGATTGCTGGGTCATATGTTAGTTCTATTTATAGTTTTTTGAGGAACCTCCATTATTTTTCCCCACAGTGGCTGTATCAATTTACATTCCCACCAACAGTGCAAGAAGGTTCCCTTTTCTCCACATGCTCTCCAGCATTTACTATTTGTAGATTTTTGGATGATGACCATTCTGACCAGTGTGAGGTGATACCACATTGTAGTTTTGATTTGCATTTCTCTAATGATTAGTGATGTTGAGCATCCTTTCATATGTTTCTTGGCAATCTGTATATCTTCTTTGGAGAAATGTCTATTTAGGTCTTCTGCCAATTTTGGGATTGAGTTTTTGTTTTTTTGATATTGAGCTGAATGAGCTGCTTGTAAATTTTGGAGATTAATCTTTTGTCAGTTGCCTCATTTACAAATAGTTTCTCCCATTCTGATGGTTGTCTTTCATCTTGTTTATGGTTTCCTTTGCTGTGCAAAAGCTTTTGAATTTCATTAGGTCCCATTTGTTTTCTTTTTGTTTTTATTTCCATTTCTCTAGGAGGTAGGTCAAAAAGGATCTTGCTGTGATTTATGTCATAGAGGGTTCTGCCTATGTTTTCCTCTAAGAGTTTGATACTATCTGGCCTTACATTTAGGTCTTTAATCCATTTTGAGTTTATGTTTGTGTATGATGTTAGGGAGTGTTCTAATTTCATTCTTTTACATGTAGCTGTCCAGTTTTCCCAGCACCACTTATTGAAGAGGCTGTCTTCTCTCCATTGTATATTCTTGCCTCCTTTATCAAAAATAACGTGACCATATGTGCGTGGGTTTATCTCAGGGCTTTTTATCCGGTTCCATTGACCTATATTTCTGTTTTTGTGCCAGTACCATACTGTCTTGATTGCTGTAGCTTTGTAGTATAGTCTGAAGTCAGGGAGCCTTGACTCCTCCAGCTCTGTTTTCCTTTCTCAAGATTGCTTGGGCATTCGGTGTCTTTTGGGTTTCCATACAAATTGTGAATTTTTTTTGTTCTAGTTCTGCGAAGAATGCCATTGGTAGTTTGAAAGAGATTGCATTGAATCTGTTGATTGCTTTGGGTAGTATAGTCATTTTCACAACGTTGATTCTTCCAATCCAAGAACATGGTATATCTCTCCATGTGTTTGTATCATCTTTAATTTCTTTCATCAGTGTCTTATAGTTTTCTGCATACAGGTCTTTGTCTCCTTAGGGAGGTTTATTCCTAGGTATTTTATTCTTTTTGTTGCAATGGTAAATGGGAGTGTTTTGTTAATTTTTCTTTCAGCTTTTTCATCATTAGTGTATAGGAATGCAAAAGATTTCTGTGCATAGTTCTGTATCCTGCTATGCTACCAAATTCATTGATTAGGTCTGGTAGTTTTCTGGTAGCATCTTTAGGATTCTGTATGTATAGTATCATGTCATCTGCAAACAGTGACAACTTTACTTCTTCTTTTCCAATTTGGATTCCTTTATTTCTTTTTCTTCTCTGATTGCTGTGGCTAAAACTTCCAGAACTATGTTGAATAATAGTGGTGAGAGTGGACAATCCTGTCTTGTTCCTGATCTTGGTGGAAATGGTTTAAGTTATTCACCATCGACAATGATGTTGGCTGTGGGTTTGTCATACATGACCTTTATTATGCTGAGGTAAGTTCCCTCTATGGCTACTTTCTGGAGGGTTTTCATCATAAATATGTGTTGAATTTTGTGGAAAACTTTCTCTGCATCTATTGAAATAATCATATGTTTTTTTTTCATTCAATTTGCTAATATGGTTTATCACATTGATTGATTTGTGTATATTGAAGAATCCTTGCATTCCTGGGATAAATGCCACTTGATCATGGTGTATGATCCTTTTAAAGTGCTGTTGGATTCTGTTTGCTAGTATTTTGTTGAGGTATTTTGCATCTATGTTCACCAGTGATATTGGCCTGTAGTGTTCTTGTTTTGTGATATTTTTGTCTGGTTGTGGTATCGGGGTGATGGTGGTCTCATAGAATGAGTTTGGGAATGTTCCTCCCTCTGCTATATTTTGGAAGAGTTTGAAAAGGATAGGTGTTAGCTCTTCTGTAAATGTTTGATAGAATTCGCCCGTGAAGACATGTGACTTTTGTTGGAAGATTTTTAATCACAGTCTCAATTTCAGTGCTTGTGACTGATCTGTTTATATTTTCTATTTCTTACTGGTTCAGATTCAGAAGGTTGCTTTTCTAAGAATTTGCCCATTTCCTACAGGTTGTCCATTTTATTGGTATATAGTTGCTTGTAGTAATCTCTCATGATCCTTTTTATTTCTGCAGTGTCAGATTTTACTTCTCCTTTTTCATTTCTTATTCTATTGATTTAAGTCTTCTCACTTTTTTTCTTGATGAGTCTGTCTAATAGTTTATCAATTTTGTTTACCTTTTCAAAGAATCCACTTTATTTTTATTGATCTTTGCTACTGTTTCCTTCATTTCTTTTTCATTTATTTCTGATCTGATTTTTATGATTTCTTTCCTTCTGCTAACTTTGAGGTTTTTTGGTTCTTCTTACTCTAATTGATTTAGGTGTAAGCTTAGGTTGTTTATTTGAGATGTTTCTTGTTTCTTGAGGTAGGATTGTATTGGTATAAATTTCCTTCTTAGAACTGTTTTTGCTCCATACCATAGGTTTGGGGTCGTTGTGTTTTCATTGTCATTTGTTTCTAGGTATTCTTTGATTTCCTCTTTGATTTCTTCAGTGATCTCTTGGTTATTAAGTAGTGCACTGTTTAGCCTCCATGTGTTTGTATTTTTTACAGATTTTTTCCCTGTAATTGATGTCTAGTCTCATAGCATTGTGGTTGGAAAACATACTTGATATGATTTCAATTTTCTTAACTTGACCAAGGCTTTATTTGTGACCCAAGATATGATCTATCCTGGAGAATGTTCCATGAGCACTTGAGAAGAAAGTGTATTCTGTTGTTTTTGGATGGAATGTCCCATAAATATCAATTAAGTCCATCTTGTTTAATGTGTCATTTAAAGCTTTTGTTTCCTTATTTTCATTTTGGATGATGTGTCCATTGGTGAAAGTGGGGTGTTAAAGTCCCATACTATTATTGTATTACTGTGTATTTCCCCTTTTATGGCTGTTAGAATTTGCCTTATGTATTGAGGTGCTCCTATGTTGGGTGCATAAATATTTACAATTGTTATATCTTCTTCTTGGATTGATCCCTTGATCATTATGTAGTGTCCTTCTTTGTCTCTTGTAAGAGTCTTTATTTTAAAATCTATTTTGTGTGATATAAGAATTGCTATTCCAGCTCTCTTTTGATTTCCATTTGTGTGGAATATCTTATTCCTTTCCCTTACTTTCAGTCTGTATGTGTCCCTAAGTTTGAAGTAGTCTCTTATAGACAGCATATATACGGGTCTTGTTTTTGTATCCATTCAGCCTATCTATATCTTTTGGTTGGAGCATTTAATCCATTTACATTTAAGGTAATTATCCATATGTATGTTCCCATTACCATTTTCTTAATTGTTTTGGGTTTGTTATTGTAGGTCTTTTCCTTCTTTTGTGTTTCCTGTGTAGAGAAGTTCCTTTAGCATTTGTTGTAAACCTGGTTTGTTGGTGCTGAATTCCCTAAGCGTTTGTTTGTCTGTAAATGCTTTAATTTCTACATCGAATCTGAATGAGATCCTTGCTGGGTAATCTTGATTGTAGGTTTTTCCCTTCACTTTAAATATGTCCTGCCACTCCCTTCTGGCTTGCAGAGTTTCTGCTGAACGATCAGCTGTTAACCTTGTGGGGATTCCCTTCTATGTTATTTGCTGTTTTTTCCCTTGCTGCTTTTAATATTTTTTCTTTGCATTTAATTTTTGATAGTTTGATGAATATGTGTTGGTGTGTTTCTCCTTGGATTTATCCTGTAGGGGACTCTCCGCATTTCCTGGACTTGATTGACTATTTCCTTTCCCATATTAGGGAAGTTTTCATCTATAATCTCTTCAAATATTTTCTCAGTCCCTTTCTTTTTTCTCTTCTTTTTCTGGGACCCCTATAATTAGAATGTTGGTGCATTTAATGTTGTCCCAGAGGTCTCTAAGACTGTCCTCCACTCTTTTCATTCTTTTTTCTTTATTCTGCTCTGCAGTATTTATTTCCACTATTTTATCTTCCAGGTCACTTATCTGTTCTTCTGCCTCAGTTATTTTGCTATTGATTTCTTCCAGAGAATTTTAAATTTCTTTAATTGTGTTGTTCATCCTTGTTTGTTTGCTCTTTAGTTCTTCTAGGTCCTTGTTAAATGTTTCTTGTATTTTCTCCATTCTATTTCCATTTTTTGGGACCATCTTTACTATCATTACTCTGAATTCTTTGTCAGGTAGACTGCCTATTTCCTCTTCATTTGTTTGGTCTGGCGGGTTTTTACTTTGCTCCTTCATCTGCTGTGTGTTTCTCTGTCTTCTTATGTTGTTTAACTTACTGTGTTTGGGGGTCTCCTTTTCACAGCCTGCAGATTCGTAGTTCCCATTGTTTTTGGTGTCTGCCTGCAGTGGCTAAGTTTGGTTCAGTGGGTTGTGTAGGCTTCCTTGTGGATGGAACTAGTGCCTGTGTTCTGGTGGACGAGGCTGGATCTTGTCTTTCTGGTGGATAGGACTGTGCCTGGTGGTGTCTTTTGAGGTATCTGTGACATTATTATGATTTTAGGCACCTCTCTGCTAATGGAGGTGCTGTGTTCCTGTCTTGCTAGTTGTTTGGCAGAGGGTATCCTGCACTGTAGCTTGCTGGTCATTAAGTGGAGCTGGGTCTTAGCGTTGAGATGGAGATCTCTGGGAGAAATTTCACCATTTGATATTTCATGGAGCTGGGAGGTCTCTGGTGGACCAATGTCTCGAATTCAGCTCTCCCACCTCAGAGGTACAGGCCTGACACCTCACTGGAGCACCAAGACCCTATCAGCCACACAGCTCAGAAGAAAACGGAGAAAAAAGGAAAGAAAGAAATAAAATAAAAAGAAATACTGTCATTAAAATAATTATTAAAAATTTAAAAATTAGAAAGAAATAAAAACAAAAGAATGAACGAAAGAAGAGAGCCACCAAACCAAAGAACAAATCCACAAATGATAACAAGCACTAAAAAGTATACTGAAAAAGAAAAAAACAAAAACAATAACGGACAGACAGAACCCTAGGACAAATGGTAAAAGCAAAGCTATACAGACAAAAATCACACAAAGAAGCTTACACATACACACTCATAAAAAGAGAAAAAGGAAAAATATATACATATATTTATATTAAAAAAAGGAAGAGAGCAACCAAATCAATAAACAAATCTACCAATGATAATAAACTCTAAATACTAAACTAGATAAACATAAAACCAGAAACCAATTAGATGCAGAAAGCAAACCCTAAGGCTACCGTTGCTCCCAAAGTCCACTGCCTCAATTTTGGGATGATTCGTTGTCTATTCAGGCATTCCACAGATGCAGGGTACATCAAGTTGATTGTGGAGATTTAATCCGCTGCTCTTGAGGCTGCTGGGGGAAATTTCCCTTTCTCTTCTTTGTTCACACAGCTCCTGGGGTTCAGCTTTGGATTTGGCCCTGCCTCTGAGTGTAGGTCGCCTGAGGGTCTGTTCCCTGCTCAGACAGGACGGGGTTAAAGGAGCAGCTGATTAGGGGGCTTTGGCTCCTGCAGGCCTGTGCGAGGGAGGGGTACAGAATATGGGGCAAGCCTGTGGCGGCAGAGGCTGACATGGCATTGCAACAGCCTGAGGCATGCTGTGTGTTCTCCCGGGAAAGTTGTCGCTGGATCATGGGACCCTGGCAGTGGCGGGCTGCACAGGCTCCCAGGAGGGGAGGTGTGGATAGTGACCTGTGCTTGCACACAGGCTTCTTGGTGGCTGCAGCAGCAGTCTTAGCATTTCATGCCTCTCTCTGGGGTCCGTGCTGATAGCCGCGGCTCATGCTCATCTCTGGAGCTCGTTTAGGTGGTGTTCTGAATCCCCTCTCCTTGCACACCACGAAACAATGGTCTCTTGACTCTTAGGCAGGTCCAGACTTTTTCCTAGACTCCCTCCTGGCTAGCTGTGGTGGACTAGCTCCCTTCAGGCTGTGTTCACACCGCCAACCCCAGTCCTCTCCCTGGGATCCGACCTCCGAAGTCCGAGCCTCAGCTCCCAGCCCTGCCCGCCCCGGCGGGTGAGCAGACAAGACTCTCGGGCTGGTGAGTGCTGGTCGGCACCGATCCTCCATGTGGGAATCTCTCCGCTTTGCCCTCTGCACCCATGTTGCTGCGCTCTCCTCCGTGGCTCCAAAGCTTCCCTCCTGCCACCGACCCCCGACTTCGTCTCTGCCAGTGGATGGGCTTCCTAGTGTGTGGAAACTTTTCCTCCTTCATAGCTCTCTCCCACTGGTGCAGGTCCCGTCCCTATTATTTTGTCTCTGTCTTTTTGTTTTTTTGCCCTACCCAGGTACATGGGGAGTTTCTTGCCTTTTGGGAGGTCTGAGGTCTTCTGCCAGTGTTCAGTAGGTGTTCTGTAGGAGTTGTTCCATGTGTAGATGTATTTCTGATGTATCTGTGGGGAGGAAGGTGATCTCCGTGTCTTACTCCTCCATCACCTTGAAGGTCTCTTGTCCATGGATCATTTTAGCTTGCATTGCTTGTTTATCTACAAACACTCACTTCAAAAGTTAGAAAACTGTCTGTTTATATACAATTATTTATGTAATAGTTTAATGCCAGTATGCATGTATAGCAGGGTCAAAGTTGCTATTTGTTACCTTCAAAAATTATTTCATTAATTAGAGCACAGTTTATGTTCACTTTCTTGTTCTTCAGACACGATTCATATCCAAAGTTTTAAGATCAATACCTTTATCCCAGGTTGTTTCTTTCTTTTCTTTTTTATTTTTTACAGCTGAATATTTTATTTTACTTTATTTTATTTTATTCTATGTTATTGGAATATAATTGCTTTACAATTTTCTGGTAGTTTCTGTTGTACAATGAAGTGAATCAGCTATATGTATAACTATATCCCCTCCCTCTTGGACCTCCGTCCCCCCTTCCCCCCCATCTAGGTCATTACAGAGCACTGAGCTGAGCTCCCTGTGCTGTACAGCAGGTTCTCACTAGCTATCTATTTTACACATGGTAGTGTATTTATGTCAAACCTAATCTCTCAATTCGTCCCACCCTCCCCTTCCCCGCCATGTCCACACATCCATTCTCTAAGTCTATGTCTCTATTCCTGCCCAACAAATAGGTTCATCTGTACCACTTTTCTAGATTCTACATATATGCATTAATATACAATATTTGTTTTTCTCTTTCTGGCTTATTGTTTTGTCATATACACTACATTCTGTGATTCCCATAAGCTTCTAAATTATTTTATAAACTTTTCATACAATAAGTTTTACTCTTTATGCTGCAAAGTTCAATAGGTTTTGACAAATGAATAGTGTGTTGTATCTAAAATTATAATATTGTACAGAATAGTTTCATCACCCTAAAACTTCCCCCCTGCTTCACCTGTTCAACATTTTACTTCCCCTCGTGAATCCCTGTCAACCCCTGATATTTTTAATGTCACTATAGTTTTATATTTCCTGAATGTTCTAGATTGGGATCATTCATTATCAAGCCTATTCAGACTGGCTTATTTCACTTAGCATTATGTATTTAAGATTCATTTATGTATTTTCATCATTCAGTAACTAATTTTTAAGTTTCTGACTAATATTTAATTTTATTGATTCACCACAATTTGTTTATTCATTCACCTATTGAAAGATTTTTTTTTTTTGCTTCTTGTTTTTGAGTGATTATGAATAAAGCTGTTATAAACATTCATGTGTATATTTTTGTGTGGACATACTTTTCAGATCAGTTGGGTATATACTTAGAAACACGACTGCTTATTGTATTGTAAGACTACGTTTAACTTTATAAGAAACTGCTATGCTGTCTTCCAAAGTAGCTGTACCATTTGGCATTCCCACCAGCATTGAATGAGCATTCCTGTCACTCCACATCTTCACTGAAAATTGACATTGTCATATATCTTTTTAAATTTTAGCCTATCTAACATGTAGTGGTATCTCATTTTAATTTTCTAATCACTAATGACCAAAAATAATAACTATATTTTCATACACTTATTTGTTGTCTATATGCCTTCTTTGGTGAGATGCCTATTCAGATTGTTGGCTTTTTTTTTTATGAGTGGTTTGTGTTTTCTTAATGTTTAGTTTTTTTAAGATTTCTTTGAATATTTTGGATTTTGCTACACCTTTGTACAATTTTAACTTTGAATTGTATGGAAAGCATTTTATTACAAATTTTAATTTCTGGGAAAACTACGTTACTGAGAATTTCATTAACCTTAAAGACTATATTTAGAGGTTTCTCTTACCAGAAAGATCACAAGAAAAATTAATAAACTCCTAAAAACAGAATTATTTTAACTTACAACCATGCTATCTGCACTACAGAAGTTGGTGGAACAAAGGAGCAGCTTAATTTAATGACCTAAATAGTTCCCACCTAATGTGTGGAAATGTAAATGACATAAATGGCATTAAATATTTCAGTTCACAGCATCACCTTTTCCTCCTTTTTCTCTATATATTTCCCCCAAAACCCCTTCTCTTTCCAAAGAATTAAGAAAATATTATATAATTGCAATTGCAATATTGTGAAAATTCTTCCTTATTTTCTCTGGGTTGTGTTTTATGCCTGACTTCCTACTCTGTTTCATTATTGTAGTATTTTTCCACATACATATCAGTAGGCATAACAGAGTCTAAAATTCTAAAGAACACTTCTGATTACCATAGATCCCCAGAAAATTCCTTGGTTTGATTTTATGATTAAGCATTCGAGTCAGAATTACCAATAAAGATCAACTGCTGCTTGGAATAGAGGTCAAGCAAGAAAGACACAGAAAACTTTGAAATATTTGTAATGGGGCTAAATATTATTTTAGGAGATGAGTAAAAGAAACTGCATTTCTCATACAATTGGATTTCAAGAGTAGTAGTTATTTCTACAAAGTATTTTGAAAGGTCAAAGACCTTGTGATGGACTTAAAAATGATTGAAAATATATAATTGGAATTAAGCCAAAATTAAAATAAAATTCACCTTTTATTATGCAAAGTTTTGCTTAGTAAGTTAAAGATTCTCATACAGAATCAATGATAGAGCATTAGCTTATCAGGGGGCAATGGATATAGTCCAGAAATGTGTCAATTTATTATTAAGTTAGAAATAAAGTAAGAATAACCATAATATTAAATAAGTAGATTTACAATGATACTGAAATAAATCATTATAATGTAATATTTTTGTTGAGTCTCATGTATAAATTAAATGATGACTGAAAATAAATTTCAAAAATTGCTATATGAAACACTGATGTAAGTCAGTATGTAGTTGCATATAGCTTATTATTCTTACAATGACAACTAAAAAATAAGTATACATGTTTTATGAAATCATTGAATCAATGATCTACTTAACATTAAAAATTGCTAAGAGACTGAGTACTGATTTAACTATTTTAAAATATATTAATACATAAAGAACTATTTTTGAGGAACATAAAATTATTGAATATATTATGCTATATTAGATATTGAAAATCAGTTAAAAACACTTTTTTTTTTTTGGCGGTACGCGGGCCTCTCACTGTTGTGGCCTCTCCCGTTGCGGAGCAGAGGCTCCAGATGCGCAGGCTCAGTGGCCATGGCTCACGGGCCCAGCCGCTCCGCGGCATGTGGGATCTTCCCGAACCGGAGAACGAACCCGTGCCCCCTGCATTGGCAGGCGGACTCTCAACCACTGCTCCACCAGGGAAGCCTGGAAATAATTTTTTGTTTGTCTTATCAAGTCCATGGTCCTTGTCTATTCCCGGAGTTTGGAACTGGAGGCAACTCTACTTCAAACTCATGAATTAAAATTGAAGGATGAGTTGATAGCCACAAAAGAATTTGCATACTGTTTACCAAGGGGAAGAGTGTTTGAGTGCTGAACAGCCAAGTTAATAGATGCCCATTATATCTGCAGTGGCAAAAACTGGCATCCACAGTACTACTAGCCAACATCCATCCATGGAAGACATTTTTATTAATCTTGGACCCATTCCTATTGCACTCACAATCTGTCTCATAATTCCCTTCAACCTACTCTCCAGCAAATAGCTAGCAGTTCATCATAACAAATTTATATTACACACTTTGTTATGCCTCACATGATAATATCCTTGATGACTGTGGATAAAGCCTTGAATATGTGTTGATAGCTCATTATTAATCTTTCCCTTTCAAATGTATCTCAGTCCTTCTTGAGTCTACTTATATTTTTGACTTTTCCACCTCTCAGGATAATTACCTTCAAACCTCTATTTCTAGAGGCATATCAAATAGCTTAGTCTATTGCCTATTACTCCTGCCTTTATATCTCCAATTTAAGATTGAATTTTAAGTTAAAAATTAGAAGCATTCAGATGTTAAAGAGCCGAATGTCAGAAAGATTCAGGCAAAAATTGGAAACTTCATTTTGATCTCCAGTGATATGTGACTAAACAAAAAAAACTCCACAAAGTTGATGTGTGTTTAACTGCACATATAAAGGAAGAAAACTTTACCTCATGTGATAGAAAAATGATTTATGGATAATATTTGAATTGTTGCACAACTCTTAAAAACTTCATAAAGACTCGTATTATCATGCACATCCATATAATTTAACTTCCTGATTTTAACATGTTAAAATGCCATCCACTGCTAGTGAATGACATTTTAACATGTTAAAATGTCATTCACTGCTAGTGAATATAACAAAAAAGAAGCAGACTCACAGATATAGAGAACAAACTAGTGGTTACCAGTCGGGAGGGGGGAAAGACAATACAGGGATGGGGGAGTAGGAGGTACAAACTATTGGCTGTAAGATAGGCTCAAGGATGTATTGTACAACACGGGGAATAGAGGCAATATTTTGCAATAACTGTAAGTGGAAAGTAACCTTTAAAAATTGTATAAAAGAAAAAATTAAAATTACCTGAAATTTTAAAAAGTTCACAAAAATAAATTTAAAAAAAGAAAAAAATTAGACTCAAAAATGTCATTCACTGATTTAGAAGAATGTACTTGAAAACTGAAATGTTTATACTTTATTCCAACCTTAACACCTGAAAAGATAACAAGTGAAGGAGGGATGATGTTATCTCTATTACCATTTAAACTATCATTACTTCATTAAACATCATATTTGCCCTAAATTTACAAAAACTGGTTTATTAGAATGCATTCCAAGTAAAATACAAATCAAATAAATTCTGATATGAATAATGGAAAACTTCATTAAATGAATCCCTTTACAAGCTTCAGACTTTTTTCAAATATAGAAGTATAGATAAAAGAGATCTAGCTTTAAGTTTCTGTCTTGGGTACTCTATGTATATATCTTTATATATATATGTGTGTATATATATATATATATATATACTCTGTATGTATAAATATATATATACATATATATATATATGCACTGTATATACACACACAGAGCATGCAAGAGAGAAACTTAAGAGCTAGATTTCTTATTTAAGTCTGTAAGTGACATATGAAGATGGTAATTGTGTTGTAAAGGGGACAAAAATTGTTTCTTGGTAATGTTTGGCATTATAGTGCTACTAGTAACAGCTATAAATATATTGTGAATCGCTAATAAAATGTTATGACTAGCCTTTGAAGGTTACAGATAGTTTCTTTTCCATATATCTTTAAATGGGGCTTGTTAATGTTATCTAATTAGTTGACTATGCTTAAGTACTTATAGGATCATGTAGCTCTATAATACCACTTGTTTTTTAAAAGTACCTATCATTTCCAAGATCACAACCCACTGCTATGACAGGAAGAATAAACAGTTTGATATTTAGTGTTAGTAAATATAGAAAACAATATTCTATTTCCTTGATTATTCTTGGTGATTATTCTTTTTAATCATTTTGTCTGAAGTAGTAAATATTCAAATGACAAATATATGAAAAATTTGAATTCCATGTGCAAATGCCTTCTTTTTTCTGATATCCTCAGACAGAATCAATAGCTCTAACATCTGCATTCATATAACAGTTTATATAGGAATCTCATATGACATTAACCAGGTCATGTGGCAAATACACACATTTTATGTGTGTATTCACCCAATATTGGGAGTATCTTATTATTCAGAGGTACCTTTGTCCTATTCTGTAGCCTCAGCACCATTCAGCACATAATAGGTGCTCAAATAACACTTTTTTTAAAATTTAGTATGAAACAAAACAGAAAGGTGGAGTTTTTTGCACACATCTGACAATAAATAGGGGATAAAAAACATTGCAAATCAAACTGACCATTTAAAGTCAGAGATTACCCTCAAAATTCTCAATTTTGGTACATTTTGCGTCATGGTCTTAGTTCTACAGGCATAAAATCTTAGCAATAGCTTTCACTATGTCACCCTCTTTATCCATTTCCAATATGCCACTAAATTCCTTTGGACCTTCTTTTATGATATTTGTGAATGTTGGCCTTTCCAAGCTCCTGATCTGATTTTCGGGCTCCCTAATTCAATATCAATTCTATCACGTTACCCTGGCTTCACCTAAATGTCACATACAAACTTAGAAATCCAAACCACTATTGTTGAATATTTAATTGATCAACCATTTTGTATATGCATATTTATTTATAAAATAAAAACATGTACTAATTAAATAATATGTAACATATTCCCAAAAAAGGTACTTATTAACTGTATGAGAGTTAAAAAAAATAAAGTTCTATCTGCATGCTAAAGAACTGAAATATGTACCTTCTGGGAATGTAACTTAGTTTAAAAGACAACTGATCTGGGACTTCTCTGGCAGTCCAGTGGTTAAGACTTCGCCTTCCAATGCAGGGGGTGAAGGTTCGATCCCTCGCCAGGGAGCTAAGATCCCACATGCCTCAGGACCGAAACACCAAACCATAAAGCAGAAGCAATATTGTAACAAATTCAATAAAGATTTAAATAATGGTCCACATCAAAAAAAAAATCTTAAAAAGACAACTGATCTAAATGATTGATTTCTTGTTTTTAATTTCTTCTGGACTCCTACATAACCAGAGATAAATATCTTCTCAACATACTACTTTCTGCATGCTATTGTCCTGAACAGAAATCTATCATGTTTAAGCTTGCATTCCTCAGCGTGGCCATTTACAGATTTCTATATCTAGGCCCATGTTTGCTAATCCAAGCTTATTTCTTTTTTTTTTTTTTTTTTCTTTTTGAGGTACACGGGTCTCTCACTGTTGTGGCCTCTCCTGTTGCAGAGCACAGGCTCCGCAGCCATGGCTCACGGGCCCAGCTGCTCCGCGGCATGTAGGATCTTCCCGGACTGGGGCACGAACCCATGTCCCCTGCATCAACGGGCAGACTCTCAACCACTGCACCACCAGGGAAGCCCCCAAGCTTATTTCTTGCTCCATACTCCTCAGCAACATACAAATATGAATTCTTTTATGTTATTCAAATAACACTTCTTTTTATTATTATCTTTCTCATGGGGCGTGCTCATTTTCTCCACACTGCTTTTACCTGTACCATTTCTCTTGCCTATATCACAATACTCACTCTGATCCAATTTTACCCATTCTCAAAGCCTAGTTTTAGAAGCAGACGTTCACTGAAGGTTTCCTCAAATATAACGACACAATTCAACCATGCTTTTAAAATAAGGTTACCTTAGGGATCTATCCCACCACAGATGATATGTTCTTGATTTTTTTTCATGAATATATCCACCAGAGTCCAACACTTCCCTAGCCCTAAACACACACACAGACACACACACAGACACACACACACACAATTTAACTTATAAGCATCACAGAGTGGTGGTGTCAGAGCAGGTGTATGTTTGTTATAATTAGATCTTTTATTAAACCAATAAAACTACACACTAAGCATTTATTCTCCATAAATGCTTTTATTTACTTTTGATAATTAATCTTCCTAGGATATATCCCTGTTCCCAACTTCATTACAACTCTAGTAGGGTCTTAAGTAAGTACCCACAAACTAGTATAGGTGTTCTCAGTAATATTTTAGTGCCAGTGAATTTCCCATTGTAGAATAAACAAAAAAAATTGTTGCATATCTGACCATTTGTATGGAAACATTTCAACACTTTAACTGGACTCTAGCCCTTCTGAAATACTCCTAGACATATTCTGTTTTCTGAAGAAACCCCACTATTTGTTTTTGTGGTGTTTTGTGGACAAACAGAATTAATCAAAATCTTTTTCTGAATACCAATGAAAATTAGCAAAGGCCAAATATTTATGGTATGAAAACACAGTAATCCTCTCCTAGAGTTTAATGAATAATTTTATATCAACTTGGAACAGATGGGTAAAAAATGAGCAAACAGTTTCCTCTGGCTAATAATTACGTGTAAAAAGGTAAATTTTTCTTCATTTCTCTGAATTTTCTTTTTACTGAGACTATCATACCAGTTGACATTCCAGTTTTTATTTTTAAAGGAGTGGTGTTGTTGGCAAATGTAATTATTAGAAACACCTGCTTTCAAAAATATAAAAAGCAAATAACTCTTTAGAAATTTCTAAAGCATTTTGTTAAATAATTCCTTTTGCTATTCTCACAAATGTATCTATTTAAGTGCTAACACATAGGAGCTTTTCCCTCTGTTCTAGCACTTTTGGAAAATCTTCCAGGATCTTTACCTCCTAGCAATGCTCTTATGCACACTTGCTCAAAATAGACGGCCTTCTGGGAGCTGCCCTGGTGTCCCTTGCCTTGATTCGCATCTTCATTTGGCCTCTTTGGCTGAAATTATCACTGGCTTCCAGTTGGAATCTCAGACTTGGCCTTGTCACTGGACAGTATTTTTTTAGTCTTCGAATGACCTATTTAATTAAAAAATTTTTAGCCAATGTCATAAAACTACCCTTTGTAAGATGATCCTTCTTGAATCTTTGCTCACAGACAGATCTTTAGGTCTCAAGAAAGGGGTTGGGACATTAATCCAGAGAGTTTTGCATTTGGTAAAATAAAATTAATAATGAACGTGTTTTGTTTTGTTTTTCTATTACTGTTTTCTTCATTTTAGTACTTCGTTTCCTTCATTATAAACAAAACATGTAGCATATTTCATGTCTATTAATTTTCAAGTTCTATTTGATGATACTACAGTCCAGTGGTCCTCAAACCGTGGCTTGGATCCCTTTCAAGGTGTTAATGAAGTTAGATTTATTTTTCATAAGTGTACTAAGACAATATTCTCTAATTTTACTCTCATTCATTCCCAGCTGTTCAAATTTTCCAAGACCAGATGATCTATCGTACCACAACAGACTGAATGCACAAGCAGAAATAATAAAGAAAATTGAAGAAATACCAAATGGTGCCAACCATTCTTTTTACTAATTTTCTTATTTTGAAAATATGTTATAAAAATGTTATTTATGATAATATATGTTTATAGTGCTATTTAAAATAAAGTATTACAAATATCTTTTTTTTTAGTTTTCCAGTTTTAATTTTGACTACGGTAAATAACAATAGACATAACACATATAAACAACAGCTCTTGGGGCTCTAGATAATTTTTCTTTTTTTTTTTTAAAGAAGATGTTGGGGATAGGAGTTTTTATTAATTAATTTATTTATTTTTGCTGTATTGGGTCTTCGTTTCTGTGTGAGGGCTTTCTCTAGTTGTGGCAAGCGGGAGCCACTCTTCATAGCAGTGCGCGGGCCTCTTACTATCGCGGCCTCTCTTGTTGTGGAGCACAGGCTCCAGACGCGCAGGCTCAGCAGTTGTGGTTCACGGGCCTAGTTGCTCCGCAGCATGTGGGATCTTCCCAGACCAGGGCTCGAACCCGTGTCCCCTGCATTGGCAGGCAGATTCTCAACCACTGTGCCACCAGGGAAGCCCTCTAGATAATTTTTTTAATTGTAAAAATATTCTGAGAACAAAATTTGATTCCTGTTATTCTTGTTCATAAACAACCTAAATTGCATCCCAAATTGGTAAATACATCTGCTAAGTAATATTTATTTCTTGCAACTGAAACAACAAAGACAGAGGTTTTTTTTTTGTTTTTTTTTTTTTTTGTGGTACGCGGGCCTCTCACTGTTGTGGTCTCTACCGTTGCGGAGCACAGGCTCTGGACGCACAGGCTCAGCAGCCATGGCTCACGGGCCCAGCCGCTCCGCAGCATGTGGGATCTTCCCAGACCGGGACACGAACCCGTGTCCCCTACACTGGCAGGCGGACTCTCAACCACTGCACCACCAGGGAAGCCCAAAGACAGAGTTTTTAAGTTCTCAAAACTGACTGGTGTTCAGGTGACAGTAGAACCTAGGAATCTTAAATCTAACTGAGCTCTTTGCCCCCACAAATTACAATGGATTAGTTACAGAGTATACATTATAGTTTAATAAAGAGTGACATGAGAAATTAGGCTAATTATATAATCATGGAAGATTCCATTGGCAAACAAGTGATAAAGAAGAGTTGGTGGTGGTGTGATGAATTGGGAGATTGGGATTGACATATATACACTAATATGTATAAAATGGATAACTAATAAGAACCTGCTTTTTAAAAAAATAAATAAAATAAAATTCACACACAAAAAAGAAGAGTTGGAATCAATAAATTATCTTCAGTGTCATCTGTGTGAGGAAATAAAGTCAATCTACAGAAGTACACCCAGTTCTTTAAGAAATTAATAGCTGGAGATTTAAGATGTTAGGACTATATAGTTATCCATAAGTAAATCCTTTCTATTTTGCCCCGATACAGTACTTACTTTCTGAATATGCTCCTTTAGAAGGAGTCTGCTAGTTCAAGTAACTCATGCTTGTTTGCAAGTTGGGTTTATTCAGAGCATAGCAAAACTACTATTTTAAACTCAATTAAGCAAATTTCATTTATTTTATTTCTATGTCAGCACCTGAACAATGCAGGCAATAAATCAACTTCTTCTGAATTTGTTAGTCTGAGATTTCCTGACAGTCTCATTCTGAAGCTCAGTTCCTGAAAGGGGAGACACCTGGGCCAGTATAACCCTTACATATGTCATTATTATGCTAGGAAGAGCCCTTGCAAACCTAAAATAAAATTTCTGGATGTATTAATTTCTGGATTTTTTGTGTAAACTAAGCTATTTACAAAGAAAATGCATGAGTCCTGGGAAATGGAGGGGAGTATACTTATTTAAAATTACAGCAGTTGTGAAAAGAAATAAAGGAAATACTCTGTCTTTGTCTTTTCCACACACACACAAAAACAACCTGTAATTTTGTCTATGTTAATTCTTATGTGAATAATGCACTAGACATTCTGTGAGAGTTTGCCTGGGTCATTTTTCTTTTTTTAGAAAATCTCAGTTACACAGCAAGTAAGAGTAGACAATTTTACCATAAAATTTTTTAAAAGTTAAGTGAAAATGCATACATATATATATGACATTGTTTGCATTAAATATGATTAGTGTGAAAGGGAAAATGAAAGCAGTCATGGGAGTTGTTTGGAAAAACCAAATAGATTCTGAAGCTTTGGTGAAAATTGAACTTGGAACTATTTTTAAAGAAATTCAGTTCTGGAAGAACTTCATCAAGCCTAAAGCTTGATGCTTTGGATTGAATATATATTTTGTAATTAGATTGTTTTAGGTGAAACTCATGCTTAAAGTTAGACAGCCAATCTCATATTATTTATTCTGGCTATTTCTCTTCCTTCGTTTCTTCGTTCCTTCCTCAACCCACCTCTCTTTCTTTTATTGGTACACTGGAATTGCAGAATGGAATTAATCATAGTCTCTTCTGCATCAAATACTTCCATTACTGGTTCATGCAAAGCTCCATTCTCTTTTTCTTCTTGCCTTCTTCCCTTCCTTCCTTCCCAACTTCCCCTATTTTTTTCTCTCTCTAATTATGTACTGTTACACCATTTAAACCTTCTTACCCTCATCTTCTTGATTTGTTAAAATCAAAATACTAACCTCTATCTTACTGAAATGCTATGAATATTGCACTAAGTGAAGATTTGCTTCCTGCCTTGTAAATTGGCTGATGTGACTGGAACAAGTGTCAGAGCTGGCAGAATTGGGTGCTCTGAAAGAGATTACAGTCCCCTAAGACACTTTGGCCATGGGTCACTGGGCACTCATTGAGCAAGCCCTAATAGCCTATTCAGTCCTGTTCAAGTCAATTGCAAAACACTTAGCTTTGAAAAAGAGGAGGCCAAAATAAAATCTGGACTGAGAATTTATATTTTTTGCCCAGCTAGGCATCTGTTTCCCATTAGTCAATGACCTCCATGATACAAAGCAGTTGCTTGATATCATTCTCTGAATTATCATGAAATTCAACTTATCACGGCTTGTGTTATTTTTTTTTTTATTTTTTTGCGGTACACGGGCCTCTCACTGTTGTGGCCCCTCCCGTTGCGGAGCACAGGCTCCGGACGCGCTGGCTCAGCGGCCATGGCTCACGGGCCTAACCACTCCACGGGATGTGGGATCTTCCCGGACCAGGGCACAAACTCACGTCCTCTGCATCGGCAGGCGGACTCTCAACCACTGCGCTACCAGGGAAGCCCGGCTTGTGTTATTCTTATTACAACTACATACACTGTCATGTGTATAAAGGGGAAATCACCATAAAGACTCAAAGAATATTGTATACTTTGCAATGGGAATTAATCATAGACAAAGAAACATTTTGATCAGTTCTTTGTTCTTGAAAAATATCTAAATACAGTTTATCCTCATGTTATTTAATTTTCTGAGAAGCCTAATACATTAACTTCAGAGTTTATGAATGTACACGTCACAATTGAATGTGACTAGCAATTTCCATTCTATGTCCTGACTGTGGTTCTACATGCTGGTGTATGAGCATCATTACCAGACTCTCAAAATGCCAACAGTATGTCTCTTTCCTACTCTCTGTGCCAGCAGCAAGCTATGTAAACAGCGGTGCTGAGAAGAGCCACCCTCATCTTCAAGCCCCATGGAGATTTGAACAGGATGGGATACCTTTGCTAAGCACACATGCCCTCATCCCCCTTCCTATTTAATTTTTTTTATTTTTCACCTACTTGTATGTGATTAAGAATGAAATTTGAAATGTAAAAACACATGAAAAAGTTTGAGTATATACTCATCTAGAAATTTTTTACCAACATCTATTAATTAGAGACCTCATTTAAAAGACTTCTTGTTTAAATCCATTTGGATTAAAGTGACAAAGTGATAATATCACTTATCACAATTTATATTTTTGGCCACCACTCTTTAAAGTATCCCTTGTGCTATATTAATTTGTTTCCAAAAAATGTGTTCTAAGTCCATCTGAACAATTTTTATCAGGAATTAACTCTAATAGTTACTCCTTTTCTAAGCATAAACCTTACTTTCCGTACTTAAAAAAAAATCCCAGACAATAAATATGATCAATTATATAAATGCCCTGTATTTCCTTATTGCTATTCATTTATATTTTGCATCCCCATTTCTGAAAACAGCATACGCTTTGGAGTGTCCATCTATTCCACATTGTACTGAAAGTTCTATCCAGTGAATAAATGAATAAATAATTAAGGAATTAAAGACACACCACTTGAAAAGGAAGATAAAAATCTATCTTTAGGCACTTCAGACATGATCCTGTATTTAGAAAATCCTAACAAATTCACACACGTGCACATACTTGCACATGCACTCACACAACTACTAGAACAAATAAGTGAGGATCAAGGTTGCAAGAACAAATTAACATACAGAAAATAAACTGTCATCCTAAATACTAGGAGTGAACATTTGAAAATTAAAAATCACAAGAAATAATAAAATACTTAAGAATAAATTTAACCAAAGGAGTGCAAGACTTCTACATTGAAAATTACAAAATATTGTTGAGAGAAACTGAAGATGATTTAAATTAGTAGAGGGATTTATTTTTTTCATGTTCTCAGAACTTTATTAGGTGGAGTTTGGGCAAAAGAGAAAACCTCTGAAACAGACACCCACTCGGTTCAGGACGACCAGAATAGAGGAGGCTTTGCTTGGAGATGTGCCCTCTCTGAGATGAAAGCATATCTTTGATTTTTCTTAAAAAGGGGAGCTGATGGGCTGAATATCTGTGAGCACAAATTCAGATTATTTTAAAAATGTCCAGCCAGAGGAAGGGGTGGAAGACTCGGTTTTATAATGTTAACAATTCTCCCCAGTTGATCACTACATTCAACACAGTATTTCTCAAAACCACAGCAGGCTTTGCTGTTGTTGTTGTTGCTGTTACTGCTATTGACAAGCTGCATCAAAAAAATTTATATGGTTTGAAACATCAGTATGATACCACTACTCACCTATTAAAAATGGCCAATATCAAGAACATTGACAATATCAAGTGCTGGTAAGGATGTGGAACAATAGAAACTCTCATTTATTGCTGGTGGAAATGCAAAATGATACAGCTACTTTAGTAGACAGTTTGGTGATTTCTTGCAAAACTAAACATACCCTTAGCATGCAATGTAGCAATTGTGCTTCTTGGTATTTACTCAGAGGAGTTGAAAATACATGTCCACACAAAACTCTGTACACAGATGTTTGTAGTAGCTTTTTTCATTATTGACAAAACTTGGAAGGGACCAAGATGTCCTTTAGTAGATGAATGGATAAACTGTGAATACAACCAGACAATGGATTATTATTCAGCACTAAAAAGAAATGAGCTACCAGGCCAAGAAAAGACATGGAGGAACCTTAAATGTGTATTACTAAGTGAAAGAAGCCAGTCTGAAAAGACTACATGGTGTATGATTCCAAATCCATGGCATTCTGGAAAAGGTAAAACTATAGAAACAACATAAAGATCAGGGGTTGCCAGGAGTTAGTGGGGAGAGAGAGATGAATAGGCAGAGCACAAAGGATTTTGAGGGCAGTGAGACTACTCTGTATGATACAATAGTGGCAGATACATGTCATTATACATTTGTGTAAACCCACAGGATATACAACACCAAGAGTCAACCGCAGTATAGACTCTGGACTCCAGGAGATAATGATATGTCAATGTAGGTTCGTCAACTATAACAAAAGTTCCACTCTGGTGGGGGATGTTAATAATGGTGAGGGCGTAAATGTGTGGAGCAGGAGCTATATGGGAAATCCCTGTACCTTCTGCTCAGATTTACTGTAACCTACAACTGCTCTAAAAACAGAATCTAATAAAAAATTATACAGACAGGCAAAGGACTTGGAACAGCCAAAATAATTTGGAACAAACAAATACTACATGATTTCCAAACTTACTGTCATAAAAATAATTATATAAATCAATGGAACAAAACTGAGAGTTCAGAACTAAATCCACATATTTCAGGTCAGTTGATTTTTAAGAAAGGTGGCAATGAAAATCAATGGGAAAGGATGGTCTTTTCAATAAATGGAACAGAGATAATTAAATATCCATATGCAAAAAAATAAACTCAGAGCACACACAAAATATTAACTCAAAATGGACCACACGACCTAATCGTAAGAGATAAAACTATGAAATTTTTAGAAGAAAACGTAAGAGAAAACCTTTTGACCTTGGATAAGGCAGAGTCTTATAAACAAAAAAGAAAAAAAAAATGCCCAATCCATAAAAAATTGGACTTCATTAAAAAAAATATTTTACATGCAGCTATCCAGTTTTCCCAGCACCACTTATTGAAGAGACTGTCTTTTCTCCATTATATATTCTTGCTGCTTTTATCATAGATTAGGTGACCATAGGTGCTTGGGTTTATCTCTGGATTTTCTATCCTGTTCCATTGATTTATATTTTTGTGTGACATTAGAACACTCCCTAACACCACAGACAAAAATAAACTCAAAATGAATTGAAAACCTAAATGTAAGGTCAGATACTATAAAACTCTTAGAGGAAAACATAGGCAGAACACTCTGACATAAATCGCAGCAAGATCTTTTTTGATCCACCTCCTAGAGTAATAAAAATAAAAACAAAAATAAACAAATGGGACCTAATGAAACTTAAAAGCTTTTGTACAGCAAAGGAAACCACAAATAAAATGAAAAATCAACCCTTAGAATGGGAGTAAATATTTGCAAATGAAGCAACCAACAAGGGATTAATCTCCAAAACATACAAACAGCTCATGTGGCTCAATATCAAAACAACAAACAATCCAGTCAAAAAATGGGCAGAAGATCTAAATAAACATTTCTCCAAAGAAGACATACAGATGGCTAAAAAGCCCATGAAAAGATGCTCAACATCACTGATTATTAGAGAAATGCAAATCAAAACTACAATGAGGTATCACCTCACACTAGTCAGAATGGCCATGATCAAAAGAACTACAAACAATAAATGCTGGAGAGGGTGTGGAGAAAAGGGAATCCTCCTACACTGTTGGTGGGAATATAAACTGGTACAGCCACTGTGGAGAACAATATGGAGGGTCCTTAAAAAACTAAAAATAGAGGTACTATATGATCCAGCAATCCCACTCCTGGGCATATATCTGCAGAAAACCATAATTCAAAAATATACATGCACCCCTGCTAGGACAACATGAAGTTAGTCAGCTACATTTTTCAAATCCCCTTATGCATCAGACCTTATTCTAGATACCTAAGAGCAAAATAAGATATAAAGGCCATTCCCTAAAATTTTTATATTCCTGTTTCATTTAATGTCAATGGTGACAATAAATAGATGAATAAAGAAGATAATTTCAGGTATTAGCTAAGGCTGTGAAAGTAAAAGAGAATGATATGGAAAAACACTGGATGGGTTGCTTTTAATTAGTTGATCATGAAACACCTCAGTGGAAGGTAATATCAAAATTGAGGATAAATGGATAAAGAAGATGTAGTACATATATACAATGGAATATTACTCAGCCATAAAAAAGAATGAAATAATGCCATTTGCAGTGGCATGGATGGACTCAGAGATTGTCATACTGAGTGAGGTATGTGAGACAGATAAAGACAAATATCATATGATATCACTTATATGTGGAATCTTAAAAAAGGGTACAAATGAACTTATTTACAAAACAGAAACAGAGTCACAGATGTAGAAAACAAACTTACGGTTACCAAAGGGGAAAGCGGGGGGCGGGTGGGATAAAATGGGAGATTGGGATTGACATATACGCACTACTATGTATAAATAGATAACTAATAAGAACCTACTGTATAGCACAGGGAATTCTACTCAATACTCTTCAATGACCTATATGGGAAAAGAATCTAAAAAAGAGTGGGTATATGTATATGTATAACTGATTCACTTTGCTGTACAACAGAAACTAACACAATGTTGTAAATCAACTATACTCCAACAAAAATTAATTTAAAAAAAAAGAATTGAGGGACCGCCTTAAAAGAGGGACAAGACTTCCAAACAGAAGAAAAGTGAATGCAAAGTTTCTTAGAAAGGACTAAATTTGGTGTGTCAAGTGTCTCTGAGGTTAGTGAATGAGGGGGAGAATGAAAGGGGATGTTTAGGGGCCAGCAAATGAAAAGCATCACATGCTTTACAGGTAATGAGATGGTGAAACAGGTTTTATTCTGTCTTCTCTTACGAAGTAGAAGAAAATTATCAAAACATTGAAGGGCCTTTTGACTCCACAATTCCTCCTTTCTTCCCTTCCTTATCGAATGAGATGTCATTATTTAAACTAACATCAGGGAAAAAGTTTTAAAATTCTGTATAGCTCCTAGTCATCAGTAGCATTGATTGGGAAAAATTTAGGCTTTTGGATGTTGGCTTTGTTATGCAAAATATATAAATAAAATATAAATATGCAAGATAGATATATATGCAAGATATATATGTATATATAAGACATATATATTCACTATATATATCTATGCCATATATATGCAAGATAGATATACATATACACAAGATATATATATCACACATACACAGAGGATAGTCCTTTTTAAAGAAAGAAATACAGATTCCGGATCAGGTCAAATAAGATTCTTGACAAACCAATCTCTATTTACTTTCTAGCTCACCGTTCTCCTATCTGTTCCTCGTACTTTATGCTAAACTAATAATGGATTTAAATTAATTTCTATTATGCACACACCATTCTATTATGGACCTATATGGGCCTTTATCTTCTTATCCTGAATGCTAAGCAGACTGGCCCTCCCACCTTCTGCTACTTCCAGCACACTTAGCCATTCTTTAGGATTCAACTCAGGTACTACCTCCTACTAGATGTTTTCCTTGATATCCTTGCCTAAGGCAAACACTTATTTCAGACCTTCCATGATGCCATGCCTAGTCCTCTACCGCTACATTTACCCCGTCAAAAGCTTCTGGTTATCACTGGTTATCATTCTATCTTAAAAAGAGCAACTTGCTTGCATTTCCAGTCCCAGCTGTGATTGCTGGCACATAGAAGCTCCCTCCCCAATGTTTGAAAGATGAACAAGTGAGTGAATGAGTGAGTAAATGATTCCAGAGCATGGTTAGACCAATAGGCAATGAGAAATCACATTTCTATAAGAGAGAAGGAAAATTATTTGTAGTCTCAGGTAGAAACCAGAATAATATATTCTTATTTGCATTCAATTCCCAGGAGAGTCATTTACATTCTATGCTATGGACATAAGAAACTTAGCAAACTGACTCTGACAGAGAATTTTGTGCCATGGCAAATGCATCCTAACTCATTTGCAAACTGTTTTTTTTTCTCTCATTCATATGCTAGATTTATTTCATACAACTATTCATACAATTTATTTCATACAATAATAAACACAAATATTTTTTGGGCCTCACGTATTTGCACTTTTTTTTCCTGTTATGTCCAGCAAAACTGGATAATTCCTGTACCTTTCAAGAGGAAAACATAATATCTGATATTACCAACTATTTTAATTAATTGTCCTCTTATACCCAAAATTACTACCACTCAATAATTAAGAGAAAAAAGAAACAAAATAAATAATAAAATGTAAAAACCCTGCTATAATATTTCCTAATTTGAATCTCTAGCTATTAAATTAGGTTTTTTGGGAATTCTTCAATAATAAAATGACAAAATATCAGTAAAATTGTAAATAATAAAAAGAATAGAAATATTGTGATCTATTTACTTTATTGTACACCCATTACAATTTTTATCACAGTCATGAGGAAATCACTATTGTGTTTTCTGAGGTGTATAAAGGCATACCCCTTTTTATTTAATCAATAAACATTTCCATCATGTTTAATAGTTGAAGGAATTTATTCATAGAATATTAACCATGGAATGAAATCACTAAATGTGTTTCTAAGAACTTAACATTTTCATCTTTTAGGCTTAATGTTGCACTCTGCATTAAATGTGGAATATAAATTTACACATACATGTGGATACGTTATTTTTATATAATGTGTGGCTTTTCTGTTTATCTCACCAAGTCCTTTGATTTTTCCTACTCATGAATTGGTATGCCGAGTCAAATTCTTAATATGTTGAATGAGCACTACCTGAATTTAGAAAATCTATATTTCTCACACAAAGCATCTGTTTCAAAACTCTTTTCTGGTTACAGGCTGTAGTTATTTCCTAGCCCATAATGTCAGACAAAAATAGTCCTGAAATATCTGAGATCCAAAACAGACCAGAAACAAATTTGTTCTATTCAGAAACTACGTATATTTCCTATTTTAATAAGACTTCTGGCTTATTTTTGAATGTAAAAGGCTGAAAGAAACATGATTTAAGTGATAAATAGAAATACCTCTGTTATTCTAGAATAGACATCTGTCTATTCTAATACATGTCCCTAAAATCCTCGTTATTCTTAAATCTATGTCATTGAATAAATTAATCAATATTGATAGTTTCAGAGTCATACATTGCATAAATCCAGAAAAATACAACTTCATAAAACAAAGCAGCGATTTGAATAGATATTTGGGAAGCAGGTTTGTCTAATTTATCATCCTCTTCCCCTCCACCTGCCGGAAGCACAAGATTTTTCTCTTATATTCACTGTGAGAACCAGGTCTAGCTCTCAGAAGTAAAGCACACAAAGGTGTGGAAATCCCCCTATGACCGGGTTCCCTAGGGTTTTAAACTCACACAGATGTTCACAGTGAGACTCCAGCAATTTCTCAATTACAGTTCAGACTTCCCTAGGCAGTGGTATCTGCGGAGGCTTCTGCTCATGGGTTATCACTCCCGAAAGTTGTGATTCTCAGTAGCCACCTGTAGTTCTCTCCACGTTGGAGGCAGCCATTTGCTCCATGACCTCACTTCTCTTATGAACCTAAGAAGCAGTTGATTTTTCAGTTTGTTCAGCTTCCTACTTCTTATTAGGACAGAGTGGAACTTCCAAGGTTCTTTCATGCCAGACTGGAAACTGGAAGTCCCTTTGCCCGGCTTTGAGTTTAAACAAATTTACTAAAAATGTTTAAGATGGTGACCCATTTACCTATTGTCATCTATTTCCTAGAGTTTCTCCTGAGATGTTTTAATTCAGCTCTTTTGTGTATTTAACATTCGCCTCTTGCCCTGTTTTGTGTTGTACACACATTCTGTCTCTCTCTCTCTCTCCACACACACACACACACATACACACACGCACACACACACACACACACACATACACATTCTCTTTCTCTCTCTCTCACTCTAAATATTTGAGAAAAATATATATGTATTGCTTAACTTTCAGTCACATAGTAAAGTAGAATGAAGATATTTTCTACTACTTTTTCAAAGAATATAGTTAACCCATAACTTATTTGAGGTTGTTTTTGGAGAATATACTCCATCAAAATGACGAAGTAAATCAGGAAAGAAGAGAAAGTTTCCAGAAACTATAAGGCAACACGTAATACAGCCTGATTAAATATCCATATTGACAAATGTACAGCAACTATAGAGAGTCATCAATGCAAAGTGTAGCAGAAGGAAGCAGGAAAACAAGGAATCAGTGGGTTATCTAACACATTTCTCCATGTGGAAAATTACATTGAGGAACATTTAATGAAGCTGTTAAACAAAGAGAGAAGAAAACTGTAAGGACGAAAAAAAGAAGAATATGAAGAAAAATGGGCAGTGAGAGGCCCGCATACCGCAAAAAAAAAAAAAAAAATATATATATATATATATATATATATATATAATGTCTAAACGAGTAATAAAAATTTCAGTACATGCACATTAAAATATGGAGAAAACTGAAAAACAATAGCTAATATTATGATAAGGGTTACCTCTGGGGAGCAGGGTGGAGGTGACTGTTAAAAGCTGGCTGAATTTAGGTTAGCCTTGTAGCATATAATTTTTTAAGTATATATGTATACATTTATTAAAATAATCATTAAGAATACCTCTCAGATAACCAGGTGAGGAATCCCTCACTGTAGTGTAAATAAAATACTTGATTTCAGAATAGATATTGGCATACCTCTCTTGCTGAAACTTGATCCTCATAACCTCTCCATTACAATCACCATTTTTACTTTTATCTAGATTTCTGAAACTAGATTAGCCTTAGGCTTTTACCTCTGCTTCCTTGATTCTGGACAGACTGTGTGTGTGTGTGTGTGTGTGTGTGTGTGTGTGTGTGTGTGTAAAAAGAAAATACAATACGTGGTTATACATTTTGCTAGGTGTTTGTGTTCACATAATTGAATAGTACATAGATTGCTACATATAAGCACAGAGTCAATCTTCTTTATCAAGAGTAACTAACATTTGATTGTGAATATATCTTAATTCACTGTATATTACTTCATATGAAGATGGCTTTTTTCCTCATATCTTTTCAGAGTGCTGCAGTTAACAACTTTATTCATCTTTTTAGTATTTACACAAATATTTATATTTGTGTATAAATATACACAAGTATAAAAATATCTGTATTATACATAAATACATTTATATTTACACAAATATGTATAAATATTAAAATTGATAGAAGTGGAATTGTCAGTCAAAGGACATGAGAATTTAAAAATTAGATCATGTTTTCTAAATGCCTTTTACAAATAATTGTAACAATCCATTTCCAATCAACATAGGTAGATTAGACAGATTTCCTGCCTATTTCCTCATACCCTCGCTGTTACTACAAAACATGTAAATATAAGCCCATCTGAAAGTTGAAAATAACATCTAATTTATTTTGTGCTTACTTAATGATGAGTGCAGTTGAGATCCTTTTAATATGTTGATTAGCTATTTTTATTCCTATGAACAATTGATTCATATCATTTATTAGGTTGTATGAGTCCCATTAATTTTAATGCCAGCCTCACTAGATATCAAGGTAGCTTGTATAATGTGGTTTCTTTCTTGTAGTTCTGTATTATTCTTTTCCATTCATATTGATCTCTGTGCTTATTTATGCTCCACTTCCACGCAGCTTTAATCTATGCTTTTTGTTATATCATAATGTCAAGTGGGGCAAATTTCCTTTCATTTTTCTTCTTTGCTGTCATTGTATGGAAGTCTTTCAGGAAAGACTTAATCATTAATATTGTGATTAAACTTATTGTTTAAACTCAAGTTACGTGGCATTTTTGTATAAGCAGTGATTTTCCTCTATACCTTTTTGAGTTATTGCATTAGTCCATTATTACCTGCATGTCTCAAGAAGAGTAAAAAGAAGTTGGGGAAAATCTAACATTATTTTAATAACTGAACAAACATAAATACCTTGTATCAGCTAGCAAACTATCAGTTAGACAGTGCTCTGCTGTCCTGTTTACAGCAAACAAACCTGGGTTCAAATTCCAGTTGCACCATTTAATAACTTAGCAACAAAGGGGAAATGGTATCATTTCTTAGGATTCAAGTTTCCTTGCCTGTAAAAGGGAGATAAAATATTTTGCTTGAAAAGCAAGATGCGTGTTTGAAGTCAGTGTCAAATACAGAGTTGGTATCTTGAAGATAGACATCCTTGGGTCAAATTCTGGTTCTAGCTCTCATTACTCTGAGCCTGTATAAGTCACTAGGTCAAAATCTTGTCTCTAATGACTTCTAACTCTGTGATCATGCTAATGGATGTGTTCTCTAGAACCTTAATGTCCTCATTTGTAAATGGGTGATAATAGTCATTAAATGAGTTAATAACTAAAAAGTACTTAGAGCAGGGCATAATGCTAAGTACTCAATAAATGTTAACTCTATTCTTACTTGGCATTTTTTTGACATTTATGTGTGTTTTTCTTAAACAAACATAAATCAACATGTTAACTTTCACCTTGGAAGGAAAGGCTTTGCCCTATTGTGATATTTACTTGTGAGTCCACATGAAAACACTTCCTACTCCTAATACCTGGAAGAAAAGTGCATCTGTGATCCACAGCCTGTTTGACCTTGAAGCCGAAGGAGATCCCACGTGAGAAAATTCAACAGCCTAGACTCCTGTTAGTTATACATCTCAGGACTTCAAGTGAAACCCACCTATTGCATTTTCTTTCCAATATAAAGGGATGAAGATGAGTGTGGCACATACAGTGCTTTCCTCTACCTCTTTCCAAAGTCATTATAAAAAAAAAATTGTGTGTATATTTGTGTGTGTGTAACAGGAAAAAAAATGCATATTGACTGATCCCCTACATTTGGGCAGATCTACAGAACTGGTATGTAAAAAAGGATAGAAAAGAATGACAATGTGGATTGGTTTCCAATTTGTTTTTATTCTGGCTTACTCTGAAAGCAGCTAATAAGAAGTGCAAAGTTTCAAACAGCATGTAGGTGGTTGGGCCTGGCTGCCATTTCCTCCCTCGTGTTTCATGAAGCCAAACATGGTGCTGCCCACAGCTCGGCTCCGGGGGACTCATACCAGCAACACACTAATCTATGGACTTACACCACCTCATGGAAATTACTTACACCACCTCACAGAGATTACTTACACAATAACTGGAAGTAAACGTTTTACCAGGCCATGTACACAAGACTTAATGTTCAGGTTCTAGGCCTTGAATTTCTTGCTTTACCTACACAGGAGCCCTCTCTCCTTAACTGCATTCATGCCGCAGTGACTAGAAGTTTCTTCTTTATGTTCACCTATAGTTTTCTGTGGCCAGGCATGACCACAGCTCACCACCACCTCAGGCTCAATTTTTCTACCCCAGTGTACAGTCAATGTGTTGCTTCACAGCAAGAATCCAAATCAAATAAGGATGAACAAAGTCTGTTGAGTAGGTGACTCCTATACTTGCTTTTGAACATAAAAGAGGAAAGAAGAAAACATTGCTAAATGTGCCTCCTACAGTTTTTCGTAGTGCTGCCCTCCAAACCTGACCCAGCAGAAACGAAACATCCATTACCTTTAGTCTAAATGTTTCCGAACCCTATGTGACAGAACTGGGAGCTTTGTGAGAATTGATTTTGCTGCAGTGCTCACTCCTGGGTACTGCCTGCTTGTTATTTTGAACTCACTGGGGGCTTGAATCAGTCAGTCAGGGTAACTGAATAGTTGAACAAGGAACATATATACATGGTTAAAGCAAAACTATTCCTTTTTTTACATTTGCTAATGACCTGTCAATAAAATTTCCACATTAAATCTGATATTCATTTTATTTGAGATTTCAGAAGTTTCATAGCTTTAAATATTTTACATCGAAATATTACTAATAGCATATTATCAAAGTCCAAAAGAGAAACTACTATCAGATGGACCATAATACCCACCCTAAATTTAGAATAAATTATGGCCTACAAGTGCTATCACAGGACTACCTTCTGATCTGCTGAATATATATACAGGACAGATATTAAGGGCCTGTAAAAAAATGATAACAACCTATTTTGAAAGAAGTCACTCTATAATGTGAATGTAAACTTTAAAATCTTAGGAAAGACACTCTTGAAGTGAATAAGAAAGATGAGAAATGTTTGTAAGGATATTAAAATGTCTTATGGAAATTAAGGGCAAGGATCAGAGAGTGGGCATGAGAAATGACTCCAAATCTAACGAGAACTTGCTTTCTATCACCTGACTCCTTCCCTCAGTACATGTCTACTTCATTCTTCTCTCCTTCTTCACCTACTTTATTTTTCCAGACCACATGGCCAAAGAGATGATCACTGATGGCTTTAAATTATGCCGGTTACAAAAACAGAAACCAACGGAAAAAATAATTGGTTAAATCTGAGACAGGAAAATGCCTCCCTCAAATCCTTCAACTATGTGAATGGATTAGAGAGTGTGGTATACTATTAAAAAGAAGAAAAAGGAAAAGGAAAAAGAAGAGAAGCCATAGCAGGTGATGATTCATGAAAGACCAAACAATAGATATATCCCATTTTATTACTAAGAACCTCCTTTTAGTTGTGACCTTACTTGTCACCTCTACGGCTATCCTCCAGGCTACCTATGGCCCCCAACCCCAAACCTATCTCGTGTATTTTAAAAGAAAAAAAAATAATTAGGCCTGAATCTGTGCATCATGTTTGATCTTACTTTTAGAATACAGGTTTCTTCTTCAGAAGTCTCCCTTTATTCAGGCAGAGGGTCCTGGAAGATATTAAAAGCTCACCAGCATAGTTGCATGGTCTTAAATCAGTGACTTATAGCACAAATGTCAGTGTTATCTTTTAAACAAAGCATGGCAGACACTTTCTAGATTTCATGGCTTGAGTTCCTACTTACTGAGATCATCATTCAAATACACTGGAAAAGGAACTGAAACAAAAATTTCACCCTATGCAAACCCTTGTGTACATTTCCAGTCCCTTCTAGTGGCTGTTACACTTCTCTGAATATCTTCTTCATTGAAGATCCAGAATTGTCCTTTCTTTTGCAAATCCCCTTCACGTATGTATGTATTTTTAAAATATGAAAGTAATTGCTTTTCAGGTTTGCAAACGTAAGTCATTCAGTATGACTGGATTATATAACCAACATTTAGGTGGAAGAACTAGAAAGGTGCCAGGAGAGTTGGAAGTTTCGAAAGCACTGACCAATGAAGAATCAATCAGAAAGCAATCTAACTGGATATGTTGGTGTTTATCAAGACCAAATCTAATCATGTTTACACAAATAAAAATAAGTAGGTTAGCACTTCCATTAAGAAACCATGAAGAATTAATAGAATGTCAAACCCCTAAAAAGTTCAGGGCTATTAAATCAGATACACATGCCAAAAGTCTCTTTGAAGTGAGTGATGCTATCGATCTATGTAAATTCAGTAAGACTAGTTATCAGGTCTATTCTGGCTCATGACTACATCCCCAGTACTTAGCCTGTACTCTGGGAAACAGGAGATATTTAATAAAATCTGTTGAATAAGTAAACAAGCAAACACAAGAAATAAGATAGACAGTGAAAATAAATGTAATGAGGGAGAACAGTGATTTTGAAGAATCCACTCATTATATCTGAAGCTTTATTTGTAATTATGGTTCCTAAACCAAGCCTGTTGAAGGGTTGTTTCCTGAGCTTGAAAACAGAAGCAAATATGACTTACTTGACAAAGTAAATGTATTTTTCCTGTGATTTTCTGAGGCACACAGGAGTGACACAGGGAACATTCTGGACTGGGATCTAGCAACTATCTTTTGGCTCCCCCTAGAGTATGAACTAGAAATGTAAAACCGAGTTTTACATTTGAGTTTTACATTTGAGGTTTTGAGTTCTGAGGTACAAAATAAAATGTATGATGTAATGTGATAGTTGAATCATAAATGAGTTATTAATAAACCCAGGGCTGCTGTAATGAGCAAGTGTATTTAATGATATTGTAAAAGCAATATCATGCATAATGGCCTGAAATCTGACTCAGCTGGGAATGTTACTTGCTCTTTCCCAACACCATAGTAGTAGATGAGGGTATAGATTCAGAGACAATTAGAGGCAGCTTTATAAGAATCATAAAAAAAAAGAAAGAAGCAGTAAGAAAGGCAGTGAATTAATTAAATGTCATTAGCCCTATTTATTTCAAATTCTAAAAAAAAATAGTATTTAACAAAAGTAAGTAACTGAATTATTCCAAGTTTTTGAGGACCTACCTATGTATTAGGTTGTTCGCTAACTTAATTCACTTATGTTTTATCAATTAATCTTCACAAGTCTGCTGGTCAAGTTTCAACACCTACAGCAGCATAATGCAATGTTTTTCAACCCATATTTGTTTTTGTGATATAAAATAATGGTTGAGGGTTTTGAACGCAGATATCTTATTTCATAGCCAGCTCTTTCTTCCATATTTGTTGTTGGGATTTATAGTTGTAGCTTTGACAATTTAGAGACCTCTTTAAGGATAACCATCTTTTTACAAATAGCTCCCTAATGGGTCTTTAGACACCTTCTAAGCTCATTTAGTCAGAGATTTTGTATTTTGCCTTGATTATGTTACAAATATATATACAGTTCAAAGATCTTACACAAAAGAAGACAAAGAAAACAAATTGCCAATTTAATTTGCATGGGCTCTAGGTAATCTGGTTTTTTTGTTTTGTTTTAAATTTTGGTATGGCAGCTACATAATATTTACAAATTGTTCTTTCTAGGGTTACTTATTGTTACTTTAGTTTCCATAGGGAGTTAATTCTTAATATAACTGGGATGAAATACCATCTGGACTCCTCCTAAGGAAGAGAGTTAAATACTATATAAAAACACCTATAAGATTAGAATGAGTTACAAAGATAATGTATATCTGTTGATTGAATTCGAAACTTCCAACTCCCCTTCCTTCTTCTCAAAGTGTCACTAATTGTCATTGGGACTCTATTTGAAAACTGACTATATTCCATCTCCAAATTCTAGCCCACGTGAATCTGATTAAGTTTGTTAGCAAATTCCTGGCCAGTGATTTATTTAGGCTGGAAATGTGACTTCCACAAATGCAGTGAGAGTGAACATCAGGGCTTTGTGTAGTTATAAAATCTACCCAAGGCATCTCTATTCATGTGAGCTGTCCATTACTTGCAAGCAAAAGCATCTGAATTGATTTAGAACTTGGTACAAGGAAATAAGGATTGATAGTAACAAATGCTGAAATTTGAATTAACGGAACTAGGGAGATAGGGCAAAGGAATAGTAAGGACTCTTCCACCCTTTCCTCAACTACGGAAGCTGGGCGATATTTGTGTGTTAGTAAAGCAGCTGTGAATCTGTGATCATTGCAGATTGGAACTCAGGTGTTGTGTCTACTGACCCTGCAGAATTAGAGTTGAGGCAGGAAAACGCTGTAATGTCTGAGCTTTTTGGCTAATTCTGCAGTTTTAACTAAGGTCTTGAAAGATACAAGCCTTTTCCGAAGTCAGCTGATCTGAAAGCAGGAAAAAAAAAAAAAATGGAGCTTTGTTAAAAGTAGCCCCTTTGGCCTGGGGGGCTGAAATAAAGAATGACCAAAATTCTGAACATCTGTAGCTTCAATGGGTTGAAAAAGGCAAATTCTACACATCAAACAAAAGTTAGGACAAAGTTGGGTTAGCTAGCTTTTGGTAGGTAGAAGATTTGGCAGATCATAAGATTAGAGCCTAAGGGAAGCCTGACACTACCTCCCACCTACAAACTCACAGCCTTATTTAGAAGCTTGGACCCAATTATAAACCAAAAAAGAGAAAGAAAGGAAAAGGAAGGAAAGAAGGGTAGAAAAAAGGGAGGGAGGAATAAGAAAAGAAAGAAAATTATTTTAGGGATGACTACTACTGAAGGCAGGGACAATTTTAGCAGTGTCTCCCCACCCAGTGCATTGAATTAAGACAGATTGTGGAAGTCGTGGCTACAGTGCAGGCAGGAGTGGAGCTTTGAGACTAAGGTTGCTTATTTGCTTACCACAATTCACAGGCCTGAATCCAGGTTCAAGTGTTATAATTAAATGACCTCTTTCTAGCTTTGGTTTCTAGCACACATAATTGTCTTAAATCAAATAGATGTGAAGCTTGTTAAAGTTTTAAGGGTGTTATTTTGAAAAGGAGACTCCAATTCTGGCAAATAAATACCTGTGATTATTCACCTCTCCAAGGGATGCTCGCACACTAGAATTTGTGCTATAAGGAAGAGAGCCGTTAGGGCGGGGTAGCTCCTGATAGACGTGGTCTCTATTCAATGCACCTCCCAGATACAATCATGCAAGATGATGTAGACAGAGAGTTTCCTAGAACAAACTAAATCTCTGCAGCCAGGGAACTCCCTCCACAGCAGGTAAGAGAGACTCTTATTCCGAACAAGACATTAGGAGGTCCATGGATGAGAAACAAACACTTTCCATTCTCCCATTTCAAACGGAAGTTTTCACTGCAGCTATCTTTTTGCCGTCATTGACTACCAAATGTGTCCTAACTGTTCCATAAACTTAACTAAATATAGAGTTCCAAAGATTGTAAAACATAAAATATTTTTCAGGTTCTTATATTGTGGTGTTTTTTCTTCTCTCTGTGTTAAAGCCATTATCAAAGTAATATGCAAGATTTTCTTTGATTATCTGTCCTTTATAAAATGTAAAAAGGAGAAAATCTATACTTCTTTGTCATATATTTTTCCAGGGAAGTATTACCCAATGTATATTCCGAGGCACACTAGATATATAATCCATCCTTAAAGATGGGAGTCCCCTCGTCAAAGAAATTTGAGTAACTTTGCATACACTTCATTTTTTTGTGACACATCACCATACTAAATAACCTATTAAACATTATGAGAAGTCTTAATTTTTAAAAACTGTTGAATTTCAATAAGCTATAAATGTTTTAAATTTTCATTACAGTTTCTTCTTTGATCTTTGCATTAGTTATATATATATATATATATATATATATATATATATATATTTAAAATTCCAGATTATACACTGTAGATTCAGAGCTGTAAATGTAGAAATGAAATGAAAAAGGATATCATAATTCCATGTATTCATAAGAGATTCCCATTCTTAAAAAATACAGGTATAAGAAGACAAATATAATGAAAAGAATCTAATTCAAAATATAAGATAATAAAACGTATTTCAAAAATCAAAATGTTTTACAATGCAGAATTATGACACTGTAAGTTAAATATATGAATTAATGTCATTTAATAAAAATTCATCAATTATAACTAATTGCTAACATCAAGTAATGTGAACTTCATGTAAACTTCTGAAATATACTTATATAGAATACTTTCTTTAGAGTAAAAAGACAACTTTTATCTCCAAATGTAAATACTGAGACATTTCTTACTTTTTAATATTTTATAGTAACCCATGAAAGCTAATATATATAACAAGTAGGATTGTTGGGGGAGGCTCCTAGACAATGCTTGGCAATAAAATTATTCCTTTTCTATCTAAGCTACTGCAGCACAAAGAAAGACATTTTAAAATAAGAATTTTGCAAAAGATATTTACTTTGGTAAAGTCTTACCTTTTGTAATCCCCAATTTCATGTATTTGGCATTAATAAGTAGCAATAGAAAGATCTTTAACCATAGAAACACTGATGGTTATCACTATAAAGTTTGAACTATAAAAATACTTGGCTTCAGGGCTTCCCTGGTGGCGCAGTGGTTGAGAGTCTGCCTGCCAATGCAGGGGACACGGGTCCGAGCCCTGGTCTGGGGGGATCCCACATGCCACGGAGCAACTAGGCCCGTGGGCCACAACTACTGAGCCTGCATGTCTGGAGCCTGTGCTCCGCAACAAGAGAGGCCGCCATAGTGAGAGGCCCGCGCACCGCAATGAAGAGTGGCCCCCGCTTGCCGCAACCGGAGAAAGCCCTTGCACAGAAACGAGAACCCAACACAGCCAAAAATAAATAAATAATAAAAATAAAGGAATTCCCTTAAAAAAAAAAAATACTTGGCGTCAATAGCTGAAAGTGACCTTTTTAAAAACTTGTGTATTGTTTGGCAAAGTGATAAATGACCAAGTTGATCACTGATTAATATAGAACCACAGTGGCCATGGTAGAAAATAATCCATATCATAAAACTAAATTAGCTTTCAATGTTAACCCAAGGCAAAGGGATTTTATGCCAGATTTTGCTAAGATCCTCATAGCAGTTACCATCTGAACACCTCTCATTGTTTTTCTAATACTTGTGTCTGAAATTAAATAGTATTAAGATAACTTAATTCTCCACACTTTATTGTAGAAATATACACGTTTATTATATGATCTCACTTGTGTATAAAAAAATGTACAGTTGTGTCCCCCAAAAGATGCATTCAAGTATTAACCCCCAGTAGTTGTGAATGTGACCTTAATGGGAAATATGGTCTTTGCAGATGTAATAAGTTAAGGATCTCAAGCAGAAATCATCATGGATTTAGGGTCAGCTCTAAATCCAATGCCTGCTGTCTTTCTAAGAGCAAAGAAAGGGGATGGGGACACAGACACACGGAGAGACACAGGGAAGAAGGACATGTGAAGATGGAGGCAGAAATTGGAGTGACATGTCTATAAGCCAAGGAATGCTGGACCCACCAGAAGCTGGAAAAGGCAGGGAAGGATCCTCCCCTAGAACCTTCAGAGGGAGTGACAACCGGATTTTGGACTTCTGAACTCCAGAACTGAGAGAGAATAAAATTCTGTTGTTTTAAAACAAACAAACGAAAAAAGATAACTTAAAATGTCCATGCACTAGACAACACTCAATAAATTATGTAATTTAGATTTAGCATTTCTAACACTAAATGAGTATACAGAAAGCTAGAAAATAACAATGAATGTTCTATACTGAAGATTTGGGGTACTATGTGAACTAAATGTCTATTATGGGGACAAAGATAAATGTAAAGAATAAGAAACTTGTTGGATAAACATGGAGAGAAACACAAAAATTCCAAGCTAGAGAATCTCAGGGTATATAATAGAATACTATTGACTAATTGACTAGTCTGAGAAGTAGCACCAACTTTGCACATGGCGAGGGGCTGATGAAATTCTGATTTCAAGAAATGAAGTACAGAAGGCATAACATTCTCACACAAAGCCAGCTTGTTGAGACCAATGTTGTTGAGCCTTGATTCCCTCATGAGTGTTCCAAATCAGTCAGATTCAGATCTTCCTCAATACTTCCATTCCTTCCCTATGTAAAACCATATTGTCTCAGAAGTAATTTTTAAAAGAAGCTAAGACTGACTCAAGAAATGCTCCTTTTATTTCATTGGCTGTTCCCTGGATCAAATGCACCTCAATCCTAATAGTCCCTGGCAATTAGAAGGGTCACGCCTCTCTCTGCAGAACTGAGGGGTATAGAAAGTTAATTGGAAGAGTTTTTCATGATATCTCTTCCAACTCCTTCATTCCAATTAATGCTCCTTTGCATTTGTCATCCAGAGTTGTACTCATATTAACCTTACTTGTGTTAAAATACCAAACATAACCGAACAAAACATCAGAGCAGGTGTTAAGATTTGTCACCCAGAATAAGTCCTGAGCCATCTATATAAATGCTTGTTATACTGTATAATATTTCTTATTATTGTAAATAAACAATGCACTTCAGATTGTGCATCAGTCATTCTCAATTAATCTTTATATAACCTTGGGTTAAAATACTTTCTAGTTTTACTGAAAAGAGGAATTTGAATTGAATCCATCTCACAGACAATTTTAGTTAATATACTGGACACCTCATTTCTTCTACCTCTCACTTCTCATAGCCCACTTTTTACTTTGGTCATTGCTGCAGCAACCAGCTTCACACAACTGGAAGAGGCCTGCATCTATTTCAGCTGCTCCATGTAACTCTGGCTTTCTGCTTCTGTGCTTTTCTGATCCAGTAGAATAGAATGTCACTGGGAATGCACCCTAACCTCACACAAAGGACTGGTACAAAGGAGATGAGAGGGATCTTCCTTGCATTAATAATGGGAGATAGAAATTGTTGTTTAAATACTCCCCTTTCAGTTTCTCACACAGTTCATTTGAAGGATCTTTTCTATAGGTGCTTAGAAGATCCTGGCATGAACGAGCCCAGTTGCCCACAAAGGCAGCCTTTGAAAATGCTTCCTTATATTGGCTTTTCCTCTTTTCTTAATTATCCCCAGTCCTTCTCTTTTATTTGTTGAGATAACTTTCCAAAATAATTTTACTTGTCCCATATTCTGCTTTCTCAAGAGAAGCTAGGCTGAGACAGTTAATATCCTCAGAGACCGGGTGGGGCAAATAAGTGAGCAGCTCCACTTACAAAATGTTGGCTAGCCAGGCTTTCTTTTACTCTGAGCATCTACCTGTTTCATAAATATTGCAGGATGCTCTCACCAATATAACACAAGTAAAAAGCACAGCGGTTGCTTCTGGCTTTTAGTAACCCCAAACTCATTGCTTAAGGGGAACACGTGATGAGGGATGGAGGCAGCTGCTCAGGAATGGTCATGGGAGGCAGTGCATTGAGTAAGTTACTGAGTCTTTGGGTTCCTCACAGTTTCGTTAATACATCCTTGATAATACTTCGTCTTGCTCTTTGCATAACATTTCATGGAAAGACAAAAATAAAACCAGTTATAAAGACATCTGTGGAGAGATGGTGCTCCGTCTGCTCTGAATGAAAAAAAAATCAAGCACACAGACGTGTCGCTTCATAAAGCAAGCATCTTTCTTAAAGAAAACCACGTTTGCCAGAAAACAAGCACTTTCGTGTTCTCATTGACTTAAAATTTCCTGTGAAATATATTTGCTAGACAGAAAATCTGACTACAAGATATGGCCATCAGCTTGCTCTACAGCTTAAAGATCTGGATATACGAGCTGGCCAATGAACAGTTTGGAGTACTAACCTGGCGGTAACTCTACAATGCTCATTGGTGCAGCTAGACTTTTCTGCTGATCCCACTGGAGGGTAATGCCTGGTCTAGAAATAACTCACCTAGTCAAGAATGAGCAAACAAAAAATATGCATCAACAAAATAATATGAGACTTAGAGAAGTAGTCCATGATACGACAAGATTTATTGCCCTAACTATACTGTGACATCACTGGTCTCATCTGGGATAAGCATTCTTGGTCTTGGCCTCTGAGTGCTGCTGGGTCCTGCCATTCACTGTGTTGTGGTTCATCCTCTGGCCTTTGGGCACGATACACTGATTCCCACTGTTCACTGTATCTGTGCTATGTGTTGCAAACACTCAACCCTACCACAGACTTCATCCGTTTGTTGGCGCTCTGAATTTCCACAACATTTTGAACACAACATTTTGAACGCTTCAACTCTTGTCTATTTTCCTTATAGCATTTTGAGGGGTCATTATCCCATCCACATCAATACCATACTCTGCCATTAATAATCTACCTATTTGCTCTCTTTTTTGAGGGAGCACTTGCAAATTTCTAGGATTCTGACCTGGAAAATATATACAAGCATCCTTCATTTTCCATTCAAAGTATCCTTATTCTTATAAATAAAAAGTTTCTCGGCTTTCAGAAAACAGCTTCTGGAATGCACTAAAAGTCATAATTGAGTTTTCTTCTAAACCCAGACAAACTTTTCTGTGGGGTAATAACAGTCATGGCAAAGTTCTAATGTTGGATGTTTTGTAAGGCAAAACAATTATAACGTAAAAACAAACATTCAGACTATTCTGATACAAGTGCTAGGAAATTAATTCATAGTGGGAATACAGCAATCTACAATATAAGCAAGTTCTCTCATAGAGATTTATATTTATATCATGTGTTACTTCTTATTCTCGGAGGAAAGAAAGTCCCTTCCATTGTACATTGAAAATTAATGGAGAGTATCCATATTATATAACTGGTGAGACACTGAATATAAGACACATGATTAAGGGTTAATTTGTGTTTAACAGAAGAATAAAATTATCTTTTGTTTTCCTAAGTATTTATACTTGACAGAAAAGCACTTGATTTAAAAATATGTTCATGCATGTATTTATGTATATATATGTGTGTGTGTATTCCATAATTATATAGTAGTAGCATGAAAGAATCAGTGTATTTGCTTCTTGATCTTTATACCCACACCTCTGATATCTAGAGACCATTGATTTCAAGGACAATAGAATAATGAGTAATGCAAATAGCACTGACCTCAAATAGTTTTTTTCTAAAAACACCAACCTGTAGCAATGACCCTTGTTTGATGATGTGACCCCAGGAAAATATGTTAATATCCCTTTCTAATGTTAGTAAAAGCCTGGGCCACTTAAATACCGAGAGATTTTTGTACTCCACAAGTACACTGGTCCCCAATTTCTCAATACAGTTACTATGTAATCATATTAAATTGGACAGGTCATAAACTGGATACGTAAATTATAGTACAGTATTCAATGTGAGAGTATGCAGAGCTGTTGTAAGAATAAATCTGAGCTATACCTTTAAGTCATTCAGGGAAAGATATTCAACATCAAATAAAGACGGAATTAGTAAGGCGGCCGGTGATATATGACACAGTGTAAATTTGACACTCACATATCAGTACTAAAAGCTTCATAAATCTTTACCCTTTTTTGAAATGTAAAATATGCTAAAATTTCAATAGAATTCTAGAAGCTGGTATCTTTAAATTGTCCCCTTTTGTACTACAGTCTACTGCCTTAGATGTATACATTATTACAATAATTATTATTATTCTTACTTTGAATTCTTCCCTTTACTACATTATTGAAAGAACATGGCATCATGTATACCACCATTCTGTTTCACTCATCAAATTTTTAAAATGAACTTGTGGCAAAAATAAAATCACTTACAGAAGCATTTTTTGGGGAACACTCATCCTCATCAAGCCACAGTTCCAATATCTATGGTAATTTCCCATGTGACACCATGAGTGTTCTTGTCGAATAACAACTGTAGCCAACCCAGTCCAGTCCACTTGCTGTTTTTTTGAAACTTATCCTGTGTGTTACAAAGCCACTGTTTTTCTGATAAACAGTGTCTACATAATTCCAGTCCTTTCTATTTAGACAACTTACAAACTGAGTACAAGGTGATTTAGAGAAAAATACTTCTCTAAGATGGAAGTTGAGGTCTATGATCAAAAACCATTAAATTAAAGTCCCCCACAGGCTTATGGAGGATAAAAGCAATCTGGATAAGGCCCTTATACTGCTGCAGAGTAGCTTGCAGCAAAATGATTCTACTGTTGTCTCTCAAGGGAATGAGCAAGGGAGAATGACAAGGAAAACAAACATCTGTGTGCACACACATACAACTGGATATTTTTTCCTGGTAAACTGAGTTATACCCCTCTGGGAGCTTTTCTCAAAGGTATGACTCATAACTGTAAAGACAAAACTCTTCTCTGACAATAACTATTCAAGAAGTACATATATAAAGGAAATTATGGCAGTGGTGCATGATTTCATTACTATAAGAGAAGCTCCTTCCCCTTTTTTGGTATGGGGATCCATGAGGGATCAAGTATGATATTTTAAAATTTTTTCTTTAACATTTATATCTGTCAAACTAGATTTTTAAAACATATTTTAATACTGACTTTCTTACAAAAAGAAAAAGAGAGACAAGGAAATATTGCTCAAAACAGGAGGTCTTGTTGTTTTAAAGGCTTGAGCTGGATTACATAACTTCAAGCTTTTTGAATTTCTTAGTTTGTTTTATCGAATGTCTAAATCAAAAGCATCAATCTCTTGGTGTGCCTATACCATATAATCAAATGTTAGCATTTTTACAAATGGAGTTAAACCAACTGTGATACTGCTTATCGCATGAGCTCTCTCTTATCCACACAGATCTTCAGCAAATCTCAGCAGTTCCCACTCCTTTCCAGCTTGGGCCAGATCCCCTGCAGATTAATTGGTAAACTACAAGAAATCTATTTTGAATCCCCAGTAACACTGAGGGTGAATGAACTCTCTATACAAAAATAGCTCCCTGCCTTCTTTAGTGTCAGCAAGGAACATGCAGGGTATGGAGTGATAGTCAAGAGTAATTTCTTCAAATATATATACTTCAGTGGATGTTAGGAGACATCCACCAAAATAAGTTCTGGTTTAACTGTAAGAAGTTCAGGAACTCAATGCAACAATAATCAAAACAATTACACTTAAAATAATGCTATGAATTAAAACGTTACCATCAACATGATTTCCTAGATGTGTGTGTACCTGCAAGCTGGTGGTGTCTTTCCTTAGAAGATTTACACGCAGTCAAATGTCTCATTCTTCTGTTTTCTTCACAACCTTCTGATGTTGAAATTACCTCTTTTTGAAATTGTGTTTGCAAATCACCTTTAGTTCCTGGAAATATAATAAAAATACATAGTAATTTTAGACTTAGGAATAATAATAGGTATTTCAGATTAAAGAACTCATTATCAGAAATTGCACTGTTTCTTATTTCTTTCTATTCAGCTTATTCAAATGATCCACAAAACTGATTCCACAATATCTTGATAAAATGTAATGGCTATTAATAGGTAATCTAAGTATTTGAAATTTTATTCATTTTCATTCCAGAGATTGATACAAGAGCATATTTTTTGGCAAAATATATTAAAAAATGATCCCATATATAATTTATGTTATATTAATTATTGAATAATAGAATATAGCATTGTTTTAGGTTTTTATTATTCTGGATTTTCACAAAGTAAAAAGGTCACATTCTTGAAGAAAACAGAAAGTAGCAAGAGCTTTCTAAGCAGTGATTAGTGTCAAGTGGCCTATTTTAATAGGAAGAATGTTTAGAACATAGTATTATTTCCTAAAAGGGAAATAAAACCTGGTAAGAGTTCCTGATTAACAACATCAAAATTCAGTTATAATTACTTGAACGTTCTTTTCATTTGTTCTTTGTTGCTTGTTTTTGCATTTTACCTCATGTTGAACATTATGATAGTTATCCTTATTTTATATATTATAATATGATAATGCTTAAAGGGTAAATTTGTAAGATCAATATCTCGATTAATCAATTAATTCTCCTAATTCACAAATCATGATCTTAAATCCATCGTTTCACAGTTAAAGTCCATTATTATTTGGCTTTTGGGTTTTTGTCTTCACCATAACTAAAATCACTAAATTAAAGATGGATAAATGAATATACTTGTCTTTGATTAAAAAAAATAAAGACTTTGAGAATAAGTAAAATCCATCACTACTAGTAAAAGAGTATGCTCAAATATATCATTGTGGTTTGATGAGGGACAAGCAAATTTTAATTTTGTTTGTTGTTTTTATGTACACCATTTCAGGATTAAGTAATTTATTTTGACTTGGCTTTTAAAAATCAAAGTTAAAAAATAAAAATTGTTTTGATTGACGCATTTACAATCTTTAAAGTATTTAAGACTTGGCAATGATTTTGTCATCAAAGAATATCATAGCCAAACACGGTCTACCCAATCTATATAAGAGTAATTTGTTGAAAATATAACTTACAGTTATATTTTAAAATATCTTACTTGATCCCTCATGGATCCCCATATCAAAAAAGGGGAAGGGGCTTCTCTTTTAATAATGAAATCATGCACCACTGCCATAATTTCCTTTGTATATGTACTTCTTGAATATAACTTGCTGAAAATATAACTTTGCTGAAAATATCTTCCCTTTATATTAATTATAAATAGTTCTTCCTTAACTGGGGTTATTATAAATTTGTCAGAGCATTAGATTGTAAATACTAATAATGCATGCTGGAATGAACTATGTATGATTTCTTGAAATTTCAATGAAGTTAAGGATATACATCCATCAGAAATAGATAATATACTATTTAGATAAAGGGCTGTTCTGGCATTAATCTTAAACCTGTCCTTACTAGAGAGGTTTCAAAATTACTGACCAGCAGAAATTTTTTCGTTCTGATGAAATTCTTTTTTTCACCTCGTTTACCATTACCCGCTGACACGATTCTGAGGCATTTGTTGGTATGTCCTGATACGATCACTTTACTGAGGTACTGGTTGTAACTCAACTAAAATTTGTCAAAACCCAAATTTCATTTACTTTTTTTCTTTATCAAATCTACTTCTTGTCCTTGTTATTCTTCTTTTTGTTCCTATCAAAATCCATGGAAGTATTATGGCCTCAAACAGCAGAGTTTTCCACACACACTTAAGAAATGTATGCTCTTTTAAAGTGCTACAAAGTATGTCTATTTTAATACTTTTGTAAGGAGCTATCCTATAAAGTTCCTAGGTCTTATAGCATGAGCTTTAGGTGGTATGCTATAATTGGAAAAATTCTTGTCCAGCCTCCATTTGAATATAAACTGCATATAAGCAGCTATATTTGCTTGTTTTGTTTTTTGTTTCTGGGATATATGAGGACATCAAAGTGTGACTGGCATGTATGTAGTGGGCACAAAATAAGTATTTCTGAATGAATGAATTTAGAATTTATTCTGTTTGTAAACTGAGTTTAGCTGTAAATGTACTGTCTGCTCCATTGCCAAAGAATCTGCTCCACTGCCTAATAACAATAATAATAATAATAATGCTTCTGGCTTATTTACTCAATGATGTTTGGTTGTTAAAGTCTATTGTTTTTACAATGACTGGGTTTCTTACACTATAATGTGGATGATCTCCTACTCAGTCCTTAATATTTACTGTATGTTCTCTAAATCATCAAAATTGTATTTAATTTTGTAAAGTATATATATATATATATATATGTGTGTGTGTATATATATATAAATAGATAAAGCTATCACCTCTAAATTGACTTCTAACCTAATTGATTAAGTAAAACTTCAAATTAAATCATTAAAATCAGTGCTTTAGTAAATTAGATGCAGTAATATTTTAGTAAAGTAAGAGATTCGTGGGTTGATATGGATGCATCCATTTTCACAGAGCAGGCCATACTTGAGCCAAGCTTAAATTTGGAGAAGATGATGGGAAAGAGCAATTACTGGTGGGGTGGCTGTGAACAAGGTCCTGATAATGCCATCTTTGACTCGGTCTCTACACTTCTGGTCCCAAATATTGGCAAAGATTTTTAAACCTTTTTCAAGATTTTCTACTCAAATTATGAAATACCATTTAACTCCATTCTCTAAACCCATTCCTCAGTAATAAGACAAATGTGAAAGAACATTTTGGCATGGTTATTTTATTAACACATCCCTTTGAAAAGGGTAAGATGTATCCCCAGCTTAATCAGTCTGATTAATTAAATTTTCTTTAGTGAATATTTCCATTTTAAATGTAACATATTATTGGTCTACATTATGTACCATAAATGTGTTGAAAAATGAAAACTTTATAAAAACATGAGTATTTCTACAATTATTACTTAAATAATGTGCGTTTTGAAATTTAAAATAATGGCATATCTGATTTGGTCCTAAGGACTGATAGAGAAGTTTCATTTAAGCCATTTTGTTTGTGGGGCAACAAAGAAGAAATGAAATAGAATGACAACCTAGACAGAATTGACCAGATGCTAAAAGCAGATGGAAAACTTAAAGTGAAGTATTAAAAGAGGAGGTTTATAATGCTACAGCTGGTGATTAAAATATCTTGGTATCTAATCAGGCAACAACATCTGGCCCACTGTTATTCAGAGGTTTTCAAACAGTAAGAAGCACAATATAATTTAATAGTCAAAACTGAATTTGTTAGGGTAGCCAATGAGTAGAAATTCAGAAAACCTTACACAATATCTCAACTTTTCAAAACAAGACAAAGAAAATGCTAAAGCGTGCCTTTTGATAATTAAATACTATATATTGCAAAACTGAAGTTGGATTAAAGTTTAATCAAACTCAGTGGATGTGATTAAAAAGGAAATAAATAAATGATGGCATAAATAATAACAAACTTTTGAGTTCCCTTCTACCTCTCTAAGGACAAAATAAAGCAAAGACAAATAGCACTTGAGTAACTGACAACAATATGCAGTAGTAAAAAGCACTCATATTTAATTGTAAAAAGTTATGATGGCCATAATTTCACCTAACTCCATTTTCATTTGTAATTTATTTTCTATTTGAATAAGAAATCTAAAGAAGTAGGGAGTTAATGACTTAGTAATGTTTAACATGAGGGAGTTCAACATTCAAAAATATTTTTACTCTGGAAAATCAGTTGTTTCATTAAATAACATTTTACCCTTAATTAAGAGAAAATAATATCCTACAAATTATGGTACATCTCTCCATAAATCTTGCTGTTGTTCTCAGTGGATTCAAAGCTTCTATCTAAATAATTGAGTGTCATGTAAAAATGCTTTCTCTGTCTGGCCCTAACCTAACTATCTAAACTCATCAACTAACAGGTTCTCCCGTGAATGGTAAATTTGGCATGCATTATTTATAATTGTACAAGAATAACATCATCTTCCACTTCTTCATACTATTATTCATAATGCCTAAACTTTGTTTTTTTATATTACTATATCTGAGATACCTATTATCTGATCACATAAAAAATTAACCCCTAAGAAAATAATAGTAGCGAAAGTTCACAAGTGTCTTACTTTTCAAAATTTCTTTTTAAATGTAAAACTAAAACCTGATTTTTCCAGAGAGACATTTTTAGCAGGGTATGGGGGCTGAATTCCTTTCATATGTTTGAATGAAATGCATCCAAGAATATAGTAAATCGCTCACTTTGAAAAAGTAATAATCATCACCTTTCCTCCATCAAAAAGTCTCCTCTCTGATTTAGTGATTGACACATTTGATAGCTCTATATCCCTATCAGATGAAGAAAAAGAAACGCATCACTGACTTCCAAACATGACACTGATAAAAATTATCTCAGTGTCTCTGACACTAACAGTGATTTTCAAGTTGACTTTTTAAACAAAACTTTAGTCCCTAAATCTACATTAATCTAAATAATATTAGAGTATTTCCAGAGTACTGCTAGATAGTTGCCATTTTGTCATAATCCATATATGTATTATTTGCACTTCTGTGTCTCAGAAAATAACAAAAGAAAAATAAGGGTTACAGGTATGGATGATGGAAATTAAAAGTAACAAAGAAAAGACAAGTTGAAGAAGAAAACATCAGAAAGATTATAATAACAATGGTAAACTTCTCTGAGTGTTAAAATGCTCTGTGTCCAAGAAACTTAAAACTTGAGTCTCTAAGATTTTATTGTACTTCAAAGAGAAGATGTCTGCTCTATAAAAGCAATGTTTAATTTCGACCAACAGATACAAAACTTAAATACTCAACACATACTCTATTGGGTATATTATTTTCCTGAAAAAAATTAAAATTTCACCATAATATCAATTAGAGGAATACTGCTGTATTTTCATTATATGACTATTGGTGTGACATTATTAAGTTTTAAGGCACAGTTGTAGGATGGTCTGAACCACAATCTTTTTTCCTGATGGCGTCTCTACCCACCCACTCCCACCCCCCCAGACACACATAGTGATGCTCAGTCTTCCTACTACAATTAAAGAAGCTAGTGGGGAAAAGTGAAACAAGTGGTGCCAATGTGTCTCTCCACAGAAAGCATCAAAACACTTCCCCTTTAATTTTAATATTAAATAGCTGTAGACATAAATCACATAAATCTTTGTGGTCAAATGGCCTACCATGAGGAGACAACGTGGCCCACAGTGAAAGAGAATGAGAAGCAGAAATTGGAAATAGCAGACGGAAACTGTTCAAAGTTCGTGTTCTTGATGTACAGGAGAACTTGTGTCCTTACCTGAAGCTGTGTTCAATGACTTTTTGGATTTCATGAATTAATTCATTATCCTCATAAGCTATTGTGGTTGAATGAAATTTCTGTCACTCACATTCAAGGTAATACTGATCCTATTACTGATATCTGTTTCTCTGCCAAGAAGGATAAATAGAAAACAGATTCACCTTATCTGGAATGGCCAAAAAAAAAAAAAAAAGATAAATTTATAAAACAAAGATGCTCAAGACAGTGGATATCAGGCTAATCCCTAAAATATGGGGAAAAAAAGTTGAGATGATAACTCTGATTGCCTCCAGAAAACTGCCTAGAGAGAGTTTCCAGACCAAGGCACAAGGGAATGGAACCAAGGCAAAACCAGGCAGACCCTGTGAATTGCAGACAGATCAGAGGCTGAGAACCTCAGGCACTTAGAGTTTATAGGCACTCCAGAATACTGGAGGAAACTCTGGAAATATGTAAAAGTTTCTCCTGGTTTATTCAGCTGAGTACTGATCCATACATGAATAGTTCAAGGAAGCTATAAGAGGCCTGGGAAATAGAACCTAAAAGGGATTAGAAAGAAAAATCATCAGAACTCACACAGGAAAGGGATTAATGCCTAATCCCACAAACTAGGGAGGAAAACCTCACCTGGAAGAGTAGTCCATAGTGGGGGAAAATTAACATCCAGTCTAAACACCATGATAATCCCACTTAACACAGTTTAAAAATCAACATCCCAAAAGATCAAATTATTTTCAAGTAACTTAACCTCATTAAGAATAAACATCAAGAATATTAATAGCAACTTGGAAATACCCAGCACTTAATAAGAGAAACTTCACAATGACTGGTATTTGAAACAAATAAAATATGACATAAACAGTAATACAAAGAAGCATGAAAAGACAAATAAGAATAATGAGAAAATACAAATCAACTGAAACTGATACAAAAGAGAAAAAAGAGAGAAGGCACAAATTACTAGTACTGGAAATGAAAGAGGAGCTATTACTACTGATTCTGTTGACATTGAAAGGATAGTAAAGGAATATTATGAACAACTCTGTGTCCACAAATTTAACAACATAGACAACATGGACCAATTTCTTTAAAGACACAGCTACCAAAACTCACACAGGGAGAATAAACTACATAGGTCTACAATGATTAAATAAATTGAATCAATAATTAATAAACTTTTAAAACAGAAAGTATCAGTGCTCACTGGTGAATTCTAACAAATATTTAAGGAAGAAATTAATTTTATACAATCTCTTCCAGAAAATAGAGGCAGAGGGAATACTTCCTAACTCATTGTATGAGTAAGCATTACCTTAATACCAAACCCAGACAGTGACATCACAAGAGCAAAAAACTACAGACTAACATCTCTCATGAACACTGATATAAAAATCCTTAACACAATAATAGCAAATAAAATCGAACGATGTATTAAAAAATTATAAGCAACAGCCAAGTGGGATTTATTCCAGGTTTGCAAGATTGGTTCAACATTCAAAAATTAATTAATGTTATCCATCATCAACAGCCTAAAGAAGAAAAATTACATGATCATATCCATAAATGCAGAAAAAGCACTTGAGAAAGGCCAACACCTACCTGTAATAAAATCTCTCAGAAAACAGGGAATAGAGGAGAATTTTCTCAACTTGACAAAGGACATCTATAAAGCCCATAACAGCTCGCACCATATTTAACATGAGAAACTAGATGGTTTCCCAATATGATCAGGAAAAATGTAAGGATGTGTGCTTTCACACATAATGTTCAACATTGTACTAGAAGTCTTAGATAATACGTAAGAGATATACAGATTGGGAAGGAAGAAATAAAATGGTCTTTGTTCTCAGATGACACTGCTGTATATGTAGAAAATTCTAAGGAATCAACACCAACAAAAAAAATTTTCTGAAAGTAATATGCAATTATAGCAAGGTTGCAGGATATGAGATTAATACAAAAAAGTCAATTGCTTTTATATAGCAGCAATGAAAGGTTATTTAAAATTTTAAAAATATATATCATTTACATTAGTACCAAATATGAAATACTTTGGTATATATCTAACAAAAAAATGTATAAGAGCTATATGAAAAAAAACATAAAGATGTGATGTAAGAAATCAAGAAGGTCTAAATAAGTGGAGAGATAATCTAAGTACCATGCATAGAAAGACTCATTACTGTCAAGATTTCAGTTTTCCCCAACCTGATATATATATTTAACACAATTCCAAACAAAATCCCAGCAAGTTATTTTGTGGATATCAACAAAATGATTCTAAAGTTTATAAGGAGAGACAAAGGATCCAATGTAGACAACACAAGATTGAAGGAGGAAAGCAAAGTCAGAGGACTGATTCTACCAGACTTCAAGACTTACGATAAAACTACAGTCATCAAGGCAGTGTGGTATAGGCAAGAAGACAGGCAATAGATCAATGGAACAGAACACAGAATACAGAAATAGACCCAGAGATGTATATTGTCTGTTGATTATCTACAAAAGTGCAAAGGCAACTCAGTGGAGAAAGCAAAAGAATGGCTTGTCAACAAGTAGTTCTGAAACAATTGGATATCCATATGACCTCATACCATATGGAAAAAAAAAAAGTGGATTATAAATTAAATGTAAACCTAAAACTATAAAACTTCTATGAGAAAACATAGAATGAAATGTTTATATCTTGAGTAAGGCAAATATTTCTTAAATAAGGCACTGAAACAATGTATTAAAACAAAAAAATGGTATATTGGACTTCTCAGAATTTGGAATCTATGCTCATTGTAAAGACACTAGTAGGAGAACAAAAAGGACAAGCCCCCAAATGGGAGAATATTTGCAAATCACATATCTGATAACACACAGGTATCCAGAATAATAAAGAATTCTCAAAACTCAATTAAAAGAAAGCAAACAGCTCAAGAGAAATGGTCAAACTGTCTGAACAGACACTGCACCAAAGAAGATATGCAAATGGAAAATAAGCACTGAAAATTATGCTGCACTGTTTGTCACAGAGAAATGCATTGATTTCATTTATGTAATGATGAAATAAATATCATGGCTCATCTATTATGTTCCAGGAATTATGTTACGTACAGAAGATCAGATGCAAGAGTAGTAAGATGATGCCCTCATGGCTACAGCCCAATGTGAGCACTGACAATAATTAGTGTTTTGAAAAGCAGTAGAAAATGGAGGGTGCAAAATGCACATAATGAAGCACACAGGCAAATAAATGAACAGACAACAAAAAATATTCACGGAGGTCCTAATTTAATCTTGGAGGAGGAGGAGGACATGCCAAGGAAGTATATTTATACTAAGAACTGAAAGGTAGTAAAGATGTAAGCAGGTAAGTTATGTGTGATTTGGGGTGGATGGGATGAGGGTCTAAAATTATGGCAATAACTTCTCAGAAGAAAATTCAAGATGTTCAAAGACCTTACATTATTTTCTTATGTTCTCTCACCTCTGTATACCTAAAAAGGCTGTCTTTATAAAAACCTTTTAATTGGGGGGAACGTAGCACTCAATACATTATTTTTAATGAGCTAAGCAGAAAATCTTTGCTAGAATCTTATTTTAAAACTTTTATAATATTTACAGTAATTTCTACAAATGACAATGCACCCAGTTCACAGAGTACACAGGTAAATTCAGGCTAGTCTAAGAATTGCCCAAAGATTATCCCTAGATCTTTTTCTCCACACTTCCATTTTCTTTTGTTTCTCATTCATTTGCTATCTTTTTCTGCAGGTTACAGTGTGTTTAAATAAAATAAATACATTTCAGTTTTAATAGAGCCACATACTCATTAGAGGAAGTTTGAACTCTGTAGACAAGTTTACAGAAGAAATAATTACATTTATCTTTAGAGGTTAACAAGATTGTATTTTCATGTTTTTCCATCCAGTTTTTTTTTTTTTAGGCAAGCTAAAAGCCCGCTCATTTTATTTTATTTTTTATTTTATAGTGGAGTATAGTTGATTTACAATGTTGTGTTAGTTTCAGGTGTACAGCAAAGTGATTCCAGTATACATATACATATAGGTATTTTCTTCCATCCAAATTTTTAAATGTAAGTTTTATTACTTTTGGAATTTACTCTGCACCATCTTAAACATTTTTAAATTTGTTTTGTCATTCATTTTTCAATTAAAAATAATATCTAAGAGAACTAATATTTTTGATCAATTATGATGATACTGATAAATGGCCAAATATATGTTTAATTTTTAAGTAACTCTATGAAATAGGTATTATTGGCTTCATTAAGATGAAGAAAAGACGAAACAGAACTTAGTATCTTTTCTTGCACACTTTGGAACCCATGATTATGATCCTAACAATTCTAAATTGCAATTCTACTTTCTAAATATTTTTATATTATTTCATAATTTTACTGTTATTTTAAAAATTTTAATGTGAATTTTTAAAACTATGAATATAAATATTAACCACTATAAATATGTTTAAGGATGAAACTAGTAGTTCTGAGTCATGCAACAAAATCTGAGACTGAAAACTATAAAGTAACTGGTAAAATCTCACACATTCTTACACATTTTTTCATATACAACAGATCATGCTTTATAGGTGCATATATATGTGTGTGTATATATTTTACTGGCAAAATGATACTGCATAGATAAAAATGTACTGAATACAGTAATTTAAACTTCAAATTTAAAATAGGCTCACATACAAAAGAAATATCTCTTCAAAACAGATATATCTAACATGGTCTTCGTCATGATCTCATAAGCAGAATCATAAACGAGTTTAAACAATTCTCATTGCATCTCCACATTGAATTGGCTGATTCTGCCCAGAATTGTTGCCATTTGTCATTCTTTAAATAGTTTTCAATTAGTTTAAATTTGGATAATCTTCTGCTACAAATACAATGATGGAGAGTACAAAAATAATTTAATAAAGAACACAACATGCACTCACATTTTAATGTTATATCTAATTCTGCTATGGCATATTTTATTTTATTTTAAATATTGTATTAATATTTTAATTTTATATCAATGATTTTTCATCTTATTTTAATACACGTTATAAAAGGAGTAATTGCAATTTTATATGTTAGAATATAACACAATATTTATTCTATGAAGCTTGTATTATATATTTTCATAAATTCTATTAATTAGGTTAGATTTACTAGTGCAAACAATGTCAACAAATATGGTTGGCCCTTTAAATCTTTTGTGTGTCCACATTAACATAGCTAGTAACTGATGGAAAAATAACAAATTATGATGTCATTGGTGAAAAACTACTAAAGTTTTGAGAATAATTGGCTCTTAGCCATAAATATGTCTAATTAGAATATATTCAGTTGGACCTTGATAACATTTTAGACAAGGGTGACTTGTTTTGCATTGTTCTTGATGCTTGAACTATGATTTAAATCATTTTTAGCCTAGCATTTAAAATAATAGCGTACAGTCTTTATACTATATGCTATAATAGTTTATTTATGGATATATATATTTACATATATATTAGAGTTTTATTATAGTTTAAAATTACATATATAATTCTGGCAATGTCAGCTCCATGATTTTGGCTAAAATCTGCTTCCTAATGTCACATAGTTGTTTTTTTATTTTTGCGGTACGCGGGCCTCTCACTGTTGTGGCCTCTCCCGTTGCGGTGCTCCGGACACGCAGGCTCAGCGGCCATGGCTCACGGGCCCAGCTGCTCCGCGGCATGCGGGGATCTTCCCAGACCGGGCACGAACTCGTGTCCCCTGCATCGGCAGACGGACTCTCAACCACTGCTCCACCAGGGAAGCCCTACTGAAAGACATTCTGATTTCTTTAAGGTTTAGCCATAGTGAGTAGTGCTGTTGTACATAATTACATCCTAGTTTTAGTTTGATAATAAATATGCATACAACAATATGCTCATCATTATATATAATTAGGGAATTACAAATTAAAACAACAATGAGATAGCACTGCACACCTATTAGAATAGCTAAACTCCAAAATATGACCACACAGATAGCTGGAGGGCGAGTGACAACAGGAACTCTCCTTCCTTGCTGGTGGAATGCATGTACAGCCATTTTGGAAGACAGTTTGGCAGTTTTTTCCAAAACTAAACAAGTCTCACCTCAAGATCCAACAATTGCACCTCTAGTATTTATATAACTGCCTTGATACTGAAAATTTTATCCTGTGTCCCTGTGCTCTAACGTCCATGCTTTCTACCATTTCTACCATTTCTACCATTAATCTCACTGCTCTTTGTTCCTTTTTTTAATAAAAATATTTTTTTCTATTTAGTATAAGTGAAATTATGATCCTTAGTAATAGACAATATATTGCTTTGCTTTCCTTCCCATTGATGATGTAAAAATTTTCTAATAATTATGTTTATTATTATTATTACAATCAATAGATTATGGAAAGCCTAATGAAGATTAATAAGTAGAACAAATTTGTTACCGATGTGCCATTATCCCAACTGCTAACGCTGCAAATTTCACTTCTTTTGCAAAGGCAGATGCTTTTGGAATATGGAATGACAAGTAGAAAGAGATTTCTGTTGCATTCAAAGCTTAAACTGCAGCCCTTAAAATATTGTCTGGACTTTTATGCTTGCTCTTTTGTTATCCTTCCTGTCTTCTTCATAGCCTTTATTAGATCAGCACTAGAGGTGATCTCTACTGATTAAAAATTATGACACTTCATTTTCATAACAGAGACTCATTTCAATTCAAAACCAGAAGAGTTTGAATGAATAGAAAAATTCTTAGTAAAAACCATGTCTTCAAAGAAGAATGCTTTACAAATCTGAGCTGACAGTCAAACCACAAACAAATTTCTAAGAGGCTCATATTCTGTTCACAGATTTATATGCTTTGAAATTCAATTATCTATTATGTAGAAATACTGTTTTCAGATTTCTTCATGTCCTGAAGACCTTGGTTTATACACTCTTTCATTTACAAGTGAGACAAAATTGTCTCCCTTTGCCTCTTAAATGGTTGGGGCTGCTTCCTCAAATGTATGCCAAATATGAAAATGATTGATAATCTGTGCAAAACTCAATTTTACTCAGCTGTACGTCTTAAAGTCTTGAAGCCAGAGTCAGATTCAGATCTGTCTCTTTGTTGACCAATGAAAACCAAGTTTGTATGAATATTAGAAAGGTCATCCTCCTTAATTAAATTATAGACAGTCTTGAACTTTCTAGAATTTATAAAGTGTATAGAGTAATGCTCTGTGACTGTATGCAAATGAACCTGTAGCCCTCCTTTCTCTGACACTGCATGTCCCACTGTGTGTAGACGATTCATGTACATAGACATTGTTAAGAGTTTTCTTGCCTTAGAAGGCAAACTTGGTGATGTTACCTTTAAGAGGCTGAATAGTGAACACATAGGGTCAGGTGCCAGATTGCCTGGCACCTTTGATGTTACTGTGTGACTTTGAAAATTAATTATATTCTCGAAAGACTCCCCATATGAAAAATTAAACTAGTTTTAACATCTAAATACAGGAATTTTGTGAAGATTAAATAAGTTACTATAGGGTAAGATGCTCAAAAATGTCTGACTCATAATAGGTGCTTAATACAGGTGTAGTGGTTTAAAAAATATGTACTCAAATTATTTCATTATCCTTTGACACTTGGGTAGAACCTAATTCCCCAACCCTTGAGTAGAGCCAGAATCAGTGATTTGTTTCTAGTGAGCAGGTTTGTAGAAATGACAAATTCTGGTTTCTTAGGCTAGGTCGTGAGATATTGTAGCTTTCATCTCTGTCTTTTTTGGATCACTTGCTCTGGGGGAAGCCAGCTGCTGTGTTAAGAGGACAATCAGGCAACCCTACAGCAGGACCCAAATGGCCAGGATCTAAAGGCTCATGTCAGGACTCAATAAAGAACTGAGGCATTCTGTCAATATTCTGATTGGAGGAAGCCATGCATACACCCAGCCAAGCTGTTTTTAAATGACTGATTGATAGAAAATGTAAGACAATGAAAGTTTATTGTTTTAAGCAATCAAGTTTTCAGGTTAACTGGGTATGTAGCAATAGATAATTAATACAATGTTTTAGCTATTATTGGTATTATTTTCCTGCTAACATTTCTCAACCAGGCCCAGTGAACTATTTTTCAGCACTTGGTTCATGCTTATCTGCACAAAGAAAACCCAGATGGCTTAATTGGTGAGTTCTATTAAACTTTAAAAAAGAATTAACATCAATTCTTCACAAACTATTAAAAAAAACTCTTTGTGTGCAGCCATTATTACTGTGATACCAAAACAAGATATCACAAGAGTAAAACAAAACAAAACAAAACTGCAGGCCAATATTCCTTACAGAAAGACTAGAAATCTAAAAAAAATCAAACCTAGAAAACCAAACCTAGCAAAATATAAAAAGGATTATAAAACCTTACCAAGTTAGGATTTTATGTCAGGAATAAAAGCTTGGGTTAACATTTCCAAATCATCAATGTAATATAACATATTATATTAGAAGTATAATAAAATATAAGAGAATAAAGCACATAAAAAAACACATGATCATCTCAAGAGATAAATGCACTAGAGAAATCTAACATCCATTAAGATAGACATGTAAAAAATTAGGAATGGAGGGCTTCCCTGGTGGCGCAGTGGTTGAGAGTCCGCCTGCCGCTGCAGGGGACACGGGTTCGTGCCCCGGTCCAGGAAGATCCCACATGCCGCAGAGCGGCTAGGCCCGTGAGCCATGGCCACTGAGCCTGCGTGTCTGGAGCCTGTGCTCTGCAACGGGAGAGGCCACAACAGTGAGGCCCGCGTACCACAAAAAAAAAAAAAAAAATTAGGAATGGAAAAGAACTTCCTCAACTTGACAACAAGCATCTACAAAAACAAACAAAGAAGCCACAACTAATATGCTACTTAATGGTGAAATAAGATAAGGAGAAACATGAAGACCTTCTTGCCATTTCTATTCAACATTCTACTGGAGGTTGTAGGGAGGGAATTAGGCAAAAATAAGAAATAAAAAGCATCAAGATAAAAGGAAAAATTTAAACTAGCACTTTCCATTGAGGATATCATCTTATATAGAGTAAATCCAAAGGAATACACACACACAAAAAAAAAACCCCTACTAACTCTAATAAACAAGTTCTACAATGCTATAATATACAAGATCCATATGCAAAAATCAATGGTATTTATATACACTCACATATAATAATATGAAAATGAAGTAAAGCAATTCCATTTAAAATAGCACCTAAAGTAAATAAAACAATTATGAAATTTAACCAAAAAAGTGCAAGGTTTTCACTCTGCAAACCACAAGACACTGTAGCAAGATGTTAATGGAAATCTAAATAAATGACTAAACTTTCCATGTTTATGGATCAGAGGATTTCATATTAAGGTGACAACCCTCTCAAAATTGATCTACAGAACTCATGTGATCCCTATCAAAATCCCAGTTTTTATTTTGCAGTAATTGACAAGCTGATCCTGAAATTCATCTAGAAATGTAGGTGAGCCAGAGTAGCCAAAAAAGAAATAAGAATACATTTGGTTGACTCACACTTTACCATTTCAAAATTTACTTAGATGTAAAAGTTAGTTACAATTTACAGTAATCAAGACTGTGTGATCCCAGCATAGGGAAAGTCATGTAGAATTGAGAATCTTAGCTGAACCACTACATGTATTATCAACTGATATTCCATAAGGAGGGCAAGACGATACAATGATGGAAAGAATAGTCGTTTCAAAAATTGTGCTTGAGGGAATTGAATAAAAATGGTCAAAAGGTACAAACTTTCAGTTATATGATAAATAAGGACTAGGGATGTAATGTACAACATGATTTATATAATTAACATTGTTTATATTATATATGAAAACTGTTAAGAGAGTAAATCCTAGGAGTTCTCATCACAAGGAAATCTTTTTCTTTTTAAATTTTGTGCCTGTATGAGATGATGAATATTCACTAAACTTACTGTGGTAATCATTGCATGATATATGTAAGTCAAATCATTGAGCTATATACTTTAAACATACAGTGCTGTATGTCAACTATATCTCAGTAAAACTGGGAGAAAAAATGCTGTTTGATAACTGGATACCTACATGAAAAAGAATGAAATTGGACCCTGACCTCATACCATACACAAAAATTAACTCAAAATGGATCAAAAGCCTAAATGTAAGTGCTAAAACAATAAAACTGTTAGAAAAAAATGAGTTAATATTTGTGATCTTTCATTAAGAAGTGACTTAGATATGACACCAAAAGCACAAATGATAAAAGAAATAGATAATAGTGTACTTCATCAAAATTAAAAATGTTTTCTCCTGGAAAGATATCATTAAGAAAGTGCAAAGTCAACACAGGAATAAGATAAAATATTTGCAAATATTATATCTAGGAAGAAATTTATATGTAGAATATTTAAAGAACTCTTAGAACTCAAAAGTACAAAGAATTTTTTAAATGTAAACACAGTACCTAATTTTTAAAGTGAGCAAAGGATATGAATATACATTTTTCCAAACAAACAATACAAATTGAAAATAGGTACATTAACTCAACATCATAAGTCATTAGGGAAATGCAAATCAAAACCACAAGGGGACACCACTTGATACCCACTAAGATGGCTATCTTTTTAATACATAAAAAAAAATTTTTGGTGAGTATTGAGAGTAATTAAAATTCTCAGAAATAGCTGATGGGACTGTAAAATGGTTCAATCACTTCGGAAAATAGTTCGGCAGCTCCTCAAAATGTTAAATGTAGAATTTCCATGTGACTCGGCATAACACTCCTAGGTATAATAAATTCCCTACATATGAAACTTCAAGTTGCAAACTTTCAAAGATGTGAACGTGCGTTCACATGTCCAATCACGTAAGTCAGTTCACGTGTCTGGCGTACATTGTCATGTGCGTGCATCCTCTCCAAGTGGTTGTGCTTTTGTGTACTTTACAGTGCAGTACCGTATAGAGCACAGTACATTTATTTCAAGCCCAGGATGTCCAGAAGCACGCATAAAAGCAGCGGTGATGTAGCTGGTACTGCTACCAGCCAGCTGTTGTACTGTACTACTATACTTTTCAAGGTACTATACCATAAGATTAAAATTTTTTCTTTATTTTTTGTGCTTGTTTGTTTTTATGTATTATTTGTGTGAAAAATATTATAAACCTATTACAGTTCAGTACTATATAGCCAATTGTATTAGTTGGGTACCTAGACTAACTTTGTTGGACTTAACAAACAAATTGGATTTACAAACGTGCTCTTGGAATGGAACTCGTTCGTATGTAGGGGACTTACTGTATCTACCCAAGAGAAATGAAAGAAAAATATCTACACAAAAAGTTGCACACAAATGTCCATAGAATGACTATTCATAACAGACAAAGAATGGAAACAGAAGAAATGCCCATCAACTGATGAATGGGTAAACAAAATGCATATGTTCTCCTAAAGGAATATTATTTGGCAACAAAAAGGAATGACACACTGATACATGTTACAGCATGGCTGAACCTTGAAAACTTAATGCTAAGTGAAAGAAGCCAGTCACAAAAGGCTACATATTGTATGATTTGATTTACATTAAATATCCAGAATGGGCAAATACATAGAAACAGAAAGTATATTAGTCATTACCTGGGGCTGAAGGAAAGGAGAAATACAGGATGAATGCACATAGGTATGGGGTTCTTCTTGGAGTGATGATGTTATTCTGTAATTAGATAACAGCGATGATTTTATAAATTTGTAAATATATTAAAAACCACTGAGATTTACCTTTTAAATGTATGAATTTTATGGTATCTGAGTAACATCTTAATAGATTGTTATTTCAAGAAAAAAACTTAAGATAGCCAGGACACGGAAGCAACTGAAGTGTCCATCGATAGATGAATGGATAAAGAAGATGTGGCACATATATACAATGGAATAATACTCAGCCATAAAAGGAAACAAAATTGAGTTATTTGTAGTGAGGTGGATGGACCTAGAGTCTGTCATACAGAGTGAAGTAAGTCAGAAGGAGAAAAACAAATACCGTATGCTAACACATATATATGGAATCTTAAAACAAACAAAAAAAAAGGTTCTGGTGAACCCAGGGGCAGGACAGGAATAAAGATGTAGACATAGAGAATGGACTTGAGGACATGGGGAGGGGGAAGTGTAAGCTAGGACAAAGTGAGAGAGTGGCATTGACTTTTATACACTACCAAATGTAAAACCGATAGCTAGTGGGAAGCAGCAGCATAGCATAGGGAGATCAACTCGGTGCTTTGTGACCACCTAGAGGGGTGGGATAGGGAGGGTGGGAGGGAGGGAGATGCAAGAAGGAGGAGATATGGGGATATATGTATACATAGAGCTGATTGACTTTGTTATACAGCAGAAACTAACACAACATTGTAAAGCAATTATACTCCAATAAAGATGTTAAAAAAAAAATTAAGGAACCCACTATGTAATGCCCTAAAAGCTAAGTACAGTTCCTGTACTAAAATTCCTCACCTAATTGTCTAATTGAAAGATAAACCGTTTTTATAACTATTTATACAGTCACATAGTGCTGTGATAGAGCTGTAAATAGGGTGCCTGTGGTGCAAAACATGACAGCCAGCGGGAGTGGCAGGGAGACTGAAGAGGTAATTTGTGGACTGGGTAATAAAGGATGAGTTGTCACTAATTAAATGAAGAAAGGGAGCAGTGGTATCATAGCAGCATAGTATGGGGATGAGAAATGAATAATTTGGCAGAGAGGTAGAGAAAATTATAAAGAAGAATAAATTCTATCCTGAGAAATGAGAAAATTCAATGAAGAATTTAGATGAGGTGGGATAACCCAAACAGATGTTCATTTAAAAAAAAAATCACTTGAAGTATGATAACTGGTAAAAACAAAAGCAATTAAGCAAACAACAAAACTATAAGAATTAATATTAGGGACAGAAGAGCTAGCACTGAGACCTACTGCTTTGAAATCCTGCCTTTACATTTATGTCTCTTCCAAAGACTTTTAGTTAGTGTTGACTTTTTTTGTTGTTGATTTGTTGATTCCTGTCCCACTTTGACAACTCCAGATAAAAATGCAGAACAAATAATTCAAATGAATAATTCAAAATACATTTAGCAAAACATGTTACTATCTAGAGTCTATTAAAAATATTTTCGAGGGCTCCTCTGGTGGCACAGTGGTTGAGAGTCCGCCTGCCAATGCAGGGGACATGGGCTCGTGCCCCAGTCTGGGAAGATCCCATCTGCTGTGGAGTGGCTGCGCCCGTGAGGCATGGCCACTGAGCCTGCATGTCCAGAGCCTGTGCTCTACAACGGGAGAGGCCACAACAGTGAGAGGCCTGCGTACCACAAAAAAATATATATATATATATATGTATATATATATATTTTTTTTCCAAAATCCCTGGTTGTACACTTCACATTACTCCGCCCTTAAGCAAAAATATTTCTGTTTGAGTGAGTATGATGGTTCAATTCCATTAAACAAAAATTGTTCCTTTAAGATGGCATTTCATTAAACCTTCCTTTCTTTACCATAAATTTATGTAGCAATATCTGACATGATTTCTACAGTTAAAAAGGAAAATTTAACCAGAGAATATAAATAGTAAAGATGAAAATAAATCATTACAACATCTGAATGTGTCTGAAAGGGATTTTATGTCTGCTCCTTAATTGTTATCCTACTTTAAATTTTGTTCACTCATAATATTCAGATAATGTGCTTCAGTTATTTTTATAGTGACATGTTATAATTTACAAAATTATTAATTATATATTTAGAGAGGGAACGAGCAGGGTCTGGTTTAAGTGTCTTTAGGATAATTGTAAGAGTCTATTTACAAAATGATTTCAATTGCCTGCTTATTCTACAGCTTGCTTATGATATAATCCTAATTGACCCAAAGAAAATTCTTTTCAACAAAAATTGCTAATAGATACTTTTATAAATTTATTTTAAGAAATGTTTCACACCTTTAATATATATTTTATATATCAAGCAAACCTTTCCTTTGGCCTTTCAGTTTTATCTTCCTTCAGATCACTGCCAATCCAATTTAATTGAATTTGGAAGGTAAACTACATATTTAAAAGCATATGTGTTTAAAAAATAAACAGGGATAAAACTTTCAAAAAACAAATAATTTCTTAAGTACTATATATATGCTGATATAACACATTTAAAATACTAAAATTCAGGGAAATAACCTGACATCCAGTGAAAATATTTCCTTCAAACATGAAGGTGAATGAACATATTGTCAAGAAAACAAAGTTGAGAAAAATTGATGCAAGCAAACTGAACTACAAGTAATATTGAAAGCAGTTCATTAGGTTGAGAAAAACTAATTCTGGATTGGAGTCCAGAGTGCAAGAAGAAAGGAACACCTCAAGAAAGGGCAAATAAGTGAGTAAATATAAAAGACAATAGAATGCATTAAGCAATCATAATAACAATATCTGAGAGGTTTCTAACACATTCATGAGTAAAATATATAACAACAGTTAGGAGAAAAACACTAAAGAGGTAAATGAATTTAAATTCTTGCAAGTTTCTTGAATTATCTGTGATGAGATAATAGTAGTTTAAGATAAGTCAACAATAATTTAACAAATTTCAAAAAAGTAAGAAAATTATTGAAGAGTGGTAGAAAAACATGTTACCAAAATGCTAAGAGATGGACAAATAGAACACTAAAACAAGAACTTGATTAATACAAAAGAATACAGGAAAGAAGAAATCAGGGAATGAAGAACAGATGTGACAAACAGAAAACAAAGCAAGATGGTAGACTTAAACCCAACTATATCAATAATAACATTAAATATGAATAGACTAAATGTTCTAATTAAAAGACAAAGAGAGGACAGAGAGAAAGGAAGATGGAAGGAAACGTAACAATATGCTTTTTCTTATGAGAAACAACTTTAAAAAGCTTGCTTGAATGTAAAATAAGTGAAAAAAATGCAAAAACTAACCCAAGGGAAGGTAGTGTGCCTATGTTAATATTGAATCAAGTAAATTTTAAAATATGGCCAAAATTTGAGTGGTCCTCCAAAACACATTTTAAATACAAATCCAAAAATGACAAAGGAAGTACAATGATGATAAAAAATATATACTAAAAAGAAACTGGAGTGTCTCTATTAATGTCAGGTAAGGGAGACTTTACGGCAAGAAGTGTTATGAATGAAAGGCAGAACATTTTACAATAATGAAATAGTCAACAGATTAATTTGACTCTCCTAAATTTGGAAGCACACAACATAGTTTTAAATTATGTAAAGTAAAATTAACAGAGATAAAGAGAGAAAAACACAAAATAAAATTCATGACTAGAGATTTTTAACATGCCTCGGTTTGGGGAAAAAAGTAAGAAATTAAAAGATTTTAACAACATTGTTAAGCATATTGATTTATTTGATGTATATAGAATGCCACAAACGTAACTATAAAACACACATTCTTTTCATATAATTACAATATATTTAACAAAATAAAGTATTTCCTGGTTCATAAAGCAGTATTAACTAAATTTCAGTTAGGAAATAATAGACTATATATTCTCTAACCATTATAGAAGTAAATTAACACTCAATTATAACTTATTAATAATAGTATTTGTTAATAAAATAACTACTAAATAATTTATAGGACAAGGTAAAGTTACAATAAACCTTAGAAAATATGTTAAGATGAAAATAATGAAATTATGGTGTAAAAAATTATGGGATAAAAATAAAAATATCATTTTGAGGGATAAATTTAATACTTTAAAATGAGCATATCAGACAAAAAGAAAGTTTAAATACCAATGACACAAGCCCCCAACACACACACACACACAAACTGTGTATATGACCTACAATGGCAAGGTAACTATAACACTACAGCAATAATACTATCCATCCATAGTATAGGGCAATGGAACATAATTTAGAGTCTAGAAGAGCCCCATGTGTTTAAAGACATTTGATTTATGAAAAAATTGCCACCAAAATTTATTATGAAAAGCTTTTGATTTTTTCCTATGAATCATGCTGGAGCAATTGGATATGCATATGGTAAAAAATAAATGAACCCTAATCCTACCTCATACCATACAGAGATATTAACTTGAGGTTGATTATAGATTTTATCAGGTTCACCAGATTAATATTAAAACAAAAATAATCAACGTTCTAGGAAAAAATAAAAACATTGAGGGGAACATCTTCATGACCCTGGAGTAGGAAAATTTGTTTTTAATATTAATAAACATAAATACTAATCATAAAGGAAAATAATTCATTTAGTAACCTTAATGATATACAGAACTTCTGCTCATCAAAAGAAATCATACTCAAGTAGGTGATTCACAGAAAGGGAGAAGATACTCCGGGTACATACATCTGAAAATGATTTGTATACAGAATATATGAAGAATGCTAGAAATCAATAAAAAGGCCAAAGAACAAAATTTTAAAATGGGGTGAGGTTTTATAAAAGCACTTTACTCATGAGTGTATCTAAACAATCAATAAGCATATAAAAAGATATTCAACACCATTAATCATCAGGGAAGGGAAGATTAAAACTATAATGAGATCATAGAACACACCCATCAGAATGACTAAAATTAAGATAATATGATGTACTGACAAGAAAGTAGTGTGCCACTAGAAACTTCATAGTTTTTTTTTTTAAATTTTATTGGAGTGTAGTTGATTCACAATGCTGTGTTAGTTTCAGATACAGAGCAAAGTCGATTCAGTTATACATATACATATATTCATTCTTTTTCAGATTCTTTTCTCATATAGGTTATCACAGAATATTGAGTAGAGTTCCCTGTGCCCTTGTTGGTTATCTATCTTATGTATAGTAGTGTGTGTATGTTAATCCCAAACTTCTGATTTACCCCTCCCCACCCATGTTTCCCCTTTGGTAACCATAAGTTTGTTTTTGATATCTTTTGGTTTCTGTTTTGTAAATAAGTTCATTTGTATCATTTTTTAAAATTAGATTCCACACGTGAGTGATCACTCCTGGGCATATATCTGGAGAAAACCATAATTCTGAAAAGAAAAGTTACATGCACCCCAATGTTCATTGCAGCACTATTTACAATAGCCAAGACGTGGAAGCAACCTAAATGTCCATCGACAGATAAATGGATTATGAAGATGTTGTACAGATATGCAATGGAATATTACTCAGCCATAAAAAAGAACAAAATAATGCCATTTGCAGCAACATGGATGGACCAAGAGATTATCATACTAAGTGAAGTTAAGTCAGACAAAGAATCTGCATACATTGTTGATGGGATTCTTAATTAGATCAATTTTGAAAAAATATGATTAGCAGTACTTTCTAAAGCTAACATATATATCCCCTAAACCCATACCACTCCCATGAAAAATTAGTGCAAAACTCCAGCAAAAGATATTTGCACAAACATTTATAGCAAGTTTATTCATACAGAAGAAATTGGAAGGAACCCAATAGGATCAAGTGATAGATAATTTATAATATATTTATAATGACATTCTCCTACACAGCAATAAATAAAAGATCAGTCTTTTAATATATGTTATAATATGGATGAATCCCAAAAGTATCATGTTGAACAAGAGGAAAACAGAAAAGAATACACAGAGTATTCATACTTTTATTTGAGTTTCAAACACAGCAAAACCAATATTTAATAATAAAAGTCAGAATGGTTATTATAGTAGTTACCTCTGCAGTTTACTGATAGTACAAAGGAGTCTTCTGGGGTGGTGAAATTATCATGTCTTATTTTTCTCATCAAAAACAAACAATAATGTAAAACAAAATGCATTACTTAATTATGGATCAGTATTGAAAAGTCTATTAACATTAAAATATAAATGCAGATCAAATACATAATTTTATAATTTAGTGGAAACACTTTCTTATCCTAGAAAAAAATAAAGGGCCTTTTTCCAATAGCAACAATAACTCTAAGGTATTTAGAAATAATTTTTAAAAAATAATGCCTCTAGGCCTTCTGGAAAAAGTTACAAAGCATTATTAAAAAACAAAACAAACACACCACTGTAAAGCAATTATAATCCAATAAGGATGTTAAAAAAAAAATGGATTAAAGACCTAAATGTAAGGCCAGATAGGCAGGATGCTCGCTGACATAAATCGCAGCAATATTTTTTTTTGATCCACCTCCTAGAGTAATGAAAATAAAAACAAAAATAAACAAATGGAACCTAATTAAACTTAAAAGATTTTGCATAGCAAAGGAAACGATAAACAAAATGAAAAGAAACCCACAGAATGAGAGTAAATATTTGCAAACAAAGTGACCGACAAGGGATTAATCTCAAAAATATACAAACAGCTCATGAAGCTCAATATCAAAAAAACAAATAACCCAATCAAAATATGGGCAGAAGATCTAAATAGACATTTTTCCAAAGAAGACATACAGCTAGCCACAAAGCACATGAAAATATGCTCAACATCACTAATTATTAGAGAAATGCAAATCAAAGCTACAATGGAGTATCACCTCATACCAATCAGGATGGCCATCATCAAAAAATCTACAAAGAATAAATGCTGGAGAGAGTGTGAAGCAAAGGGCACCCTCCTGCACTGTTGGTGGGAATGTAAATCGGTACAACCACTATGGAGAACAGTATGAAGGTTCCTTAAAAAACAAAATATAGAGCTACCATATGATCCAGCAATCCCACTCCTGGGCATATAACCAGAGAAAACCATAATTCGAAAAGATACATGCACCTCAATGTTCATTGCAGCACTATTTACAATAGCCAAGACATGGAAACAACCTAAATGTTCATTGACAGAGGAGTGGCTAAAGAAGATGTGGTACATATATACAATGGAATATTACTCAGCCATAAAAAAGAATGAAATAATGGCATTTGCAACAAATGGATGAACCTATAGGTTGTCATATTGACTGAAGTAAGTCAGACAGAGAAAGACAAATATATGATATCGTTTATATGTGAAATCTAGAAAAAATAGTACAAATGAACTTATTTACAAAACAGAAATACAGTCACAGATGTAGAAAACAAACTTATGGTTACCAGGGGGAAAAGGGGGGTGGCATAAACTGCAAGATTGGGATTGACATATACACACTACTACATATAAAATAGATAACTAGTAAGGACCAACTGTATGGCACAGAGGACTCTACTCAATACTCTGTAATGACCTATATTGGAAAAGACTCTAAAAAAGAGTGAATATATGTATATGTATAACGGCATCACTTTATTGAACACCTGAAACTAACACAACATTGTAAATCAACTATACTCCAATAAAAATTAAAACAAAAGAAAACAAAATAAAAGATTTGGAATTATCTGTTAAAAAAATTAAATAAAATAAAAACCAAACAAAGCAAACATATAAAGAAGGCTAATGAATACGTAGACATTACGTGTTCATGGGTGGCAAAATACAGTATCTAGAAGATAATAATTGTTTCAAAAATTAATCTAGGTATTCAAAGCAATTTCAATTAAAATCTAGTAAGGGTTTTTTATGAAACCCAAAAGGGATGGGGAGCATTCTTTATCAGATATCAAGATTTATAATAAAACTTTAGTAATAAACACAGTGCAATACTGCACTTAGATAAGCTAACAGACAGATGAATATAACAAAAACACATAAACATTATAATATATAATAATTTGACATATGATAAAATTTATAGTTGAAACAGATGGTAAATGATAGACTACTCAAAACCAAAATAAGAAAGGCAAACATAACATTTAGGAGACATTACAAGAAAATAATGATATTAAAATTGCTAACTTGCCTTCTTAAAAGAGAATATAGACACAATTATAAACAAAAAATAATGCCACAATGTAAATGAATAAGAAATACTGAGTCTCCAAAGTATATATTTAAAAGAGAATACCCCGATAAAGTATTGAGGAATCAACCCAACATGAATAGTAATTATAAAGAGAAAGTCTGTGTAGTCAATAAATATTTTTTTTTCATTTTTTGTAGTCATATGTGAAAGGAAAAGTATAATGAAATAATATTCCACACATAAGATCAACTAATGATACTCTTAGAACAGATAATGTTGATAAAAACGTGAAAAATAAGAAATTTTCATACACTTGGATAACAATGTTGTTAATCAACAAAGTTGGAAATGATCTGTTTCAAGTAGAAGAAACCATGGGGACTTATCCATAGGAAGTGCCATTTGTGTTGGGCCTGGATATCAATATTGCAGTCGGGGGAATGACAGGAAAAAGCTTCACAAAGAGATTTTTAGAAAAACCATCCAAACATCGTAGGAATGAATGCTCCCCCACCAGATATCCTGAGTGTTGAGTCCTTCCATATGTGGAGCCTCTCAAGTGGAGAAGGATACATATTAAAATTATTTTTATAACCTTGGTTATGTGAATTCCCCTTATTACAAACAGAGGTGAAACAATGGTATCTGAGGTCCTTTCTAGAGACAGCAGGGGATGACCAAAGCTCATCTCCCACAATGTTGCTTTGACCAGAGGTGTTTGGCTTTTATTATTCTACATATTAGATTCAGCGTGCCATTTTAATATAGCACTGTAATGCAAAGAAACGACTTTAATAACCACCTGTTCATATTTATAATGTCACAAGGAAGACTTTGGCTCAAGGTCTCCCAGGCAGGTGATTGAATGGCTGGAATTAGAGATATGATCTCCTGATATTCAGCCCAATGTTCATTACAGAAAAAATCTACAGAAAAACCAGTGAGCACTATAGAGTGAAATGAGCCAATGCAACCTATTTTGGTCATCTCTGCCCTGTATGTATTTGATCATAAAAATGGAGGTATAGGTGGAAGGTGTTGTAGAGGAAACACTGTGGGCACACAGACCTGGTTAAGGCTTGCAGACTATCCTGTGTATTAGCTGGGACTAACAATTTCAGTTAAAATGGAAATTTTGAAAAACATTTGGCTGAAATGAAGCTAAACAAATGCTTTCTAGTATTTTTACTTCTAAGATTTCAACCTGCAACTTTCATAGTGTTACCAGGTTACAGCTATCTTTCTCTCCTCATTCTCCACACCACATTCCAGAGTGCTGTAGCGCTGTAGCACTGTAGTTCTCAAGCATGTCATTCTGTTTAAGATTTCCTTTCTTCCACAAGCTATATGTTGCCTGTGACTTTTTCACTAGTTTGACTTCCACATAAAGCTACCTCCCATATATTCCTTTTTTTTTTTTTTTTTGGCGGTACGCGGGCCTCTCACTGTTGTGGCCTCTCCCGTTGCGGAGCACAGGCTCTGGAAGCACAGGCTCAGCGACCATGGCTCACGGGCCCAGCTGCTCTGCGGCATGTGGGATCTTCCCAGACCGGGGCACAAACCCGTGTCCCCTGCATCGGCAGGCGGACTCTCAACCACTGCGCCACCAGGGAAACCCCCCATATTTTCTTCAAGGTACAACTCAAGCTATTTTTATTTTACAAAGTTTGGGAGTCTTAACCAGAGCAATTAGGCAGGAAAAAGCAATAAAAGGCATCCAAATTGGAAAGAAAACAAAAAAAAAAACTGTCACTAGTTGTGGATGACATGATTTTATATAGGGAAAATTCTGAAGACTGCACCAAAACTGTTAGTACTAATAAACAAATTCAATAAAGTTGCAGGGTACAAAATCAAACAAAATATATCATGTTTTTATACACTAACAGCAAACTATGAAAAAGACAAATTAACAATAAATTCCATTTACTAGTACATCAAAAATAATATAATACCTAGGAATACATTTAACCAAGAAAGTGACAGATGAGGACACTGAAAAGTATAAGTGATGAAAGTAATTTAAGAAGACAAAAATACATATATTCTATACTCATGGACTGAAAGAATTTGTATTGTTAAAATGTTTACCCAAAGCAATCTACAGATTTGATTCAATCCCTATCAAAATTCCAATGGCATTTTTCACAGAAATAGAACCAATAATCCTAAAATTTGTATGGAATCAAAAAAGACCCCAAATAGCTAAAGAAATATTGAGAAAGAAGAACAAAGCTGGAGGCATCATGCTCCCTGATTTCAAACTGTATTACAAAGTGATAGTAATCAAAACAGTATGGTATTGGTATAAAAACAGACGCATAAAACAATGAAAAAAAAATAGAGAGCCCCAAAATAAACCCACACATATATGGCCAATTGGTTTACAACAAAGGAGGCAAGAATATACAATGAGGAAAAGATAGTCTCTTCAATACATTGTGTTGGGAAAACTGGACAGCCACATGCAAAAGAATGAAATTAGACTACTACCTTACACCATGCACAAAAATTAACTCAAAATGGATTAAATGCTTGAATGTAAGACTTGAAACCACAAAACTCCAAGAAGAAATAGGAGTTAAATCCTTGATATCAGTCTTGGTGACTTTTTGGATATGACTCCAAAGGCAAGAGCAACAAAAGCAAAAAAGCAAAAAAAAAAAAAAAAAAAAAAAACAAGTAGGACTACATCAAACTCATCAAACTAAAAATCTTCTTCCCTAGGAAGGAAACCATCAATAAAATGAAAGTCAACCTACTGAATGAGAGAAGATTTTCAAATCATATATCCATTAAGGGGTTAATATAAAAAATATGTAAATAACTCATATAACATAATAACAAAAATTTTTTTTAGTTTAAAAATGGGCAGAGAATTGAATAGACATTTTTCCAAAGAAGACTTATAGATGTCCAACAAGCACATGAAAAGATGATCCACATCACCAATCATCAGGGAAATGCAAATCAAAGCCACAATGAGATACCATCTCACATCTGTTAGAAAGGCTATTATCAAAAAGATGTGGAGAAAAGAACTCTTGTGCATTGTTGGTGGGAATGTGAATTGTTGCAGACACTATGGAGAGCAGTATTGAGGTTCCTCAGAAAATTAAAAACTAGAATGACCACATGATCCAGCTATTCCACTTCTGGGTATTTATCCAAAAATGTTAAAACTCTAATTCCAAAAGATATATGTACCCCTATATTCACTGCAGCATTATTTACAATAGCCAAGATATGAAAATGACCTAAATATCCATTGATTGATGAATGGATAAAGAAAATCTGATACACACACACACACACACACACACACACACACACACACAAAATGGAATATTACTCAGCCATACAAAAGAATTAAACCTTGCCATTTGCAATAATATGGATGGGCTCTGAGGGTATTTTATGCAAAGTGAGATAAGTTAGACAAAAACAAATACCATATGATATCATTTATATGTGGAATCTTAAAAAAAATAAATGAACGAACAAAACAAAGAAAAATGACACAGAAACAGATTGCTGGTTGCCAGAGGGGAGTGGGTGAAGGTGGTCAAGAGGTACAAATTTCCATTTATAAAATAAATATATCTTGGGTATGTAATATAAAAAAAGAAAAGAGAAAAAAATGATACAACTTAATGTTTTCTTTCTAGAAAAGTTTACCTAGCCTTATTTAGATATCCATCTATTTTGCTCCCATAGTGCTATGTGCATTACTTTTTCATGTCATTTATCTTACTATAAAGTAAATATTTATGAATATTTTCATGTCTCCTATTAGACTGAGAGTTTATTAAGGTAAATGCCCAGCACCACATGGTATTTTGTGTGAATGCAGTAAACATTTTTTCTAAAATGAATATACCAAAAAAGAGGTAAAAATACTGTATGGATGATGGTATGGGTTATCAGTAAATAGAACTGCTATTTATGTAGTGACAAAATTAGACAGGTACTGACTTAAGTTTAAAAAATAATGTAAGATCAGTTTTAGTTTTGTTATAAAGAGTGATCAAACAATAGAGAGTTAAAAACATACATTTATATTAGACAAATTTTCTGTTATTTGAAGTGATCACCCAGTATGTACCACATCAGACTATCAATACCGTACAAGGAAATTATATACATATATGTATATATGCAAAATTCATATATTTAAGTTATCTATAAAAATTTATATGACTATATATTAATTATGAATATGTATTGAATCAAAATATGTGGAGATGGGCCCAGAAATTAGGCACCCCAGCTCAAATCAATCACTGACCACATTGTTCTTATCTATGGATGGTATACGATTAACAACAGAACATTCAGTACAAATTAAGAAAATACAGATTTTTTATTATAAAAAATGCTAAGAGGTGGCGTGGTACCTTAGACACTCTCTACTTTCCATGTTTCTCTAGTCCAGATCCTTGCTGACATTTCTACTAGGTTAAATACATTTGGCTGAGAGCAGTTATAGGACCACTCTAACCCAGCAAGGTAACTTCTTCCCTTAGAATCAGCATGTTTCTCTTGGACAATTAATTCAAAAAACGACTTAACCAACATAACTGTCTATAAGCACATCTTGTCTTGAACCATTCTGTAGACTGGGTAAATTTAATTCTCTTCTTAAATTCAATTATTTATATTTCTCTCCCAAACACTGTGAGAAAGACCTCCGGTGTTATTTTTATTCATATGTCTGTATAGTAAACTCCACAGTAGTTAAGGTTTGCTCTAAAGGCATGTTTGATAGGACAATCAGGTCACCTCATACTCGGACATATATAATTATCTTTTATGGGTGACTGGTCACAAATTCAATAAAATTTACATGAATGCTTCGCATAGTTCCCCATAGAGAATGATCATTACCTATCAATTGCCCAGAAACAGTACATCTAGTTGGTCATGCACTGCTGCACATATTCTTTTTTTCATGGAAATCAATATTTCTATGGGATCTTGGATTTGCGTTTGCATATATTTCGGCAATAATTGTTTGGGTAGTAGAATTATGCAAGGAGGTAAATAGTTTCCGACTCAATCAACACCTAGATTGCTAGTCTAGCTGTTCATTGATTTCTGAGTCATCTTTTTCCTATTATCAAAAGAAAAGTATAGAAAGGTAATAATTATTCTGATAATGCTCCTAGGACAGATTTACTCTTGTGTCAATGATTAACAAAAATCAAATATGTTTGAGAGATGTAACTGTCTTTTCCTTCTTTTATAATTTTTCATATATATAGCAACCTAAGTGTATCATATATATTTCAAAATGACGCTCAATTTTATACACTTTTAGAAAACACGTGATTAGGATATCTTATAAAAGGCTAAATAAATATCATTATGCCTTTCACTTTTTGGCACATAAGATAAATGAAATGTGACTTGGAGATCATATGTGACATCTAAAATTTTGGTATTGGGTGTATAGGATGTAAGTGCACAGAAATTTAAGGAATGTTAAATGTTTAATTTCCCAAGGTTACATAGGAACTTTATAAGTCAAAGCAATGCATGTAAAATAAGTATAATCATAGACATAAAAACAGACATATGTGTATATGATTTTTAATAACTATTTCTAAACTCCTCTAACCCATGTAGCAATTTAGCTTGGTAAATCCTGAGCATTTTCATTCAAGGGACTGCCAGTAAGGAGAGAGAGAGAGAAGTCTAGGAAACAGTTTTTGTAGTTTTTTTTTTTTTTTTCAAAGTGGACAATGTTTTTCTATGGTCAAAGATTTCTTTTGAAATAAATATTGTTTTACTGTACAATGTCTATGACAATTTCATATGCTAATGTTTATTGGGAGTAATCTAGCATGAGGAAAGGCATAAAAGCAACAGAATTTTCTCAATTTACTTGATTTCGGCATCCCATTTTCAAGGAACACTTCATTCAACTAGTGTTCTATGAAACACATTTTGGGATACATTTATTTAATGGCATACGTAGTTTTATGACCAAGTCTAGCTAGAGATGTGCAAGGAATTAAAGCTACAGTTTTGTAATTTACAATGAAAACCATGCCCAGTGCAGCTTTTGAGTGAAGGAGAACTATTCATACCTATGATCAGAGACAAGGACAGAAATGGAGTCATTGATGAGACTGAATAGGGAGTGAGAAAAGGCAAGAGTTAAAGACATAAGCCTGATAGAAAATAAAGTGGAACAAAAGAATTATGAAATCCAAAATGTACATTAAAGGTAGGATGAACAGCACAATGAAAGCAGACAAACCCAGATTAGAATCTAGACTTTGTAACTAGTTTACTTTGACAAGTAAAATAAGCTCTCTGACTTCTATTTCCTTGTGGATAAATGAGATTACTATGTCACAAAGATTTTTAAAAAAATCATATAAGCCACAGTTTGGCATATGTCAGTTGGCCAATAAAAGGCTGTTAGTACAGATATTGTTTGATGTGCAATATTAAAAGGCAATGATTATTTTCTGACTTCTTAAGAACATATAGTCTTAAAACTGTAAACTACATAACCAGTGCCATTTCATAATCTTGCAAGCATCTATTTGTAACTGATACAGTACTGTTGGAAAAACTGTGGCTGGTCTATGGCCCCTATAACTGACAATGAACCTGGTAATAGAACAGAAAATTTGTGGGAAAAAGAAAACAAGAGCAATAGGTGGAAGATAAATGAGAACTTACCAAGTTCATTATAAACATGGCATTCATCTCTGGACATTCATATCATTATCTGTATAATAGAAGGGGAATATAGCGACAAAGCACAGAAACTTTATGTGATTGCAATATATGATACGGAAATTCCAAAGAAAGAATATACTACAAGTGACAATATCATATGAACACAAATTAGAACTCTCAAGAATGTCTGTTTTATCTGGGTAATTAGTATCTCAGGACTGTCACTCCTGCTATACTCTCCACTTGCCTTAACGTTTTCTCCTGGGATGATTTTCCACATTTAGTTCTACATTTTTGGACTATTCCTTATAGAGGTTTGAATCTAATAGGCAGAGTTGGCCATATTCAGATATCAAAACTTTTTTTTAAATTAGAGGTAATTAACATGCATTTTGCTTCAAGCATCATTTTCCCTTATAAATTTCTTGAACTTTGAAGGAGACTGTTACCCTGTTGGTCTCCATTTTTTAAATGCATAAAGATGCTCTTAAAACATGGTCAAAAGTCAGTACACTGCTTGAAATCCTGCATGATTTCCTATTAAAAAAATATCCTTCACATGGCCTACAAATGTGTGCCAAGCCAGCCCCTAAAACATTTTCTTTTCCTCTTGCCCTCTTGCCTACACTGCCACTACATTGCCCTCTTTTGCTGAGGTCCATTTCCTTAAAAATAATTTCCCTAAAACCAATAACACGACTGTTCCCCCTCTGTTGTTCACAGTATCCTATATTAAGCTTTCATAATATGTATCACAGTGCATAATTGTTTTTGAGATTCCTTGAACGACTACTGCATTCTACTAAAACAAAAGATCCATAATGGTAGACAGTGACACATAACAGTCAATTAAATAGTTTAGGATGAATGAACATGCTGTAATAATTTTATAATAACTGGCCAAATACCTTCAAAAACTATAGAAATCTTCTTATATTGAAAAGAGGTAATAAAAATAAAGACAAAGATATTTAACTTATTATTGGAAATAAACCGTAATTTGAGCCTAACTATTCACAGTTTCATATGTCTTGGTCTTTTTGCATCATGAACTTGAGGTCCTGATTCCATTGAAACTGAGAAAATTCAAGACTTATCTAATTTCACTTTGACACCAAGAAATAAAAAGAGATCATCGAGGAGGGCTTCTTAAAAGTACTAAGGATTTGACCTTTGGTTATATAAAAAAGCATTTCACTTTCATCTCAAGGTCTCCAGAAATTTTCTCTACCTGTCACTTATCTCTCTCTCCTAAGTAAATTGCTCTTGCCATGACTGCTGAGGACTGCCATCTCTTCTTCTTTATAAGCATATATCAGATCAAGATTTTTTCAAACTGGTTTTGTTTGACCTTCCAGGCAGACAACATATTTGAAGAAGTCCTTGTGAAGAAGGGCACAGCGCAATCCTCACTAGTGGGTTCCCATAAAATTTTGATATTGGCTCTCTTGCTTTATGTAAAAATACATCTTACTAACAAATTTTTAGTTTTATGAAATATTTTAAAGAGTGTGAAGATAGGTAAACTGACATATTATCATGTCAATATACTATTATCTTTTATTTGACCATTTATAATGAATTGTGAAGCTTTCATTCAACATTGAAAAAATATTTCTGAAAATACAACACTTAGGAAAGTGAAATCAAGTGAAATCTAACAAAAATCTTTTTTCATTTATGTCTTTCTTCAACCACATGCACACACACACAGCAAGTGAGTTGTATATATACATGTAATTTCATATATATTATTACAGTCATGTTTATATAATAAATAACAAAATATATGATGGATATATAACTATATACACTCCTCAGTAATCTAATACATATGTCTATATACACACGTTTAATATATATCCATATATATATATATGCACATATATATGTACACACTATCAACTTTCTTTTCAAGGTATTTAGAAGTACACTAAAGAAAGAGTAACATATCAATTGCTTGTCTGAGAGTGGGTTATGATGGAAAGGATAGAAAGGAAAAGGGGAGGGTGGGAGGCCAGCATACATCTGAGAAGGAAAGGAGCCACCAGTGAAAGAGGAGGTAATTAAAAATGTACCCTGAACACAAAAGATGTGTTTCATGCCTTCATAATTCTGCTTCAGGCTACATGATTAGGCAGGCACCATGAGGATCTGGTGACTACATCAAAATGCACTCATTCATCTCCAAATTTGTGTCTAACATACTAGAAGCTCTAATGCATTATCAACTGGTGATTTTATATTCTAATTATCACTGACTCATCTTTTTTGTCCCTTTACTATTGCTAAACTACCTCAAAAAGCATAAAATGGCTCCCTCTTTGTGACTAATAAAAAAAAACAAATTCACAGAGAATCCAAGAGTTGAAGGAGACAATGCCCTTTCAACATAACCACTCATCTGCAGTTTCTATTTCAATATTTTCTCTGGAGATTCAGACCTTCTTCTTTTCAGTTCAGGGATGAAACCCTCAAGGGGGAAACTATGTACAGGGCATCACAAAACTGTCTATATACCTCTGGTCACCAAAGAAATTCTCCAGTTACTAAGTCATCCTTGTCTCTGGAAGATTCAGTCAGTCACTCATTCAATGAACACCTACTTAACAGTGTGCAAAACATTATTGTCAATTGTCTTGGGAATAAAAAGATGAATGAGCTCTAGGTCCTTCCCTTACAGGTCAAAATAGAATTTTTGTTGGAAGGTGTGCTAATGTTCTTCCCAGTCTCCATATACTTAGCTATGTGATTGGGCATTTCCTGATGTATCAAATACCTTAAAATATGTATTTTTAATGAAATCTAGTCTTACCTTTATGAATTTATCTTGAGGAAAGAATCAGGCATATATACATAGGTTTAACCACAAAAATACTCATTAAAGCATCATAAGTACTCCAACTGACCAGCAATATATAATTGGTTAATAATAGCTAACTTATTTTTTCATTTGCCAGAAAATGTACATTACTTTTGTCTATATAATAATGTGTATTATTGTCTCTTCAGAGGCAAATAACATGCTAGCTAGGTACCTTTCTCAGTATCACACAGCTGATAAGATACAAGGGCAGAATTGTGCTCCAGAACCTATGTGGTTAGCCAGTGGGCTGTTAGCCTAGTTCACACAAGGCTAAATCTTACCTTCTGAATTAGAGCTCAGCCTCAGCTTAAAGGCCACCTCCTTAGCAAGGGAGCCTTTCCTGAGAGCTGTATCTAACTCTCCCCTTATCCTTGCCCTTGTTCTTTAACACAATAACCAATTTATTTCCTTCACTGCATTTACCTGAGTATTTTTCTTCCTTAAATCATTTTAACAGCTTTATTGGGATGTACCAGAAAATTATCGTATCGTAAGAGTACAATTCAATGTTTTTTACGTAAATTTGTATAGTTGGACCACCATTGCCACAAACCAGTTTTAAAACATTATTAATCCCATAAAATTCCATTGAGCCCATTTGCAACCAATCCCAGTTTACACCCCCAGCCCCAGGAAACCAACTGTATAAAATTTGTTTTTTTTCTGTACAGTTCACGTAAACAGTCACACATGAGTTTGGTTTTTTGGTTTTGGTTTTGCACCTAGCTTCTAAACTTAAGTTGTAGCTTGTATCAGTGGTCTCTTTTATTTCTTTATCAGTGGTCTTTTTATTGCTGAATAGTATTTCAAAATATGTCTATACCACATTTCATCCATTATTTTGGGGCTGTAATGAATAATATTATGAACATTGGCATATAAATCTTTGTGTAGATATAATTTTTCTAGCAGCAGAATTGTTGGTTTGTACAGTAAGCTTGTGTTCAACTAAGAAAATGCCAAAATGTTTTCCAAAGTGGCTAGGCCATTTTACATACCCACCAGCATAAAGGTTTCAATTTCTCTATATTTTTGCCCACTCTTGGTATGCTCTTTGGATTATAGCCACTTGAGTGGATGTGCACCGGTATCTCATTTGGGTTTTAATTTTCATTACCTTAATAACAAAGAATATTTTTAACTTATCATATAGCCAGTCTTCCACAATAGAAGGTAAGCCTTTTAAGAACAAGGACTGTAACTGTGTTTTTCTAGGAGGGTGGTTGTACAGAGAAGGCATAAAATAATCATTCAGTGATTAAATGCATTCATATAATATGTAGGAATTAAAGTGACTCATATAATGTCAAATTCTCTTAATATTGTGTTATGTTCAGTGAATTAAAAATGGCTCGGAAAATATGTGCAGGCTGATTATATAATTTGCAAAATACATATCTAAATTAAAATGTTAATGATTATCCCTAGACTGTATACTTAGTTGTCAGTTTGTTCTGACATTATGTGTAATTTATAAATTAAAATGCTTAAAAATCAATTTCTAACATTTACTCAGTTTGGGAATATCCATGAGGCGATCCAGCCTGTACGTGAACATTTATTGACAGGGAGCTCATCTTCTACTTAGCCACATCACAAATTCTGTTGAATTTCTTTACAAGGTACTAAAGTTGAACTCCTTGTAGATTCCTCTGTCTCTACCTACCCTCTAATAATACAGGATTCTGCATTTATACAAAGAGTCTTTCTGACTTTAGTTTCTATTTCTTCAAGTCCATCACTACCAGATTCTTCGGTTAGGGCTCAACTGACATGATTCCCTGATAGCTCACCATATACTTTTGCTAACTCAAAACTCATAAAAGAATTGTAACATACAATAACCATATCTGGAAGATGATATACAGCAAAGCATATTAGTACTAATAATAAAACCACCATTTTGGAAATGTACTATATGCAATACACAGCGTCAAGTGTTTTGGGTATATATGTGATACATTTTACAATTGCTTGTATCCATCATTATTTCCATTTTACAAAGGAAAACACTGAAGTCTGGTGAAGCAAGACAATCACACGATATCTAATAGTAAGTGAAAGCATTTGGATTTTTATTCAAGTGTGTCTGATTCCAAAGCTCTTGTTTTCCTCTTGACCTGAACACTGGGCTTGTGTTCTACTCTTCGGAAACCTTATGATTTCAAGATACAGGCCTCAGTTGGGCTAAGGTAGAATGGCCTCTTTAAAGATCAGGATCTTTTGTTGGATAATCAGATTCCCATTCTTAGCCCTGTATCAAAAATTTGCAAAGATAAAATGTGTTACTAAGGAAATAGAGCAAGTGGGTTAGTGGCAGAACTCTAACGAATTTGATCCTTTCTCAATCTGGTCACTCTGGCATTTCTACCATTTAAGAGAATTAGTTCCTGCAGAAGCCAATAACACTTTTTTTGTTAAGAGATTGCCCTTACTCGAAGTGCACATTTGCTTATCTCAAAGATGTCCTGTTCAGAAGCTCAAATTCTCGGGCCTGACAAGGTTCGGGATACCCTGTGACTTCTCACCCTGAGACAGCTTGGCTGCCTCCTTCCCATTTGGGGATATTATTGCTTCTTTGCCAAGGAAGACAATGCGTCTTTCTTCCTGGCTCCAGGCAACGGTAGATACAACTTGGAAATACTAAATCTAAGCCCCTTCTGCTTCTTGTTATACCAAGGGCTCTCTCCTATCTGAGGGCTACTGCAGGGGGACACCACAAGTCAGGATCCTTCAAGCCTTTGCGAGCCTAAGGGCTCAGGGGTCTGTAACTCAAGGCTGCCTCTCCCACACTCTTGGGTTCCAGCTACATTCTGGTCTCTGGGCTTCCATTACTTTGAGGATATAAACGTGAACCTCCCAGTGACCAATCTCTAAGAAATCCTCAAAAACCCCCTGAAAGAGGCAAAATACAAGTGAGGGTTTTTCTTTTTTTCTTTCAAGGGGTGTTTAAGATTGCCTCAGATGAAAGTGCTCATGGAAAGAAAAGAGATTGTCCAGTCCTCTCTCGTTTGTTGTCAGTAACTGTTTCTTACAGCACTTGGACTGTGAGAGCTGGGAAAAGAGTGTATGTATTTTCACGTGGAACAAGAGTTTCCACATGGTAATCAGGTACTCAAAGAAGATAACTCTCTACTCAATGACCCACTGAAACTCCCAGGGAACCTGCCTTAAGTTTGAGACCCTAAGAAATATTTATACCAAATATTCTCAAAAATAATTGCCTTGAGCAGCTATAAATTTCTATAGGCTACGAATTTCATGTTTATCCTGCATATGGAAATCCACAAGGAAGCCAGTGCCTCTACTTTTCCAGGAAAAGCCTGATCTGGGACAGGCATTCACATCAGTGTCAGGAGCCATAATCTGGGCTGAAATCGGATTTCTAGATGGGTTTAGATTTACCACCTAGGAGGGACTTACAAATTGTCCAGCAAGGGTGGGCATCTCCTCTGCTATGGGCTTAGCTCTTGGGCTTCTCTTCACTTCTGTACAACTTTCTTTTCTAGGCTTTAGCATTATTCATTCACTACCATTTAATTTCCTATGCCTGTATCATCTGAGGAGAGAGAGAACACGTCTTTTATTTTCATTTTCTCTTCCCCAGAAATGCCATTGAACAGAAGTGCTCTTTCTTTCCTCCTACCAAGACATGATGAGAGGCCAGTCCTAGTCCCCTCTGCACACTAGACCCACAAAAGACCACAAGACTCACACTGTTTCAGTGTATGTGGCCATCGTCCTCTGTTTCAGTGTGTGTTACAGCTCAGCTCCGCCCTGAGACAGAAGCCTACCTCTCCTCCAGAGGTGTCTGCTCCTTCTCTCTCCTAGAATGGCTGCTTCCTACCCTTTCCCTTCTCTCTGCTTTGTCCTCTCCACCCTCTTTCTCCTCTGATCGTTAGTCATCGTAGTGGTTTCTACCGTCCCTCTTTTTTTTTTTAAAGACACTGATTCCTGGGCATCTGTACATGAACATTACTATTTTAATTCCTCGTTAAACTGATACCTCTTCCCTTATTATCTCTTTATGTGCCTGGTGTCCCTGGAATAATGACAGTAGAAATCACTATCTCAAACCAGGACCCAGAGGACAAATGAGGAGAAGCCTCAGTTGATATACACCTAAATGAAATTCTTAGGTTAAATTTCAAGTAGGTAAACCTTAGCTTCTAGTACTATGACTGCAAAAGTGGGTGAGAGTATATTATACACTATTTATCACACAGCCTAAGTAGCAAGTTTTTCTGTTCCATTGCATCCTGTTAAGTTTGACCTTCTGCTACCTTCTCTTTTTTTGGTAGAAAATTATTCAGTATTTAACCTAGCCAGCAACTATAGTGACTTGCCCCAAGCCCTATAGCCTATGGGTAAGCAATGGTCCTGCGGAAAGACTGTTGTGAGAGCAAAGGGGGCTCCACACTTAATTCCTGAGTGACATTTTTACTGTGTTTATTGCAGCATCTTTTATGACACCCAGATTGATGTGAATAATTTACCTATCCATAGTCCCATTTGTAAATCATAGCCATACTCCCTGGTTCCCATATAATCCATACGTCTCTTTATTTGCTTTGTCAAACATTCCAGCATCCTCCTTTCCATAGCTCATTTTTAACCTATCTTCTGCTTATTAGCACGTTTGCATTCATAGTACTAATGCAAAATAGGAAGTAATTAAGATTCACCTTCAAGATGACCTTGATAAATTTTTGAAATATTTCTTCCTTAGGTAAAACTATATTATCCTTAGTAATTCACATGAAAACTCCAATATCCCAGGAAACTAGAGAAACCCAAGCTGAGAGTTTACTTGGTCCCTCAAGACACAGTAGCATCGCTGTTGGAATGATCGAGTGTGCTGAGCCCAGTGCAAAATGAGCCTCTTTGTGCTTAAGCACTTACCTTGCTTCCCATGGAAAACCACCTGCTTTTCTCCTTCTTGTACACCTCTTTCTGAATCTGAGATGGGGATGGTGACAGTGGTGCCAGCCATCTGAAGCAAGTCTTCTTGCTCTCTTTAAACTTTGGAGCTCAAAATAGCTGAGGATGTGTTGTAGGGAGAGGGAGTTTCCATCTATGCCCTTTGCTCAATGTCGTCCTTTTCCACATAGGTCTCATTTTGGGGGTGGAAGATGTGCAGCACACATGAGTAGGCGAAGTGCCCCTCAGAACACCAAGAACCACTCTTCTTGTGTATTCAATCCTGCCTCTAAGTTGTCTGTGTACTCTTTATCATTTGGACCTGCATATAGTACATTTGTAGGTAACTGCTCCCTTTAATGGTTGGACAGAGGAGAGGTACAGGTGTTACAGGAGATAAAAAGAAGAATCATCTCCACAATTACAATGTTTTTGGTCAGGCTACCTCCAGCAGATACAGTATGGGCATCATCTTGTAGTCAGGTTAGCTAAGAAGAAAAAAATGGGAAATGAGTGAATCTTTATACTCACACACACACAAACCACACAGATACTGAATATTTACAAACTATTAGGTACCATGCTAGAGACTTCTACATGTACACTTCAGCTTTGGTGAAAACCTGGTATTGGCGGGGAAGAGAAATGTTTCTTTCTTTTTTTCTTACCTTCTTTACTCCCAGACACCTCTGCTAGGAAACTCACCAGAGCATAGAGCCTTGTTGACCAGACACTGCTTCAGACTAGGTTGGAAATATGAGGGTTTCTCCATGAGAGCAGCCATCGCCTGTGGAACTCTTATGTGTGCTCCATTCTGTTCCCCTCCTAACACTTTCAACTCCCATCTGACAGTTATTTTTGCCTGCGACAGTTAACCTCTGTCTTTTCTGAATCCAGCAAACACCTCACCTCTGGCTCTCAGAGCTGCACAAGCTCCCCAGATAAGTGTGTCTTTTCGCATCCTTCTTATTCTACCACCCCCCACCCCCCAGTAGAGTGATTCCTCATTTAAGACTGTTCTGACCCTTTGAGAAAATAGACTCAAGATCCTGATATGATCTAAAACCAGAATAAAATCTATCTATCTTTGTATCTACCTACTTATCTATAATTTATTTCCCATGATGCATGATTTTGGGTTTCATCATAATGGCTCCCACTCGAGAATTTCTGTAGATATCCATGTTTGCTTCAGTCCAGTCTTTTAGAAGTTGAAGTGAAATTCTAGCCTCGCTTCAGGCAATAGCTTTCTGGGCTGAATTTTCCCCTTCTTCATGCTTAGATAATTTCTCATCATACCCCCCACTTTCCACATCGTCCCAGGTGAGAAAGAAAATAAACCAACATAAAACGCAGTAGCCATCACTCAGGTAGACATCAAATGCATGGCACAATTACCTCATGAAAATTCTGGTGGACTTGAAGCTCCTACAGCGTCATTATTTGTAGGTTCTGTTTCCTCAGGTATAGTTGATCTCCTCTACAAGGAAAATGATAAACTCAGCCTTTCTCCACTAAGTGAACTGAGTCTTCTATACTCCCTTCCTCCTCTTAGAAAGCTTATTTCAATCAGCCCAATCTCTGTCCAAGAGGGGATACCCCAAAACTCACCTCTACATCAGTAGGCAGCTTCTCTGATATCCTCAATTTCCAGATGCTTCTTCATTCAAAAGTGTCTCACTGCAGCTGGCTTTTCAATGCAGGGCACACTGATCCTGTAGGTGGTCTGTTAATGATGCTCAGATATTCGGCTGAATACAGTCCTCTTGCAAACCTCTAAGACGTCATGGGTGTACAACTTCCAATATTCCTTTACTCCAGATGACTGCTGGGGTAGGAATATTGCCCAGGTTTCTGGAGCTTTCTTTATCTTGTCAGTTACTCCCCAGAATTTTGCAGTCCCAGATTAAGTTTACCAAACCAATGGCCTCTCAACAATAATTTATTTTTCTCAAAGGAAATGCTCTCACACTCCCACTTTATATCACACCCTTAACTACATCTGTATTTGGACATGCATGAATATTTGGCTTTGGGAAAAGTTATCCTCCTGGTGAGAAATACCCTAAACCACTGTGTTTCTCCTGCATGTCACTTCAGGAAACACCTGTTCAATCATTGAGATAGCTTCCTCAGTTACCAAACTGAGATGAGTGGCATAATTTTTTCACATAAAATTATAGTAATATAAGAACTTATTTTAAATTATACAAATATTATATAGAAAAATTAAAAGACTGTATTATTCAAATACTATCAACTTCACAATTCTATTATATATATTATTTTTTTCTTGTCCTCATCTTAAAAAGGGGGTGTTTATGTAGTTTTTAAGCAGCATGTGTGAAATTTTAGAGCCTTCATTTCTTCACTATATCATGTTTTCGTATGTCATAATACATACAAAATTTGTATATGAATAATAATCTAAATTTCAATTTATTTGAATGAAAATATTTTTAATATGAAAAAGATTATAACATTTATGTTACATGCTATTTTCCCTCTCACTGTATCCTTTAGCTAAATTCTTACAAGTTAGAACATGCAATGAGAGTTTGAACATTTTAGTAATCCTTAAAATATCTTACCCACCACCCTTCCAAAGATGTACTAATTGTTTTTCCTACAATCAACAGAGTATAGGTATAACTATGCCCTTTGAGCAGTGGAGTGAGGAGAAAAGTTAATAAGGTTCCAAAGTAAGACTGATAAAAATTATTTCGCAACTTCACAGTCTAAGATTCAAAAATTCTCTGAAGTATGGCAGGTGCCTATTTATTCTTCCTTGAACTGTCTACATGCCAATTCCCCTTGTTCCTTTATTTTACAAAATCAACATTTCTCAGACTCATACCTAAATGACAGTTTGGAAATACAATTCTCTGTTTTCCTCATATCCTACCTTTGATCTAAAGAAGAAAGCAAAACTTGAAAAACAATTTTTTCAAAAATAAAAATTATCTTCTCTTATGGAAACCACTGGGCAACTTTCCAACTTTATTTCAGAAAATATTTGAAAATAATCAAACACATTTCTAAAAGTAAATATGTAATATTTTCCAGTATATGTGTGTGTGTGTGTGTGTGTGTGTGTGTGTGTGTGTATCCCATGTTTACAGTATGTGAAGATTCAAACACATGTAGACAATGTCTGACATAATGTTACAGAGAGCCAACCTTCTTGACGTCTTACAATGAGGCACTTTCTTCTGATCTCTAGAGGATATTGATCAGATTAAGCTTGGCTCAATAGCAAAGCCACCACATCACAAGACTAAATTAATTTTAATAACCCTCTCCTCCACTTCTCAGCCTTCTAAATCTATCAGACAATCATGTTTGCATTTTAGGAATTAGAGTCTTCAAGAAAACACTGAATGAAGCTTTCAAAAGTGATGTTTCACTTAAACTTTATGAGTCACATATGCATAGGCAACACTGCTTTTGTTCCTTAAAAATTAACAGACATAGAAGATTTAGGAGAAATAGGAAGAAAAATAGAGAAGGAGAAAATAGACTTTCTCATTTCCCAATTAAAAACAGACTGATGTGAAGCAGTGGCACCAGGGAAAAGAATGAACTAAGTTATGGTATCTTTCACTTACATAATTACTGTTAATGTATTTATATAGTTATATCTAAAATTCCTCCAAGTGACACCATTTGTTCAGATAAAGCAGTATGAAGTGCTAGGGATAGATAGCTAGACAGACACATCAGTGTTGATGCTGAATGGAAGATGATGACTAGAAATACGGATAAGAACCCTTGAACTAATATTTGAAAACTGAATTTCAAAGAGGAGAGATGAGTTGAAATCTGACTGGTTATATTCAAATCTCTGCTTCTGAATATTGGTCTTGTAATTTGTACTTGGCTCACTCCTGTCTATTTATGGGAGATACAGTAAATAAGAATAAAGTACTCTTTTAAAGTTTATTTCTAAATTTTGAAATTCCTTATAATTTAGCACAAACATTGTTTTGAGGGAAACTTCAGCAAGTTAAAGACAGCAAATCTTATGATATTGCATTTTCTAGTAAGTGAACTCAAGTCACTTATGGAACAAGGGCCATATATGTGAAAATAAAGAGAGAAGGGAAAAAATAAATGAAAGAAGGAAAGAAAAGGACAAAAAAAGAAAATGAGGTTTCTTCTTTAGATTATTTTCATCATAGATTAAGGTAATGTGCCCAGGATTTTTAATTTCATAGAACTGTAAAAAAAAATTTCTTCCCTCTTCTTATCACCCACTTCTTTGCATAAAGGCTTTATAAAAAACACATTACTTTCCCTTCTTCCCTTTTTTCAAATCACCAATAATTCTTTGTAATTACCTATGTTCATCTTATGTATGATTTCTCTGGTTATCCACAAATGAGTTTACAGGCTGTATATAATTCATTGTTTCCTCACTTCATTCATATCAATTTTCTATTATTTTTGTTACTACCACTCTCTTCCTTGTACAAAATAAGAAATAACTATATGACTTTTAAGACATTTTTATCTTTCAAGAAATAAGGACTTACCAATTTGCTCTTATTGGTAAATGTAATGATTATAATTCTTCTCTTCAGCTGAAACTTACTTTTTAAATTAAAAAGAAAAAAGTAACCCAACTGCTTGGAAAAATGGTAATTTAGACTTACTAATCAGCAATAACAATTGACTGGTCAGAAATGTACCTGTGTCATTACTAGAGAAATCAAACTGTGTGTGTTGTAGTCACCCCACAGGAGTATGATAGATTCCCAAATTGGTTTGGATACTGATATTGATGATGTCACACACACACCAAGAAGACAAGAAAATATTTTCTCCCAGGTATTTCCAAATATGGTTTGAGAGAGAAGGAGGGGTGACTGGTTTAGTGTGTTATGGTGATTGGGGGTACAGGGAGGTAAAGCTTCTAGGATGAGTTTGGGAGTTCTTAACTTCTCATTGGTGTCATGGGAGGGAATATTCAGTCTTTCTTATCAGATTGTCCAAATAGAAGAGGAAAGGGGAGGGGTGGAGCTTGAAAGCTGTCAGCAGTCAAAAGTCAAAAATAGAATCAGAATCTTTATTACAAGTGATAAAAAAAACATACGGGGGCTTCCCTGGTGGCACAGTGGTTAAGAATCCACCTGCCAATGCAGGGGACACAGGTTCAAGCCCTGGTCTGGGAAGATCCCACATGCTGCAGAGCCACTAAGCCCATGTGCCTGCCACAACTACTGAGCCTGTGTTCTAAAGCCCACAAGCCACAACTACTGAAGCCCACATGCCTAGAGCTGGTGCTCTGCAACAAGAGAAGACACTGTGATGAGAAGCCTGTACACCACAACGAAGAGTAGCCCCCGCTCACTGCAACTAGAGAAAGCCCGCGTGCAGCAAAGAAGACCCAACACAGCCAAAAATAAATAAATAATTTTTTTTTTTAAAAAAAGAGTCCACATGCCGCAACTAAGAAGTCCACGTGCCCCAACTACAATCCCGCATGCCACAACTAAGACCTGGTGCAGCCAAAAAAAAAAAAACTAAGGAGACTTCTGGAATGCAACAAACTATAGAAACTTATGAATACATAAAGTAAATTAGCTTTGGGTTCATCAGTTGCATGTGATTGATTACATCTTGCCTCTTAAATGTTTCATAATTTTCTTTTTTTTGTATATTTAAGATATGGATATGAAGGTGATTAAACTGCTCTGGAATCTCTACTCCATTAACTTTCAGGGCTCATTAACTCATCTGGCTGGTTGGAGAGTTATCTTTTTACTCACGTATCACCCTATGATCAATGAGAATAAAATATGCAGAGGGAAAAATTTAGCTGAAATATAAGCAATACTAAAATATAAATTATGTCTGCTTAAAAAGGGCTCCCCTTATTCTAGATAATAATTTTGTAAAGGTTAGAGGTCACATTAATCAATGGGTTAACAAATATTCGTAAATTAAAAGTTCTGGGAGAATCGGTTACAATTTGAAAGGGGAAAAAACTTAGATTATTAACTCATAGAAACACTGACAGTGATTTCAGATTTAACATGAATATAATACATTTTTAATGCTCTAAAGCTGAGAATATTCAGCAAACATCTACAGAAAATATGACTCTCCAGGTTAGAAATCAGCATAATGGAAGATGGACAGACTTGACAACATAAAAACATTTTTTACCCTACCAGCAGCACTGGTAATAACAATGATAAGAGTAATAACTCCTCTGAGGCAATCATAATGAAAAGAAAATAGCAAATTGGAAAAATGTGTAAAATTAACATCTTATCTATAGAGCTTAAATGTTATAATAAGAAGACTTCAGTAGCTAATTAGACAAAGAAAAATTATAAACAGACAATTTTAAATGAAGAAAACAAAAACAGAAGATGATCTTAACACAGAAAATAGACATAAAAGGGGGGGGGGAGAAAACACTGGGATAGCAGTTTTTAACTACAGTAATTAGAGCATAATTATATAATACTCTATCCAGACCAGTGTAAAGCAAGATAGACACTCCCGTGTGTTGCTATTAGAAGCATGTGGGCTCCAATCAAGATGACAGAATAGAAAAATGTGGAGCTTACCTCGTCCCACAAATATATCAAAAATACACCTACATGTGGAAAAAACTCTCACAAAATGCCTACTGAACGCTGGCAGAAGACCTCAGACACCCAAAATTGCAGGAAAGATTTCCATGTAATCAGGTAGGATGAAAGAAATAAAAGTGGGGGAATCAGGACAGGACCAGTGCCCCTGGGAGAGAGCTGTGTAAGAGGAAAGGTTCCCACACCCTATGAAGCCCCTTCACCTGTAGGGAGATCAGTTGGGGCAGAAAGGAAGCTTCAGAGGCTCAGAGGAGAGCACATAGCCAGTTTATGGCAGGCAGAATAGAGAGAGACCTGCATAGATGGTCTGTGCTGTAGCCCTGCTTTCCCCAGCCTGAGACGTGTGTCCACTGGTGCACACAGGAGCTGAGTGCTGAAACTTGGGCTTCAGAGGACAGATCCAGGGAGAAGACTGGGGTTGGCTGCATGAATACAGCCTGAAGGGACTGGAGTGTGGTATGGCTGCAACCAGGGGGGCACACAGAAGCTCAGGTCCACCATGGAACTGAAGTGCCATTGTTAAAAGAGTTTGGGAAGGGAGGGGCAGGGCCCACCAAGCAGCCTCTCTCTCTAAGCACTCTCAGCCAGCGCAGCACCACCTCTATGAGCTCTGGGAGTGTGCAAGTGCCAGGGGGTTGCCCACACATGGAGGTGGGGATGAAAACTGAGCCCTTTCCCCATGGCTATGTGATCTGTGGGTTTATACCACCACTGCCAGTTTTGTAAACGCAGTGCCTGCAAGACATCTGAGTGGACTATGGGTACTCCTGTGGCTGGGACAGGTCTGGCCTTAGCAGCTGTGGATTTTGTGGGTGTGTGCACTTGGAGGCTGGGCCAGGGCCTGGGATGATTCCATAGTAATGAAAACACAACCATACAAAAATCTATGGGATGCAGCAAAAGCAATTCTTAGAGGGAAGTTCATAGTGATACAGGCATTCCTTAAAAAACATGAAAAATCTCAAATAAACAACCTAACCTACCACCTAAAAGAATTAGAAAAAGAAGAACAAACAAAACCCAAAGTCAGCAGAAGGAAGGAAATAATAAAGATCAGAGGAAATAAATAAAATAGAGATTAAAAAACAATAGAAAAAAATCATTGAAACCAATATCTTGTTCTTTGAAAGGGTAACCATATTGACAAGCCTCTGGCCAGGCCCACCAAGAAGAGAGAGGATCCAAGTAAACAAAATTAGAAATGAATAAGAAGAAATAACAAATGATACTGCAGAAATGCAAAGAAAAAAAAAAAAACCCAGGAGAATTCTATGAACAACTAGATGCCAACAAATTTGACAACCTAGAAGAAATGGACAAGTTTCTAGAAACATACAGCTCACCAAAATTGAATCAGGAAGAAATAGGTAATTTGAACAGACCAATCACTAGAAGTGAAATAGAATCTGTAATAAAGAAACTCCCTACAAACAGAAGTCCAGCACCAGATGGCTACACAGGTGAATTCTACTGAACACACAAAGGACATAAACGAATCCTTCTCAAACACTTCAAAAACCTGAAGAGGAGGGAACACTCCCAAAGACATTCTATGAAGCCAATTGTATGTACAGACCAATATCTTTGATGGATATAGATGCAAAAATTCTCAACAAAATATTAGCAAACTGAATCCAAAAACACATAAAAAAAGATCATACACCATGACCAAGTTGGATTCATCCCAGGGAAACAAGGAGAGTCAACATACACAACATACACAAATCAACCAATGTGATACACCACATCAACAAAAGACAAAAAAACACATATTATCTTAACAAATACAGAAAAAGCATTTGATAAAATTCAACATCCACTCATGATAAAAACTCTTAGCAAAGTGGGTATAGAGGGAACATATCTCAACATAATAAAAGCCATTTATGACAAACCCACAGCCAATATAACACTCAATGGTGAAAAGCTGAAAGCCTTCCTGCTAAAATCTGGAACAAGACAAAGATGCCCACTCTCACCACTTTATTGGAACTCTTAGCCACAGCAATCAGACAAGAAAAAGAAATAAAAGGTATCCAAACTGAAGGGGTAGAGGTAAAGTTGCCATTATATGCGGATGACATGCTACTATATATAGAAAACCCTAAAGACACCACACAAAAGGTACTAAAACTGATGAACAAATTCAGCAAGGTAGCAGGATGCAAGATTAAAATACAGAAATCAGTTGCATTTTTTTACACTGACAATGAAATATCAGAAAGTGAATGTAAAAACAATCCCTTTTAAAATTGCAGCCAAAATAAATAAAAGAAAATACTTAGGAATAAACCTGACCAAGGAGGTAAAAGATTTATATGCTGAGAACTATAAAACATTAATAAAGGAAACTGAAGATGATTCAAAGAAATGGAAAGATACCCCATGCTCTTGGATTGGAAGAATTAATATTGTTAAAATGGCCATACTACCCAAAGCAAACTACAGATTTAATGTGATCCCTATCAAATTACCCAGGATGTTTTCACAGAACTAGAACAAATAATCCTAAAATTTATATGGAATCATAAAAGACACAGCATTGCCAAAGCAATCCTGAGGAAAAAGTTGGACAATCACATGAAAATTAATGAAGTTAAAACACACCCTCCCTCATGCCATACACAGAAATAAACTCAAAATGGCTTAAAGACTTAAATATAAGACATGACACCATAAAACTCCTAGAAGAGTATATAGGCAAAACATTCTCTGACATAAATTGTGCCAATGTTTTCTTAGGTCAGGCTCCCAAGGCAATAGTATAAAAACAAAAATAAACAAATGGGACCTAATCAAACTTACAAGATTTTGTACAGCAAAGGAAACTATAAACAATACAAAATGACAACCTATGGACTGGGAGAAAATATTTGCAAATAATGCAACTGACCAGGGCTTAATTTCCAAAATATATAAAGAGCTCATACAACTCAATAAAAAAAAGGGCAGAAAACTTAAATAGCCATTTCTCCAAAGAAGACATACAAATGGCCAATAGGCACATGAAAAGATGCTCATTATCACTAATTATTAGAAAAATGCAAATCAAAACTATAATGAGGTACCACCTCACGCTGATCAGAATGGCCATCATTAAAAAATCTACAAATAATATATGCTGGAGAGGGTGTGGAGAAAAGGGAACTCTCCTATACTGTTGATGGGAATATAAATTGCTACAGCCACTATGGAAAACAGTATGGAGGTTCCTCAAAAAACTAAAAATAAAGTTACCATACGATCCAGCAATCCCACTCCTGGGCATATATCTGGACAAAACTATAATTTGAAAAGATACATGCACCCCTATGTTCACAGCAGCACTGTTTACAATAGCCAAGACATGGAAGCAATGTAAATGTCCATCAACAAATAAATGGATACAGAAGATGTGCCATATATATATATATATATAGTGAAATATTACTCAGCAATAAAAAAGAATAATGCCATTTGTAGCAACATGGATGGACCTAGAGATTATCATACTAAGTGAAGTAAGTCAGAAAGAGAAAGACAAATACCATATGATATACATATATGTGGAATCTAAAATATGACACAAATGAACTTATTCATCAAACAGAAACAGACTCAAAAACATAGAGAACAGACTTGTGGTTGCCAAAGGGGAGGTGGGGTGGGGAAGGGATGGATTGGGAGTTTGGGATTAGTAGGTGCAAACTATTATGTATAGGATGGATAAACAGCAACATATAGCACAGCGAACTATATTCAGTATCCTGTGATAAACAATAAGGGAAAAGAATATGGAAAAGAATGATTATGCATAACTGAATCACTTTGCTCTACAGCAGAAACTAACACAAAACGTAAATCAACTATACTTCAATAAAAATAAATTTTTAAAAAAGAAAAAAAGATACATGAACTTCAATGTTAATAGCAACATTGTTTACAGTTGCCAAGATATGGAAGCAACCTAAGAGTCCATCAACAGATGAATGAATAAAGAAGACATGGTGTGTGTGTGTGTGTATGTATATACACAATGGAATACTACTTAGCCATAAAAAAGAATGAAATTTTACCATTTGCAACAACATGGATGGACTTGGAGGGCATTATTCTAAGTGAAATAAGTCAGAGAAATACTTATATGTGGAATCTAAAAAATACAACAAACTAGTGAATATAACAAAAAAGAAGCTGACTCACAGATATAGAGAACAAACTAGTGACTACCAGTGGAGAGAGGGAAGGGGGAGGGGCAATATAGGAGTAGGCAATTAAGAGGTACAAACTATTATATATAAAATGGCTAAGCTACAAGGATACAATGTACAAAAGAGGGAATATGGCCAATATTTTCTAATGACTATAAATGGAATATAAAACCTTTCAAAATTGTGAATTACTACAGTGTACACCTGTAAAATACAATACTGTATATCAATTATACTTCAATTTTAAAAAGTCCCTGACTTCATGGAAAACAAACAAAAAGAAGCATGAACAGGGATACTCGGATAGGCAATTTATCAAACTATATCAGAGCCTCAAAATATACATTCATTAAGTCTCAGTAACTCAATTTTTGGTACTTTCTTAGGGTTAAATAAAACACAAATCTAGAATAAAATAACTTTATGGACAAATATTCAAGTTATTTATAATAATATTTTATTATTGAAGAATTGCATAACATCCAGTATTGGATAATAAATACTCAAAGTTTTTTAATACCTATCATGTATCCATTGTATGTACTGTAATACATGTATTAAAATACTCCTTTTAAATCAGGTAATAACCTGAAAATTCTTATGGTACGTTTTTTAAATGAGGCAAAGTAAACATTTGAACATTAAAGATAACCACTAGAATGCGAGCTCCACAAAGGAGGGAGGATTTTGTTTTTGCTGCTGTCATTGTAGATTACTGCTATATCCCTACCACATAAAACACAGCCTTGTGACAAAGCTGGTATTCAACAAATATTTATTTAATTAATTACAAAGATGTTTTGTATTGCTTTGGCATATATAAATAGACCAAAATATTAACTATAATTATGAATATGTGATGAGATTATGGACATTTTTTCTCCATAATTGCATTTCAAGAATTTTTAAAACTGACGTGCAAATATAAAATCACTTTCGAAAATACTGATGTTTTATTATAATATCAATATATATTTTGTTATAAAAAATACAATAAAATTCCTACCACATAATTTCAATTATTGTTATTACGATAAGGCATTGTTTTTAAATCTCATTCATGGGCATACATAATCAAGTATTAAACATAGATCATGCCATTTTTACCTTCTAGAATAGTTATTACTCTTTAGATAGCACCTGTCCTAGTGTCTGCATTGTATTCATAACCATCATTGTTAATGGATGTTGAATAGTTCTTTGAATGAATTGTTATTGCTTAACTCATCTTCACTGTTGAGTGTGATGGTTAAGTTTATGTGTCAGTTTGATTGAACCATGCAGTGCCCAGATACTTGGTCAAGTATTATTCTGGGTGTTTCTGTGAATGTGTTTTTGGATGAGATTAACATTTAAATTGGTAGACTGGGTAAAGCAGATCACCTCTCCAATGTAGGTAGGCCTCATCCAATCAGCTGAAAGCCTGAATAGAACAAAAAGGCTGACCTTCCCTAGAATAAGCGAATTTCCAGCCTGACTGCCTTTAAACTGGGACATTGGCTCCTCCTGGGTCTCACACCTGCTGGCCTCTGGACCAGAACTACACCATCAGCTCTCCAAGTTCTCAGGCTTGAATCCCCAACACACACACACACACACACACACACACACACACACACACACACACACACACACACATACACACTCTCTCTCTCTCTCTCTCTCTCTCTCTCTCTCTCTCTCTTCGAAGATTTATTTATACCCCGCAAAAACATCATTCATGGTGATGGAGAACTAAAGATATTCTCAGACTAAGGTAATAAAATGGAGATGCTATCACCATCATGCCTACCTAAAAGAAAGGCTAAAAGTTCTTTAAACAGAGAGGAAACAATAAAAGAAGTAAACTTGGGACATTAGGAAAAACGTAACTTGGTAAACATAATACGAATAAATAGAAGAGGCATGCATCTGCCTCTTGAGTTTTTTAAATTGGTTTGCTGGTTGAAATTAAAAGTATAATGCCGTCTGATGTGATTTTAAATGTATGTAGAGAGAAAATTTAAGACAATTATATTGTAAATGGGGAACATAAAGAGAAGTAAGATTTCTACTCTTCACTTAAACTGGTTAAGTGACAACCCTAGTAGACTGTGATAAGCTATGTATATGTATAATATAATACCTAAAGAAATCAATAAAAATGCTATACATAGTGATATGCTCAAAAACACTATAGAGGGCTTCCCTGGTGGCGCAGTCGTTGAGAGTCTGCCTGCCGATGCAGGGTACATGGATTCGTGCCCCGGTCTGGGAAGATCCCACATCCCGCGGAGCGGCTGGGCCCATGAGCCATGGCCACTGGGCCTGCGCGTCCGGAGCCTGTGCTCCGCAACGGGAGAGGCCACAACAGTGAGAGGCCCGTGTACCGCAAAAAAAAAAAAAAAAAAAAAAAAAAACCAAAAAACAAAAACACTATAGATAAATCAAATAGAGTTCTAAATTTGTTCCAGAAACCTACAGGAAAGCAGAAGGAAGAAAAACTGATAAATGAAAAACAGAGAAAACAAAACAAAAAGTAAAATGGCATGCTTAAGCCATAAACTATCAATAATTATATCAAATATAAATTTTCTAGATACAGCAAAAAAAAAGAGATTAGCAGAGTGGATTACAACACATGACCCAATCATATGCTGTCTATCATAAACTCACTTCAAATATAACAATATAAGCAGGCTGAAAATAAAAAATAGAAAAAACATACCATGCAAATATTAATCAAAAAAGCCAAAGGCGTGTCTATAGACAAATATGATTTAAAAGCAAAGAATATTATCAGAGACACAGCGGGACATCATATAATGACTGAAAAGGGACAATCCACCAATAAGACATAGACTCCTAAGCATGCATATATCAAATAACACTATGTCAAACTCTATGAAACAGAACTAAAAGAACGAAAAAGAAATACAGATAAATTCCCAAATCTAGCTGGAGAATTCAACACACTTCTCTTAACAAATGATGTAACAACTAGAGAGTAAATCTGCAAGGATATATCAATATTACAGAAGAAAAACACCACCATCAAGCAACAGATCAACTGACATTTAAGGAACACTTCACACAACAGAACACATGCATTCTTTCAAGTGTCCATGGTATATATATATATAAAGATATACCATATGATGGGACATAAAACATACCTCAGCAAGTTTAAAATAACTGAAAGTATATAGAGTATGTTATTTTACCACAACAGAATCAAACTAGAAATCATTGAAAGACAACAACGTAATCTCCAAACACTTAGAAACTAAAAAACACACTTCTAAATAATCCAGGTGTCAAAGAGGAAGTCTCAGGAAAATAAAAATTCTACTGAACTGAATGAAAATGAATATAAAACATATCAAAATTTGTGAGACATAACTGTAGTAGTGCCGAGAGTAACATTTTTATGTAATTACAGACATGTTACCAAAGAGCGAACAACTTATATTAAATCTTAGCTCCCACGTCAATAACAAAGAAGAGTAAAATAAAACCAAAGCAAAAAGAAACTAAGTATTAAACATAAGGATGGAAAGCAATAAAATTGAAAATAACAGCAATAAATAAAAATCAATAAAACAAAGACCTGGTACTTTGAAGAGATCAATAAAATCAATAAACCTCTAGCAAGAATGACAAATAGAAAAGATAGAAAATTCAAATTACTAATATCAGAAATTAAGTAGAGGATATCACTACAGACCCAGAAGATACCAAAAGGATGATCAGGAAATGCTACAAACCACCTCTATACACATACATATTACAACCTAGATGAAATGAGCCACTTCCTCAAAAACACAGGCTATCACAACTCACCTGATATAAAACAGATAATTTGAACAGCTCTATAACTATCAAAGACATTTAATTTACAATCATCCAAAGAAATCTCACCCCAAATAAATCTCCAATTCCAAAGTTCTCACTGGAGAATTCTACCAAACACTTAAGAAATAATGAACAGTAATACACTATAAGATCCTTTGACAGAGACTTCAATTATTCTTTTTTACTCCACAATACTTAGCACAGTGTCTGGTATGATATATACAATATTTATAAATAAACTAATAAATGAAACACAGTACTATACATATTGAAAATTTTTGTCTACTTAATTTCTATGTTAATTTGTCTTTAGTTATGCATTTCTTACTGTTGAAAAATATTTCAAAAACTTTTCCCTGCTTTTTGATAGCTCCATTGTCTTTGTTTTCTTTCAAAAAAAAAATAAAAGAAAGAAAGAATGAATAAACTGTACCAATACTTATTAAACAGCCATACTTTGTCCTTGATTTAGAATATTCTTTTGCCTCAATTAATATTTTTCAATACTATTTGATTTAACATGCTTTAACATGAGGCACAGGAAATGCGAGATTATTAAGACAGGGTCCTCCTTTCCCTTTTTCAGAGTCTTAAAATGTAATATAAGAAAGAACTGAATATAACATTAGGTTTCAGAGACAGAAATTTCACTTTCAGACGGATTAATTTTCATCCATATGGAAATTCTCTTCAGAATTAGAAACTATATCAGTTATCTATTGCTGCTATAACAAATTACCACAAACTTATTGTCTTAAAACCCTGTATTTCTTATCTTATAGTTTTGGACATCAAAATCCAAAATCAGCCTTACTAAGCTAAAGTCAAGGTCTTGGCAAGGATTGGCTCCTTCTGGAGAGTGAGAAGAGAATCTGTTTCTGTAACTTTTTTAGCTTCTAGAAGTCATCTGGAGCATTCCTTGGCTCATGGTCCCTGCTTTTTGCTTCTGTTATCACGTCTCCTACTATTACTCACCCTGATCCTTCTGCCTCCCTCTTATGAGAACCCTTGTGATTACAACAGGCCCACCTATATAATCCAGGATACTCTTCCCACCTCAAGATCCTTAACCTAATCACATCTGCAAAGTCCCTTTTGCCCTATCAAGTAACATATTCACAGATTCTGAGAATTAGGACATGGACATCTCTGGAGCCATTATTCAGCCTATTACAGCTATGGGATATTGTGTTTGGGGACAGGTAGGGTTTGAGATAAAGATTTGAGAGTTATTAACTTGGTCTGAGAGTTAATATTCTACATGCAAATAAAATCTTCAGAATAAAATACTAAAGAAAACAGAAGGAGGAAAGGGCATTGGAAAGACTACAGTTAGTGGAAAGAAGATGAGGAGCTGGCATTAAGGAAAGTGGAGCCTGGAGCCTGAAGCCTGATGCTATTCAGTTGAGTTTTGTGAAATGATTTGATCAACTTTACCAGGCAATGAGAGATTAAGAAGAGAGAGCTGGTTAAATCTTACTGAATGTAGCCTAAGAAGCTCTGTTTCAAAGCATTGTTGCAGGGATGGGAATCAGACTGATGAACAAGTTATAAAGTGGAGAGTGTGAATTCTGACATGATCTTGAATTATAGTGAATGACAGCTCTTTTAGTTGTTAGTTGTGTAATTAACGATGACTGCTCTGAATCTCACATTTATCACATTTAAAATAGAAATAATGATACCATTCTTGCAGGATCGTTGTGGGAATTAAAAGTGATAATAATTATGAAAGTGCTTAGTACATCGTCATCAAGTAGAGGCTTGCCACTAGAAAGATTGCCATTATAGATTTAAAACAAGAAAAGATTCAGTTTTATTCTCTGACATAGAAAAATTACAAATGGCAGGTTCAGAGACAGGAATGTTTTAGCAAACATGGAAACCATTAACAGAGGGAATGACACAGGAGAGTATATTATTAAAATAAATTCAGCAGAAAATCTGGTTTGGGCTTGTGGTAGATATCATTGAAGCCATGCATTTTGTATAGAGAGGTCAAGATCCTCAGTATGGCTAAGATTACTACTGGGAGAACTTATCAGAAGTCCTAGTAAAACATTCTCCTGCTTCTAGAGGAACTGAACGATGGACTGTTGACTTATGTGATTTTTAATTGAAGAAAATATCTTAGGATAGAATTGTTTAACTTCCTGGTACTGACTATGAATATTAAGATTTATGAAAATAAGAATTAAAGGAACATTAAGTTTGAAGGTCCATGTGGATCATCAGTAGAGATGACAATGTATACTGGATGTAAAAGGAAAGAAGGAAGCATGTAAATCATAGAAGGGTCATACTTATTAAAGATCTATTCTGTACTAAGCACTCTGCTAGTTTTAGGAATATACCATTTAATCCTCAAAACAAATCTTTGAATTAGACATTATTACTCCCATTTATTGCGCACACAGTTAAGAGGCTAAAACATATATCCAAAGCCACAAGGCTAAATGACAGAACCAAAATTTATATGGTTTGCACAAATTCCACGTTTCCACTCACATCCTCAATCAAGTGCTAAAACCATGTAGAAAATTGGAACTGTAAACAAAGGAGAATTTTCTTTGATCTAGGACCTGGGGATTTCATAAACAATTGTAGATAGACTAGAAGTGAAAATGTGGGTTTTCATTACTTAAAATCAGAAGGTATCTCAGTTATCCAAAAGATACTTGGCCTTTGTAATGATGATTATTTTTAATTGCTTGAATTATAGTTATTTAACTTGTTTTCTAATACTCAAGAACATTTCCTTGTTGGGAGACAAAGATCCCTCACAGCCTGTGCTGGGTTTGTCGGCTCGTGAGGGAATATCTTTCCCTGTTCCAGACTTGGTTTATACTACTTTGTTCTGCGTAAGCATGTGCATCTATGACCCTCAGGCATGACCCCGCCTTTCTGTATTTCAGATCTTATGGGGGAGGAGTATACTTCTATGGCAGCTCCAGGGGAGGTGTGTGCAACTCCAAGACCCCAGTTGGCTGCAGAGCAGAAATCTGGCCATGGATGGGGGGCCAAGGGATGCAAATGGCTGAATCCTGTGCACTCTTTCTCTCCTCTTGCTGTAAATAAATGCTGTACCACTTGCGCCCAGTATGCATGTTTTATATTCTCAGCAACCTCTGATCACCTTACCTGGGTTGCATTCATCTACGTTTTAACCATGGCCACACAGTCTGGCCACTCAGTTAACTGGAAAACAGCATCTAAAAGCTTGGAACCACGTTGAAGATTATCTTAAATAGAGAGCAGTACAGTAAGTATTGAGCTAAGAGGGCATGTCTCTCAGAGTTTCTGTGAGTCATCAGAAATGCTGTTGAGTTAGTAGTCAAGGAATACTGTCACCCTTAGTCTTTGCATATTCTTTCAACAAAACACCAACCATGATTTTACATCAAACCCAATTTTAAAGGCTTATTTTATATTTATTTCTTTACTCATCAACATGGCAATATTAGCAAATATGTAAAGCTACTCCCCTGGAGGAATGAAATATGTATGAGGGTGAGCTTGGGAAGATAAGATATAGGAAAGCATTTCTCTCACAGAGCTGTAGGGAACGCTGAAATCAAAGTAACCAGGTAGACAAGAGCAAAAGGAAACTAGGTCCACGACAGAGGAGATCTAAAAAGGCCATCAATACCAAAGACCCCCAGAGAGAGAGAGAAAGAACTGGATTTGGAAAAAGAAATCAGAGAGCACAGGAAATAAGTAGGGAGCGGAAAGTCTAGAGCAATGGCTCTCAAATCTGGTCTCACATTACAATAACCTGGAATGCTTTCAAAAGCAGCCAATACTTAGGTCCCACCCTGAAATAATTAAATCTGAAAAGCTGCAGGTGAGGCTTAGAGGGCAAGTTTTAAAAATCTCCCCAGGTGATTCTAATGTGCAGCTAGGGTGGCGAATCACTGAGCTAGAGCAAGTACAGAATGTTTATGGGCAGCTATCTGGAAAAGAGGGTACTATAATACGGCTGATACTTCTTGCTTGATGTACAAGCAGTAAAAATCTGAGACCATTGGACACCTTTCAAAGTATTCGGCAAGGTGCTGTCTTCAACTTTAATACTCATGTTAATGAAGCTACAGATTTGTTGCTCTCAAAGTTAATTGACCTCTATTACTTATGTGTAGAAAATTGTTCTACTTAATGAATCGAAAAGAACATAATTTTAACATATAACCCTGAATTTAATTGACTTTAACCATTAAGTCTCCTGTCCTCTAATAGCATTATTCTTTTTCAATTATAAAATATTGAAGTATAAGAGCCATAAAAGAAATACAATGAAATCCTCTATAGCCACAATAATTTTAAGAATTAAAAACCTTACGAACACAGGTGAAGATTCCTATGTACCATGTCTCAATCTCTCTCTTTCACTAAATACTAAAATTAAAATCACTAGTATTTATCATTCCCCTGTCTTAAATTTTCCTTATCCACTCAATATTGTTTTTAAATCCAATGCTGTTTGTATATATAACTCCAGCATATTCATTGTCTAAACATTCCATTGTGTAGTTATGTCATGATCATTATTCATTCTCCCACTGATGCTATTTAGGTTGTTTCCAGTTGTACTTTTTTAAACAGAAATGAAATACAATACACATATCATAACATCTACCTTTTAAAAGTATAAAACTTAGTGTTTTTTAGTTTATTCATAGAGTTATAAAACCATCCCCACTATATAATTTTAGAGCATTCATCACCCAAACCATATTCACTAGAAGTCACTTTGATTGCTTTCATTCCTAAGTGCCTGGCAACCACTAATCTAGATTGTGTTTCTATGAACTCGCCTATTTTGGACGTTTCATATAAATGAAATCATACAAATGTGGTCTTTAGTGACCGGCTTCTTTCAATTAGCATAATGTTTTCAAGGTTTGTCCATGTTTCAGCATTACCAGTACTTTATTTTATTCTTTTCTATTGTCAAATAATATTCCACTGTGCAGCTATGCCACATTTAGTTTATGGACATTTGGCTTTTTTCCACCTTTTGACTATTTTAAATAATGCTGCTATAAACATTCAAAGACAATTTTTTTTTGTGGGACATGTGCTCTCATTTCCCTTGGGTTTACACCTAGGAGTGCAAATTCTGGGTCATTTGGTAACTATGCTTAATATTGTGAGGAATAGCAAAATCATTTTCCAAAGTATTTCATTTATCAACATCACCAGCAATATACATATGGCTATTCTGTTTTCTCAGCATTGTCAACAACATTTGTTATTATCTCTCTCTCTTTTTTAGCCTTCCAAGAGGGTATAAGTGGTATCTCTTTTTGTTTTTTCATTTCCCTAATGATTACTGACATTGAGTAATCTTTCATGTGTCTATTGGCATTTCTGTGCCTTCTTTACAGAAATATCTATTCAAATATCTTGCTTACTTTATAATGGCTTCTTTGTCATTTTAGATAAGAGAAGCCACACAGTGGAGATAACAATATACAGTTGATCCTTTAACAACATGGGTTTGAACTGCATGGGTCCACTTATACATGGAACTTTTTCTGTAAATACTACGACGATACTACATGATCTGCTTTTGGTTGAATCTACAGATGCAGAAACGCAGATTCAGAGAGCTGAATATGAAGTTATAGGCACATTTCATTGTTCAAGGGTCAACAGTACATCCCGCAAAGGGCTCGTATTCATACTGTGTAAAAAATTCTTACCAACAAAAGCAAATGCTTCAATAAAGAACTGTAACTAACTAGAGCTATTTAGCTGATAGCTACATAGAGAAAAATACTAACTACTACAACAGATAGTTCGTAAATGTGAAAATCCTAATGGTTAATAAACAAGAAAAAATAATCAAACACATTAATCAAAGGGAAATAAAAATTAAAGTCACAATGAGATACCAATACACATCCACAAGAATGGCTAACATAAAAAGGTAGAAAATATCTAATTTTCAAAAATTGTTAATTGAAATATAGTTGATTTATAATGTTTCATGTGTGCAGCAAAGTGCTTCAGTTATATATATGTATATATGTATTATTTTTCAGATTCTGTTCCATTATAGGTTATTACTAGGTATTGAATATAACTCCCTGTGCTATACCTAATGTTTCTGATGATGAAAGTTGAACTTTCATGTGCTGCTAGTACAACCACTTTGGAAAATTGTTTGGCATATTTTCAAAACTGAATATGCCTCATGATCTAAGCATTCCACTCTGAGTAAATATAATGCCCAACAGAAATGGGTGTATATGTTTTCTCCTTAGAAAATGTAAGTATTCATAGTAGGACTATTAGTAATATCTAAAAACTGTAATCAATCCAAAAGTGTCCACTGATAGTAAAATTGATAAAAAAATGTGGTATATTTGTCCAGTGAAATACTATTCAGAAATTAAAATAAATGAATTACGACTTCACATAGTATTACTGAAAAATCTCACAAAGGTTGAGCAGAAAAAGCCAGACACAAAACAATCATTCTTCATAAAAATATAGAGTTTGACATAGTTTCAGAAGTCATACTAGTAATTATCTCATGATCCAGGTGTTGGCTGTGTTTACTCTGCAAAGATCCATTGAGCTGGACTCCTATGATTTGTGTACTTTATGTATTATATATGCATATGTGCATGTATATATACATATATTTTCCTTTGCAGAAAATTTGCCTCTCTCTTGCTTTTTTATTCCTTCCCCTTCAAATGCCTTTTTCTATTCTATTTTAAAATATAAATGTTCTGAAGACATGATCCTTCCCCTTCGGCTCTTCAGTATTGAAACTGGAGCCATGAATGCCTATTAGGAAATTAATTTGGTAGGAAAGGAATGACTGGATATGGTCCTAGAACAAGGATGGTAGCAGGGATTTTTTAAAAGAAAACAGTTATGAGAGAGGAGAAAAACTGCACTAAAATATGATGGAATCAGTAAGGGAGAAAGGAGAAAAGTGAGTCAAAACAAAGTGTCCTTACTCCAAGATCCCTAATGGACTCACACAAATTGCATTGAACATGCAATAAATCCACGCATGGGTAAAGGCGTATAAATTCTCACATTATTCAGGAGCTCTGTGTAAACATGGAAGATATTCTCATCATGAGTTCACTCAAGATTCCTGTGCATGTTTCATAAAACGCACTTCCTGTTAAATGTTTACTAACTGAAAAGAATCCTAATGGAATCAAGAACAAACACATCCGGGCTCCATCAAAAAGTTTCCTTGAGAATATATGTGACTCCAAGCACCAAAATAGTATCTATGTTATACTAGTATGTTAAACTAGTTAAACTAGTGTAAACTAGTTAAACTAGTATAACTAGAGTATGTTATACTAGTATGTTATACGTGAAGTTCTTCCTCAGCATATGTGATTAGAGAGATTATATATTTAGAGACTGGCTATCATAAAGCAAGGAGAATGTACTGCTCAAGTGGCTCTCTCAACAATGGTCTACCTTTTATCATGCACTTATATATCCTTTCTAAAAGACAGGATAATAGAATTAAGGCTAACAGATAGAGGAAGAATGCATTGGAGACACATCCCAATCATCTTTTATTGCTAAACTCTGCTCTGCCTCTGTTTTGATTTTTAGCAAAGTATGCTTTGTAGTCTCAGCACTTACATGTTTGAAGCAGATGAAATTATTTACACTGCTTAAAACGGCAATGGAACCACAAAACAGTATTATTTCAAGAGACATTTTTCTTTATATACAAATGCATATAAGTTCATTACATGACTTCACCTATCTCTTTATTTCGCTCTTTGTTTTGTTAAAGAAGCCATGTGTCAAAATCACCAGAATGGCCATGGAGGTATCACATATTGCAGATAATGAAGCAATTATGAAATTCATTTAGGGCTTCCAAAAAGAGTAAACAACAATATATTTACCCTGGTGCAGGAGGAGAGGGGATTAAGAGCACTGCTTAAAGGAGCTCCAGAGACGGGCGCGAGCCGTGGCTAACAGCGCGGACCCCAGAGACAGGCATGAGACGCTAAGGCTGCTGCTGCCGCCACCAAGAAGCCTGTGTGCGAGCACAGGTCACTATCCACACCTCCCTTCTGGGGAGCCTGTGCAGCCCGCCACTGCCAGGGTCCTGGGATCCAGGGACAACTTCCCCGGGAGAACTCATGGCACGCCTCAGGCTGGTGCAACATCACGCTGGCCTCTGCCACCGAAGGCTCGCCACTCATCGTGCCCCTCCCTCCGCCCGGCCTGAGTGAGCCAGAGCCCCCGAAGCAGCTGCTCCTTTAACCCCGTCCTGTCTGAGCAAAGAACAGACGCCCTCCGGCAACCTACACGCAGAGGCGGGGCCAAATCCAAAGCAGAGCCCAGGGAGCTGTGCGAACAAAGAAGAGAAAGGGAAATCTCTCCCAGAAGCCTCAGGAGCAGGGAATTAAATCTCTATAATCAACTTGATGTACCCTGCATCTGTGGAATACCTGAATAGACAACGAATCATCCCAAATTGAGGAGGTGAACTTTGCGAGCAAGATTTATTATTTTTTCCCCTCTTCGTCTTTTGGTGAGTATATGGGTATGGGTCTGTGTGAGATTTTGTCTGTATAGCTTTGCTTTCACCATTTGTCCTAGGGCTCTATCCGTCCGTTTTTTACTTTTAAAAAAATTTTTTTACTTAAAAATTATTTTTTATTTTAATAACTTTATTTTATTTTCTTACTTTATTTTCTTTTATCTTCTTTCTTTCTTTCTTTTTCTTTCTTCCCTTCTTTTTCTTTCTTTCTTTCTTCCTTCCTTCCCTTCCTCCCTCCCTCCCTCCCTCCCTCCCTCCCTCTCTCTCTCTCTTTCTTTCTTTCTACTTTTTCTCCCTATTATTCTGAGTGGTGTGGATGAAAGGCTCTTGGTGCTCCAGCCAGGAGTCAGTGCTGTGCCTCTGAGGTGGGAGAGCCAACTTCAGGACACTGGTCCACAAGAGACCTCCCAGCTCCACGCAACATCAAACGGCGAAAATCTCCCAGAGATATCCATCTCAACAACAACACCCAGCTTCACTCAACGACCAGCAAGCTACAGTGCTGGACACCCTATGCCAAACAACTAGGAACACAGGAACACAACCCCACCCATTAGCAAAGAGGCTGCCTAAAATCATAAGTCCACAGACACCCCAAAACACACCACAAAACGTGGACTTGCCCACTAGAAAGACAAGATCCAGTCTCATCCACCAGAACACAGGCACTAGTCCCCTCCACCACGAAGCCTACACAACCCACTGAACCAACCTTATCCACTGGGGACAGACACCAGAAACAACGGGAACTACGAACCTGCAGCCTGCAAAAAGGAGACCCCAAACACAGTAAGATAAGCAAAATGAGAAGACAGAAAAACACACAGCAGATGAAGGAGCAAGATAAAAACCCACCAGACCTAAAAAATGAAGAGGAAATAGGCAGCGTACCCGAAAAAGAATTCAGAATAATGATAGTAAAGATGATCCAAAATCTTGTAAATACAATAGACAAAATGCAAGAAACATTTAAAAAGGACCTAGAAGAACTAAAGATGAAACAAGCAACGATGAACAACACAATAAATGAAATTAAAAATACTCTAGAAGGGGGGCTTCCCTGGTGGTGCAGTGGTTGGGAGTCCGCCTGCCAATGCAGGGGACACGGGTTCGTGCCCCGGTCCGGGAAGATACCACATGCTGCGGAGCGGCTGGGCCCGTGAGCCATGGCTGCTGAGCCTGTGCGTCTGGAGCCTGTGCTCCGCAACAGGGGAGGCCACAGCAGTGAGAGGCCCGCATACAGCAAAAAAAAAAAAAAAAAAAAAAAAAAATACTCTAGAAGGGATCAATAGCAGAATAACTGAGGCAGAAGAACGGATAAGTGACCTGGAAGATAAAATAGTGGAAATAACTACTGCAGAGCAGAATAAAGAAAAAAGAATGAAAAGAACTGAGGACTGTCTCAGAGACCTCTGGGACGATATTAAACACACCAACATTCGAATTATAGGGGTTCCAGAAGAAGAAGAGAAAAAGAAACGGACTGAGAAAATATTTGAAGAGATTATAGTTGAAAACTAACCTAATATGGGAAAGGAAATAGTTAATCAAGTCCAGGAAGCACAGAGAGTCCCATACAGGATAAATCCAAGGAGGAACATGCCAAGAGACATATTAATCAAACTGTCAAAAATTAAATACAAAGAAAGCATATTAAAAGCAGCAAGGGAAAAACAACAAATAACACACAAGGGAATCCCCATAAGGTTAACAGCTGATCTTTCAGAAGAAACTCTGCAAGCCAGAAGGGACTGGCAGGACATATTTAAAGTGATGAAGGAGAAAAACCTGCAACCAAGATTGCTCTACCCAGCAAGTATCTCATTCAGATATGATGGAAAAATTAAAAACTTTACAGACAAGCAAAAGCTGAGAGAGTTCAGCACCACCAAACCAGCTTTACAACAAATGCTAAAGGATATTTTCTAGGCAAGAAACACAAGAGAAGGAAAAGACCTACAATAACGAACCCAAAACAATTAAGAAAATGGGAATAGGAACATACATATCGATAATTACCTTAAATGTAAATGGATTAAATGCTCCCACCAAAAGACACAGACTGGCTGAATGGATACAAAAACAAGACCCATATATATGATGTCTACAAGAGACCCACTTCAGACCTAGAGCCACATACACACTGAAAGTGAGGGGATGGAAGAAGGTATTCCATGAAAAAGGGAACCAAAAGAAAGCTGAAGTAGCAATTCTCATATCAGACAAAATAGACTTTAAAATAAAGACTATTACAAGAGACAAAGAAGGACACTACATAATGATCAAGGAATAAATCCAAGAAGAAGATATAACAATTGTTAATATTTATGCACCCTACATAGGAGCACCTCAATACATAAGGCAAATACTAACAGCCATAAAAGGGGAAATCAACAGTAACACATTCATAGTAGGGGACTTTAACACCCCACTTTCGCCAATGGACAGATCATCCAAAATGAAAATAAATAAGGAAACACAAGCTTTAAATGATACATTAAAAAAGATGGACTTAATTGATATTTATAGGACATTCCACATATTTTTGGACATTCTCTTCCAAAAACAACAGAATACTTATTTTTCTCAAGTGCTCATGGAACATTCTCCAGGATAGATCATATCTTGGGTCATAAATCAAGCCTTGGGAAATTTAAGAAAATTGAAATTGTATCAAGTATCTTTACCTACCACAATGGTATGAGACTAGATATCACTTACAGGAAAAGATCCGTAAAAAATACAAACACATGGAGGCTAAACAATGCACTACTTAATAATGAAGTGATCACTGAAGAAATCAAAGAGGAAATAAAAAAATACCTAGAAACAAATGACAATGGAGACACAACGACCCAAGCCTATGGGATGCAGCAAAAGCAGTTCTAAGAGGGAAGTTTATAGCAATACAATCCTACCTTAAGAAACAGGAAACATCTCGAATAAAGAACCTAAACTTGCACCTAAAGCAATTAGCGAAAGAAGAACAAAAATCCCCAAAGTTAGCAGAAGGAAAGAAATCATAAATATCAGATCAGAAATAAATGAAAAAGAAATGAAGGAAATGATAGCAAAGATCAATAAAACTAAAAGCTGGTTCTCTGAGAAGATAAACAAAATTGATAAACCATTAGCCAGACTCATCAAGAAAAAGAGGGAGAAGACTCAAATCAATAGAATAAGAAATGAAAAAGGAGAGGTAACAACTGACACTGTAGAAATACAAAAGATCATGAGAGATTACTACAAGCAACTCTATGCCAATAAAATGGACAATCTGGAAGAAATGGACAAATTCTTAGAAATGCACAACCTGCCAAGACTGAATCAGGAAGAAATAGAAAATATGAACAGACCAATCACAAGCATTGAAATTGAAACTGTGATTAAAAATCTTCCAACAAACAAAAGCCCAGGACCAGATGGCTTCACAGGTGAATTCTATCAAACATTTAGAGAAGAGCTAATACCTATCCTTCTCAAACTCTTCCAAAATATAGCAGAGGGAGGAGCACTCCCAAACTCATTCTACGAGGCCACCATCACCCTGATACCAAAACCAGGCAAGGATGTCACAAAGAAAGAAAACTACAGGCCAATATCACTGATGAACATAGATGCAAAAATCCTCAACAAAATACAAGCAAAGAGAATCCAACAGCACATTAAACGGATCATACACCATGATCAAGTGGGGTTTATTCCAGGAATGCAAGGATTCTTCAATATACACAAATCAATCAATGTGATACATCATATTAACAAACTGAAGGAGAAAAACCATATGGTCATCTCAATAGATGCAGAGGAAGCTTTTGACAAAATTCCACACCCATTTATGATAAAAACTCTCCAGAAAGTAAGCATAGAGAGAACTTTCCTCAATAAAATAAAGGCCATATATGACAAACCCACAGCCAACATCATCCTCAATGGTGAAAAACTGAAAGCATTTCCACGAAGATCAGGAACAAGACAAGGTTGCCCACTCTCACCACTCTTATTCAACATAGTTTTGGAAGTTTTAGCCACAGCAATCAGAGAAGAAAAGGAAATAAAAGGAATCCAAATTGGAAAAGAAGAAGTAAAGCTGTCACTGTTTGCAGATGACATGATATTATACATAGAGAATCCTAAAGATGCTACCAGAAAACTACTAGAGCTAATCAATGAATTTGGTAAAGTAGCAGGATACAAAATTAATGCACACAAATCTCTGGCTTTCCTAAACACTAATGATGAAAACTCTGAAAGCGAAATCAAGAAAACACTCCCTTTTTCCATTGCAACAAAAATAATACAGTATCTAGGAATAAACCTACCTAAGGAGACAAAAGACCTGTATGCAGAAAATTATAAGACCCTGATGAAAGAAATTAAAGATGATACAGATAGATGGAGAGATATACCATGTTCTTGGATTGGAAGAATCAACATTGTGAAAATGACTATACTACCCAAGGCAATCTACAGATACAATGCAATCCCTATCAAACTACCACTGGCATTTTTCACAGATCTAGAACAAAAAATTTCACAATTTGTATGGAAACACAAAAGACCCCGAATAGCCAAAGCAATCTTGAGAACGAAAAATGGAGCTGGAGGAATCAGGCTCCCTGACTTCAGACTATACTACAAAGCTACAGTAATCAAGACAGTATGGTACTGGCACAAAAACAGAAATATAGATCAATGAAACAGGATAGAAAGTCCAGAGATAAACCCACGCACATATGGTCACCTTATCTTTGATGGAGGAGGCTGGAATGTACAGTGGAGAAAAGACAGCCTCTTCAATAAGTGGTGCTGGGAAAACTGGACAGGTACATGTAAAAGTATGAGATTAGAACACTCCCTAACACCGTACACAAAAATGAACGCAAAATGGATTAAAGACCTAAATGTAAGGCCAGAAACTATCAAACTCTTAGAGGAAAACATAGACAGAACACTCTATAACATAAATCACAGCATGATCCTTTTTGTCCCACCTCCTAGAGAAATGGAAATAAAAACAAAAATAAACAAATGGGACCTAATGAAACTTCAAAGCTTTTGCACAGCAAAGGAAACCATAAACAAGACCAAAAGACAACCCTCAGAATGGGGGAAAATATTTGCAAATGAAGCAACTGAGAAAGGATTAATTTCCAAAATTTACAAGCAGCTCATGCAGCTCAATAACTAAAAAACAAACAACCCAATCCAAAAATGGGCAGAAGACCTAAATAGACATTTCTCCAAAGAAGACATACAGATAGCCAAAAAGCACATGAAAATATTCTCAACATCACTAATTATTAGAGAATTGCAAATCAAACCTCCTGTGTTCTTTTTACTTCCAGATTTTCTGAGATATAATTGACATATAAGATTCTGTAAGTTTTAGGAGTACAACGTGATGATTTGGTACAAAAAATATTCTGAAATGGTTACCATGATATAGTTAGTTAAGGCCTCACCTCACATAATTACATTTGTGTGTGTGTGTGTGTGTGTGTGTGTGTGTGTGTGTGGTAAGCACATTTAAGATCTACTCTCTTAGTAAATTTCAAATATATAATACAGTGTTGTTAACTATATCACACTGAATATAAGATCTCCAGAACTTATTCCTCTTATAGCTGGAAGTTTGTATCCTTTGACCAACATCTCCCTATTTACCCCACTTCCCAGCCCCTGGCAACCACCATTGTACTCCCTGTTTCTTTACACATGGAAACAACCTAAGTGTCTATCAATGGGTAAATTGATAAATTATACACACACACACACACATTGTGTGTGCATACGGAATATTACTCAGCCATGAGAACGCAGGAAATCCTGCCATTTGTGACAACATGCATGAAACTTGAGGGCATTATGCTAAGTGAAATAAGTGAGAAAAAGATAAATACTGTATAATCTCACTTATATGTGGAACCAAAAAAAAAAAAAAAAGCACATTCTTTAAACGGAAAGCTTGATATGTTCAATGGAAAGTCTTCCTCCTTTCCCAGTGGGTCCTGAACTACAATCTCAGGGTCCTTGGCAGTGGAAGAATTTTTTTTAAATGCTGTTATCCTTTTCATATATCCTGCTTATAATTCTTAGCTTCCTTCTAATATAACTTCATATTTCAGTGAATAACTTTTAAGAAAATGATAAGTACACTAGAGGCCCTGCAAATCTTTAATATAGTAACTGTAGTTCTGTCAGACCTATTACTTGCCCTGCGACAATGACCTTTGCCCAGACAAAGCTCAAAATTCTTCACTTGCCAGTATTGAGAAAACTGGTAACTTCCTTTAGAAAAAGAAGCTGCAGTTCAGCAACAAATCTCTGCGTGCTTCTATTCCCTCCAAAATCTTACCCTGTCTTTCACAGACATATTTAAGGTCAACATTAAATGTTTTTAACTGACACATATGAAAAGCACAGTAAATGTTGGCTTTTATTTTTATTACTACTACTTCCGCTACTACAATGCTATATCGTTATTACCCTCATTTGTTCAAACCGCACTACCGTCCAGAATAGATAAAATGTAACACCAAGCAGTATTTTAAGTAACACACTTCTTCGTATCAAATATATTACTATAAACTACTGAACTCCCAGACTTTTCAAGGTTCACTCTTTATTAACTGACATTTGGATAAGAGGGTCACTTATGCTGTAATTATTATGAGCTGTATCTTGAAATGAATTAATAATATGGTTTTCATTTTTTTTTTGTTTGAGCATCATAAAAGCTCTCTGACTACTTCTGATTATACAAACGAACACAACGACCTACATTTGAAGAACACTGTTCTAAGGATTGCAGCCTTCAGTGATACAATTCAGCAAGTTCTACATGACACTTTGTAAGATATGTCACAGCTAATATATCATGGTGAAGATTTTTCACGGTTATTATTAAAGCCCTTAAAACCATTGTCTCGTGCTGTCCTTGATGTAATAAACGTTTTGTTCCTTAAAAATTTGCTACATGTGTGAAGTAAACCAGAATTATGTTTGCAACTTCCATTTCAATCTTTAACACAGAAATACACCTTTCCCTCAAGTTCAGTGCATCTATTTATTATTCACCTCCTCTCTTCCAGAGCTTAAAAAAAAAAAAAAAACAGTTGGTAAAAATATAATGTTGGTTCTCTTCTGTTGCTTTTCTATATAAATTTTTAGTCATAGTATAAAATGTGTATTCTTTTCATAAGAGATGAATTGGAAGGAAATAAACCTTGGGGTAACTGAACAAACTTTAGAGTAACTTAACCCCAAAACAAACTAAAAAAATATTGCCTGATCTAAATATGTAATTACCACCCATGAGAAATGCTTCTGAGGAAACAAGAAATGGACATAGCATGAGACAGTGTTATTTGTTTTGCTACTAGCGTTAAGAGGAGACTAGTCCTATAGATTTTAATATCAGGAAAGAGAGAGCTTATTTTTCAAGCAGTAGCAGTCACACCACCTAACTTCTAAATTCATTTTGCACACATATGTCTTAGGTATTTAAAATATTAATCGTCTATCAGTTTATCCAAATGCATTGTTTTATCCTTAGTGCTTCTCCATGTAACCCACAGTTTTAAATATCCCTTACCATGGATCCTGGCCCATATAGAAATGGCAAAACTGTAATCTAGGCTCCCTATCTCTCTCCAAGTTCTGGCTCTGATATTATGTAATTCTAGGCCTACTTAAACTTTGTGTCTTAGATTCCTCAGATACGTGCCAGTGCTTTTACTGAATAATATCAGATAGAATCAGGGCAAGTATGTATAAGCATAAAGTATATGGATCTAATAACAATTACACTATCAACAATTCACCTTCCCACTGATTTCCACTGCATTACAATATACAAAAGGAATCCCTGTTTAATTTTACATCTCTGGAGCTCCACTGACTCTTCTCAATGACTTTTTAAAGATATTTAACAAGTTGATCAGCAATGTGAATAGCTATTGCAAGGGAATTATGTTATGTTTAAAAATAAAAACAATTTTCAGCCACTGCAAATGAAGACTAATCAAAAATGGAAATAAGTCATTCCTGCAATTGTGATCGATCTACCTATGCAAAATTATTATCCGATTTACAAAATAACTTGATTTGTCACAATACAAAGATAAAAACTATAATTAATCAGTGCCATCTTTACCAGCAAATCTACCAGACACTTTCACTTCCATTTACTCATTTAATCTTTTTTTTTTTTTTTTTTCAATACGCGGGCCTCTCACTGTTGTGGTCTCTCCCGTTGCGGAGCACAGGTTCAGCGGCCATGGCTCACGGGCCCAGCCGTTCCGTGGCATGTGGGATTTTCCCGGACCAGGGCACGAACCCGTGTCCCCTACATCAGCAAGCAGACTCTCAACCACTGCGCCACCAGGGAAGCCCTACTCATTTAATCTTAACAAGAGAATCTGAACTAACAATCATTACTTCTACTTGTAAAATGAGATGAAAGCTTAGGAAGTTTAAGTAATTTGAAGAATATACACATTGTAATTAACATAAATGGAACTTTAACCATGATATATTTGAATCTGAAAGCCCATATACTCTCACAATACAACTTAATATCCTATCCATTAAAAAATAGTAAAGACATCTGAAAAATATATACTATTACAAATTACACTAGATAAAAGCTATAATCCTTTTCTTGTTTTCAAGTAGGAATAGTAAATAAATATCAATGTCATCACTACAACCCCAAATACAGTAGTCTTAAAAATTAAAAAGGACATATTCATTTCATATCCTCTTTTATTATCCAGATATCACTAATTAGAGACTATGTAAAAGCTTCACCTCTAAAATTTTCATATGAGATAGAATGTTTATTTCTAGCATAACTGGTTCCAAACTAACCCTCCAACTATAAGTAACTATAAACCTTGACAAAGTAAATATTCATCTGTAAAGACACAAGAAGATGGAGAATTAAGTGTTCCTAAAGGTGAAAACAGAGGTAGTAATGATGAAGAAATAAAGTGTATTAGATGAATTATTTCAAGTGAAATAACATACATGATGATTTACTGTATTTTAACTTAAAAAACACTGCCCATTTCTCAGATGAAATTGATTTTAATTGTATCCTTAGAGTATAATTTTCCTATTTAAAGCTCATTCCAATCCTATCTGGAAAAAGAAATCCATAGAGAAAGCAGGAATTTCATACAGAACAGAAGTTATAGCATAAGTTAAACTATAGATAGCTTCATAAATTGTCGATACTATTCTGTATAATGCCACCAAAAAAAAAGGTTAATTTGAAAATAAAATTTAAATTGAAAAAAAGAAAAAGTCTGCTCTCTACCTATGGGATGTTGTGGCTTTATATTCACACTGGATAACATCTAAAAAGAGTTCTACGGGGGCATCATTATACACGCACACCTGCATTTCTAAAATTGCTTAAGTGCTATGTCTACTGGCAATTCGACTGCAACATCAGGTGGTTTATTTTTAATTGCATTTGGTGTTCTCAATGCTCTGACACAGAATCTGGTGTGTGAGCAATTCCATGCAGAAACTCTGTAATGTGAATATTTAAAACCATTAACTACTTTTTGCAGTCACTGGGTCTTATACATAGAATCATTGCTTTGTTAAGGTGAATGCAGATATTTGTAAATTTGTATTCTAAATAAATGATTCTCTTTTTATTTTTTCAATTTAACACATGTTTACTGAGCACAGCTGGTACAAAGAGAACTGAGAAAATCAAAGGAAAATTGAATACAATGATTATCCCAGCAAAGTTTCTAAACTCATAGTCCAATAAAGATAGTAGATATATATATATTTCATCCTCATACTGACAATTATCAAAAGATACACAATGAAAAGAACAGCAAGAAACTATCTACTGGATCAATCCACATCATTTCTGCATTCAGGCATAAGTTATTAATATCAAACATGAATAACAATAACATTCACTTGAAAAATGCACTTAAATGATCGCAAAATGATTTTGTGGATTTCTTTAGATATAAAAATTGAAACAGATTTAGGAAAGCTCTGGGTTAGAGCTACATTTTAGTATTATTACAAGTCTTGATTTCTCATTGTTGAAAAATTCAAAACTTTGAGCTTGATAATTACTCAGCAGCCTCAAGACAGAAATAATTTATGAGCTATACCAACTCATTAAGTTGTTTTGTCTCTGAAATCATCATTTTTAATAAACTTACACAATATGGTTAGTACACATCCTGGAGATTACGTAATAAAAATTATGGAGATATAAATACATAATTTCTCTTACATACTTCTTTATTTGTAAGTCCTTCTTCCTATTATTTTGCCTAATCATTAAAAATTATATAGACCTCTCTCAGAACTTGCATTTTTAGAATTTCTATGTGCTTCTTCTTTGAGGTCATCTAAGATACCAAAGTAAAATTCACGTCAGAAAAAAGAAAACTTAGATCACTTTTCTTTACAGTATCTCATGCCCCAGACTCTTTTATATCTTTCCTCTAAATTGTTTCAAATCTGTCTCCCATAATTTGGGGCTATATTTTGATAATATCACCTTTCACCTGTGTAGTTATTTCAAACTACTAACTGCCCAGGTCAATTACTTCCCTATAAAAATGATTGCCTTACGTTTATTTTCCTGGATTCGGTGGAGTTTGAATTAACCTCACATCTCCACTTTTGTCAGAATGATTTCTATGAGGTTAAATTTATCTTGTGTCAAATAACCTTATTTTCCTCATTTTATGTAATACATATCTATAACAGAAAATGTAGGAAACCCCAAAGAATTAAATGGACGTAGTAAGCTATGCATTGCCCAACTATCTTGAACCATCCCTTGTACATACAGTTCAGTACATAGGATATCAGTTTTTGCATATGTGTATGTGTGCATTTAATTTTCTACTCTGTTGTGTTTTAAATGAGTTCCACATAATACCCAAGGTAATATTTCTATATAATTAGAGTTGCATCAAAGAGTGTAATAAATATTTTGAATCCTAAATAATTTGGATATAAATTACATATATGCATGCATCATACATATACAATGTGATATACATATATACATATGTCATAAATATATACATGCATATACAATATATAAAATATCATATTGAGTCAACTAAGTCATTTTTTGTTTTATTTCCATTTGCTTTCTTTTTATTTTATTTATTTTATTTTTTTTGCGGTACGCGGGCCTCTCACTGTTGTGGCCTCCCCCGTTGCGGAGCACAGGCTCCGGACGCGCAGGCTCAGCGGCCATGGCTCACGGGCCCAGCCGCTCCGCGGCATGTGGGATCTTCCCAGACCGGGGCACGAACCCGCGTCCCCTGCATCGGCAGGCAGCCTCTCAACCACTGCACCACCAGGTAAGCCCTATTTTTATTATTTTTTAATGGAGAAGATTAACAAATTACGTATCAGCCATCACTACTGGTCATCCAATCATTCTTTATATATTCTTCCAATTATCACTTATCAAAGTTCCTTTCTGAACTACATTTAAATATCCATATGTGTATAGTCAGACCTGAAGTAGTGAAGTAAGAATGAAAGTATATGGAACACCTTAAAATGTGTTATAAAACCAATTGTTTTTCTCTTTGGTTTTCCCTCAAACATCCTTCTCCCCTCCAAATGCAGGTAAGAACTCAAACTGGGTTCTTATTTGTAATGATAAGCGTCATTCTGGTGGTCATGCGGCTACACGACATGAAGTAGCTATGATGAACCGTGATTAGAAATGACAGGTGCAAAATGAGAAAAGTTTGCACACAAAACCCTCAGCTTTATGAAGGCTTCAGGTTTACCCATCATCGCAAAACCCTGATCTGCTGTAGCTCAAAACAAGGAAGGGAGTCCACCTGTTTTGCCTGAAGCAATAATTAAGATCAAATAAAACATGCTTTGCAACAGTAAGACATGACAAGCAGTAGAGGAAAAAGCTTTTTCAGCAATGGCAATAGAAGTCACTTTCTTCAAAAAAAAGAGTCTAGGTTATTATCACGTTAAGCACAGTGGTAATAACCCAGCGGCAAATCGGGTTAAAGAAAAGCAGATATCAGCAGGTGGTAGAACAATATTTGCATTTCCACAGAATAAATAATTTTAAACATTCAGGTAAAATAAAGGGACAGAGGACTAATAGGAATATTTTGAGATATTTCCTGTGGCCATTATATCTTCTCAGTTTCTATGGCACTTCCTAAGCTTTTGAAGAAGCATGTTTGTTAAATCATAACTATCAACATCTGACAGGTGAGCTAGTTTTAATGGGTTAATATTTTTTCAAACATAATAGATATATACATTTGTGAAATACCTATAATCACATTGTGCAATGTGGATGATACAGTTGCTTATACAAATTTTCTTTAGCTGCATCCTTTCAACATGAGATTAGAACACTGACTTAGTGACTGGAGTACACAGTGAATGACTCCACTCCACGCCTCCTGCTGAGTGAAAATGTATTTATAATGATCATTCCATATCCTCTCCTTAATAAATCTTGTTTTTGTTGCCAGAGAAGCATAGGTGTGAGACATAACAAACTGCCACATAAAGGCATCAGTCTCAATGCCCAATCCTTTCTACAGATTCTAAACAACTCTGATAATTGGACCTAAAAAATAAAAGGTGCCTATGCACACAGATAAAAACCATGAGAAATAACAGAATAATCGAATCAAGTCTAAACAGAACCTAAAATCTGAGGACTTCAAACTCCAAAATTTAAAAATAAATCCCCAATGCAAAGACATCACCACACTATTCTTAGCTGGAAAACAGAAATCATAAAATATCTGCACAAATGAAAGATGCCTGTTGTCTATTCACATTAAGTAGAAGAGTAAATTAACACTTCCTAAAATGTTAATTAATATGAATTTTAATAATGAATGTAATTTAATTTGAAAGTATAGAAAACAAAAAATAATTTGTTCACAATCTAATACATGCAGGATGACATTCTGAGTATTTGAGGCTTGTTTCTTTTCAATATTTTTATATGAACATGAGTTACAATGTGTAAAGCACCTGTTAGAGTTCCTGGTATATCCTAAGGGATCTGTAAGAATTTAAGTAAAAATATTCAGTAAAAATGAAATTTATATTTCTAATCATGAGGTATACATAATGTGGAATATACTTTTTAAAAAACTTATCTCATTATAATCATTTTTATAAAAATAATAAAGACTGTATAATGTACATGTACGAAAGGGTAGAGAATAAAACAATCAGTTTTACTCTAAGATTTTTTATCCCATTTAAAAGAGATAAACACTAATCTATTTTCTTGTATATCCTTCCACAAATACCCTTTACATACCCCACATATATATTCATATGTATGTATACATGTTTGTGCATGAATGCGTGTATTATATTTAAGCAGTAATTTTTAATTAAAAATCATTTGTATTTTTACAAACCAATGTTTCAGAGATACATCGTATATGTGGTATATGTGTGTGTGTGTGTGTGTGTGTGTATATATATATATATATGTATGTATGATTATAGCTAAGTACCAATGAAAGAAGAAAATTCCTACTCTGAGAAAAGGTATCTCTAAAAAAAAAGAAACTAAATCTATACTTATATGCCAAATACTGAATTATCCTCCCCGGAATATTCACTATCACTACTTCTATTCAACTGGAGCAACTACACAGTACAACGAGAGAAAGAATTAGACGTACAAAGATTGGGACCCAAAGAGCAAAGTTGTCATTATTATAAGATAGCATAACTGCATACATAGAAAATCTACAATGCTCTAGAAAGAAAACATGAGTATTGATTAATAAGTTTAGCAAAATTTTTGGGTACAAGGTCAACGTATAAAAATGAATTGAATCCTCTATGTGATTGGCAAACATTCTTTTAAGGACAAGACAGTAAATATTTTAAAACCTTCGTGCACAACATGATCTGTCATAACTACTCAATTCTGCCGTTGTAGCATTCCTTTGGTTCAGGCTCCACACACTGCTCCGTACTGTAAGATTTCTATAAGTCTCTACTGCCTTAAATTTGTGGTACTATTCTAGTACTGTGTTCTATTCACGTTTCCAAGTTTCCTGTCCCTACCTATTTTTGATACCAACCAGTTTTGCTTGTCTCACAATATAATTCAATCTGCAACGTATTTTTAGATATCCATTAATATTTCTAGCCAGTTGATAGTACCTTTACCCACTTGCTGGATTTAATAATTTAGTGGGTTTTTTTCCCCTTGGTTTCACATACATTTATTTCAATAGATGTCAGGGATTTTAAGCAGGTGGGATCGAACTGTCATTTTGAAACCATTAGTCTGGCCCATCAATTACTCATTAAGAAAAACACTTATGTTTATTTTCAGCAAAGAGAAATACTGTAAGATAGCCTCATTATCAGAGGCTGAAATGGCAAGGAGCAAATCTACTTGGCATCTAGTTCCTGCCTAATTTTACAAGCATATTTTGAGAAACTAATCTAATAATTCCTACACTGAACAAGGATATCAACCCAGTGTTAAATACTAGCATCTCCTTGCTCTTACCATTGCTGAAACACCTGTAGGAAACTGAGTGCAGAAGGTACAATCAGCTAAGACTTTGTCTGCAATACTCCATGACACAGAGACACTAGCTCTTTCACATGTGTATATTTTAGTGCCACAGTCATCTCAGAGAAGAAACTAGGTCATACAGAGCAGGTTCTCCCTAATTTCTGTCTTTCTGTAGTGACTTAAGAAAATATCAGCAGAGGGCTTCCCTGGTGGAGTAGTAGTTAAGAATCCATCTGCCAATGCAGGGGACACAGGTTCAAGCCCTGGTCTGGGAAGATTCCACATGCCACAGAGCAACTAAGCCCGCACGCCACGACTGCTGAGCCTGCGCTCTAGAGCCCGCGAGCCACAACTACTAAATTTGCGTGCCACAACTACTGAAGCCCGTGCACCTAGAGCTGTTGCTCCGCAACAAGAGAAGACACTGCAATGAGAAGCCCTTACACTGCAATGAAGAGTAGCCTCCAATCAAGGCAACTAGAGGAAGCCCATGCTAAGCAATGAAGACCCAACACAGCCAAAAACGAAATAAATAAATTTATTAAAAAAATATATCAGGAGAAAGTGTGCTAAGCATGCTAATAAACTCATTCTTTTAAACTCTTAAAAGAATGACATTGAAGCGGTAACAGAAATCCATTCTGTTAATAGGATACATGGACAATTTTGGTTACCAGCAAAGGCATATAAGACATGGTCCAATAAACCACTGACAACTATATTAGCAGTAACAACTCTATCCAGTCATGAAAACAGAGATTTTTATCATTTTCCCACATAAAACCCAAGGCTAAATGCTTACATTTCCAGTCATAGCTAAACTAGGATGTACTGACTGGGCTTTGCCTGACCCCCTAGTCCCAGCATCATTCTTCTCCACGTAGCTGAACCCACTTGATCTCAACAGTAGATTCTATGTCTCTAAATTTCTAGGATAACCCTCACTTGAGACAGAAAGGATGAAAAAGGCTGTGACCTATTATTCTGCAACTTTTCCTTTCCATACTTTGAAAACTCTTCAGAAAGAATATTTTTCTTAGTTTTTTTTTTCAAAGCACAACATTTCCCACTTTATTTATTTATTTTTATATGTACATATATTCAGTCTTCTTTTTTAAAAAGATCTTTATTGGAGTATAATTGCTTTACAATATTGTGTTAGTTTCTGCTGTATAACAAAGTGAATCGCTATATGTGTACATACATCCCCATATCCCCTCCCTTTTGCATCTCCCTCCCACCCTCCCTATCCCACCCTTCCAGGTGCTCACAAGCCACCGAGCTGATCTCCCTGTGCAATGCAGTTGCTTCCCACTAGCTATCTATTTTACATTTGGTAGTGTATATATGTAAATGCTACTCTCTCACTTCGTCCCAGCTTACCCTTCCCCCTCCCCATGTCCTGAAGTCCGTTCTCTATGTTGGCGTCTTTATTCCTGTCCTGCCCCTAGGTTCTTCAGAACCATTTTTTTTTTCTTTTTTTACTTAGAAAAGTCTTTCTCCATTGTATATTCTTGCCTCCTTTATCAAAGATAAGGGGATCATATGTGCATGGGTTTATCTCTGGGCTTTCTATCCTGTTCCATTGATCTATATTTCTGTTTTTGTGCCAGTACCATACTGTCTTGATTACTGTAGCTTTGTAGTATAGTCTGAAGTCAGGGAGCCTGATTCCTTCAGCTCCGTTTTTCTCTCTCAAGATTACTTTGGCTATCTGGGGTCTTTGTATTTCTATACAAATTGTGTAATTTTTTGTTCTAGTTCTGTGAAAAATGCCATTGGTAGTCTGATAGGGATTGCATTAAATCTGTAGATTGCTTTGGGTAGTATAGTCATTTTCACAATGTTGATTCTTCCAATCCAAGAACATGGTATATCTCTCCATCTGTTTGTATCATCTTTAATTTCTTTCATCAGAGTCTTATACTTTCCTGCATAAAGGTCTTTTGTCTCCCTAGGTAGGTTTATTCCTAGATATTTTATTCTTTTTGTTGCAATGGTAAATGGGTGTGTTTCCTTCATTTCTCTTTCAAATTTTTCATCATTAGTGTACAGGAATGCAAGAGATCTCTGTGCATTAATTTTGTATCCTGCTACTTTACCAGATTCATTGATTAGCTGTAGTAGTTTTCTGGTAGCATCTCCAGGATTCTCTATGTATAGTATCATGTCATCTGCAAACAGCAACAGTTTTACTTCTTTTCCAATTTGGATTCTGTTTATTTATTTTTCTTCTCTGATTGCTGTGGCTAAAACTTCTAAAACTATGTTGAATAACAGTGGTGAGAGAGAGCAACCTTGTCTTGTTCCTGATCTTAAAGGAAATGGTTTCAGTTTTTCACCATTGAGAATTATGTTGGCTGTGGGTTTGTCATATATGGCCTTTATTATGTTGAGGTAGGTTCCCTCTATGCCTGCTTTCTGGCGAGTTTTTATCATAAATGGGTGTTGAATTTTGTTGAAATCTCTTTCTGCATCTATTGAGATTATCATATGTTTTTTCTCCTTTACTTTGTTAATATGGTTTATTACATTGATTGACTTGCATATATTGAAGAATCCTTGCATTCCTGGGATAAAGCCCACTTGATCATGGTGTATGATTCTTTTAGTGTACTGTTGAATTCTGTTTGTTAGTATTTTGTTGAGGATTTTTGCATCTATGTTCATCAGTGATATTGGCCTGTAATTTTCATTTTGGGGGACATATTTGTCTGGTTTTGGTATCAGGGTCATGGTGGCCTTGTAGAATGTGTAGGAGTGTTTCTCTCTCTGCTATACTTTGGAAGAGTTTGAGAAGGATAGGTATTAGCTCTTCTCTAAATGTTTGATAGAATTCACCTGTGAAGCCATCTGGTCCTGTGGTTTTGTTTGCTGGAAGATTTTTAATCACAGTTTCCATTTCACTGCTTGTAATTGGTCTGCTGATATTTCCTACTTCTTCCTGGTTCAGTCTTGGAAGGTTGTGCTTTTCTAAGAATTTGTCCATTTCTTCCAGGTTGTCCCTTTTACTGGCATGTAGTTGCTTGTAGTGATCTCTCATGATCCTTTGTATTTCTGCAGTGTCAGTTTTTACTTCTCCTTTTTTCATTTCTAATTCTGTTGATTTGAGTCTTCTCCCTTTTTTTATTGATGAGAATGGCTAACGGTTTATCAATTTTGTTTACCTACTCAGAGAATCAGCTTTTAGTTTTATTGATCTCTGCTATTGTTTCCTTCATTTCTTCATTTATTTCTGAGCTGATCTTTATGATTTCTTCTGCTAACTTTGGGGTATTTTTGTTCTTCTTTCTCTAACTGCTTTAGGTGCAAGGTTAGGTTATTTGAGATTTTTCTTGTTTCTTGAGGTAGGATTTTATTGCTATACACTTCTCTCTTAGAACTGCTTTTGCTGCATCCCAAAGGTTTTGTGTCGTCATGCTTTCATTGGCCTTTTTTTCTAGATATTTTTTGATTTCCTCTTTGATTTCTTCAGTGATCTCTTGGTTATTTATCCGCATATTGTTTAGCCTCCATGTGTTTGTATTTTTTACAGATTTGTTTTCCTGTAATTGATATCTAGTCTCATAGCATTGTGGTCAGAAAAGATACTTGATACAATTTCAATTTTCTTAAATTTACCAAGGCTTGATTTGTGACCCAAGATATGATTTATCCTGGAGAACGTTCTGTGTGCACTTGAGAAGAAAGTGTATTCTGTTGTTTTGGGATGGAATGTCCTATAAATATCAATTAAGTCCATCTTTTTTAATGTGTCATTTAAAGCTTGTGTTTCCTTATTTATTTTTGTTTTGGATGATCTGTCCATTGGTCAAAGTGGGGTGTTAAAGTCCCCCACTATGATTGTGTTACTGTTGATTTCCCCTTTTATGGCTGTTAGCATTTGCCTTATGTATTGAGGTGCTCCTATGTTAGGTGCATAAATATCTACAATTGTTATATCTTCTTCTTGGATTGATCCCTTGATTCTTAGTTCTTAAGATGTAGTGTCTATTAGGTTCCTCCATTTTGTTGAATGATTATTGTTCCTAGTGCTAAAGTCCATATTCCAGTTACTTTCATGGTCCTCAATCAGCCTGTATTTAACACTTGGTCTTCCTCTTGACAATCTGATCTCCAGGGAGCCCTACTGGGGAACTGAAGCCATTCCTGATAGATCTCTCCAAGGCCCTTGCTATATTCTGGGTCAGCTTTTCTAGGCTTTGAAATGTATCCTCTCTTTCCTAACAAAAAATGTCTAATGTTAGTCCCGGCTTCAAAGTAAGCATTGTACAATGGTGTCTTCACTTATAATAATAAATGTCTAAGACTAGATAAGTAATTCACATCTTGGAAACATCTTTATGATGATAATATAAAATATATCATGTAAATAATGTCAATAAAATCATTTGTAAAAACAAATTCTTACTAAGCATACTCTAATTAAACAATCCAAAAATCGCTCTCTTTGATATTTATCCAAAGGATTTGAAAACATATAGACAAAAATACCTATACACAGGTGTTTATATAGCAGATTTATTCATAACTGCCCAAACTTGGAAGCAACCCAGATGTTCTTCAGTAGGTGAATGGATAAATAAACTGGTAAATCCAGATTATAAAATGTTATTCAGAACTAAAAAGAACTGAACTATCAAACCATGAAAGGACATGGAGAAACCTTAAATGCATATTACTAAGAGAAAGAGGCCAATCTTAAATGGCTATATACAATATGATTCCAACTATATGACATTCTAGAAAAGGCAAACTATGGAGACAGGAAAAATGTCAGAATTTGCCAGGGGTTGGTGGGTGGAGAGGCGCAGAGATAAACAGGCAGAACATAGAGGATTTTTAGAATGGTGAAAATGGTCCATATAGTGGCAACATGTCATAATAAATTGGTTTAAACCCATAGAATGCACACCACCAAGAGTGAACCCTAATGTAAACCACTGACTTTGGATGATAATGATGTGTCAATGTAGATTCATCAATTAGAAAAAATGTACCACTATGGTGGAAGATGTTGATGATGGGGGATACTATGCATGTGTCGGGGCAGGGAGTATATGGGAAATCTCTATACCTTCTGCTCAATTTTGCTGTAATTCTAAAACTCCTCTAAAAAACAAAGTGTGTTTTAAAAAAACTGACTATATGTCAAAATCCACCCAAAATCATACATCATTCATAAATTCTCTATCTTTTCCATCCCACTAAACTGTAATATTACTTACAACGCTAAATATAATAAGTTTCATTAATAACTATCAATTGAGAGAAAACCATGTTATATGATCAGAAATCTAATTATTAAATAATAGAAATCAAATTTCAATATTTGAAGGTATGCCTAGTAACTCAATAACACTATATTTCTAACTTCAGATACTACAAAGAATACATTTATTGAATAAAAGAAATATTTTTTCCTTGCCTGTCAGACATTTGAATGTCAAGTGATGATTCCAAGATACGTTAAAATGTTTATAAAGCAATCATGCCTCCCTCATAGCCTTGTTAATATCATTGATTGGTCCATTTTAAACCTTTTTTAGTAAATGACAATAAAAGTTTGTTATTTCCTGTTTGAATAATAAAGAATTCTTAAATTTCTAGGGTGTGGAAAAAATAAGACTGTTTTGCATTATAACCTTCCCAGTGTAATGGAGTTTTCTGAGTCTGGCACAAAGTAATCATTTAGCTTTTAGAGCAGCAGTTTAAAAGTAATTTTAAAGTTAAGAGATACAGTAATAACGAAGATTATTATTGTGTAGTTCAAGTATTGATTTAATTAGGCATAATTTTATCAAGTTAATTATATTGTTTTATTTAATTATATAATACTCATTTAGCTATATTAATCATATTATATAACTATGTAATTAGCTTAATTAGTATATAATTATCATGACCATCACTAAGCATCAGCAGATATAGCCACAGATAAACACATTGTTCTAGGAATAACAGGTCAAAAGTAACTATAGACATATAGATAATATATTTGCAGAGGCCTGAAGCTCTGGTAAGAGCTCTTCTATGTTAAGATTAGCCTGTATTATCCCAAAGTCAGTGACAGTTCAAATTTAACATTACCAATTGAGACCTTGGCTGGAAACCTTGTAAATGTTAAAGGATGTTCACTGGATATTAAATAGAATCTATCCTTTGAACTAGGAGATCACCCAGTGTCCCTGTCTACCTTGATTAGAAAAGAATCTGTATCACCTCACACTTCGAGCTATTTTTTTTCATTTTTACCACAGAGCTCTAAATTTTATTTTACAATTGTAATTATTTTCAGCTTTTTAATCCATTAACTCCTGCTTTTATATATTGTATTAATACCACCTTTAGGTTATGTTCTTGTTGATTTTAGGTACTCGATTAAATTATTTTTCATTTATTTTCAATTGTTCTTTATAATAATCAAAACATTTATAGCTATGGAGATTTATCCAAGTAAAAATTTGCTCACATTTCATATATCTAATATTTTTTCTTACTTTTCTTAAATTTCTTCTAGTGGTATTTTTATTCCATTTATGACCCCAAAATTATTGAGGAAGAAACATTTAAAGTAAAGCTTAAAGGGTTTGGGCTATTCTTTTTCTTGGCTTCTCTATGTCTTATTAAATTAAATTTTAGCTGTATTATAATCAGAGAATACACACAATTTTACCGTTCAGAATAAATTAAGGTTTTACTTAAAATGTAAGATATCAATTTTCTAGGTATTCAGGGTACATTTGAAAAGAAGTATTTTGTAGTTGGCTGAATAGGTCACCAGAAGAACATAGTGTGATGTAATTTATGCCAGTCATTCCCAATGCATCTTTATGGATTAATTACTGATTCAACGATAGCCTTGTAAAAAAAAAAAAGGAAAAAGTGTATATATATTGGTTTCAGTTTATGAAAAAAAAAAGCAGAAATTTGTATCCTAATCTACCAATATACAGTACATTGATAAGACCGTGGCAGTCTACCTCAAGTTGGATGTGACAAATGAAATTTAAGAGACATCTTTACACCATGATCTGGCTACAGTGGGTTCCTTATTATATGACTGTCATCTACAAAGAAAAAGTTAAAGGTAGAATAGGATTTCATTCTCCAAACAACCAACGAATCACAATAAAGTGGTAGACCCACACCAAATTTGCATCTTATTGATCTTAGTCTACTTGCCCAAAAACAACATCAGAAGTCGGGCTCTCTGCTCATCCACAGATGCGGCGCAGTCATGCATCTCCCCAGAGCTGTACACCAAAAGTACGCTTTTAACTTCAACTAGCATGTATATGAGTAGGTAATGGGGGCTAATTATTATTAGATCAAAGACTCATCTTTCACTGGAGCATAACATGACAGTGACCTTTTAATAGTAAGGCTATCAATGAAGAATAGAATATGAATTCTCAGTTATAATCATAAGGCAATTCTTAAGATATTACAACACATTTAGCATTAGTATGTGTTTTTAGTTGTAGGAGATGAAGGCCTATCAGCTCACTTGGCAAAGCTGCTAAAAAATTAAGAAGTCTGTAATGATTTTTATGACTTTAAGCCCTACCTCCAGGAACAATCCTAGTCATTTATACTCACATTTCTTACCAATATGCACACTGTGTACTCTTCAATGGATATATCTTTAACATGCATTCGATTATGAGATTGAGAAGAAATCAAAATAATTTGGTCTATAGTGACTAACCTGCCCCATCTCTTCCCTAAGGAGTTTGTTTATTATGTTCTCAATACTTCAAAACTTTTATTGCCCTGTAATTCTGGAAGTTTTAGTTCACAGACACACAATTCAGAATTGTAGACCCAGGGCTCAGTTCTTTAATGTGTTATTATCATGCTCCATTTCTTTTTCTCCCCAAATTTCCCACTGAAAAAAATAACAACAAACTCATCAAAATCTCATAATATGCATGGCTTTTCCATTCATTAACCCTTTTAACTGAACATAAATGATTGTACCTAAGGCATACATAAGTTGGGCATCATAAAAAGTATACCCAGACATAAACAGAAAGCAGTGAGAATGTGTTTTTCTCCACTGAAATTAAAAACATCATGCCAATGATAATATAGGTAAAATTATCATGATATGTTAGTATTGCTGAAATAAGATATTAAGTTGCTTCTTTCTTTGGTCACATCATGGAAAAGTGAATGGTTTACAAGTGAAAATTAAGATGATCAAGTAGGAACACTTGTGAGTGGAGGGTAGAAAGTTAACCCTATTATTTCTTTCTTCATTCTTTCCTTCCTTTCTTACTTCCCTCCTTTCTTCTTCTATCCTTCCTTCATTTATTCTCCTTTAATAAGTACTACATTAAAAACTAATGCGGGACTGCAACTTATAAGAAAGTTTAACACAGATGTATTATTCTATGCCAGACAACAGCAATAAGAAGGCATATATGCTCTATACTTCAGTCTTTTGTAATCTAGTGAGGAGAAAGACATATAAGTTAAAAAAATTATAGTGGATAAATACAGTAAAAGAAAACTCTTCACACTAAAATCTCACTATAGAGAAAAGATAAAGTGATAAATCGAGTTTTCAAAGAAGATACTATTTCATCATGCTTTGGAGGGGAAAAAAGTTTTCCAGGTTGACAGAAATAGCAAAGCATATTCAGGCAGAGGAAACAGAGGGAAGATACTAAGAAAGAGCAGATTTCCTCCAGAGGAGTCTGTGTTAGTGCATCAAAAACCTGGCTGATCATTAAAATTGGAAACACCTGGAGATCTTTGGTGGGCGGTGGGGGGGACACAAACAATAACATACATGTCTGTTCCTTACTCAAGGCCTAACAAATCAGAATCTTTATTTTGGGGGGTGGGGAGGTGAGGGGGCTGGGGATCTGTGTTTAAACTAATTTCCAAAATGATTATGGTAATGATAGATATTTGAAAACCATTGCTCTAAGGAATTCAGTATCTCTAAGTACAAATTGTACAGGTGGGGGTGTGGGGATGGGCAAGAGTAGGGAGAAGTAACAGAGCAAGAGGCATAGATAAAGGTTTTCATTAAATTCTCACAGCCATTCTGAGATGGAGTACTATTTTTAGCTGCCTATGACGTATGAAAAGTTAGTAGTTGAATGTCACTGAATAGCTTCCTCTCTGAGATCAATCAGGAAGGTCACTGGCTATGAGGCAATTTGGGTATAAAGGTTGATGTTGGTTTATGCGTGGTAAGTTTGAGGTGCCAATGGTATCTGCAGGCAGAAAAATTAAATAAGTCTATCAATATGTATGCTGGGGGCTCAACAAAGCACTGTAAGGTGGCAATATAAAGGTTTGGTTTCTTTCCGTTTATCTTTGAAACGTATCTAGAATCGGCAATTTTGTCACCTCCCATACTGCTAAGATCTTATTCTAAGCACCATTATCCCTTGTTTTAGCTATTGCTATAATTTTGTATTTAGTCACCTGCTTCAACACTTGCAAACCTATACTCTAAACTCCAAAGAGCCACCAGGAGAATTCTTTAATTGCAAAATCAGATCACAGCTCTCCTCTGTTCAAAACTTGTCACAGATACCCCATATCACACTGAATAAAATCCAGAGTTTTAACATAGCCTAACAGCCCCTAAATGATCTCTCCCTCATCTCTTAGTATTCTCCAAACATTTACCTCACCACGACCACGTTGTCCTGCCTGATGTTCCCACACAGAGAACATACACAGAGTCTTCTGTTTGTATGGAATGTGTTTCCCCAAATATCATCCGGGTCATTCATTCACCTCTTTCAGGTCACTGCTGAAATTTGGCTTTATCATGTAAGTTTTCTGTGACCATCTTATAAAAAGAAAACACACTACTTGCCAGCCCCTGTCACTAAATCTGCCGTATTTCTCTTAACAATTCTTTTCCCACTTGATGGTTACTTTTTTTTTGTCCATCTTCCCTTCTTAAATTTAACCTCCACGTATAGGCAGAGGATTCTGTTGCCCTTGCGTACTGCTGCATCTTTAGCATCAAGAACAGTGCTCAACATATAATAGATATTTGGTATATAAAATAAACAAATATAACAAATAAACAAAATACCAAAAGCTTATAAATGAGAGTGGAGGCCACAGATGAAAACACTCAGAGAGTTGGATGAGTGAGAAAAAATATATTATTGAATAGATTTGTGAGGTTGGTTGAAAAGAGATGTACATAGCAAATATTGATACAGGACAGCCACAGAAGCCAGAGGAAAACCAGAAGGAAATTGGGTCAGAGAAAGCAGAGGAGAGACAGCATTTGATGGAGAGGAGAATCAGCAGTATCTAATTCCACAGAAACCTAGAAAACTTCATATGGTGCTGTGGGAGTCATTAGGAAATGTATGGCATTTTATTTGAGAAGAGAAAGACCTGCTAGCTCATTTGGCCATATTGCTGAAAAATAAAGCTCCCTGAACAGCTTCCTTTATATGGCTTTAGAACCCACATCCAGGGACAAGTATCTAAACTACAGATGATGACATGACGCGGAGACTTACATAAACCAGAGAGAAGAGAGGAGAGGAGAGAAGAGGAAAAGAGAGAAACAAAGCAATGATAATTCACCAACCCAGTGAAAAAGAAATGCACTAGAGTTGTAAACTAAAGATAACATTCTTGTTTTATTGCTTACTAGCAATGGGATTATTTGTATGTGCTATCACTTCCTAAACAATAGTTTTTATTGATTTTTTTTATTTAAATAAAATGTAGCTAATACCTTTCTCTCAGGGCTGTTTGGAGAAATAGATAAAATAGTAATCTATCATATTAAGTACCTAGCACCATTCAATTAAAAAAGAACAATTGATTTATTTTTTAAAGAGAAAACAGAGAAAGAGTAGTTTTTCTCTCTCTATATATATATATAAAGAGTGGCTCAGAGGTAGTTAAGGGGAAAACCAGAGAAGTGTTAAATCTTTGGAAACTGCAGAGTGTGATTCCAAAGAACAGAGAATTTTCAGTGGGGGTTATAATCTTCTCATCTGAGCTAGAGGGCTTTTAATGTCTGCCCTAGGACCTCCTTATCTCTCAAGTTAGCATATATTTCCCTTTCTTTTCCAATTATTTTCCTATCAATTCATTCATCCATTCAATATATTTATTGAGGACCTACTATGTGATCTCATCTCTGGCTTAATCAGTGAAGACAGGAAGAGTGAAAAAGAGGTGCACAGCCCTGTCTTTCTCAAAGCATAATTTCTGGTACAGACATGTAGAATTCCCCACCTGCATCAAACTTGCCACCTACCTGAAGCCACACAGAATATTTAGGGGAACAAGAAAATCACTTCTGTTTTCTTCAAGCCATTATACATCTTGGGGTGATTTGTAAAATCAGGTAACACTCTAATAATCAATGCAAGACACAATTTATAAAAGTGAAATAAAAATGCCTACCAAACAATTAAGCTATTTGAACATTTGCATCTATCCTAAGAATGTATTTCAAGATGTAAGAAAAAATAGTTATTAGTTGTTTCACCATTTGTAACCATGAAAAGTGAAAATCACCTAAATAAACAATAACAGGAGACTAACATAATAAATTAAGGAAAACCTCTTAACTGTAACAGTTTGCAGTAATAAATGAGCATTTCTAACAACACTGGAAAATTCAAGCCAATATGTGCAAGAGCTATTGTGAAGCAAACTGTTCAACCAAAAGAACACTGGAAGCAAAGGTGTAGCTATGTTCCGAATTTGAAGTATCTTTATGAAGAAGAGAGATAAGTTCTTTTCTATATTGTTTCGTAGGATAAATCCTGAAAATGTGGGTGGATTTATAAGCAAATATCCAATGGAATGAAACAGAAAGAATTCTTTTTCAAACAATGGGACTGGAAATGCTTCATCCAAAGCTAAATGATCAATATTAGGGTTATCAAAAAGATGCTTCTTCTGTTGGTTCTAATACTCTTCCTGAGATTCTAAAACCCTATGAAATGTATGAACAACGGTTGAGAAATTGCTAATTTGAAAACAGCCTAAGATTTGTTTGCTATGAGGCACAAATCATAAAAGATCCTAAACTATTCTCATTTAATTAAAAAAAAAAAGGAAGTAGAATCACAATCTCCTTTCCCCCTTTTAGCTGAAGTACAGGACCACCACAGAGCATCGTATTTGAGAAGCACATTTTTCAGAGATATGCATTCCCAGAGGATGAAGGAGTAGGAAGGCATGGATGTTAACGAAAGGCAAAGGTAGTTATACATTAGAACACGCATATATATGCGTGTTCTACACCTCAATTCCAGTGAAGAATATTAAAGAGAAGAAATCTTATAAAAGAAAATAAAAAAGAAGAGATATTGAATATGAACATTATTTGGTGATGAAATAATGACTGTATTCTACAATGCATGTACATTGGCTAATGTAATAGTGGATTTTATAAGGAAACTTGAAAACATGCCATGGAAAAGGTCAGTTAAAACAATTTAGGAAGACAAGATAATATATTCTAAGGAAGTAGGCAATACACATTTTTGGAGGTCTAACATTTGCATGGCATCATGTTTTGTATCATAGGGGTAAAAACTTACTATCACTGTTTGTTTTTTTTCTTTTTTCCTCTCCTTCAGTTTGTTTCCTTTGTTTCTTCTTTCCTTCCTTCCTTCTTTACATTCCTGGTAATGTAAGTCCAAGAGAATAAAAATTAAATATTCATATTGAGTATTAAAGACTCAATTTTCTATACTAAGGCTATATATATATTTCCGAGTTTCCCAGAAGCCAACGAAAAGAGAAAAACCTATTTAGTTACATGCCTTTAAGTTTTAATGTTGGAGTTTGCCTATTTCTCAATGGAATAAAAATATTTCTAAACTTCTAACCTTAGTTATTTCACTTTTGGAATTCCTATTTGGGTCTTTTATATATATTTTTTCTCTTTATTGACATTTTCATTTAGTTTATACATTGCTTTCCTTTAACTTTTTGAGAATACTAAAGCCAGTTGATTTAAAGTTTTTGTCTATGAATCAAAACACTGGGCTTCCTCATTGATATTTTCTATCATTATTTTTTCCTCTGGTGGGCCATATTTTCCTGTTTCCTAAGGAAATGTATTCATATAGCCCAGTTGTCTGAGTATTAAGCAATATTCAATGACAGGGCTACTACTTTGTTTTTGTCTGTTTTGCTTTGGTTTTTATAAGAAGATGGTATAAAAGTTGATAGCAGGTAGTTAAATTAACAACCAGTAAAAAAAGACTAAAAATACACAGACAAGATTACAATTCACAAGTTACAAGTTGATGTTAATAAGATATTAGTGGGAAAATATTTAAAGGCGAATACAACCTCATATACTCAGAATTTTAAACTATTAATGATTCTGAGAATTTCCAGGACTGAAATTTCAGAACAATTTAGAATACATCACTAATTAGCCAAAAGAACACAAGCTCTCTCACGTTTTCATGTGCAAAAAATCATTCTGGTGTAGTTTCAAGTGGTAACGGTAAATATTAGGTATTATATCACCGACTTAAAGATCATCATGGGGATCTGGTGAGGCTCTTGTGAAAAAGAGTAATGTAACCAGAGAACTTGATCTTCATTGAACTTCTAGATCACTGATCACCACTCAAATCTGGATGAGGGCTGTCACTCTGTAATTTCTTTCCTTTTTCTCATGTTGCCATATTTTAAGAGTTAATAGTTTCAGTATGTTGGCATATACATAGACAAATAATCCCATTGTTTCCCAATGGTGTAACATAAAAATGGATGTCTATTTAATTTCACCATTCTTAACCTTTCAAGACAAGGTCAGCAATTGTGCAAAGTGATAATATTAATTACAAATTAGTCTTGTAGAAAAGATGATGGCATAATATACTTTGGAGGGTCTCTTCAAATCAAAATTCTTTTATTAAGCCAGTTATTGAGACATATCAAAGAGAGTCAGTATATGAATAACCTAGACTCTGTGTTGTATGAATGGCCAAAAGTCTAATTAAATCCTTCCAGTATATTTCTGTAGACATGCCTTCTTTTTAGCCGATTTCCATTCAGCAGTTTTCAATGTAGGTATTACTGAGATTTTAGGTGTCCCAATTCTTTACTGTGTAGAATTATTCTAGGTATATAGGAAGTTTGGAAGTTTGGTATATCAGGACCCTGCCTATTAAATGTCAATAGTAAACACCCACCTCATGTTACTCCCCAATTCTGCTCTTTCACTAGAACAAAGATGTCCCCAATACATTTTCAGTCCTGCTCCCACATGAAAAGTACTCATGGGGACTTCCCTGGTGGTGCAGTGGTTAAGAATCCACCTGCCAATGCAGGGGACACGGGTTCAAGCCCTGGTCTGGGAAGATCCCACATGCTGTGGAGCAACTAAGCCCGTGCACCACAACTACTGAGCCTACACTCTAGAGCCCACAAGCCAGAACTACTGAAGACCACGCACCTAGAGTCTGTGCTCTGCAACAAGAGAAGCCACCGCAACGAGAAGCCCGCACACTGCAACAAAGAGTAGCCCCCGCTTGATCCAACTATAGAAAGCCCACACACAGCAACGAAGACCCAACACAGCCAAAAATAAATGAATAAATTTATTTTTTTAAAAGTACTGATGAGTTGACATTAAATATTTAATATTTGCCATTTTCTCTTTCTTCACCCTCTCCCCCCTCCTCTTCCCTTCCCCCCTTCTCTTCATCCTTCTTGTTCTCTTCTCTCTCTCTCTCTTTCTCTCTCCCCCTCTTCCTCTCTCTCTCTCTCCCTCTTCCTCTCTCTTTCCTTCCCTCCTTTTTGCCCTCTTCCCCTCCCTCCCTCCCTCCCTCCCTCTCTTTCTCCCCCTCTCTCTTTCTCCCCTTCTCTCTCTCTCTCTCTCTCCCTCTTCCTCTCTCTTTCCTTCCCTCCTTTTTGCCCTCTTCCCCTCCCTCCCTCCCTCCCTCCCTCTCTTTCTCCCCCTCTCTCTTTCTCCCCTTCTCTCTCTCTCTCTCTCTCTTCTCTCCCCTTCTCTCTCTTTCCCCCTCTCCACCTTTCTTCTTAGGATTACAATTTATTTGTCTACTCTACCCACATCTACCATGGCATTAAATCTTTACAGTTGGGCATCAATTATTAAATATATCTTAGAAGACAGAGACTGTAAGAATTTACCAGATGCTAGACAGTTGAATTGCAAAATTCCCGTTCCACATAGACTCACAGTTTCTAAGGAATAAACAAATAATTGGATTATATCATTACGCTACAGGAGATATTAAACTGTGCCTATTAATTTTGCCTCTTGGAAAAGTGGCCAAAATTCTTGGTTGATATTAATTGTATTGACTTCTGTTTAGAAATTTATAAAAGGAAATTAATGGCTATATAAACACTGACAATTGCTTAGAGTGTGCAAAACAGTGTTTTAACCAATATTAATATATTTTTATCAGTTAGCTATTGTTTCATAGCACATCGCCTTAAATCTCAGTGGTCAGTTGGGTGGTTCTTATCTGTGCTCTGTTTGATCTCAACAAGTCTTAATCATGATTCTGCAGTCAGCTGGCTGGTCAGCTGTGGCTGGTGTAGGATGGTCTGACTACCTGTTTGGTGGTTGGCTGGCTGTTCATTTGTGTAATTGTAATGGCTGGGCCAAGTTTCTTAACAACATTCATTAGGCTAGCATGGGCTACTTTACAGGGTGGCTGGACTCTAGAAAATGTGTTAAAGCAAGCAAGTGTTTCTGAAGAGTTTAGAACTGGAACACCATAACATGTTCTCAATTCTATTGGCCAAAATGGGTAATAAGGCCAGCCCATATTCAAGAGTTGGAAAAACAGAGCCCACCTCTTAATGGGAGAAAATGCAATGTAATAAATGGATGCAGAGCTGTATTAAAAAAAAATGCAACCCTTTTAAAATCAATATACCACAATATATTTTGTGCTTATTGGTATTTAGAAAGCTTTGCAGATCTAAATATACATATATATGTAGCTTTGAAGATATTAATTTGGTTCCACCATCTAGTGTTTTTCTAAGGTAAATGTATTGACCTTTGTTATAAGGGTGATGACATTAAAGCTCTTTAATTCCACTTTGAATTCTAGCCTTTTCCTATACAGAAAAAGCAATTTTCATTACAGTAAACACTTGACATTTTCTAGTAGGTATATGAACACTTTGCCAATCTCTAAATTAGTAAGCATCAGAATAGCACATAAAAAAATCCTAAAGTGACTTTTATACTGTAACATGTCATTTCTAATATACACAGTTCATAGAAAAAATTATTCTTTATTATTCCACACTTAAATTTATCAAAACTGTACATGTAACACTAAGATAAAATGAGTTATAAGGGCTAGCAACATTATATTGGCATCAGACCCTCCCATGTCTTGAAGTAAGTTCCAAGGTCACTTGGGATATGATAAAAAATAATTTCTCCAGCGTTAGTTCACCACCTTTGAGCCAAGTTATCAGTTGGAATATCCAATAGGAAGGAAATTAAACAGAACAAATCTTTTTTTTTTTTTTTTGCGGTACGCGGGCCTCTCACTGTTGTGGCCTCTCCCGTTGCGGAGCACAGGCTCCGGATGCGCAGGCCCAGCGGCCATGGCTCACAGGCCCAGCCGCTCCGCGGCATGTGGTATCCTCCTGGACCGGGGCACGAACCCGTGTCCCCTGCATCGGCAGGCGGACTCACAACCACCGCGCCACCAGGGAAGCCCAGAACAAATCTTTATATATACATTTGAATATATTTTTATATATCCTTGACAAAGGTGATTATGATGAGTGGTGGGTAGAGGGGTGTTGTGTGGGGGTCTTTTTCACTTTAAGCCAACTGAGAGGAGTTTCAAGGAATCTTATTGAAAATATCTGTTTCCTGGAGTTGTGCAAGAAAGAAATAGTCTAGATGGAGAAAGATAGAGGCAAGGAAGCCAAACATCCGACTGTGGACTTCTAAACCTAAAATAAAGCTGAACTAAGATAGGGGAGAAACACGTTAACTTAAAAGCACGTTGATCTTGGACTTCTAACCTCTAGAACTGTGAGAAAGTGAATTTCTGTTGTTTAAGTCACCAGTCTGTGGTATTTTGTTACGGCAGATATGGGTTAAAATCTATAAAGAATTAAAATTATTTTTTAACACTATAAGGAAAACTGTAAGTGCAATACTGACTTGATTAAGCATATACTATATGTCACCTAAGCCTCCTCTCTAAGTAAACTACTTCTACAGAAAGTCTAGTCATTCAAATGATTTAATTTAATACTTCAGGTGAAAATAAGAGATGGGGGGAGAGAGAGAGAGAGATGAGAGGGGAGAGAAGGGGCAGGGAGGAGGTGAGAGAGATAGTAAGAGTGCTACATGTCAAGTTGTTGAGTAGCTACACGGGTATTTGTGAACTATATATGAATGTTAAATATGAAAATATTGATGATATGCTATATCTGATATATTGATGTATATTTAGGCAATTAAGTCGTCTTGTTTCTTTGTCTTCTACATAATTACAAATGATTTAATGTCTGAATTTTCTAAAGACTGTTCCTAAACTACATGGCTTAAAACATATCTCAGTATTTTACGTGAGAGGATGTTCACTGAAAAAAACAGCTAAAATTGTTGATGCTCTAGCTGGCTGCATATGCTACTTGCCAGATGTTTATGCAGCTGAAATTCCCAGGAGTACTATAACGTAGTCTGGAACGTCTGGAGAATTATAGAAAGAACTTTAAGTTCCATTGTAAATTGTGATGAATAAAATTAGTAAGTAACAACACTTTAACTTATTATTTCCAACATTATGTATGTCACAATTGTTTACCAGTAATAGAAATCACCTGGTCAAACTATACTTACATATATTACATTTTATAATTATTTCCCAGTAACAAAAAATCATTTAAACTTTTATTAGATGTAGGTAAGTGTGTGTGAATGAAGGCTATGTGAAATATTCCTAAAAATTCATAATCCCTCTGTGTCAAATTTAACATCTACATATTTCTCTGTGTATTTACAATTCATATTCTGTGTATCATATGACACCTCAAGTTTGGGTAAAATTATAACGTATTATCTTAAATATATGACAAACCCTTTAATATATTTGATTGCTATGATATTCTTGTGATCAATGAGACTGACTACATAATTTGTCACAATCTTCTAACAGTAACTATTCAACTTATCACCAGTCTAGAGTACCGAGGTATTACCTATCATTGCCAATAGTATACGATGCCCCAAGCTAATGATGTGAATGAAATATATATAGCTTTACTCCTTCTCTAATTTAGTGTTTAGTTTCACATCAAATACATTTCCAAATCACCAATGCCTCCTCCATCAGCCCAAATGGCTCTCTCTCTTGAATCATCCACCTACGCTACCCCCAAATTTACCATTACACACTATGATAAAACTAAGGTAAATACTCCATTGGCTCCATTGACAGGAAGGATTTGATTTTACTGGACACAGAAAAAAATGAGATAAATACAATTTTTTAATATGTGAAAATGCAAGATCATACATGTATAACCTCTATAACATTGTGTAGTTGGTGAAATATAAGAGGCACCACAAACTCTCAGAAGTGAGTAATATTAATCAATTTTTTTCACTTCCCAAAGTAATAAAGTTAGAGATATTACATTATAAAAGGTTTAATTTAGGATGTTATAATATTTTGTCACTGATTTGAATTTTTTAAAACATAATAATGATTAACTTTATATTTTAAAATGTTATTCCTGGGATAAGAATACACATATATAAAGAAATAGGACATTGAAAATACTAATCCAATATTATTACTTTCCCAATATGTAGATAATAAAACTGACCTCAGAGAATGTATCAGTTCCTAATTCTAGCAGAATAAAACAGCAAGACCAAATCTGGAAGAGTAATGTTCAGTGTAAAGGTAGGTTAATCTCTAATTAAGCTATTACATACAGATTGTTCCTACTTTTCAAAATCTCACTATAACCATCCTATTCCATGTTACCATCACTTCTTGCTTGAATTATTGCATAGCTTCCTGCTTATACTTCTCATTTCTGCTCTTTCCCTCAATAAATTCCATTCTGCAGCCATATTTGTCCTTTTAAAACAAAGCTAATCATGGAACTCTACCATTCAAAATATTCCAATGGACAGACTATTACATTCATGTTAGTCTTGGTAATTTTAGCTACCTTACTTGCTGAGAGTTAGAAATAAAGCCATACAAAACAGTTTTACTAAAAAAAAATTTGAATCTATCAGAGTATATTAAGGAAATTAAGAGTTCTAGGAACAAGATCTGAGAGAAGAAAGAAACTCAAAAGGGTGATACTAACATTTCACATTAACATTTGAAGTCACTCTATGAAGTCATGTGTAGATTCCAAAAATGACTGATAAGACACTATAAAACTGACAGAAGCTTTTGGCAGATTCATGGGCTCACATGAATAAAATTAGATTTCAAAGCCCACCAAGAAATAGTAGTCCAGGTAAAACTCCCAGGTGTTATGTTGGAAACCAGATGCAGAAACCATAGGAACAAGAATAAATTGGAAAACTTTCGGCCCTCAAATGGCCCTAAGAAACTCTTTAATAACATTAAAGTGGTAAGGAAATATTATTGTCCCTAGCAGATAAGGAAATATTATTGTCCCTAGCAGAGTTTCTAGTCAACAGGAAAAAAAAAAAAAAAAAAAACCTGAACAGAGATCAAATCATTCAGATTTTTATAATGTTTCTAAATTGTTTAATATACGATTTCTGCCACTCATACAAAAATAACTAGTCGTAAAGGGGAAAAAAGACAACAATGTGAACAAAATCCAACAGAAACTGAAGATAGTAGAAACAGACCCACAAGAGATCCAGGTAATGAAGTTATAAAACATAGACAAAAAAAGCCTCTTATAGTTAATATTTTTCAAGCACTAAAAGACAAGATAAAGAATTCAGCAAATTGGAATTTTTAATAAGCAGTTTGGAAATTATATAAATAAAAATATAATAACTGAAATTAAGAATTCTATTGATGGTTTCAACAGATTTTACACATCTGAAGTAAGAACTGGAGTATAGACTACAAAACACATACACACACACACACACACACATATACACACAAAGAAACATGAAAACAACAAAGGATGGATAATTTAAAATGTCTAAGAAACTACAGGAGATGGTATGAAGTCATAGCATGTGTATAACTGGAGTCTGAGAAAAACAGAAAAAAGAAATTTGGTAGAAACAATATTTAAAATGATAATGATGAGAAGTCTGCAAAGAATAACACTTGCACAAAGACACACACCACTGCCAAGCAACTAAACACCAAATCTGTATAAAATTTGTAAAGAAATAATTTTTTAAAGACATTAAAAAATAAATCTTGCTACATACCATAAACAATGCAAACCTCTAGGGAATGAAATAACATCTTCAAAGTTGAAAACTAGAATTCTATACCCAGCAAACATACTTCCTCAAAATAAAAAGTGAAGTAAAGACATTATCAGAGGAAACAAAACAAAACAAAAATCTGTGAGATCAACACTACGGAAATATCAAAATCTGTCTTTCAAGATAAAGGAAAAAGAGTATCTGGAGCTTCAGGAAGAAATAAACAACAAGAGAGGACAAATATGTGGATAAATCTAAATCTACACAATATAACTATAAAAACAATAATAATTATGTTATAAAAACTGACCATATAAAATAGTAATGTTATGAATATATAACTTCAAATTGCTATAAGTTTTTAAAAACTTATGAATATTGACTATATAAACACTAATACTTATGCTGGTAAAATGCTACCAAAGTTGCAGCTGGGAAAGTGGATTTAAGGTTTCAAAGAACAATGAATTGTATGGGGAGTGATGAAAGTACTAATTAACATTAGATACTAAGAAGTAAAGCATCCACAACAAAATTTCTAGAAAATTCACTACAATTCTATTAAGTAATGTATAACTATTAAGTTAATAGATGGTAATAAATTCAATAATAAACAACACCAATCAAGTCAAAAGAAGGAAAAAAAAACAGTAATGTAGAACAGGAAGAAAAAATAGAAAGCAAAAGATAACATCATAGGTTAAAAATAAATATAACATCCTAGGAGACCTTTCCCTTTTCTGCCCCCGCCCCATACACGTATATAGCACCTGGTAAAGTCTGAAGGGAGAGAAGAACTAAGAGAAGCCCTAGCAGAAGTCAAGTTATTGAACTGATCATTCGGTAGATGTTCCCTGAGGCTGGGGAAAGGCAAGAGAGTTTAGAGATATTGTGTCCAAATGGACAAGGTCCATTATGTCCAAGGTCCACTGGCCCTGTAGAAGGTTAAAAGCAGGGCAAGAAAACAGTAACAACAGTGGCATGTTCTTAAATCCCAAACCTACTGAAGGGAAGTTTGTGATTCTGTTCTCAAACGATTTTAAGACCACAGTGAATTGATCTAAATGAAGCAAAAGGAAAGTCTTGCCCAATGGGAAGAGATTCAACAGATTCAAATCACCATCCCAGTCTACTAATGACCTGAAAGAAGACACAGACCCCAAGATCCTTTGTGGGGAATAAGTTGTGTTTCCTTCAGTCTTCAGTGTTTTTTGGTGTTTTTGTTTATTTTTGTTTTGTTTTGTTTTAACACACAATGTCAACCATTCAATCAAAATATAAGATATGTGGAAAAGTGAGAATATATTACCCATTGACAAGAGAGGGACCAAAAAACAAGACAAAACCTGCAAATGGCTCAGATGTTTGAATGATCAATTATGGAACTTAAAGTAGGTCTAATAAATAGGTTTCCACCTTGTAGGATAGGTGGAAAACATGGTTTAACAGATGGAAAATTTCAGTTGCGAGATAGAAATTATTAAAAAATTCAAAATAATAGAAGTGAAAAATGAGCTGAGATATAAATATTTTAATTGACTTCTCAGTAGACTGTACTCACCAAAGAAAAGAATTAGTGTATTACAGACAAGTCAACAGAAAATTTCCAAACTAAAATACAAATTAGAAAAAGGATGACAAGAGGGAAAAGAGCATACAAAATCTGTGAAATATTACCAGACATTTTAAAATATGTGTAATTAGAGTTCTACAAGAAGAGAAAATGGAGCAAAATAGATTGTTGAAGACATAATTAATGATCAATGATTTTTCAAAAGCAAGGAAAAACACTGACCTACAGGTCCACAAAGCTTAGCAAAACTTTTAAATCTTAGTCTCTAAATTTTATCATGAATGCTTTTTTATTACATAATATTAATTAGAACCTTTAGCACTCCCCATATAATTCATGGACCTAAGAACACTTAAATCCAATTACTCACTTCCTGACCTCTGCAGCATTTTAAAAGTATAAGTATTATTATTGTCCCATAGAGTTAATATTCACAACATAATTATGGTAAACAGTAAATATTAAACAATGTAATCTTTTTATATAGCCACATCAGTTTTATACTCAGTATAAATATTCATAATATATTGTTGTTTTACAGAATCAATAATAATAACTGTTATATTATGAATTAAATATAAATTTAGATTTACCCACGTTTGCCTTCTTTGTTTTACATTTCTTCCTAAAACTCTGGATAACATTTGAAATAATATTTCTTCATTCTGAAAATCAGCTTTTAGTATTTCCTTTGGTTCTGGTCTGTTTTTGACAGTCTCACAGCATTTTTTGTAGCTTCTTTGTTTGTTTTCTGCTAATACCTTTATTTCATTTTTATTTTTGAAGGGTATTATTGCTGGGTAGAGAATTATACGTTGACACCTTGATATTATTCCAAGAAGAAACAATAGGTTCTAATAGCTGGTAAATGTTGTTACTGTTATTAATAATATTTACTGCACCTGAATTTTTGCCTGAATTTGCTTACTGGCATATGTGGAGTTTGGGTTTCTCCCAAATCACTTCCTTACTCTCTGATTTATTTTTTTTTTACTCTTCTATCTTCCTTTTTAATACTTATGTGTTCATTTTTGTGTGTACTCAAAACCACATAAATGTACCATCTTAACAATTTTAAATGTAAAATGTAATTCTATTATCCATATGCACATTGTTGTGCAACAGATCTCTAGAAGTTTTTAATCATGCTAAATTGAAACTCCATACCCATTGAATGGCAACTCCCCTTTTCCTCCTCCCTCCTTACCCTGGCAACCAACAATCTGCTTTCAGTTTATAAGTGTGACTACTTTAGATACATCATATAAGTGCAATTATACAATATTTATTACACTTAGCATACTATCCTCCTAGCTCATCCATGTTGCAGCATATAATAAGATTTAATTACTTTTCAAGGCTGAATAATATTTCACTGTATGTATATACCACATTTTCTTTATCCATTCATCTGTTGATAGATATTTAGATTGCTTCCACCTCTTGGCTACTGTGAATGATGCTGCAATGAGCATGAATGTGCAAATATCCCATTGAAGTCCTATTTTTCAATTCTCTTGAATACATACCCAAACATGAATTGCTAGATCATGTTAATTTTCTTTTTAACTTTTTGTGCAGCTTCCACACTGTTTTCCATAATGACTGAATCATTTATAGTCTCATCAACAGTGTATAAGGGTTCCAATTTCTTCACATCTTTACCAACACATTTTTTTTTGTTTTGGTTTTATTTATTTATTGATGGATGGATGGATGGATGGATGGATGGGGGCCATCCTCACAGGTGTCAGGTGATATCTTATTATGGTTTTGATTTGCATTTCCCTGATGATTGCTGAGGCATCTTTTCATAAGCTTGTTGCCCATTTGTATATCTTCACTGGAGAAACATCTATTCAATTCCTTTGCACATTTTAAAATTAGACTCTTTTTTTGTTGTCATTGAATTATAGCTCTTCATATACTGCATATTAACCTCTTATCAGATATATGGCTGCAAATATTTAATCCCATTCCATAGGCTGCCCCTTCACTTTGTTATTTCCTTTGCTGTGCGGAAGTTTTAAAGTTTGATGTAGTACCATTTGTCTATTTAATGCTTTTGTGTCTGTGCTTTTGATATCACATCCAAGAAATCATTTCCAACACTAATGGTATGAAGCTTTTCCCCTGTGCTTTCTTTCAGTGGTTTCAGTTTCAGGTCTTACATTTAGGTCTTTAATCCATTCTAAGTTTTGTACATGACATAGAGTAAGGGTCTAATTTTTTTTTCCTTGAGGATATTCAGTTTTCTCAGGAGTATTTGTTGAAGAGACTCTCCTACCCCTCATTCAATGGTCTTGGATCCCTTGTCAAAGACAACTTGACCATATATGTGAGGGTTTATTTCTAGAATCTCTATTCTGTTCCATCAGTCTATATGTCTGTCTTTATGCTAGAAGCATACTGTTTTGATTACTGTAGCTTTGTAATGTATTTTGAAGTTAGGAAGTGTGAGGCCTCAAACTTTATTTTTCTTTCTCAAGATTGTTTTGGCTTTTGGGGGTCTTTTGAGATTCCATATGATTTATTGGATTTTTTTTTCTATTTATACAAAAATGCTACTGGGATTCAATAGTGATTTATTGAATATGTAGAACACTTTGGAAAGCATGGACATTAGAGCAATATTAATTCTTCCAATCTGTGAACATGAGGTGTCTTTCCATTTTTCTGTGTCTTCTTTAATTTCTTTCAATAATATTTTGTTGTCAGAGTAGAGGGTTTTTTTTTTGTCTCCTGATTTGTTTATTCCTAAGTAATTTTAATGCTATTGTAAATGGGACTTTTTTCTTAATTTCCTTTTCAGATTGTTCATTGTTAGTGTATAGAAAGGCAACTGATTTTTGTGTGTTGGTTACTCTCCTGATTATTATCCATCATTATTCTCATGAATACCCTGTGATTTACTGACTTTAGCATCTTCCTAGTGGCATTTATATCTTTAAAAGTCCAGGGCTTCCCTGGTGGCGCAGTGGTTGAGAGTCTGCCTGCCGATGCAGGGGACATGGGTTTGTGCCCTGGTCCAGGAAGATCCCACTTGCCACCGAGCGGCTGGGCCCGTGAGCCATGGCCGCTGAGCCTGCGCATCCGGAGCCTGTGCTCCGCAACGGGAGAGGCCACAAGAGTGAGAGGCCATTGTACCGCAAAAAAAAAAAAAAAAAAAAAAAGTCCAGTAAACGACCTGAGGTGGTGCCCAAATTATTAGCTGTTTCATCAAGAATTCCATTTTGAATAGACCTTTTTAGGAGTTGAATCCTTCCCTTTGGTGCCTTCTTGTGAAAATCATTTTTAAAAGGTCAACCTATAGATGCCACCACCACTTCACATGAAGTTAGAAATTCAAAGAACTAATTGCTTTTATGTTCTTAGAAATAAGCAGGTATGTAAAAAAACTTTGAGCAATGTCTATAAATGACTTCTCTCCCAAGTCCCAGGTTGCCATGAAATGCAAAATTGTATCTATTTCCACTTCTCTAAAGCCATTAGATTACGATGATTCCTTGTTTATCAGCTTCCCTAGATTCCTGTGATAAATTTATCAGAGTGATATTTTTTTTTAGCTCCATGTAAATTCTACTCTCCGCATTAAATAAAATTCTAAGGCAGCAGAAGTCTGTGTTCCTTTCAAAAACCACTGTTTGTCTTTTGAAGATAATTTCTCCAGAACAGTCTATTCCAGTGATAATCCAATAGTAAGTAAGTAGTAAGTCAGTCTAAATGCCCTGTGAGGACAGTACAATATAACACGCATTTCCTTTTTGGCCAAGGATTCTAATTCTGTTTCATTGCCTACAGCTACTTTTCCCTGTTTTTACTATTTACTTTTTCAAACTTGCAGAGAATTGTGATTAAAATGATCTCTGCTAATTTGCAAGGATTCTATCCCTGTAACTACAATTATTCCAAAACATAATGCTTTGGAAGGAAAGTGCACATTATGTTTACTTGGGAATATATTTACCCAGAAGTTATAGTCTGTGTGACTTAATGGGAAGGGAATCTGCACAAAAATACACATCCCTGAACTTATACCCCAGAACTGCCACATATTAACTATGTGCCTTGAACAAATTAATTTTCTCATGGAGATATGTCTATCTCAACAGCATATGTAAAATGTTCAACAGTAGCAACTGTCATTAGATTGGCTAAGGCTGTCTTTCTGGTTCCACCTCTTAGTTCTATATCCTCATCTCTAAGCCACTCAACCTCTCAGAGGCTCAGTTTCTAAACTGTGGAAAAGGTGTAACCCCTGCCCGTTCAAAACCCACACAACTGATGTTCACGTCAAATGATATAAAAACACATGAGATCAGTTTGTAAATTGAAAAACTACCATATTAATTGATGAGCAACATAATGTGTTATGATGAGATGATAATGATTATGATCATGATCACAATGAAACAATATCCCGAGGAAAATTGCTGATAGCTTCTTTTCTGTTGTATTTGAAAGAAATATTACTGCAGATATAGTTCCCATATTATAATTACCACTAGCAGGGTGAGTTCAAGTGCAAATTACTGCAATTATTATGCACTTTCATGTTATTAAGGCCAAAATAATTGTAACTAAGTGTTTATTTAATCAGACAAAGGGAAAAAATACTCTGAGGCAAACACCTCCTTAAACGATTGGCAATTTTAAAATTAAATTATAAAATAATCAAGAAACTGTATACAGGATATGATCAAATTAATTGTTAATAAAGATTAAGCACAAAGTAGATGGCATTTGAAAAATCCCGTATTTTTCAGAATAATCTGGATAATGTCATATAGTTAAATGTCTCTTAGTTCAACGTGATAGACCTGGAATAAAATAATTCATATAGTTCCTTCACATGCCTCAAGTTGGATGTTTGTCCAAAAAAAAATCCTAAAATATGTGGAATCAGAAAATTATAAATCCTGTGCTACTTAACTGAACGTTTGTTATAAATTAGAATTAAAGCTGCTTTTAGAAGTTGTCAGTAATAATATCTGGAAAGAATGGGAAGCAGATGACCCATGTTCTTCAGGAAGACATGCCTTGAGCTACAATTTACATTCTGTTAGGCAGTAAAGAAAATGTTAGCCAAGATTTATAAATTAATTCTATACCTTGACAACATAAATTTCAATTTCTGTTTAAAGTGCTTTGCGGAGGAGAACTAAGAGTTTTCTCATGATACTGAAATTTTTGTATTGAGTGAAAATTTGAGAATACACTGAATTTATTACAGGAATATATATTGCTTAGAATTTTTAAAAAGTATATATAGTGGTTTGTAAACTACAACAACCATCATCAGAGCATCATTTTATCCAATAACCCTAGTGATAACCAACTTATTAAATAATCATTGACTGGGCTCTAAGTAACCAAGTTGTACAAAATGACTATGCAGATGCTCTGAAAACTAAGAAAAGCATGAACATCTCCTTTTTCTGAATGTGTTTTCAAAGTAAAAATAGTGTCTTAAGAAATTAACTTTAATAAGGATGTAGAGTCACAATTTGTTTCAACAAAGCTAGGTTGCCTTTTTCTAGAAAAACTATTATAATTGGTTTAAAATTTTCAGTCATTATGCTGAAGAACACATGGAGTTATTTACAGCTGATTGTAAGCTTTTATGGTACGCTGTGCATTCTAATTGTTTTTCTTTTCCCCACATAGATAAAAATACAATAAAATCCATTGAACTCTTCTATGAAGTTAAGGATAATCTGAAAATTTTCCAACAAAAATCAGTATACAGAATATCAAAAATATTTACTTTATTTTTATTTACTTATTTATTTATTTATTTTTGGCGGTACGCGGGCCTCTCACTGTTGTGGCCTCTCCCGTTGCGGAGCACAAGCTCCGGATGCGCAGGCTCAGCGGTTATGGGCCCAGCCGCTCCGTGGCATGTGGGATCTTCCCAGACCGGGGCACGAACCCGTGTCCCCTGCATCGGAAGGCAGACTCTCAACCACTGCGCCACCAGGGAAGCCCTATTTCTACTTTTTTTAACATCTTTATTGGAGTATAATTGCTTTACAATGGTATGGTACTTTCTGCTTTATAACAAAGTGAATCAGTTATACATATACATATGTCCCCATATCTCTTCCCTCTTGCGTCTCCCTCCCTCCCACTCTGCCTATCCCACCTCTCTAGGTGGTCACAAAGCACCGAGCTGCTCTTCCTGCATTATTCGGCTGCTTCTCACTAGCTATCTATTTTACGTTTGGTAGAGTATGTATGTCCATGTCACTCTCTCACTTTGTCCCAGCTTACCCTTCCCCCTCCCCATATCCTCAAGTCCATTCTCTAGTAAGTCTGCGTCTTTATTCCCGTCTTGTCTCTAGGTTTTTCATGACCTAGATTATTTTTCTAGGTTCTTTATGACCTATATTTTTTTCAGATTCCATATATATGTGTCAGCATATGGTATTTGTTTTTCTCTTTATGACTTACTTCACTCTGTATGACAGACTCTAGGTCCATCTACCTCACTACAAATAACTCAATTTTGTTTCTTTTTATGGCTGAGTAATATTCCACTGTATGTACGTGCCACAACTTCTTTATCCGTTCCTTCCATGTCCTGGCTATTGTAAATAAAGCTGCAATGAACATTTTGGTACATGACTCTTTCTGAATTATGGTTTTCTCAGGGTATATGCCCAGTAGTGGGATTGCTGGGTCATATGATAGTTCTATTTTTAGTTTTTTTAGGGAACCTCCATACTGGTCTCCATAGTGGCTGTATCAATTTACATTCCCACCAATAGTGCAAGAGGGTTCCCTTTTCTCCACACCCTCTCCAGTAATTATTGTTTGTAGATTTTTTGATGATGGCCGTTCTGACTGGTGTGAGATAATATCTCATTGTAGTTTTGATGTGCATTTCTCTAATGATTAATGATGTTGAGCATTCTTTCATGTATTTGTTGGCAATCTGTATATCTTCTTTGGAGAAATGTCTATTTAGGTCTTCTGCCCATTTTTGGATTGGGTTGTTTGTGTTTTAGATATTGAGCTGCATGAGCTGTTTTTGTATTTTGGAGATTAATCCTTTGTCCAATGATTCATTTGCAAATGTTTTCTCCCACTCTGAGGGTTGTCTTTTTGTCTTGTCTACGGTTTCCTTTCCTGTGCAAACGCTTTTAAGTTTCATTAAGTCCCATTTGTTTATTTTTGTTTTTATTTCCATTTCTCTAGGACGTGGGTCAAAAAGGATCTTGCTGTGATTTATGTCATAGAGTGTTCTGCCTATGTTTTCCTCTACGAGTTTGATAGTGTCTGGCCTTACATTTAGGTCTTTAATCCATTTTGAGTTTATTTTTGTGTATGGTGTTAGGCAGTGTTCTAATTTCATTCTTTTACATGTAGCTGTCCAGTTTTCCCAGCACCACTTATTGAAGAGGCTCTCTTTTCTCCATTGTATATTCTTGCCTCCTTTATCAAGATAAGGCAACCATATGTGTGTGGGTTTATCTCTGGACTTTCTATCCTGTTCCATGGATCTATATTTCTGTTTTTGTGCCAGTACCATACTAACTTGATTACTGTAGCTTTGTAGTATAGTCTGAAGTCAGGGAGCCTGATTCCTCCAGCTCCGTTTTCTTTCTCAAGATTGCTTTGGCTATACGGGGTCTTTTGTGTTTCCCAACAAATTGTGAAATATTTTCTTCTAGTTCTGTGAAAAATGCCAGTGGTAGTTTTTTTTTTTTCTCGTTACGTGGGCCTCACACTGTTGTGGCCTCTCCCGTTGCGGAGCACAGGCTCCGGATGCGCAGGCTCAGCGGCCATGGCTCATGGGCCCAGCTGCTCCACAGCATGTGGGATCCTCCCGGACCGGCGTACGAACCTGTGTCCCCTGCATCGGCAGGTGGACTCTCAACCACTGCACCACCAGGGAAGCCCCTGCCAGTGGTAGTTTGATAGGGATTGCATTGAATCTGTAGATTGCTTTGGGTAGTACAGTCATTTTCACAATATTGATTCTTCCAAGAACATGGTATATCTCTCCATCTATTTGTATCATTTTTAATTTCTTTCATCAGTGTCTTATAGTTTTCTGCATACAGGTCTTTTGTCTCCTTAGGTAGGTTTATTCCTAGATATTTTATTCTTTTTGTTGCAATGGTAAATGGGAGTGTTTTCTTAATTTCACTTTCAGATTTTTCATCATTAGTGTATAGGAATGCAAGAGACTTCTGTACATGAATTTTGTATCCTGCTACTTTACCAAATTCATTGATTAGCTCTAGTAGTTTTCTGGTAGCATCTTTAGGATTCTCTATGTACAGTATCATTTCATCTGCAAACAGTGACAGCTTTACTTCTTCTTTTCTGATTTGGATTCCTTTTATTTTTTTTTCTTCTCTGAATGTTGTGGCTAAAACTTCCAAAATTATGTTGAGTAATAGTGGTGAGAGTGGGCAACCTTGTCTTGTTCTTGATCTTAGTGGAGATGGTTGCAGTTTTTCACCATTGAGGACAATTTTGGCTGTGGATTTGTCATATATGGCCTTTATTATGTTGAGTAAAGTTCGCTCTATGCCTACTTTCTGGAGGGTTTTTATCATAAATGGGTGTGGAATTTTGTCAAAAGCTTTCTCTGCATCAATTGAGATGATCATATGGTTTTTCTCCTTCAGTTTGTTAATATGATGTATCACATTGACTGATTTGTGTATACTGAAGAATCCTTGCATTCCTGGAATAAACCCCACTTGATCATGGTGTATGATCATTTTAATGTGCTGTTGGATTCTGTTTGCTAATATTTTGTTGAGGATATTTGCATCTATGTTCATCAGTGATATTGGCCTGTAGTTTTCTTTCTTTGTGACATCTTTGTCTGGCTTTGGTATCAGGGTGATGGTGGCCTCGTAGAATGAGTTTGGGAGTGTTCCTCCCTCTGCTATATTTTGGAAGAGTTTGAGAAGGATAGGTTTTAGCTCTTCTCTAAATGTTTGATAGAATTCACCTGTGAAGCCACCTGGTCCCGGGCTTTTGTTTGTTGGAAGATTTTTAATCACAGTTTCAATTTCAGTGCTTGTGATTGGTCTGTTCATATTTTCTATTTCTTCCTGGTTCAGTCTCAGAAGGCTGTGCGTTTCTAAGAATTTGTCCATTTCTTCCAGGTTGTCCATTTTATTGGCACAGAATATCAAAAATAGAGTACTGAAATCTGATGGAAAGTGCAGAATCCTTAGAAGATAGAGAATTATATGAAACCAAATGTCTATTTCATTTAGTTCCTGAACTTAAATGTTAGCATTACTATTCTACAGTTGTGACAAAGATATGTGATCCATAAACATGGTCCATGTTAAGTGAAGCTCATTCACATGTAAGTGTGGGAACTGATACACCCATATAAATATCATCTGAATATGCATATGCCTTTCATTTGTCTTTACAGTATTCCTTTTAATAAAGATCACATTTTATTATTTTTTGAAATGAAAAGTAGACAAAAAAGTTGACCCAAATACACTGTAAATACAATACTGTGTGACAATGAAGACTATTAGAATCTTACTTTTAACCTAAGTTTCATAAAAATGATTCAGAAAATATCCCTGAAAATGATAAAATCATCACAAGGAATTGAGTCATAGTTACTTTTGTTGTCTCACAGAAAAAAAAATGCCTTTAGAAGGCAGTATCCTACACTCCATTAAGAACACTATCTATGAAATTAGATATAACCTGGTTTAAACCATTTGTTGTATGAGTTTGAGCAAATCAACAATATAGCTTGATTTTCGGTTCTTATCTAACAAATGAGGACATAAATGCCATAATGTATGTAAAAAACTTTGAAAATTGTTTGTAATACAGTAAATAACAATTGCTGTTATTTTCTGCAGCATTATCAAAATAATTACCATTATAATTTTAATAGCTTGATGGTATTTAGGCTTTTCTTTCAAAGCACTATGAAAAGTAAATCAAATGCTCTGTTAGTAAATCAGATGCTCTGCTAGTCTCATCGTTATGACAAATGCATGAGAAGATTAATTTATACTGAAACAGCTACAAATCAATATATTAAAAATATACTTACTCAATAGACAAATGATGTATTAAAATGAAGGTGCTTATTTTTTCTGTAGGTCAATGTTTATGAGATGCCTGTTGTGAATTTAAAAAAATAAAACATATTCTGTAGCCTAAATAGAAATGGTTTCTTTTAATGACAATAAATAGATTTTATGTTACAAAGAAAAAAATATAACTTGGATTATCAAGTACCCTAGCTCACATCAAAGAGGTTATGAAACTAGAAAATGTTGAGAAGTATGAATATCCTTATAACTCATCACTTTTAAGTTACTTTCCATGCATTGATAGCAACCAGATGATCATACTAGTATACAATTTAATATCAAGGGACACTACTGCATATTAGGCAAAGCAAAAAAGAATAATAGAGCAATACCTTCCTTATTTGGAATGCATCCAGAAAGAATTTAAAATTGACTTTTAACTGTGAAATTATAAATTACTAAGTCTATACGCTAAAATGTATGTAATTTAATTATATGCACATTCACTGGTCTTCATTAAGAGACACTTATTCTTATAAATAAAATTATATTTGGTTACGGTATTATCACTACTGAATAAATTGTCATAATTTACTCCAATATTATATGCTGCATTGAAAATGACTTCAAATGGCTAAATATCTGCAAAAATCAGTCACTCAACTTAAAAATGCACAGGCTTAGTTATGAAAAAGGTATTAGAGCACATAACAGGAATTGATATTTATAATAATGACCTTAACTTATTCAAAAGGTCAAGTTACATTTAGTATGCTAGGCTGAAAAATAGGAAGAAATGTACAGTACATCATCAAAGAAATTCCATCCAAAATAGTCAAAACCCAGGAGGTTTTTACTTAAAGATATCACACACTCCATGATTTGGAAATACTATCAAGAATGATTTGTTAACTAAGAATTTTGGAAAAGTAAAATGTAGCCCTATCTGAATAACAAATGCAATACTTAAACTTAAGTAATACATATAATAATAAATAAAGACAAGACGAAATAGAGGGTAAATATGTGTGGTAGACAGAATTATTTATATAAATATTTGCTTCCCTTTAGTTGTAAAATATATCCACAACCGTGCCACAGACTTACATGGGATAGAAAATTCTTTCCCACCAATTGACTTTGGTCTTGCCCATGTGTCTTGCTTTGGTCAATGGGATATTGGCAGACATGAGGCAAACAGAGACCTGAAATATACTTGTGCAGTTGGGCTTCCCAGATTTTGGCTCTGCTACCAGCATAAAAACATGCTCTGTGAAAAAGCTGCTCCATCAGCCTGGGTCTCAGATTTGTAACATGTAAAGTTGCTGCCAACCCACAACTCTGGATCCTGAAGCAGAGCCGTTTCAGTTGACCCAGAGACATGCAACATTAAACAAAGCCCTCTCAGCTGACTTACAGATCAATGAGTATAAGAATAAATGCTTGATACAAACTACCTTGGCATTGTTAAGCAAAAGATAACAGAAAAGAATAGCAAAAAATCAAAGATTCACCTTAAATGAATCATTTCCCTTTCTCATGGGAGTTTGTCTTCTTCTTAGGAATTGGGAAAGGAGGTGGTAGTTCATGTCTCTCTGTTTTCTAGAGACTACCATGGATTCTTCAAACATCAACAAAATGAGGAAGACATTATGGCTGGAGCAAACAGAAACTATTAAGACCATTGGCTTATCTTCAAGGATTCCAACAATCGCTTGTAAATGAATTAATTCTTTTTTATAGCCTCAGTGAAGACTACTGAAAAATGGTCATTCTTTTCAAGTAAGGCACATTTATATAATCTTTTTGACTACCTGTAGCTGATACCCAGTTAACTCAGTTAATTTTTTAAATGAAAATAAGACAAGGAAGTACTTATAATAGTAGGAACTCACTAGAATTCAGAGCCTTTTGCTTTGCAATTTTAAATAACTTTTCTTCATAGATCAGAGTGGAATAGAAACAGACTTAATATAAGTGTCAGAGAGAAGAATGATGAGGCAACTTGTTTTACGTCACAGAAAGCATATAGCTTTATCAAGTTGTTGAGATATATTTTCAGTCATACTAGTAACTAGCATTTGGTCTTTGAATTTTAAGCCTATGAAGTGACATGAAAACTGTCAATATCCTTAAATTCTTAATAGATTAAGAGTGATACAAATGCTGAGAAAAACAGTATACATATAATAATTTTACAAATGAGGAAATAGAAGCTTAGAGAAGTTAAAAACTTAGACCTGGTAATGAGCCCAGAATTCCAGCTCAGATCATCTGATTCCAATGCCTAATCTCTTAACCAAAACATCGTACCACTGAATAGTTTCTATTTTTACCTCCAATATGATATTGTTGGATAGGAAACAAAGAAACAAAAACAAAATACACAACAGATGACCAACTATGTACTCCGATTCAGTCTCAAGGATACCTCATAGGATTAGTGAGGAAAACTGTATTTTCCTCCTTTTGTAAATGCAGTAACTAAAATAGAAAAAGTTAGGAAGCTTGAGTAGAACTACACATCTCTGAAATAGCATATTTTTCAAAACTAGTCATATACTTTTCAGTATTGGAATTCAGTCATTAGATTTCACCTAACCTAGTAATTTAGAGATGGACCTAGAGACAGTCAGAGAAAAGACCTATAAGATGCACCTGAGGCACAGTAACCAACCACTAGAGCATGAGACCTGGTAAACCTCCACCATGGAATTAAATACCAATCCTCCCTGACAAGGAAAAGGTAGAAAGTGAAACAACTGATGTGTCTCCAGAACTACCTTGCCCTCTAATCCTCTCTTTTCCAACTGTCTTTTAATATATGGTGGCATCATGAGTAAGACCAATGTTGATAAAATGTTTCCTCTGCTTAAAAAATAAGTTGGGTTTTTGTAATCAACGTATACCCTTTAATCTTATAATTGATAAAGTTAAAATAAAATGAACATGTGCTCTTTCCAGGACTCATGGTCTAGCAAAAGTTAATAGGTCCTTAGAATTAATATGGACCTTTCTTGAACAAAATCACTATTAGAGCTCACCTCATCATTTCACCTGTATATAAATTCAAGTGTGATTCTAATTATGTTTACAGAGTTTAAGTTTATTTTTATAAAATACAGAGATCCCTTCTCAGTGTTATGATCTTTATTTTTTGAGAAATAATAATCAGTAACATATACACTATATATCCCTGCTTAATTCTTTTTTTTTTTTTTTTTTTTTTACGGTACGTGGGCCTCTCACTGTTGTGGCCTCTCCCGTTGCGGAGCACAGGCTCCGGACGCGCAGGCTCAGCAGCCACGGCTCATGGGCCCAGCTGCTCCGTGGCATGCAGGATCTTCCCGGACTGGGGCACGAACCCGTGTCCCCTGCATCAGCAGGCAGACTCTCAACCACTGCGCCACCAGGGAAGCCCCCCATGCTTAATTCTTTTTTTCTGCTAAAAGGATACACATATGTGACACTAACACAAATGTTTCTCTAGAATTTCATATTCTGAAAATAGAAATGTTAACTGATATTAGAAATAAACCTTCAAAAGCAATAAAAAATGAAGGAAATGACCAAAATATTAGATTTTAACAAATGATTTTTCTTCTCTAAACTCCTCTTCCTCCTTCCTCCCCCCCACTTCTGTCCATCAATACAGCATTAACAGTCTATGAATATAAATTCTGTCATGCTGTCAATATTATATTTACTAAGATACTACCAAATGCCAGTAAATTGTTTAAAGTAATCCAAAGACTTAAAAAGAAAAAAAAAAAACTTAAAATATTTATCTTCAAAATGCATGCAATATACAGTTAGCTAGAAGTTGTACACATTGAGCCAACCATATCATTGTAAAATATTCAAACATATGGAAGAAAATTTTATCCAGGGCCTCTGAAATATTTCTTTGTTAAACAACTCTTCCATAATGGTCACAAAGAAACAATGTAAACTATTAATATTTTAAGTGAGTTGATAAATACAAAATAATTTGGAAGAATTCAAAAAAAGAAATGATATCAACAATCAAATGTTTCAGGTGAACTAAGAGAGAAATTGCACTGTAACTGTTTCAAGAATTTGTTCTTATGAATAAAGACAGAGTTGTCTGGGACAATTTTTGTGGGCAGATGAATAATTCTGAATAAAACATTTCCAAGTACTGTCAGAAGCCACCTATAGCTTTAAAAAGGAGTTATCACCTTAGCTCTAAATAAATTTACGCCTAACATTAAAGTGAAATAAAGCAATCAGATAACCTACTACAGCATTTTAAATTTCAAATAACTATTTACTTGGAATCATTTCTCTGAAGGAAAATAAAATGATTATATGAGAGCACATTAGGATTGTCCATTTTTACAAAGCACTTTCTACTCACCCAGCCAAAGGTGTAAAGAATAATCAAAGAGTCAAATATTCTTTGGACCATGTTGTTTTTTAGAGAGCGAGGTGGTATTATTTTACTTACTCAAGGGAAATATTCAAAGTCTTAAGGTGGTCTTCACACGTATTTTTCAAGTGATATTTGGAATTAATGTTTTAAGTAGAAAAATCTCAGCCCTATAGAATGGGCACTAAATTGGAGCAATCTGGATTCTCATTTCAAATCTGTCTTTAGTTGTGCATGTTTATGCAAACACCTTAACTAGCCTTAAGATAGCTTTTCTCTCATACTAAAAAAAAAGTTTTTATTGGCGGAGTATTTTCTAAGGTAAATTTTTATACTGATTCTTTTGTTCTCTGGCTCTATGGGATTTGCCTTTTCTGGTTATTACCTGGGGATATCAATTTTACTTTAAAGACAATCATATTCATTTTAACAGACACAGAGAAGTGGGGCATGGATCTAATGTAGCCACAGAACATTTTTAAAAAAGCCAGTTTCCAGAGAATTGAGCACCCTATAGGGAAAGATGCCAGAGAGGCAATATTGCACATTTTTATTATAAGCCAAATACGTGAATAAACATTTCATTATACCTTAGCTGCTTCATTTACTCCACAATAGTTTAATAGATTCTATTCAGAAAAAAATATTGCTTGAGTAAGCATGACATTTTCTGTCCCAGAATATATAGTTGGACAATCTGGAAGACATATGAATAAAATTAACATTTGCCATAAATCAAACGTGTCTTTTATAACTGCCAGAGAAAACAAACTCCAGAAAAAAATGCTATCGTCCACCTATTGCTAAATAAAAAAATTCCAGACTAATCAGAAGAGGCATATTTTAACTATGAAAACATAGTATTTATGGCAATTAAGTTTCAAGTTTTTATTCTAAATTGTATACAAAGGATGAACTATAACTATAGATTTAAATAGTAGCTGTAATTATTCCCATGTGAATACTCAAGTGTTCAGAAATGTTATATAAATGAGCATATAAACAGAGTAAGCAGAGACATAGCTAGAAATTTAATATATCTACATTAGGTCTGTAAAAATACTACCAAATATTTATTAATGCATCAGGAGTTTCTACATACTTTTCTTTTATCATCTCATTTAATCATTACAGGAATCTTGTGTGGTAAGTTAAATTATCGTCCTAAATTTAGAAATGAGAACACTGAAGCACAGAAAGTTTAAGATATTTGCCTTAGGTCACAAAGCTAGTAGTGATAGAAATGGAATTCAGATGGAGTGGGCAAAAACAAACTTCTTACACTGTTGGTTGGACAATAAATAAATACCTTTGCTAAAAATAATCATCTGATAGAAATTGTTAAAGTAAGAATTGTCTGTAACTTTCAGTCCTGTAATATATGTCCACTCTTAAGAAATCAGATTATAATATGTAATGATACAAGTTTAAGAATGTTTAATAAAGCTGGGTTTACAACCGCAAACATAAAACTAAGCAAAACAAAATGTGTATATTGACTGTAGAGAAACGATTTGGTAAGCCATATAGTAGAATAAAACACTTCAGATGGTTAAAGGTCTTTAAAGTACTGAAAAAGCAAATACTATATGTGTGTATATATATATTATATACATATACACATGTGTATATACATACATATGTATGGTGTATAACTATGAAATATATATACACTTTTGTTTAAAATATCATGAAAAAGGTGCACATTACATCTTTAATAGAACTTATATCAAGGAGGTAATACTGTAGGAACTAGAGGAAACTTTTTCTTTAGAAACTCTCAATTAGACTATGATAGAACTTGGAAATTATTTGTCCTTATTTATAAAATAAGCCTTATCTTCCAACACAATTAAATATCAATACCACTTTGTGAGTGCCTGCTATACAGAATTATTCTAATTTCTATATGAATTAGATGTTTTAAGGAAAAAGAAAATACAGCTACTTTCATTCCGATTCTGGAAAAAATAACAATATTCTCTTCAAAGGTTACACAAATTCTTTAAAAGTCCAGGACATCCACATACAATAACAATGAAAAATGAGATGCATTTGAAGTAAGAAAATCAGGGCTATGTCTACCCTGGAGACTTCTTCAATATGAATAACCTTCTCAGGAATGCTTGGAAGGTGTGCGTTGCCTTGGGAAATATTTTCTGTGGTGTCCTTCTGTGAATGAATTATTATTTGATTAAAAATTACTATAAAATTTATATGCTCATGCAAGGCATAGTGAGGTATCAACGAAGACTTAGAATAGTATGTAGAAAAGGGATAATTATTCATTTATTTTCCAGTCAGTGCATGTGAAGGTTCTCAGTCCTGTGTTCACATAAATGACAGTCACTTAAAATCAGCATGTCCCAGTGTCATATAATACTGCACAACCTTGCAAAAGAAATACTATTCTACCCAGAAGGTCATGCATTTACCATGCTGTACTCCTAAATCCAGTGCCTGGCCATTGAAATACAAAGAGAAAAAATATAAATGATTGAGAGCATAAGAAGCATGGAGAATAAATTGTGAAGTTATACTATAGCTGTGTTTAGCTTAGCTTTGCAAATGGAGAGAACAGAAAAGGGAGAGAAAATATTTTTTAAAAAATGCCTGAGCATATTATGGAAGTGACGGAAAACATGAAACCTCCAATTCAGAAGAAACAATCCCCAAATAAAATAAATTAGAAAAGAAGAAATATCAATAGAGATATATCACAGCAAAATTGTTAAAAAAAAAAAAAAAAACTAGTAGCCAAAATCTAAATTAACATTGATTTTAGTCTAAAACATCAATGATAATGGGTAATTTGGGTGGTAAGTAAAAATACAGAATGGAAATACTAAGAAAATATTATAAAACAATAGAAAGGCAGACTAAAATTCAAATATCCTAAGTTCTAATATTTTTTGAATTAAAAATTTTGAAACTCGTTAAAATATTAAAAGAAACCATTAAAAAAGTTCAAATACACTGAATACCTGTCAATGCCATAGAGGAAGAAAACAATAGCACTTTTTTTTAATCCCGAAGAATTAGAAGGAGAAAAAGAACTTTCCTGGTGGAATTTAACTATTTAAAATGTTTAAACTGTCTCTCCAATATAAAAAAAATTTATCATAAGACTTTTATTCAAAGGGCAGCATCCCTCCTTATGGTATTGTTCTTTTCTTAATGTTGCTAGATCTTAATAACAGATTGTAAAACAGGTTGAAGTTTGTTTGCCTAATATCCTGCCTCCTTTATTCACATTGTGCCCAGCTAAAAGCCTGTATTTTTCTAGCAATTTTTCTTATAAAGAAAAAAAAATACACAAGAAAAAAGCCATTGAGCAGTGGGTCTTCCAGGAAAGCTTTATCAAGCATGCTTATGGAACTGATGTCTATATATTTGAGCCTTTTGAAATACTTGCTTTCCTTCTTTGGAGCATAGACATTATGGCAGCTAAACCATCTTATGAATGGAATCCTCATGCTTAGGATGACAGAATTGAATGATAGAAGGAATCAGGCACAAGGGTGTTTCCATGGAGTCCCATGCCAACCAGTCTTAGATTTGCCTCCTGCAGACTTTATATTTTGTGAAAGGAAAACACATCTCTACCTTGTTTAAGACACCTTCATTGTGTGTCCCCATTAATATTGTCAAATGGAGTCTTAACAGATAAATATATATTCCAGCTGTTTTTTAATTTTAAAGTTCTTATAAACTTTTATATTTAAGTTTTTGTTTTAAATTACATAATTCTTTGTGTCAGATAGATTTTAATTCTAGGTTCTGTAATTATTCTAATATGTTTTCACATCAACTTTTAATATGTCAACCAAATATGAACATTTAATTAAAAAAACAGGCCAAGGTTTTTGTGCAGAGAACTTTTAACAGTATATACATGGGCCTATTTCTGACATAAAATCTTCATATACTAATAATGTTTGGTAAATCCATGGTCATTGATATGGTGATTTTTCTGAGTATGCTTTTATTTCATTTTCACTGTTGCTATATTTTACATACTTCCATGAACAGTTAATGTTTCCTATATTCTTTTTTTTTTTTTAATGTTGAGCTTTCTTTTAATTTATTTATTTTTATTTTTGGCTGTGTTGGGTCTTCGTTTCTGTGCAAGGGCTTTCTCTAGTTGTGGGAAGCGGGGGCCACTCTTCATCGCGGTGCACAGGCCTCTCACTGTCGTGGCCTCTCTTGTTGTGGAGCACAGGCTCCAGACGCGCAGGCTCAGTAGTTGTGGCTCACAGGCCTAGTTGCTCTGCGGCATGTGGGATCTTCCCAGACCAGGGCTCGAACCCATGTCCCCTGCATTAGCAGGCAGATTCTCAACCACTGCGCCACCAGGGAAGCCCCCTATATTCTTATGAGTAATGATTATCGCATTCTCAATTACCACAATAAGCCTGCTTGTTTGCTATAAATCAACTGTCACAAATCTTAAGTATACCAGTGCATTATGTGAAGTATTTTCTCCTTCCTACCTTCCTTCTTTTCCTTCCTTGCTTCTCTTTTAAAGATGTGAAGTGTGTTTAAGTTTACTGATATGTGTAAGGGACCTATAATCACTACTTCTTGTACTGAACTAGTAAAACTATTCATATAAATGATGCATTTTATACTATCTTTATGTGCAATACGGCCCTGTTTGTATGTTACTAGCAACAGTTTTTTGTGTGATATACTGATGCACTATTTTCTTTTGAAAATTTTTAAATGACACATATTATAGACAGTACTACCACTTTAAAAAGAAATGTCTATTCTCAGTTTAAACTGAGCCAGAATATCAACCACTTATAAACATTTTGCCAGTGTCCGACCACAGAAATCTAAAAAGACAGCTAAAAGAAGTAACCTGGAACAGTCTTGTATACTAAAAATGATGCACATCCTGACATTGTACTAAAATAATTTCTATTATTATTGCATTAACCATATGGTTGATGAGAAAAAATAATTCTTAACGTATCTATGCTGATCCTCATGAAACAGCCCAATATCCTAAGAGAGTAATACCCCTGAGGACTGTACCTTTAAAGAGACTCCTTCACATCCCTCCTACACCATCCACCACCCACCATCAATTGGTCACTACTTCCTTTGGAAAATACAATCAACAATATATAATGCACTTGAGTATATAAAAATATATCATCATCTTTAAATACTAGGGTCCTGTCCATTTTCTTGGCTGAACTTTGTGCTCTGCCATTGCTTCTACCTACCCTACCTCTTTCTCATTTCTGTTTCGCCATTATTGTGGGGAAAAAAGGTATCTTTCTAAGGCTTTTCTTACCATATAACCTACCACATTGTCATTCTTAAGTCCTAGAATATACTGTAAATCCATAAATCTTAGGGTTTGCCTGGAAATTTAACACATGTGCACACACACTAAGGTATATAACAGGTGGTTAGTAGGTGTTCCGTTTTCTTTTGCTTTACAAAAAAATTTGTACATATAATAAAACCATGTTTTAATGAAAAAATTATATAATCTCTTAGAGTGGCTTATTGCACAGCAGATGTTAAATAAATATTCATTAAATGAAATAAATGAGTCATTATTTGCGTAGAAAGCCATTCTAAACTAATCAAGATATAGAATCATGAAATTTTTACAAATTCAGGATTTTTTCAGTTTTACTTAGTGTTTATCGAACACAAAATAAATAAACTTGTGATCGGTTGCTGTCCATAGGGTGATGCTACAATTGCTAGATGAGAAAAAGTTCAATTTAACACATCAGTTATTTGCAAATAAATTGTTGTTTTTATTTTATTTGATTGTTTGAAAACATTTTATCCTCTGAAGAAGTTTTAAATATTCTCCTTATAATCTTATTTGCATTATTAATCTCCAGAACTAAACCTAAGTAAACAATCAGTTTGCCCATATTCCACTTAAGGCAAGTTTAATTAGCTTTGACTGTATTCCACCATTTTCCTTTTGTCAAACTAGGGAACAGGGAATATGACTTGGTTGCTTGTGTAACAGCCTGTAATACCCCAGGGCCTTGTCACTGTTAAAAGAAACAGGCAACTGCTATTTTGTGAATATTCTATATAGAATGCATTTATTGCTTGAGAAACTACTTACAAAGTACTGGTTTGTGTGCTGAAGACTGCTAACAATCAGTCTCTCTTTTCTTTTTCCTTTGTCATATCCTTGCCTCTAATGTTTTAGTAGCATATGTTCCAAGTCATGATGTAGGAAAGTTTAGGAAAGGATTCTTGTCTTGCCATAAGTATAAAAAGTTGCCTTATAAATCTACCCAGTTTTAAGAGGTTATTGACTTAACAGAAGGGTGCAGTGTGCAAGAGTGCTAGTCAATCTAAGAAAGGCAATGGGGAGAGCTAAGTAACAAAACATACTCTAGAAGTACTTAAAAGACTAAAAAATCAAGGACTCAATCATTAAGTTTCTAAATAATTTCTTTTTCTTTTTAACAATGTAGCAGTAACTCATCAACTTCAAGGTGCTCAAATCATTTCTCCCACTGATATAAGTAAGGAAGCCAGGGCGATTCATTTAAAAAGCTAAAGGAAGACCTTTACGTACATTCTGTGAAAAACATAGTGGTCAATCCCAGACTCCCAAATGAGAATGAAAAAAGGTTACAACTGACTGATTAAAGCATCATTCCTCTCATTTTTAAAAAAAGCACTGAAATAAATAACAAATCCTCAAATCATGAAATCAACTACGCTCTTGTTTCCTGACTTTCTGAATATGCCTTCCTTGATTTTTCCACATTTAATATAAAGAAACAACAACAGGGCCTCCCTGGTGGCACAGTGGTTAAGAATCCGCCTGCCAATGTAGGATACACAGGTTCAAGCCCTGGTCAGGGAAGATCCCACATGCTGCGGAGCAACTAAACTCGTGCACCACAACTACTGAGCCTGTGCTCTAGAGTCCACAAGCCACAACTACTGAGCCCACATGCCACAACTACTGAAGCCCGCGTGCCTAGAGCCCATGCTCCAGAACAAGAGAAGCCACCGCAATGAGAAGCCCGTGCACCACAAGGAAGAGTAGCTCCTGCTCACCGCAACAAGAGAAAGCCTGCACACAGCAACGAAGACCCAATGCAGCCAAAAATAAAACAGTAAAATAAATAAATTTAAAAAATAATAATAAAATAAAAAAACAACAATGGCGCAGTCATTTACTTCGAGGAAAGTAAATGTGACTTGAAAGGAAAATACTCAATTAAGTACTGGTTAAACTTTTAAAGGCAACAGATAGACATTCCTAAACAGGAAATAACATCCCTCAGTCCTTCTTCAAAAACAAACAAAAGAGAGAGAGAGAAAACAAAACAAAAACTTTATATCAAAATCCAGACAATTCAGTGATCAATTAGAACAAATAAATCTATATAAAGAAGGGAGAAGCTATGACTACATGACATGGCAAGTCCACATCTAGAATGAATACTAACAACTCAGAGGAAAAGCGTTAACAACCCTAAATCATGGAGATACGTAAACATTATTGAAATAAAAAAGTTATCAACATTAAAACATGAGGAAAAGGTAGGTGTGAATCAATGTGAGAGGAGTAACTGTTTATCTTTCACAACAGGGGATAAAATAGTACTTTCTAAATTCGAAACATAATGTTTAAAAATGACTACAACACATTAATATGTTCTGTAAACTTCTCAATTTGCCTTGGAGAAATATTCAAGTAAACACCATCTATTAAGATTAATAGATAATTAATAGATAATTATAATAGATATAATAGATATAATAATAGATATCTATATAATAGATATCTATATCTATATATAATAGATATAATAGATAATTAACACCATCTATTAGCAATTAATTTGGTTTCACTTATGCTGCTTTTTTCTTATAAATTTAAGCAAAACTAAATTTGATGGTTTTGTGTTAAACATGGTCTTTATAGTATAAAATTTTCATTTGAATGTCTATCTGTCTAGTTTTCTCAGTGTGTTTCATCTGTGTAAATGCAAAGAAGTATCTGAAAGCATATTCACCTGAGTTAATGATGGTTATTTCTCAGTGGAGGAATTTTGAGTAATAGTTTACTATTACTTTACTTATTCTGTATTGTTTGAATTCCTGAAATTGAACATAAGTAATATTTACAGAATCATGGAATCATTATTCTTCAAATAAAATGTATACTCTGATAGAAGGTCTATGTATAATATGTCTTGATATAAATAATGTAAAAAAAGTTTTTTACTGCATCTTTGAAATATACCTTAGTCTGAAATGTTCCACTTTTCTCATCTTATTTTTTAATGTGTTTTTGGGAAATTTTTCATACCTTCACAAACATGAGCTGTTTCTGTCAGTGAGGAATAAACAGCTTATACTGAAAGTTATATGATTTCACATAAATTACTAATTTTCCATTTGTCAACTAATCTTCTAAAATATACAGTGACACATTTTTCCTCTCTCTCACCTTCTCTTTACCACAAAAAAAGAGGGGGAGGGGAGGAAAGAAAAGATAAGAAAGGAAAAGAAAAGTAAAGAAAAGGGGAAGGAGGGAGGGAGGGAGTGGGAGGAGAGAAGAAAAGGGGAAAAAAAAAGAAACCTCTATTAGTACTAAAACTAGCCTGATAAATAGTAACTCGTTTTTCTATATCTTATTTAATATTTTACAAAATATTTTCCTTTGAATGAGCTTTCATGCTTCCTAGACACACACACACACACACACACACACACACACACACACACACTCATACACACTCTGAATGCAGTTAGATGAATTAACTCATTATAATTAAATGTGAATTTCTATGTAATTGGTTTAACTTAGGCAAAATAATACACAATAAATTAAAAATGATATAGTACTCTGATATGAACTTCTAATACTTCTCTCTAAGGAATTAGTGAACATACTTTATCAGCTGTAACACAAGCACATTCTGCAACTGTTTCCTCTGCATTTTTTACCCACTTTCCTTTTATTTTTAAAATAATCTTTTTTTTCCTAATAATCCTTTGAAGACAATCTAAGGAACATAAAAACATTTTAGCCAGTAATGGTTTGTCATATTCATCTATTCCATCCATTTTTTTCATGTATTACAATCTCTGAATTTGAGATGCAATTTACAGTCAATGGTTTCATAGCATTTTGCCATAACAGAGTATGACTGGCAATTTATTTTCTTTAGTGTTTACATAACATAATGGTACATCTTAGAAATAATGGCCTCTTTGTTTTGATGAAACACAGTATTTGATAGCTCAAATATGTATTACATTTTAATTGGCAACCGGTTGTTGGGATATGTTTGTAATACAAGTTTTGGCTTTAGGGTTAGTTTCTTTGTTCAGTTTTTAAAAATTGGAATTGCCAATTTGGTATTAATTTTCAAGTTGCATTTATATAATAAAGTAAAATCCATTATGCTGCAGGTTTTCTCAGTTTATTGTTTCCACATATCTTTTGAATGGTTGTCATATTTTGACATAAAGGATGTGTTCTTCAGTTGTTGTGTGTGTATTCTGTTTGTTTGGTGTTTTTTCCCCTCAGATTTCTAGGCTCTTTTGAATATGTTTTATTTATCTTGGTCTGCTGGTTAGGACTTAGATCTAGAGTGTAGGTCAAAGCATTTCCTCTTACTTTGATTTGTTGTTGAGCAAGCAGGCTTAGTCTCTAGTTCCTTAATCTATTCCATGGTGTGGGGCCTAAGGGGTAAAAAGTGTTTATTTCCTAACTCAATCATTCAGGTATTTCGTGGCTATGGAGAACAGAGACAACTCGAAGGAACTGCTGTTAGCCATCCTTCAGAGAGGTCACAGAGATCTGGATCAAGCATTCCCTGAAACCAATATTCGATCTTAATTCTGAACATATCAATGTCGATTTCCATATGCTAGCCCAGCCCACAAGAGGAAGATTCGGCTCCCTGCTAGAACTTCAGTAGCACCCAACCCTTCACTTGCATTCCACTCCTTGTTGCCCAGCAACTATTTACCCTGGAGAAACAGATAATCCAGACTTGATAGTACAAGAGGTAAGAGTCAAATTGGTAACATTTTTTCTGAGAAGTTTGCATCCAGTGTGTCTGCAATTTTTTTAATGATTCATTTATCTTTAAACAAAGAGAGCCTACTAAACTCAAGGATATAATAAGCATTCATCTCATATTCATTATGTTTTTTCCAATATTTAACTGTTTTCATTTTGCTTTCTCATTTATCTCCAGTCCATCTGCTATTTTTTAAATATGTTGGATGCAGAACTTTTTCATATAAATATATTTTATGTTATTCTTATTATCCCAAACTTTTTCTGAATTGTCCCATACCATATTTTAAAAACAGTCATTAACCCCACTGATTTGTAATTCTTTAATGTGTTAAACTGCTTTTGGAAAATATTAATATTAATAAATAAATTTATTATAAAATATTTAATATAAAAATATTTATTATATATATTTATAATTTATAAATATATAAATAAGTAAATATATTTATTTATAAATATATATATTTATTATATATATTATAATATATTTAATATAAAAATATTTGATATAAATATATTTTATATATTTAATATAAAATATTTTATAATATAATATATATTATATATAATATATATAATATATATTTATTATATATAATATATAATATAAAAATATTTAATATAAAATATAAATATATTTAATATAAAATATTTTATAAAATAATAAAATAAAATATTAATATTTTTCCAAAAAATATTTGGAAAATACATTAAGATATCTGCAATGAAGCTTCTTCCTCGTTTTATTTTCTTGAACTTTGTTCCATTATTTGTGTGATTATCTGTGGAACTATTTTGTAAACCAAAAAATTCTCAAATTAATAAAGTACATGAAAGTCATAAAACAATTTGGGAGAAGTTTTGAAATCTTTCATTTTCCATCCAGTAACTGATATGTATTTTCTTTCAATCTGTTTTCATGATTTCCTTTATTAAGCTATTGCTAATATTATTTTTCAATTTTCATTTTATTTATGAGGACTATGACTAAATTTTGAATGTATGTATGTGTATATATATATATATATATATATATATAGAGAGAGAGAGAGAGAGAGAGAGAGAGAGAGAGAGAGAGAGAGAGAGAGAGAGAGAGAGATACATTTAAAGCTTAGCTCAACTTGGCTAACAGAATGCCTCCCAACCCCCCTCAAAAAATTCTCCTTACACATTTAATGAAGGGAATATGTAGAAAGACTAATGATATGTTCATTTTTATTTTTTAAATTCAGTTTACAGAATAATTTACTAATTCAGATCATTTAGGGATGGTTTTCTTGTCTCAGGTTAAAATATATTCTTACATGCAAATAAAGTTGATTTATCCTTTCTTAAGGTCATATAAAATTTTTTACATACGATTTTTTATATATATTTTTATAGCTTTACTGCAGTTCAGAAAAATCAAGACAGTGAAGAAAAAGGTGTTGATTTATAGTATGTGTGACCATGCACTGAATGTACATGTTTACTATGAATTATACTGTGCTATGTTTAATAGGCATATATATTTTATATTCATGGGTAATCATAAATCAAGAGATGTTCATAATATGGGTATTCCATAAGGAAATAAATATAGATCCCTAATATCATTTTAATGGTACTTATAAATAAAATTTATATTAAATATAAGGTTAATAAAATTTAATATCACTTTTAATGTATCACATAAACACATGACTATTTCTTTAACCAAATCTGGATTCATTTTATCCTTCTGCAAAAGAAAAAACTTTGAGTAAAACAAAATTTTCTATTATGGTATAATTAAAGTTGATAAAATTTACACAGTGCCTATAATTAGAACTCAACTAATCTAAATTATATGTGGATAATCTCTTCTACTGCACCCAGAAAACTGTATGAAGATCATGGTATACTGAGACCATGCTGGGCCCTCTCTTTCACCCACTGTCCATCTCCTGTCCTGATCATTAGACTCCTCTGTTTACTCCATACTGCTTCTGACTTATCTTGCTGTACAGATTTGTTTGTCCATTTGTTTGTTCACGTTCATGATTCAGTGACCTCAAGCTCATCCCCTCCTTTTTTTCTTTTTTTGCTTTGGGTTAGAATACATCTCTGAGTTTACAACAAAATTAACTTTTTATCCTGAAAGGGTAGAACTGTAGGTTGTGTCTAAGTTCTTAACAAATGCTATCCTGGACCTTCCATCTACAGTATAACTTCTGTTCCCAGAATATCACTCCTGGGGTGGTATAAAGTCCAAGGTGGTGGCTTAGGAAGAATCTGAACCCACCTCTTCCCATGGACACACCAAATACACAGCTACATATGGATCATTTCCCTCTGACAAAGATCTGAAAACTAGATGAACTGCTCTCCACAATGAAGAATAAAAGGACCACATCAAGATGGGTAGGAAAGGCAAAGATAAGGTCTGGCAAAAAAAAACCCACCCCCGGTGCAGCAGCACACAGTGGCGAGGGAGCTTATGAGACAGGTGCTTCTCCCTGAGGAGTGAGGGGTTGGTGCCCCACATCAGGCACCCCAAACCCTGGGATCTGCACCAAAGAGAAGAGCCCACAAAACATCTGGTTTAGAAAACCAGCAGGGCTGACATCCAAGGGTCCCAAAGGGCTATAGGAAACTGAGATTCCTCTTTTAAAGAGCTCACATGTGGTCTCACTCACCCTGAGACTGAGGGGGGGCAGGGGAGAGGAATGTGGGGAGGATACAAGTTTGAAAGGTGCCTAGACTGTGTGTGAAGGTGATTCATTTGCTAATCTAAAGGCTTCAGATGGAGAGGCAGGGGACAGTTGAAATGCTCCTTGGAGACAACGGCCTGGTGGTGGCAATATTTTTGTACTCTTCACCTAGCCTGCTACTGCAAGGGGGCAAATTCTGAGGCTGCACCCTCCTGCCACCTAGCTAAAACAGCTATGGGCAAGTTGTTGCAGCACTATCCTGCTGTCCTGCTGAAGTTACAGCACTCTGCCACCTCCTGGCTGGGCCCGGAGGGCACAAGCAGTGGAGGCATTCTCCTGCTCCAAGCCTAAAGCTGGAGCACAGGCATAGACAAGGCACTCTCCTACTGCAATGCTGAAGCCAGAGCGTGACCGCTCCCTACACTCTCCAGCTACCTTGATAAACCCAGCGGCCATGCACAATCCACACAGGGAACAACACTTGACTGGCCAGGGCGGCGGCCAGGGGTGCTGCCATTCCTGACTTCCATGGGACTGTAACAATCGGAAAGACAGCTCCTTCCAGGCCACAACCTGAGCACCACCACTGCACACACAGCTTTCCTTCTGTGAAGGAAAAAGGCCTTTGTACTTAGCCTGCAGCTTCCACCGTAAGAACAGGCTTCAGGTTTCCCACACATCTAGAGGCTAAGGAGGCACTGCCAGTGAACATAAGCAGGGAGACACCATCCTTATGCAGCCCACTGGCCTCACTACTGCTTAATGAGACTTCAAGAAAGGAACTTATACATTCATCTGGAGCCCCGGTTTTCACAAATGTCACCCAGGGGATACCTTCAGATCTCTTTGATTCGAGGCCAGCAGGGATTACAACTGTGGGCCCACAGTACTGTATATATTTGCATACTTTAAAAGCTGCTGCCTGAGTGTTTGCCACCCAATCAGCCTGAAACTAGGTGCTAAATAAGAACCCTCCTCTTGGAACACTGACAGGTCTGGCACACCCTCAACTGTGGGGGTATATCAAAAATAAATCAGGCAGTTAGACGATCACAAAGGTTTGAGAGACAACCAAGAGTTAGGGCATAGTTGAATAAAAAGGATCATGATCTACACAAGGCCACTCCTTCAAGACTGAGGGAGGTGGCTGCTTTGCCTAATACATAGAAACAAACACAGACAGTCAAGCAAAATGAGGAAACAGAGAAATACATTCCAAACAAAAGAAGAAAAAACTTCAAAAAAAAAAAAAAAGGCATCAGTGATATGAAGATAAGTAATCTCCCTGTAAAGAATTCAAATAATGGTAATAAAGATGCTTATCAAACTCAGGAGAAGAACACAGTCAGAATCTCAACAAAGAGATAGAAAATCACAGAGCTGAAGAAAACAAAGCTGAAAGATACACTAAAGGGGTTCAACAGCAGACTGGATCAAACAGAAGGACAGATCAGCAGGCTAGAAGATAAAGCAATGAAACTCACTGAAGCAAACCAGCAAAAAAAAAAAAAGATTGAAAAAAATGAAGATAATTTTAAGGAACCTCTGGGACAACATCAATTGGATTAACATTCACATTATAGGGCTCCCAGAAGAGGAATAGAGAAAGAAAAGGGCAGAATCTTATTTGAATAAATAAAATTTCCCTAACCCAGGGAAAGAAACAAACATCTAGGTCCTGGAAGCCCAGAGTCCTAATTAAGATTAACTCAAAGAGATCCATACCAAGACACATTATAATTAAAAGGTTAAAGATAAAGAGAGAATCTTAAAAGCAGCAAGAGAGAAAAACAAATTATTATATACACAACAATATGCCAACAAATTGAACAACCTAGAAGAAATGGATAAATTCCTAGATATTTACAATCTTCTAAGACTGAGTCATGAAGAAATAGAAAATCTGAATAGATAAATTACCAGTAAGGAGATGGAATCAGTAATCAAAAAACTCCCAACAAACAAAAATCTAAGACCAGATGGCTTCACTGGTGAATTCTACCAAACTTTCAGAGAAGATTTAATATCTATCCTTCTCAAACTTTTCAAAAAAAAAAAAAAAAAAACTGCAGTGGAAGGAGAGCTTCCAAACTCACTTTATGAGGCCAGCATTACCCTCATACCAAAACCAGACAAGAACATCACATAAAAAAAGGAAAGACTATTACAGACCAATATCCCTAGGGAACATAGATGCAAAAACCCTCAACAGAATTTTAGCAAGCCAAATTCAAAAATACATTAACGCATTTTTGACCAGAGAGGTATTAACGGCCACAGGCATTAGTTTCTGCAAAAATCCCCCAGTCAATAATGTGTTAAAGGACCATATACCATGAACAAGAGGGATTTATTCCAGGGATGCAAAAATGGTTCAACATCCATAAATCAATCGACAATGATATACCACATTAAAAAAATGAAAGATAAAAATCATATGATCATCTCAATAGATGCAGAAAAAGTTTTTGACAATATTCAGCACTGATTTATGATAAAAATTCTCAACAAAGTGGGTATGGAAGGAACATACCTCAACACAATAAAGGCCATAAATGACAAACCCACAGTTAGCTCGTATCATACTGAACACTGAAAAGCTGAGAGCTTTTCTTCTAAGATCAGGAACAAGATAAGGATGCACACTCTCCCCACTTTTACTGAACATAGTATTGGAAGTCCTAGCCACAGCAATTAAAAAATAAAAAGAAATAAAGCGCATCTAAATTGGAAAAGGAGAAATAAAACTGTCACTATTTGCAGATGATATGAGACTATATAAACAAAATCCTAAAAAGACTTCCCCCCAAAACTGTTATAACTAATAAACAATTTCAATAAAGTCACAGGATACAAAATTAATATACAAAAATCTGTGGCATTTCTATATATTAATAATGAACTATCGGAAAGAGAAACAAGAAAAACAATCCCATTTACAACCACACCAAAAGAATAAAATACCTAGGAATAAATTTATGCAAGGAACTGAAAGACCTGTACACTGAAATCTATAGAACACTGATACAAGAAATTGAAGGAGACACGAACAAATGTAAAGATACTCCATGCTCATGGATTGGAAGAATTAATATGGTTAAAATGTCCATACCTCCCTAAAGTCTACAGATTCAATGCAATCTCTATCAAAACACCAATGGCATTTTTCACAGAGCAAGAACAAATAACTCTAAAATTTGTATGGAACCACAAAAAAAACCCAAATAGCCAAAACAACCTTGAGAGAGAACAAAGCTGAAGGTATCACTCGCCCTGATTTCACACTATACTACAAAGCAATAGTATTCAAAACAGCATAGTATTGGTATAAAAACAGAAACATAGATCAATGGAACAGAAAAGACAGCCCAGAAATTAACCCACACATATACGGACAATTAATTTATGACAAAGGAAGTAAGAATATACAAGGGAGAAAGGACAGTCTCTTTAATAAATTGTGTTGGGAAAACTGGACAGCAACACGCAAAATGAAACTGCACCACTATCTTACACCATATACAATAATTAACTCAAAATGAGTAAAGACTTGAATGTAAGACCTGAAACATTGGTGGTAAGCTCCTTCTCATCAGGCTTAGTGATTATTTTGGATCTAACTGCAAAGGCAAAGGAAACAAAAGCAAAAATAAACAAATGGGACTATATCAAACTAAAATGTTTCTGCATAGTGAAGGAAACAATCAACAAAATGAAAAGGCAACCTACAGAATGGGAGAAGATATTTGTAAATTATGTATCTGATAAGGTGGTAATATCCAAAGTATATAAAGAACTCATACAACTCACTAACAAAAAAACAAACAATTGGGTTAAAAAATGGGCAGAGGATCTAAATAGACATTTTTCAAAGAAGAGAGACAAATGGACCAAAAGGTACATGAAAAGATGCTCAACATTACTAATCATCAGGGAAATGCAAATCCAAACCACAATGAGTGGTCACCTCAAACCTGTCAGAATGGCTATTATCAAAAAGACAAGAAATAACCAGTGTTGGCAAAGGTGGAGAAAAGGGAACCTTCGTGCACTGCTGGTAGTAATGTAAATTGATGCAGTCACAATGGCAAACAGTACGGAGGTTCCTCAAAAAATTAAAAATAGAGCTAGTATTTGATTCAGAAATTCTATTATTGGGTACTTAGACGAAGAAAATGAAAAGATTAATTGGAAAAGATATATGCACCCCTACATTCAATGCAGCATTATATTGGCCAAGATGTGGAAAGAACCCGAGTGCCCATCAGTAGATGAACTGATACAGCAGATGTGGAATACACACACACATGCACGCACACACATAATGGAATATTACTCAGCCATAAGGAAGAATGAAACCTTGCTATCTGCAACAACATGGATGGACCCTGAGGGGATTAAGCTGAATGAACTAAATCAGACAGAGAAAGACAAATACTGCATGCCACTTATATATGGAATCTAAAAAACAAAACAAAGCAAAACCCAGACTCCTAGATACAGAGAGTAGACTGATGGTTACAAGAGGAGAGGGGAGCTGTTAGGAAGTACATAGGTTAAAGGGATTAAGAAGTACAAACTTCCGGTTATAAAATAAGTAATGGGGATAATTCAAAATGAATCACGTACCACAATGTTCATTGCAGCACTATTTACAATAGCCAGGACATGGAAGCAACCTAAGTGTCCGTTGACAGATGAATGGATAAAGAAGATGTGGCACATATATACAATGGACTATTACTCAGCCATAAAAATAAACAACATTGAGTTACTTGTAGTGAGGTGGATGGACCTAGAGTCTATCATACAGAGTGAATTAAGTCAGAAAGAGAAAAACCAATACCGTATGCTAACACATATATATGGAATCTAAAAAAAAAAACAACAACAACAAAAGTGGTTAAGAAGAACTTAGGGGCAGGACAGGAATAAAGATGCAGACGTAGAGAATGGACTTGAGGACACAGGGAGGGGGAAGGGTAAGCTGGGACGAAGTGAGAGAGTAGCATTGACATATATACACTACCAAATGTAAAACGGATAGCTAGTGGGAAGCAGCAGCATAGCACAGGGAGATCAGCTCAGTGCTTTGTGACCACCTAGAGGGGTGGCATAGGAAGGGTGGGAGAGAGGTGCAAGAGGGAGGGGATATGGGGATATAAGTATACGTACAGCTGATTCACTTTGTTATAAGCAGAAACTAACACACCATTGTAAAGCAATTATACTCCAATAAAGACGTTAAAAAAAAAGTCACCAGAGGAACATATTATCAACCAAAATTTTAAAATGATTCTAAATTAACTGCTTCTAGTGTGTTAATAGTCTTGCTTTACTTGAGAGGGTGGGGCACAACCTGAGTATGCTTTTTAAACTTTTTATAATTTCAAATAGTACTTCTGTTCCTCCTGAAGTTTGCCACATGCTGATACAAAAAACAATAGATGAAAAGTCAAGAGCCAATATGTAGCTTTAATTTATTTTTTTTATCTCAGTAATCGCAGGCTGTAGGACAAACAGAGTAATAATTTTCTTCCTTTAAAGGAAAGAGATTTCTCTTCAAGTTTTCTTCATTTTGTGAATCATGGCTGAGACAAGTTCAGAGCCTTAAAGGATGTATTTCTTTAAATATTTACTGAGGAAAAAGATGTATGTATGACTTCCTTCCCATCATCCAAGTCCCCTGAGGATTCCTATATGGCAAGCTTTTCTACAGAAAGAATTTCATCCCACCATTAGCTTTTGTAGATACAAACACATCATGGAAATTTCTGAATGAGAAGGAATACTGCATCACAGGAAGATTGGTTAGATATAAGGGCTAATCCTTAATTCCAAACATATCATGACATATTATATGAAAACACTTTGACTTGACCTTATAGCAGGTGGTTTATTATATATTCCATTCGTTTTAAAGCAATAAACAATGTCCATGTTCAAAGTAAGAGGGCAAAAATAAACCAGCTTTTCTAGACTAATAAAAAATATAAAAAGTCATGGGGAGGTAATATACTGCATGGGAAATACAGTCAATGATATTGTATAAACATTGCCAGGTGAGAGATGATGACTAGATTTACTTTGTGATGTACACAAATGTTGAATCACTATGTTGTACATCCAAAACTAATGTAACAATAATATAAGTGTATGTCAATTATACCTCAATTAAAAAGAAAAAAAAGAATATTACTCCTCTCCTAACTCTCCCAACTTTTGTTATTGTCTGTAAATCCTTCAAATATCCCATTTCAAACCAACCTCAATAAAAGGAGGTTCTTCATCACCACCACTTTTGCACATCTAGCCTCTAAAGAGGAATGTTCAACTGCTCAATCTGTTGGGAAGGCAACTGTACACATTTTATCCTAAACACAAAGGTATGAAGCCCTCAGCAAACCAAAAGCTCATGAAGGCAACAGTACAGGAAGTGCTAGAAATACCACAGGACACATTTTGGATTCAAGACTTCTTCAAAACTCCCTAAGTGTTCTTCTACCTGCCCATAGCACTGCAAAGTAAGGGTCAAGAAATCTTCGGTGCTACTCACCAGTCTGGTTTTTCTTTTCTTTCATGCATCACTTGGCTTTTATATTGTCTCAATTTGTTCACATGTTCCCTCTTACCATTTGTTTTACTTTTCCATTACAGTGATCTCTCTTCTCTCTCTCTTTTACACACTTACTTTTCATAAGCCTGCTTTCATTTTACTAATAGAGAATATTTTTTCGTCTAGAAAAGAGCTACCCTCAGTCAATACAGAAGCCCCCTTTCTGGCAGCACTCACACCTCTTGGTAGAGCGGAGTGGTTCAGAGCACACAGGGTGGCGAGCCAGATATCCTGGGATGAATCCTCCAACCTGCCACAAACTGTGTTTTATCTGGCAAATTACTTAAACTCTATGTGTCTCAGTTTCTTCATATTTAAAAAGGAGGTGATAATAGTATCTACTTCACAGTATTGTTGTGAACATTAAATAAATTATGTATGTACACATTTGGAACAGTCCCTAGCATATGACAGTGTCAACTGTTGTCATTATTACCACTGAGAAGGAACACACACCTGGAAACAAACCATCTTTTTCTAGGATCTACTGTGCCTCTGAAACAAAACAACAAACAACAGAGAATTTCTCAGTTTTACAACACCCCAGAATATAGCCCAATGTCTGGAACCAAACAGGTAAAAGCAAACTGGTCACAATTTGAAAGCAACTGTGAAGGATGCCATAGGGATCAACTGAAAATTTAAAATTCCAGGGCATGCCATCCATTACACATAAGTAACTGCTTCAAACACCAGTTTTGCTACTCAAAGACTGTTTTTCCTCAATGTCCAGGTACTTGATACATAGCTTTTGAATTGTGATATAATTTGTACTGTCCCCAAATCATTTCTGCAAATACTATTTTCTTACTTCCTTAGTGAAAGAAAAGCTTTGAAAACTACTTGCTTCACCCATGGTGTAATTATAGCTCTTACCTTTACTTTTATATTGTTATTTTGTTAGTAGTTATTTTTTATGCTCACAAGTTTAGATTCTATCATGGTAATGTTTAATGGGCAAGTAAAAAAATGAATGTTTCGTGCAATCTAAAACTGAAAAATAACACTTTTTTCCCCTGAATCTGGCTGTGTTTATTGGCAAAGGAGAATTACAACAAATGTTTTGGCAAGATTTTATCAATCCATGCTGCTAAAATATGTCACACTGGAGAACAAAAGCAGCATGCAGGAAAAACCCCATGAATTAAATACTTTCTTTTTTTTTCTGAATAGGCTTGAAGATAAGATATTTTGCCAAATATTTTAATTGCACCCTGAAATTAAAACACAAATCCAAATTCCAATCCCCATAAGCACTTCTCCATATCAGTATGAACTGTGCGTTGCTACTGAAGTTTCTTATTATTGGGGGTATTTAACCTCATATTCTTTGCCATGACTGGGCAGCTGGGCCTGAAGCAGAGCAGCATCAAATTGATGACATTTTGCAACACAGTAAACTTTTACAATTAATTGGAGCTACAGTGGATGGGGCAGATGCTGAGACCCTTTTGCTCCACAGACATATTTCCATAGCTATGCACCATTAGTCAAGCATGCATGTTTGGATACTCATCCACAACACACAAGCACAATTTGTGCACCTGCATCCTCCAATCTGTCTCACATGTGCTAACTGACTGGTTCAATGAAAAAATTATTCCCAAATTCAAGGTTAATGAAGGAAGAGTAAGAACTGACTTTCACCTTATCAAAGCAAAAATTCCAATGATGCAGACACAGATTGTAGTATAGGTAGGTATGTAGTTATAGATTTCATATGTGAACATATTATGTAGAAATAATTTTTATGAATCTTCTTAATCAAGGATATAGGTATATAGGAATATGTAATATATGTATATGCAGATAGATAGGTCTGACATAGAAGACCTTTAATGAAATACTGGATAAAAATCACAGTATACATAATTTATCCTATTTTCTTCTTTGTATTTTCTTTTAGCCTTCCGCCATGACATGCAGTATTATTTTTCAAGAAAAATCACTAGCTACATAATCTCTGTATAACTACTCTTTATTTAAACATCAGCGTCTTGTAGAAAATGCAAGCCTTTTAAAAATGTGATTAACAACATTGTAAATAAATCTTAGTCCACATTTAATGAAGTCTTCAAAATACATTTCTAGATGAGTAATTACTACAGCAAATGCCATAAAACTGCTTGTGACTCTTGATATGTATCACAAAATTACCTCCAAAAAAAGAATGCTTAAATTTATAACAGTGTGTGAAAGTTTTCATCACCACTAATAATATATTTCAAAGATTTTTTGCTAATTTAGAAGACAAAACAATATGCAATCCATACTTTAATTCACATTTCTTTCATTCCTACTGAGGGTGTACATATTTTCTCACATTCTTAGCTACTTGCATTTCATTTTCCGTGAGCGTCTATTTGTGCCCTTTTATTTGTAATGCCAAATTGATTTGAAAGTGTATTTTTATGCTAAAGATAGCAAGCATTTGTTGTATGTGTTATATTTTTTCTTCGTGGGTTGTCTTTTCATTTGTTTATGATTTAAAATACTTTATGTTTTATCATAAAAGTAATACATCTATCTTGTAGAATTGTCAAACATCACTAAATAATATAAAGGTAAAAATGAAAATACCTCCTTTTCAAATCCACTGGTATTTCCATCCATCCATATACAGATTCTCTCTGTTCGTTTCTCTATTCCTTTCAACTGCACCCACCTCACCTTACTCCACTCACCCTCTGTCCTCCTCACTTCACATCTCTCCTGCTGTCTCTTCCCCTTCTAACTGAGCTCTCTCCTTCCTCACTCTTCTTCCCTCCCCTGCCTGCCCTCCCTCCAGTCCTCCCCCCCCCCGAAAACATCTGCATGTTTACAAGCATATTTTTATAACAAAATGGGATCACTGGTGATCACACTAGTTAACTCTTCCACAATTCATTTTTTCCTCCCCTCCCATTAGCCATGGGCATTGTTTTGTGTCCTTAAATACAGTATCACCTCACTAATTCTACAAGTTGAGTAGTATATCATTGAAGAGATGTATCATAAATTTCTTATCCAGTCTCATAATTATGGACATTTGGATTATTTCTAATGTTTAAGCTTTTATAATCAATGCTAGTAATGAACATTATCAAACATATATCCTTGTGTGTTTCTGTTATTATTTTGTTGTAATTCTTAGGTGTAGAAAATTAAAGCTTTATATCACAAAGTTTGAAAATCTAAAAAAAATATGTATATATATAACTGAATCACTTTGTTGTACAACTGAAACTAACACAACATTGTAAATCAACTATACTTCAATAAAAAAAGAAAGAAAATATCTTAGATGAAAAAAAATTTGATTTCACAAATTTTCCTATTAACAAACAATACTTAATGGAAACCCTTATACATATACATTTTTGTACATTTGCTAAGTGAAACCTTTTACAAATTTTGAGATGCAAAAGTCTTAAAATTTATACAAATTCATTTTTCATTTGTGTAAAAACAAAACCTGCCTTTACTCTATAGCCTGATTTTAGAACATTTAACAAAAATGGAACTACAAAACTTAGATAAAAATAAGGCTTGAATAAGAGGAAAAGGTCAATGCCTATTTTCTTCCATGTTATTTCTGGGAAAACATAAAATTAATCCAAAATCACAATTCAAATTCAGCATTTAAAGTAGGAAAAAAAGCTACCTATATGTTTTTATTTTTTTATTTTTAAAATCTGATTACTTTTAAACCATTTTTTTTTCATATAGAAGTATTACATGTTCCTTTTTTGGAAATTTAGAAAAAAAATACCAAAACATATAAAGAAAAAATTAATTTCACCCATGATCATGACACTCAAAAGTAATCCTGCTCACATCTGAGTATCTCCTTCCAGCTGTTTTATTTGTGCATACATATATATGCAAACAAACTACTCACACACACTATGTATACACACATACACAAACATACTACACAGTTGACGCCTGAATAACATGGGGGGTTAGGGGCGCCAAACCCATTGCTGTCAAAAAACCACACTGGCCCTCTCAATACTTTAGTTCCTTCCTATCCTTAACTCCATATCCTCGGATTCAACCAGCCATGGATTGTGTAGTGACATAGTATTTACTACTGAAAAAATCCGTGTATAAGTGGACCCATGCAGTTCAAACCCACGTTGTTTAAGGTCAGCTGTACTATATTTATTATATTGTATCTTGAGGGTTTTATTCTTATCAATGTCCAATTTTATTCTTTAAAATATACTTACAGGTTATTAAAATATTTAGGGGAAAAGTCATGATTTTCTTTTGGGTCACCAACTGATGAAAAGGTGTCTAGTTAATTAGTCCAAACACAGCACGTTCAAGACATGCCTGTTATGTGTGTGTGTGTTCACTAACTGCATTCAAATGCTTGAAAAGAGAATGCTCATGTAAGTTCTCAAGCCTAAACATCAGGCCCATTGCAGTGACAGGACTTAAGCTATATGAAGGCTTCAGAATATTGAAAACGGAGTTAAGTTTTATTAGACAACTGTTATCATTACATTGTCAAATACTATTAAACAAACAAAAAAACTATTTTAAGTCTGAAGGAGAAAATACTGTAAAGCAGTAAAGAGATGTGTTTAAGAAAAATGAAAATAACCAAGAGAACTAATCAGTAGATTGTTATATATATTTTATTTATATGAGCAAAAAAGTACTTGTGAATTTAGTGTATAAAGAATCTTTTCTGTTTCTCCAAAGACTACAGGTAGCAAAGGTTTGAAAAGTATTAATATACTTGTTCCATAATATTAAAAATTCCAGGTGATTCTGAAAAATAGAAAACTGAAAGCCCTCATCCCAAAATAAAACTGACCATTAGAGTTAGAGTCACAGGGGACAGGAAAACTGGAAGAGAACCAAGAATAGGTGAAGCAGCAAGAACTTTAGTACTTATAAAGGAAGAGGGAAATTCAGAAAAGCTATGAGGATCACACTGTGGTTGAAGTATCATAAGCTGCAAACATTAGACTAAATCTATTAACTATGCACCCTCTAGAAAAGCAACATTTCTCAATTATTCAAACAAAGAGATTGACAGTCAAATATTCAGGAAAACAACCATATAATTGCTTATAGTTGTTTAACCTAATAGTTGAGAGTATGTCATTCAATCCTGGGTGATATACTGTAGTGTCTTATAGCAGGTTGAAAGTAACCTGATACTAAATATTTATCTTTTATAATCTTAGATGCAGAATACAAAGTATCTAGGAAAATTGGGGGCTAGCAATTAATGGAAAAGATGAATGTGCAAGAAAAGAGAGTACTGAAGTAAACATTACAGCATCAGTAGATGCTGACATTAATGAAGCTAATTCAATTTGATTCTAAATCCCAGGGAAATTTAATTACCAGTCTTTAGTATGAAACCTATGGTAAAGGTTAAAACAGCAATTAAGGAGGGTAACAGACAAACAATTCTGTATTTTGAACTCTGCATCAGAATGAGACCTGGGGTACCTTTCAGGTATGCATACTTTATCCACATGATTTTTAAGGAAGAGACAGAAGTGCATGGGGATTCTATACAGGGAGCTGAACAAAGTCCTTTCACTCTAATCTACTTCTGCTCTGTGTATGGTCTGGAAAAAGGATGAAAGCAATGCTTTCTTTAACTGAAAATATCCTAAAGCCTCAGAAACAATATGTGATTTGGCAATCCAGTACCAAGGAGGGCAGTTATGTGAAGCACCTACCTACAAATTAAAGCTAAAGTAAGTTGTGATGATACATTACTCTGGTAACACATACCTCACCATGATAGCTTATTTAGTTTTATTTAATTTTAAATTAGAATGTTTCTGAGGGCGGTTTACTTTGATTTCAACCGGATGAACAATTAGGCAGTATTTTCTAACTACCTTATGAGATAATAAATTGTGTTAAAAATTACATGATTTACAAACTTTAATGTTTAAATTAAATGAACATTTCAGTAAATCGTCATTTATGTTTAAATTTATTTAATGTTCTATTTTATATATGTGCTGAAAATGGAGTCAATAGTCAAGAAAAAACAAGAAATCACCCTTTAAGTTTTGTTTCTTTTTGAAGGTCGGAAATATAAGAGGAAAACCATTCTAGCATAAAAAAATACTATATATGAATATTCTGAGTCATTATTGAGATATGCTTTAGAAACCATGGCTGATGTACCATACTTCCCTTACCATTTTATTCTAAATGTATTGGGTTCTATAGGTAATGCTTCCTTTCTGGATTATTTTCATTTCTCTTCATGTGAGTATTTACAGCATTTCACTATCCCTTCTCCCTGCTAAATAAACTAATGCTGCTGTGAGTACTATTCCTGATTCAGAACGCTTTTCTTTTCACCTTAATCATCAAGATTTGCTTATAAGAATTTTCTGAATTTGGATTCACCATTTTCCCAGTATGGCTTTCCCTTCTTCTTTCAGGTTGATGAGCTATTTAACTGATAAGTAAGTTCCGAAAACTACTGAACTACAGACTGGCCATATGCACCCCTCCTTTAATATGCGGTATAGGGATGTCATGGTCATAGGGGTTTTCTTTTTAAAATTGCCACCAGGTGAATGTAAATCCTATGGAAAATGAAATGGGAATGTGTGTGTGTGTGTGTGTGTGTGTGTGTGTGTGTGTGTCTGTGTAAAGTCATAAATCTTAATAAATTTTGACCCCTCGATCATAGTTCTTAGAATTTATCCTAAGAAAAGCTTTCAAAATATATGTATTAAAATTTTATTATAGCATTATTTATAATAGTGGAAATGGAAAGTAGCACACATTGTAACATAAATACATCAGGCATTTAGCCCAATATCAGAACTTGATTAAACAGTTAGTGGTTATTTATTTAAAACAGTATTATGAATCTTCCTGTTTCAGATAAGATGATGAATTGACAAGGGCACCTGGATCCCTACCTCAACTAAACATGGAAAAATTATAGACGCAAACATAGGATAACAGACATAATAACAAGAATAAGCTCATTCTAATACATCACACCAGCTCAAGTGATTTGTTAACCATTCCACTGGTTTCTCCTTATACCAACAGAATCCCTTTATGTTTGGCAGGTTTGATCCTCTACCCACCCGTGTCCCAAGATTGAGCATATGCCCAAAAGAATTGAGTGCCACTGCTGTCTGGTTTTCTGGAAAACTCTGGTACCTCTCTGAAATTTAATCTTTAGTTTCTTTAATCCCCAGTTTTTGTTGGCTTTAAAAAACATATGATTTTTAATTTTTCCAGTTGTTTTCTAATTCTTACAATGGAAACAATTCTATGTTGGGAATTCAATATTCTAAATGGAAGTAAAATATCTGGAGACTGAAGGGGAGCCAAACTTGCTGCCCCCAAATGCATCTTGGCATGGAGATTATTTTGAGCTGAAAACAATGAAGGCCCAAAAGACTCAGGAAGAAACTTTGGACTTCCCCCTAATTGCCTAAAAAAAATTTAGATAGATGGCCTGTTCCCAGACGACAGCTATCATCAGAGACATCTGCAAAGAGTATGCATGAGGTGTGGTGGGGTCAATTCCAGGCAGGGACTAGAGGTCAGAGTCCACTCTGTGTCCCATTGTCTCTCATGGCCCAGCAAACATTTATTTACCAAACCCTTGCTTTTCCATCTTCATGTAAATTGCCTTCCTTCTCTTGGAAGTCCCAAACCACTACCCTCAACATCCTCTTTTGTCTTTAGCTGAAAATGGTATTCGGGGTGAGTTTTTCAGCCATTTTGGCAAGTTACTCAATTTTCCTGGGTCTCTCCCGGGTATACATGTTACTAAACTTTGATTTGCTCCTGTTACTCTGTCTCATTTGCTCCTGTTAATCTGTCTCATGTCAATTTAATTCTTAGGCCAGAAAAACCTAGAAGGGTAGAGGAAAATGTCTTCCTCCCCAACAAAGAGCTTTAATTCATTATAATAGTAATAACTGCTTGTGAATTTTGACTACTGCCGTCTGGCAAGTTCTACACTAATCACTTTAAGCACAATATCTCAATTAATGCTTAAAAACAGGTAGTTTTTAAGCATTAATTGAGATAATCAAGGAAGAAGAGAATAATAGGTGCTAATAACTTTATAAATATCACATAACTAGAAAGGTATGCCACAACTTGAGCTTCGAAACCAGATAGAATTTGCTCCAAAGATAAAACATGATACTGGCTTTACTTTTTGTAGACAACATGTAATATAGTGTTATCAGCCTGGAACCCATCAAAAAGTTCTATGTATAGAATTAACAGGGGCTTGAGAAGGTAGAGCTGCTGCTTAGTGTTTATGTAGATACACATGGACTGCATCCTGGCACATCTGAGATGAAAGAACCATTTGTGTTAAGCTATTGGTGATGCTGAAAGTATCCTCAGTATGCTGACCAACGTTATATTCACTGAGTCAGAAAATGGGAGGAATCAACCATACATGTTACAGGCTTTTCTGTCCTGTAGCTAGACAGGACAGGGATAGGCAGGAATGGACAAAAGAAAATTAACAACTGATTCTAGCATTCTATAGATGATTATTAATTTGGGAGCATTACTGAAGTATACTGATTTACATTTTAGAGCTAAGTATCAGAACAGTAGAAAAAAATTCCACTAGACCTGAAGAGAATTGGAGCAATTGAGGAACAGATTGAATTTTGATAAAATTACAGGAGATATAAGCATCTTTTGTGTAAAACTGATCCAATCCAAACAACTGTGTTTTTAGTATTAGCATGAAATAACATAATAATCTGAATGAGAGGGCTCTTAAAAAAAAAAAAGTACCCAAAGAGGAATAAAACTCTAAGAAGGAAAACAGAAATTGAAATATTTTTCTCTGAATCAATATTTTACAGTGGGAGAATGATACTTCCCCAAAGTGACATTCAGATTTTCAAACTAAAATGTAGATCTTTATCTTTCTGGCATTCAGTTTTTCTTCTCTGAGCCAACACTCTTAAAAGCAACATATGTTAGAAATGGAAATGATCATTTTGGCAATGTCTACAATATCCTGAAGCTTTAGCCAACTTGTATCAGTTTTAGTTGTTTTTCTCACATTGGTGTAAATTATCCAGGAGGGAGAGAATATTCCTTCAAAATTTGAAGAAGTTTGCTTTTAATCTAAGAAAACTTCCACACACTTGTCTTTCTATATGCTTGATTTAAATGACACTATATTGAAACATTCTCTCTTTTTATTATAAAACAGCTCCAAATAAAGTCTTCCTTAGTTTTCTGTTAATATTTAATTACTTGGTGTGACAGACCAATATATCAACATTATACAGTAAAAATTATACACAATGACTTGACCACTATGTCATTAAATTCTCTGCTATCCAGCCTTCTACTCCACTATCTCTGGTTCAATAATCCCTAGACCTCTCCAGATATATTCCCTCATTCCTACCACAACATATGAGTTATGTATACTTAATCAACTTTTTTAATGAGTAAACTATTTCTTAAAATAGCAAGGACTGTATTCTCCACTTTCAAAATATGCTGTAAAGTGATTTGAATTGTTGGTTGGCAGGCAAAGATTAGATATGGTGCCATATCTCATGCAAAGCAAGCACTGATTTGTGAGCTAGTATCTCAGTGAGGTTCTTGTAATGTCTAAACCAGAGATGCTCATCTCATCTAAACAGAGGAGGAAACTGCAACCTATGGCTGCAAAGCCCAGGAGAAACTGGGGTTTAAAGTTCTTCAAGCATTTCTACTGAAATATCTACATTCCAAGTTACAAAGCCACATTTTTTCTTAATCTACGGCACTAAATTTGGCCCAGAAGACCTATAGAGACCAAGCCTTCCATCTCTTCTGTGTGGTCTGGTTGTACGCTGCGCTTACGACTGCAAACTGGGCCAGATTTTCATCAAAGACTTCCCTGCAGTTGCAGAAATAAGGTGCTCTTTATACACTGCCTTGGAGGTTTTCTGATTTTCACCAGGTGCCTTGAGCTAACAGTTAACTAGTATGATACACTGGCCATTTTCTTATTTTTCAAGGCTACTAAGACTACTGACAAAAGCCAACTAATCCCACAGTCCTTAAAAATATCACTGCCCAATAATGTTTAAGTGGTCACCACCATTACAGGAACCAGAGTTTCAAACTTTGCGTGCACAGGATTCCAATCTACCACAAATGATTCTTACGTTTTACAACTTTACTGAGATTTTTGATATTGCCATAAGTCAGGACTGTCCCCTCCCCACTTTTCAGCTGCAGCGTCCTTATCACTTACATTGAAAGATCTAGATCTAGAATCCCATTCTGAGAGGCTGCTTTCTGTGACCATTCTCCTCACTCTCTTAGCCTGGGCTCTCCCCGAAAGGTAAGGCTTAGACAAACGCTTGCATCATTGTGGGAAAATGGGACATGATTCCTCTCAGGACTCTTTTTTTTTTTGCGGTACGCGGGCCTCTCACTGTTGTGGCCTCTCCCGTTGCGAAGCACAGGCTCCGGACGCGCAGGCTCATTGGCCATGGCTCACGGGCCCAACCACTCCGCGGCATGTGGGATCTTCCCGGACCAGGGCACGAATACGTGTCCCCTGCACCGGCAGGCGGACTCTCAACCACTGTGCCACCAGGGAAGCCCAGGACACTCTTAAGTGCACATAGATTACACCCTGGAATTTTAATCCTGAGACAAGAAAGAGGAAGATATTTATCCACTAATTTTCATATCTCACTAATCAAGTCTTATTCTTGAAAATTCCAAGTTTGTGACTATGTCAAAATGACTTGGTGAATTTCCACAACAGTTATCATGGCAGCAAAACCCGGAAAATCTCCAATGTGGGAGAAAGATGAAGTCCAACTGAAATGAGATGGATGGCAGGTCACATCTGCCTAAAGCTGGTTGCTACAACAATTGTTGAAGCAAAAACAAAAACAAAAATGGTCTAAGGAGACTCAAGACAGTGTACAAGAGGTATACACTTTCTACCCCATAAATCTATGAAGATATTCAGGGCCTAAATTAAAATGATCTCACCTGCTTTGTCATCTATAACCTTAGTACCTTTTAATTTTCAATCGTGTGTTATGAAACATCATCTTTTCCTCTCTGGGTCAGTAACCAGATTCCTCAAATTTGTTAATGCCAGTAAACTATTTATCCTTTGGGACCAAGAAAACTGCAACTTCATTAGATGATCCAGAGTCAATGTAGGAAGAGAATAATATCTCTTTCAAATTTCAATGCTGTAGAACTCTTCTTTCTGAAGCAATTTCTTCACTCATCAGTATCAACATTGAATGTGGCCTTGGAATCCGTCTTCTGTCCTCTTCGAATGTTACTTTCATCCTGTCTAGGATTGCTTCACCTATCCACACACGAGTGCCTACAAAGGATTTTCTCAAGACTTCAGGTATGTATAAGCTAACGATGATATCATCGTTATTGAACCAGGTTCAATAACCTGGTTATTGAACACATACCTAGTGGCTCTCAAAAGCAAAGGCATTAAACTTCACTTCCAATTTTCATTAACTGCAACACTTTCCTTATTGACAGTATTTCCTAAAGTTTCTTAGCTTTCTCTTAATTACTCCCTAGGAATATAGTCTTTGTGTTATTTCCTAGGAATTCATGTTCGTGAATGTGTCCACCTTAAAACAGTAGCTTTTAAAAAATAAAAAAATAAAACTAGCTTTAAGTTGCATTGCCTACTCATCTCCACTTTTCTGTTAATAATAGTTAGCCTGTTATTCCTGCTTCTTAAACTCAACTAAAAAAATAAACACCTTCTATTTTCCAGGTACCATGTCAAGAGTTAGGAATAATAAATATACTACACCCAGCCTCTTCCTTGGAGGATACTACCATTGAATTAGGAGAAGTACATATACTTGAAAATAAAACCATAATGTGAAAAAGGGTACAGGGTATGATGTCATTATGCTTAAAATCATCAAATTCTGTATTTAGATTGGTACATAGTAATTTAAAAACTCTATATGAGCATTTTTAATGAAGAATACTTTTTAATGAAAATAAAATCATTCAAACAATATTTTAAGGAAACAGATGGAAGAAAAACTATTTCTTTACACCAAGGGTCCAGTATTGTTTCGGATGCTTGTCACACACTATGATATTTCATTTTTATGTGAGAATACCAAGTATAAAATTATGCATCTTGTCTTATAGATAAGGTAACAGAGATCAATATCAGATTTTTCAACGCCACACAACCATTATGTGGCATCTCAGATTTTTTTTTTAAACAGTATCACATTTCCAACTAAACAACGACTAAACAATCTACTACTTTTCTAGTTTTAACTTTCTACTGTCAACTACTAGAAACCTTAATTGTATTTGCATTCTGCCATGATTACTATTTTTGCTACTTCTACAAGCACTTCTTTGTTGGCTTCTATTGTTCTTCTACCACTGCCATTAATTCTATTATTACTGTTATTACTACCACTATGAATACTACTACCACCACCACAAAACAAGCAACCACAGCTATTTATTGAGCACTCAGTGAATTTCAGGCAGATCCTAAGTGTTTATACCCATCTTCTACTATCCACAGGATACTGTTGTGCAAAGTACATACTAATAAACATGAGTCAGACAGACCTAGGTTTGAATCCCAGTTGTGCTGTGTTTTTTGCCTTTGTAAGTTATTACTTGAAATTGATTTATAAAGTTATATAAGAAAATTTGCTTATAAAAATGTGTATCATTTATTCATTCAGAAATATTAATGTTAACATTCTCATGTATTTATTTTTTCCTAGTTTGTTTTTAAAAATGGGACCATGCTGTAAATATGTAAAGAAAATTCTTGTATTTGTGCATATTTCTGATTGTTTTCTCAGGATAAATTCTTGGAAGTGTAAATATTGGATCAATGTTTATAGAAATGTAAGAGATTCCTTTTAATATTTCCAAATTGCCTTCTACTAAGATTTTACCTAAATTTATTTCTTAGTAATGCTTTTTCCTTCTATCCTTGCCTACATTATCATCTGTTTCATATGTTATTAATTAATAAAACTGTATTTTGTGTTTGTTTGATTTGGCATTTCTTCAAATATTAGTTTGAATGTTTTAGTAACTGTTGGTAGTTTGAATATCTTTGAAAAATTTGTTTTCATATTTTGTTCACTGTTATCAGTGTATTATTATTTTCTAATTTTCAAATCTTACTCCTGACTTGTGAAATTATTAGTATCTTTATGACATTAACCCTTATGTTTCTAACACCTTGAAGACACTTATCCTAATTTGTCATTTGAAAGTTGACTATTTTCTTTGTTATGAAATTATTTTTCATGTCAGTGTTTTGTTTTCCTTTATGATTTCTTACATAATTTTTATGCACTTATAATCCCTTGCCTTTTATTTTTAGATTTATGTTAATTTATATATTCTTCTATTTCTCAAGAGACTTTATTATTTAAAAAACAATTCTTGGAGCCCTTGGGTTTAATTTTACCTTGGCACATAGTATGAGAATGGAATATAACATTGTTTTTTATTTTTTAACTATTCTAAAATGGTAAGGATATTCTTGCTTTCCTATATGAAAAAAAGGTCATCTTTATATATAGTAAATACTGTTATATGGACCTGTATCTACTTCCAAGATTTCTATTATTCTGTCTACTTTTGCAATACAACTAATATATTAATAATTATTTATTATATTTTAATTAGTTTAAACATATGATTATGTTATCCCACTCATTACTCTTTTAATTTCTTTCAAAATGTTCCTAGATGTTAATATTTTAAATTACATGAAAACTACTCATGAATGTGGCCATCACCAATTTATTAGTCTTCCTCCTCCAATTTAATGAGATCTGAGTTCCTCTGAGGACAGATCACTAATTAACCCTGTAACCGTGGGCAATTTATAAAATCTTTCTGATTTTTTTTCAACTGCAAAGGGAAATATGTTGAGTATTTCTTTCATGGAATTCATGAGAATACTAAATGAGATAAAACATAGAAGTACTCCAATTATTGCTTGGGATAAACTTGGAGTTCAGTAACTATCACCTCTTTTAAAATTACAGTGATAATGAGGACAGTCCAGCCTGCACATGCTAGCAAAGCCCATTACCTTTAAGGCAACTTTCTTTTTCATCTCCCTTGCCGACAAACGCGCAATGACCATTTCAAGGCTTCTCGCTTCTCAAAGCCTTAAAACTGGCACCACCCAATGAATTAAATTTAAACTTATTCATTATTTTCTCCAGCTAATCAGGTCTGTCCCTATGCCAAGACTGGGTCCACTTGTTTTCCTTTCTAGTGGGAAAAGACTGAAGCCTTTCTTTCAGCATTCATCAAACCCTACCCAGATTCTAACTGATTCCCACCACCAGAACTCCCATGAGTACAGTAGCCCTTTATTCTGATTTTCTGCATTTCTTTTTAATAGTTTTTTTAGACAGATTTAATGCTTATGTACATATTGTTTCCCATTAGTCACTGAATTATGTCTGTTATCTCTATAAACTTATTACGTCTTTGAGAGGAAATAAAAGACAATCTCATGACTGCTTATCATAGAATATACACATTACTCAATAGATAATAATGTTGATATAAACACATTTCAATCCATGAAAGATGGAGGGACTGTGCTAGCTCTAAGAGATTACTGGTAGAAAACTAAGATGAGATAATTTGTCCCTTTTTTTATCATGCTTCCTCACTATCTCATAATTCCCAAAAATTGTTATAGGCCACTAATTGTTTTAATTTAAAAAATAAACATTAACTCATGGATTGCAGTTTCCATGGGGAAGCAAAGACACAGGAAGCAAACAGTAAAAGTAAAGGATTTAATTATAGCCGACTTACTTAAATTTAAACGATAACTCTCAAAGTTGATCTGTATTGGATATCCCACACTCAACATGATGTACCTAAACATTATCTGTTATTTAAAAAAGGTTTCTGGCACATAAAGGTAGTCCAGTGAGGCAGTGAAGAAATTAACAAAATAATTCAAAGAGAAATCCAAGAAAATACATGTTATAAAAAGAGTATCACATTAATATCTTTTTTTTCACATTATTGGTTCTGTTCTAGACATTGAAATAAAAGAAAAATAACTATTCAACCCGCAGAAAGAACATTTACATTCCTTATTTATGCTCTGCATTAGTAGTGTCATGTTTCATCATTATTGCCCTTGATCATGGATGTGAAATTAGATGAATCTTATTGTGTTTATAAGTGATAGAGTTATGTCTGCAAATATTATTTTATTAGGAAAAGAAGAAAGAAAAAAAATGAAGTAACCTGTGGAGGTCACTATTTACACAGATGTATTCATTTGCAAGAACACACATAACAAATCTGTTCCTTTATGTATTAACAAAGTAATTTTGTGGTTGAATAAATTTATGTAATTAGCTATCATGTTTTAGCATAATAGTGCCTTTATCCATAGTTGGTGAGTGATATTTAAACTGGGAACCCTGATATGTAGCCTGTGAATAACACAGTAGCAAGTGTTTCTTAATAAAGGTAAAATGTGTGTATAGCACACCGTGTCTTACAAGGCACTTTCATGTGCATTATTGAATTTAATCTTCAGAATGATTAAGACAGTTACTTAGGGAGGGAGTTTAATTTCTAGTGAACAGGTAGAAAATGAAGCACAGGAATATTAAAGACATCTTTCCCCAAAGTCACTTGCAACAAAGCTAAAACTAAAGCATACTTCTCCTGGTTCCTAATTGTACTGTATTTCCCTTACAATTATGATCCTCATCTTTCCTTTTCATTTTGGGAAAATGTTAATAAGGCCTATATGTTAGGCCTATTAACATATAATCAGGGAATAGGGCTTTGATTTATTTTCTGCTTCAGAATTGGAATGAATACCCCTCCCCCAGCTTTCTAGATCCTTATTCTGACTTTTAAACTGTCCACTGTTTTAAGTTCTATCCAACATTATTGGCTCACATTGACCCCATTCACTAACAGTTCCTAGTTAAGATAAATTTTGATATCCCTGATAATTTACAGTATATTGGGATTTAAACCTAACACACCTGATTTTAATTTTCTGCTTTGCCTTTAAACAATCATATGGGAAGGAATGTCTCTTGCCATATTTTTTGTCAATATATTCTATTCCTGTATATTGTGTTTATAAAAACTCTCCCACGTAGAGTGATGGGGATACATTCTTCAATAAGATTTTTTTTCCTAACTGGCACATGAACCTGTAATTACTTGATAAAATTGTCTTGAATTGAAAGTATTAATTCATGAAGAAGATTTTATTTTAAAAACAGCAAAATCATTGCTATTTTTTGACATCATCTCATTTCTTGTAAACAATAATAATGTTTAGGCATAAAAGTTAAATTACTTCCATTACTATCATAATATTACAATTCTTATTATGTTAAAATTTTTAGCAGGTTTCTGTTATCAAGAAATGATAAGTAGATAAGACTAATACATTTTACTGAAATATAAATAAATATAAGTGGCCAAAATTATAAGACATGAGGCATGTCAAAGAACAACAAATTGTCCAAAAGAGAGTGATGTTCAGCGAGCCTGGTTATTTTTGTTGTTTTAATTTTACTTTATTTGGTTATTGATTTTTGTACCCAATAATTTGTTTGGTTACTTTAATTTTAAGCAATTAATCAAAAAATATATATAGTAACAGCCCTGAATATAAAAAGTATGACCATTTTCAAAGTTTAAGAACATTATTTATTTATGTATGCTCACATTATGAACAGGCCAACCACTTTTTATACAGTGTATGGAATGATATTATATTTATCCTTTAAAACAAATTAGACTCCATCTTGGAAAACATTAGCCTAGCCTTGAATATATCATGGCCTTGAATGACATGAGGTATGAAAAACTCTTCTGCTACTAAATGTAGTAGATTCACAATTAGCTGGTGTTTTTACTAAATGGTCTTTGAAAATGGTTCAGATATGCAAAAATATGTTTCAAATAATTAAGTAGCCCACTCTTCAAATAATTAAGTAGCCCACTGTGAACGTCTACCTCCTGGGCTGATCCTGACACCAGTGACTATTTAGGATCCAGAAGAAGGCAGATGGTATGCTAAAATGCTTAACTGAGGAAAGTTTGAGGAATAGATTATTTATAGATGTGCTTGTTAAGCACAGGGATGTTAAATACTCAAGACTAAAAGCAAGACATCATAACCAACCTGGCCTGACAGAGCAAGGGCAAAGGACAGTGGTGTCAGAGCATGAAAACCCCTTGAAGCCTAGAATAGAAGCCATTTAATAGGTGGTGTAACCAGAGAACATGACAACGCCAATGGGGCAAATAACCATCCTAATTTCTTGTTCCACAATCACTTCTAATTTGTACTTAAGTATATTATTAGCAAAATCCAACCAGATACTTAAATACAAGAAATACAGAGTTGCAATCCATAGAAGCCAAACTCCTAGCAGTCTAGACAGAACAGAAAAATGCAGAGAATGGATTAAATGAGATGATACAAAGAGAGAGTACTAGATACCAATTAGAAAGTTGAACGTGAAAAGAGAGAGACCAGGAGTCATTGCATTCAAGTATACATTCACTATACACATCTATTTTCTCATCATGCAGAGAAATTTAAATTTATTTCTTCTTTTACCTGGTGCTGGATCTCTTCTACCATCAATAATTGTAAAAATTAAATAAATGAAACCTGTCCACATTTACATCTTTGAATATCAAATGTGAATATGTAATTTAATGAAACAAGATTTTCTGGCTCTCATTCTATGTTTTAATTTTACTTAACAACAGTGATTTGTCAGACAATTAGAGTGAACAAAGCCATTGAATAACTACAGTAATTAAAGTATGGTTTTGAATTTAACCACAATAAATTGATAGATAGATAAGGTTTTTTACTGTGTTAAATGTTTTTCCTTGGTACAAACCAAGGTGTATTACTGGTATATTTCTTTGGTATATTATTTTTAACCTATTTGCATAGTTATTTCTCTTAAAAAATCTCAGAAAACATTTTAACTATATCATTTCTTACCAAGTATAATGTTAACTAATTATTGTACATTTATACAGTTAGTTTTGTAGTGGAAAAAGATATGATACATAGTGGAAAGCATTTCTAAAAAAAGAAGGAGAGCTGGCTGGCCTCAAAAACACTTCATCTTGGAAAGCTTGATCACCTTGCTGGTCTAGAAACTGTATTTTGTCACCACAAACACCAAGGGATAATGAGACTTTTCTGGCTAAATTCAACATAATTAAATTAACTAATAGGAATTAATTGTTTTTCATCAATAAGAGAAGAGTCATGGGCCTTTTAAGATATGGGAATGCTTATGCCTCCATGAAGTTACATTTTTTTTGATCTGGGAAAATCATTAAGGATGCAGGCATTGCTTATTGTATTCACAGTAGATAGTTAGTGACTGATACTTCATTTGGAACACAGGAAGTTAACATGACATCAAGGGTTTATTATAAAGGACTTGTCAAGATCATTGTTTTCTTTCACCCAATACAATTTGCTACCCTAATTAATTATTCTTTTTTTCAGTTAATTACTACCTATTATAACAGCAAGGTATTCCCAGACCATTAATAATAGTTGAAAGTTTTATATTCGATCAATTTCACTTATAGGAGACAAGCTTTACTCATCTTCTTCTAACCTATCAGGGAATAATATCTCTGTAGTATGGCCTAACACTCAAACACATTTAGTGCATATAATCTGTGTTTGAGTGTTGGTCTGACACTGGATGCACCATCATAGGCTTTGTTTTTTCATCACCACAATGGCTTGGATAGTATACACTGTCATCCTTGTGTTGAAATTAAGTTAAATGAAGTAGCAGTTATTAAAGTAAACTTAGTATATTTCAGTTTTCTAAGTTAGAATATGCATTTTAAAAAATTCTACACAGGAGAAATGATGACTCATGGCTAATATTCTTTAAAGCAAAGCTTGGGTCTGAAGTTAGAACCATGCTGTTATCTACTTGGTTTACATCACAATTTTACTTTCCAAACCAATTTTGCTGTTTTCCACAGGAAAAAAAAAAAATCTCAGGCTTGTTTTTGTATCTGATGTATCTGCCATTCTTTACTATTTTTCTAAAAATAACAGCAATTTGCATCTTCAGAAAAGCCACAGATTATGGCTTTCCATGATGCAGGACTGCAGCAAAATCTGCTGCTTTTGTGGAAGACTGATTAAAAGTTATTTTTATTTTGATAGCTGATTTCCTCCCTACACAATTTTTAGTTGTGAGACCTCAGGAACTGGTAGAAATCTAGTAATATAATTTAATAACGACAACCTTTGGTAAGTTATTGTTTCTCCATTTCCATCTTTGTACAATAATACAGAAAGAAGCTTTTATAACATTGCCTGGTATGTAACAATAGTTTTGTCTTATGGAGGTAAGCTATGACAATCATCACTGTATAAAATAGATTCCCTTCACACATACATACACACACATAAGTAAGCATGAAAATTCATAAATATCATACCAAGTACTACTCATTGAGATCGTAATACACTGTGTCTTCTTTAAAGATACATTATGAATTCACTAAGGAATTTTATACATCTTTTTATTATGTCTCCATACAGAAAGATAGCAGAAGACCAAAATGCCATTATTATGTGAGAAAGCAGAATAAAGCAGTTCTAGTTATTTAGTCTTATTTTAACTATAAGTATTTTTGACCCATCAAATCCACCTTGAGTACTTTTATAAGGCAAAAATGAAAGGTACACAAAGATATGTGCTCATAATTGTTCACTGCAGCCTTGTTTATAACATTAAAAATTAAGAACTAACCAAACAATTCCATAGGAACTTGTTAAATAAGTTATGGTACATCTATCCATTTCATATTGTAGTCATTAAAAATGCGTCAGAAAAAATTCATCTTATTGATTTAAAATAACCAGATACACAACCAAGTATCCACATGTGATCTCCTCTCTCTCTCTCTCTGTCTTCACACTCTTTCCCTTCTCTCCCCTCTCCTGTCTTTTTCACACACACACACACACACACACACACACACACACACACAAATGTATGGAGGCATATATCAAAATAAACATGTTTGGAAGAATCTTCAAATAACAGTATGAGTAGTTACCTTTAGAGATGCTATTTCAAGTGATTTGCAACTTTTTTTCTGTTCAATTCTGTTCAATATTCAATTTAGGAATATTATTTCCTAAATGAGTCCACCCCATTTTGATGATCACAATAAAAAGTATGGTTTTGCTTATTTAGCAATAGAGTAGAAAATTCTGCCATTAAAGAGCAACTAAATGGTAACTGAACAGAAAAAAAATGCAAAAAATGGTAGATAATTTGATGTTGTCTTAAAACATAGGAACTAAACTGAAGGAATCCATACAGCTCAGCGTGAACTACATTTTAAAGTAGAAATGCATACAGAGATCCCCCAAAAGAAAAATAGCAACAATTAACAATTAAACCATGAGGAGGAGAAGATATAAGTGCAAGAAACCAGAGTGCTATTTCAATTTACACAAAAGAAATGAATTAGAGAAGAATCACACTACATAAATGTAATTTCTAATATATATGTTTTAGCCCAGAATTCCAAAATGGATTAGAGATACCCATATGGAATGGAAAGCAAGGAATGTTCTATGAGAGGAAAATGAGTTATATTTTAATACAGTAGAAAATAGCCAATGTAGGTCCTTTTCTGGACTTGGATGGAGAGCAAAATTCAGAGATAAAAAGAAACATTCTGACAGAGGTCATAATACTGCCAAAGTCAAGTCAACATAGATAAACATGGAGTCCATTTATAGAAGGTGATTAACAACAGTGGAAAATACACATCGGGCAACAGTGGAAATAAGGTTGGAAATTTAAGATGGGTTAATTTGAAGAGAAACTTGAAAAACATATCTCAAGCTTAATTTGGTAGACAATAATATCACAGTATCATAGTGTGTTAACACTGAATGGAATTTCGGTCATTCACTCCAATTTTGTGGAATTTTTAAGGAGAAAACTGGTGCTATTAAAGGTTTAAGTGGCTTGATCATAATGATGGTGTAAATATCTAAGTCAAATCATATTCCCATGAACAGAAACAATGAGATCTTGTAATGATTATTTTGGGAACAGTAATCTCTAAATATTTCAGGATTGTATAGAGGAAATATTAGCAGGATTGAATGGAAGTAAAAATGAACTAGAAACATCGAAAAGCACTTCCAAAGGAATGTGTAAACATAAAAATTGAATGTATTATTTGGAAATGAGAGGAAAGTGTGAGTCTCAAGAATTTTCAACTGAAGTTGTGACAAAATTTAGTGAATATAAGAACTGTAAACTGAAGAAAAGCCATCAATGCTAGATTTCCAAACTAGAAGACTTTGATGCAACCAGCCATTATTCAAAGCTAAATTGCGGAAAGCAATGACATATTTATCAGTAACTAATCTACAGGTTAGTTCTTTTAAGGAAGTAATAATGTCAATTTAAGTTAACTCTTCAGAGATATATGTGGGAGCAATATAATTTGATTTTGCACTGTTCCTGAAAAGAGATTCCTTTTTTAAAAAAGTTTAATTTCCAGAGAATCTTGACCCATGCACATCATCAGAAAGAAACTTGGGCTTCAAGGAATGCATTTCCCAATATTTAATATGTCTGTTTCTTGGAATTAGCAATCTTCCTAGGAAAAAAAAAGATTAAATGAAATGGCAATTATCATGTCATTGGGACTTTCATTCCAAAATGGAAACCAAAGACCAAATTGGGGTTTTCGAAAGATATAAATCTCTCTCTCTCTCTCATTTATTCCCATCCTTCCCCCCTCCCCCTCCCTCCCCCTCCCTCCCCCTCCCTCCTCTCTCATCCTACTCTCTCTCCCCTTATTCCTTCCCCTCCTCTCCCTTCTTCTCCCTCATTCCCTTTCTCCTTCCTCCCCCCTCTCTTATACATACATGCTACTGCCAGGAGTTCGGTAGAAAGTAAATACACTACACCATGAGTAATATATTGGGTTGACATGTTATAGTTAAGTAATTTACACAATATAACATTAAATTCAAATTGCCAGTATGCTCAGGCTTTACCCCTTTATTTTCTTCTTCATCAATTCTCAATTCATCCTCGCTCCCCTGAACACCCAACACATAATATTATCTATTTTCTTTTATCTACCTTCATCCCTGGGGAAATCAAATACTCTTATTCTGGCTTCTTGAGGTCTTGCCCTCTGTTCAGGCTAACCTACATGTAAATCAGCCCTTGACAATGCATGATGCTGTCTCTTAACAAAATTTCTTGTGATGGGTCTCTCCTTTTTCTGGCTTTGTTATATTTTTCATGGTTTATCTTACAACTTCTATAACTGATCTGCTTCTTTTCTCCTTTCTCAGACAAAGATCTATTTAAGAACGACTGCAGTGCCTTCTTTACAGCAGAGTAATGGTAGAGGTATAAGTACGTTTATGGAAGGTACAGGCATTCAAATGATGATGTATAATTTTAAACTTAATAAAAATCAGATGACAAGAAGAAGCAAGAAGGCAATGAATACTCTATCAATGAAATGTACTCAAAGAAATATTCAAATCTTTTAAAAATGAGTGAAACATGTGAATACAGCATTATGATCCAGAACATATACTCATATTTGTTAAATTTTCCATTTACTTCTTTCTTATTCATTTTAAAATACACTATTGGTTATGTATTTTTACTCTGAAAAAATCATTAATAATAGAAAATTATCACATATTTTGAAATATAAAATAGAAAGTCACAATGACTTTTATAGGCCCAATAAAAGTATCTATGTATAAATATAAAAATTGCAATGTAATAAGCAATCAGAAAGGTTAAAAATAAATTAAATTAAGATTCATTTCTCTAATTAGCAGAAAGCCACAACAAGAAAGTAATGTTTTGACATGTAAAATTGTTACTATTTGGGAGGTAAAATACACTTGTGATCAACTATAACTTGATGCATAAAGTACTAATTTTTCTTCCAGAAGTCACTGAAGTAATAGCCATAAATTCTCAATTTTTAAACAGTAATTTTTATCAGTAGACAATATATAACAGTTCATATCTTTTCTAAATCATTGATTAAAATTGGAGAGGATGAGTCCAAGGAAAAATTCCTCCTTCCATTTGACAAGAATTGATCATCTATTCACTTTTTTTTCAGATAATATAGTCCAAGCAAAACTTTTTAAAATTGTGTATATCTATATTATATACTTCATTGTTTTCAGACTCTCACCCAAATATAACAGACTTAGAGAGTACTTTGATAAAATATAGAAATGTATCTTTTTGTATATTAATCCTGCTGGAAATCAAATCACTAGGGCATTACTTATACCTTGTGGCTGAAGTAGTATGGGTACACTAAGCTTTTTAATGGTCTGTCCAATTTCAAGGTATAGCTGATGACTCATTCTGCCAAAAGGGCTGTGGGCAGACATGTCATGTGTCTGCTCTATGTCAAAGCATTAAAGAGTCAGCATCATGCCTCCAGAGTGTCTTCCCTTGACGCAGAAATTAGCAGAGTTCATATCCCAGATGGTAAAGTTATTAGATGTTGGAGCTTTTATCAGACTAGATCCCTGAGTGAGTGTGGAACAAAGAACCCCTGGAATACAGAGATAAACTTTTATTGTGTTAAGCCACTGAGATTGTGGGATTGTGTGCTATCACCACATATCCTAGCTAACAAATATATATAGTACTTTAATGTTACTACTTTCTACATACCATGTGCCAGATACTTTTTCATTAATCTGTGTTAAGCTATGTCTGGAGTATGTATCAATCTTACTCACTTATAGTGTGTCTTACCTAATTATTTGCCTTTATTTTATTTTTAATCATTTAAATTTGTAGAGTCAAAATAACATTCCTACTTTTACTTCTCTATCCTGCCATAACCTAGAAAATAAACTTTTATTATAAGAACATCAATACCAATAAACTTCTGAATACAAAACAGACATAAAGCTATATGAAAGCAGTTGTAATTTTGCTAAAATTCTTGGGGTTACACTGGGCCAACTTCTAGACAAGAGATATAGCAGAGCCGATGAGATATTTATAGTGCTAGAGAGTAAGAAAGATAGTTCCATGTGATTTCTTGGAAAGTTTTCTAATGTAGAATGATGTAAAGATCATTTACATTTAGACCACTTGAATTTTTGTAACGGGGACATGTTTTATTTTTAAAATATATATTCTTAATTTCCAGTATTTTGAATAAAACATGAATAAATTTTGTAGAAAAATTGTCACAGAGACAAAAACATTTGAGAGAAGAGATGTGAATAACCTCAAACCTATAAACAATGTTCAACTCACGAGATATAAAATAAATACAAATTAAAACAGCATATTTTACTGTTACTGGCAAACACTAAAAAGAATTACAGGAAACAGAGTTGGCATGGTGTGAAGAAATTCACTATTTAAAGATAGCTTTTGGGAATGAAGAGTGGAACAAATTTTCCCTCAATTTATGTCAAAATACAGCAAATATTTTCCAGAAAATTCTAATTATAATGGAAATAAATGGAAGCAGCTATAAATTTAGTCCACATTAGGAGATTCAAAAAAAATTAAGAGGAATTCATATGGAATACAAGGCACCCAACTTATAAATGGAGTAGAAATACATTTAAAAGCAAGTAAATTTATTCATTTTAACAAGTATTTATTCATCCTTTAGTATTTATCCTTTAACTGTGACACAGATGTTCTAGTCACCAAGGATGTCATGGTGAACAAACACATCCTTGTTCAAAGGTATAGCATAAATTCAAACAGTAATAAAAGTAATGAAAATAGAAATCGGAAAATGTCATAGGGAATCGTGGGGTGAGGATGGGACCCCGGGGGCGGGGGCATTCAGAGTGGACAGTGAGGTGGGGCCTTACTGACAAGGTGCCATTTAACCTGAGATTTAAAAGACATGAAACAGCCTGACATAGCTGAAGGAAAGTAATCTAGACAAACAAAATGCAGATGTTCCACAGTGGAAGTGAGCTCAGTGTTCAAAGAACAGAAAGAAAGCAAGGGTCAGAGCCTAGTAGTTCATGGGAAGAGTGCTGGTGAACAAATTCAGAGTTAGATGGCCATATCTTTAGGTACTTGTAGGCCATGATAAGAAGAATAGACTTTATTTCAGGTGCTGTGATTAAGAGGCAGAGGATTTTTACTAAGGGAAGTGATCTAGACATGTTGACATTTTAGAGATCATTCTGGAAGCTGTGCAGAAAATGGGCTGTAGAGAGAGCTAAAGACAGAAGAGTGCAACCAGTAAAGGAAAGAAGTAGAAGTAGTTTGGGCCAGGACAGTCTCTGTAAAAATGAAGAAAAGTTAAGTACCTCAATATATACATGGTTGATGAAGTCTTATGTATGGGATTTGGTGAAAAGGAGGATTCTGCAGATTTTGAATAGAGCCTCTAGATGGTTTATTTGTTGCAAGGGGGAAGACAAAGAGGAGAATACATTAGGGGTCTCTAGAGGGGAGAAATTATGAGTTCTGTCTTGCTCACTCTGAATACAAAATGGAATTTTTTAAGTAGGCTACTGCATATATAAATTTGGGGCTCAGGGATGAGTCAGAAAATACATTCAGGAGCCCTTTGCACACGAATGGTTTCATCAGCAAAATAACATATGAGAACACTACAGGAGACAGTGTAGATAGAGAAGAACAGAGAAATCTTTTAAAAGTCTCTTAATCAAGTCTCGCCTTTAAATCTAAGCTTCTTAATATACACCATAAAATCAATCATGTTTTTTTTTCAGAAAAATATGAAATTGACAGTTATTTTATTTAATAAGTTGTAGAGAGTCCCACAATTTCACATTTCATATGAGAACTACTCATCAATATTTCTATTTTTCTTTTCTTAATAAGTAATTCAGAAGTGAATGTTTACTCTGCTTTCTATTAGGGTGGAATAAATCTAATAGAATTCTTTTCAGGTTTTATTGTTCAAGCAGTATGCAGCATAAGGCTTTTCTTCTTCCCTAAGACTAAACTGACTAAACACTCCCCCTGTGAGCAAAAATCACCCTATTCTTGATTTCATTTGAAGAATTAGATAATAGCATTCATTTGGATGCAAAGATTATGTGAACTTTTATTGTCAGAACTAATATGATCAGTGGTCATTCTTTACAAATTTCATGTTTCTATTGACCACTTTCCTTATGAGAACCCAGACATGTTCAGCACTGATGTCTTTTGAGAAAAAAAATCATCTTGCTTTGCTGAGGGGAATATAAAACTAATATTTAGAAATGTATGTGGTGGAGTTGTAGTGCCTCAGACCTGGACTCACTTGTCTCATTCATGTGTCTCCCCTGAAAACTGTCTCCAAGCTCTGCCTCTCCAGAACACACAGATTTTATTTTTTTCTCCTACATTCTGGTTGAATCATTAGGCTGTAATAAGATCCTCTTAAAAAAAAAACAGTATATCATTCAAAAACATATATAAGTGAGGATGTCACCAAGGCAGAGTGAATATTAGCTGACACTACAAAGTCAGAAACGGCTTTAGTGGTTAATGTGCTTACTTAGTTTTGATCCTGCTGTTGTTTTTTATTTTTATTTTTGTTATCTGACCTAATTTCTTAGATCCATTGTCTTTAATGCCTGAGATCTCTAGAGAAGAAAAAACCATGGTTTCATTGTAGGGACTGACCTGGGATCAAGTGACTTCATCTTTTTCCTTGCCATTATTATATTTAAACATGACTTAGTACTTAATACAGAGAAAATAAAACTAAGTGAAGTTACAGAAAAAGTAAAAGAAACAAAAACATTGCACTGAAACTACACCATTTGATGTAATATCCAAAAAAACTAATTCATAGTTCTACATTTTTACTAAGCATATCAACATGGAGATAAGCAACACTTAATTTTTAAAAAGGCATGAATGGTATTCTTATATATAGAACTCTGAGAACATAAACTACTCGTTCTCTTTTTCCTTCATATGTTGCAAGGACTTGAACTTCTGTGTTTAATTCTATTTAGGCAGCACGTGGAACTCTAAGCATTGTCAGTTGCCATTAGAATAAACATAAAAATAAACAAGCTAGAAATATTGACTATCTCATCTAGATGGTAAATTCTAAAATCATTTGCTGTACTCACACATACTGTATACTGGCATTATAATCACATATCTTTAAGAGTAATTTCAAAGTCAGCCAGATCCTTCTTACTTAGAATATAAGCATAATTTTTCATGTTATTTTATAATGGACACTAAGACATTCTCTCCTCACTCTAAAGCCTAGTCCTTATTCTTTAAGGAAGATACCGCTGAATGAAGCCAGCCATCCCAACTTCTCTCCAAGTTTACATAAAATGAAGGATGAATAACATAAGTAGCCATGTGAACCTCAAGAATGCTGAGTCTCTGTTATGAAATATGCCCTCTGCAGTGTCTGGATGTGATTTGGTACTTCCCTTCCACTCCATTGCCTGGTGGGATTATTGAGGGCAGTCTGAATTGCTCCCTAAGTGTCATGCTATAAATTCCACAATCAATGCACTCAGCAGGATGGACACCTGACATTCAATAGTGGGAAGAAACAATAATAACATTGTAGAGGCTGCTCCTTGAAAGAAAGTTCTGAATACGGGCGCTTAAATTGTATTTGAGGCATTCCCCTTCGATCTCTGGAAGAAAATTGCTTGCTTCTGTCTTATCATGCCTTTCCCATACATTGAGAAACAGCTGGAGATTAAGACATTCAAATGACTATGAGAAAAAAAAATGATTATGAGATTGTTTGGTAAATTTCAATTTTTATCCAGATTGCAGTGCCTTCTGGAATCTCCCTAATTATAAGTGGCCAAGCCATCTCCAAAGACCCCTTAGCATGTTTCAATCACTGCACTACCCAGAAAGGTGACTAATAAAGTGTGGATCTATTACTCTCTAGTCTGTCAAAATTTGAAACTTCAAAAGTTTCTCTTAGAGGATCAACTTGGAACCCCCCTAAAAATCTATTAGCAAGTCAGAACATGGAGGTGATTATGTTTTACTGTAAAAAAGTGTCTAAATGATGTTACCAGTGCAAGTGAACTCTTGCTGGCTTATGATAGTGCCTTTTGTGCAAGGCACAGAGCAGATTATAATCTTTCTGGTATCTTCTAGTATTACCTGGGTTTTAATAGACCTTCTGCTTATTGATTTCTCAACCTAAGTACTCATTCTTGAATTAATGTATAATGCTGCTTGTGCTAAATAATGGATAGTGTGGAGATTTACTGGGAATCCTATGACAAGCCAGAGGATGTGGCAGAAAGAGGCTTGGCAGTACAGCAATAAATGTAGTCAGAAGAGGCTGGTGCTGTCAGGATAGGAATATCATATGAGTAATTGCTCTTTTATTTCCTCTTGGTCTACAGAAAGGCAAGAGGAAATTTAAAAAGGAGTAGAAAATAAAGCAGTTTGTTGAATGTGGCTTCCTCTTATTCATTCATTGGAGTAGAGTGAGCGCAAATGCCTTAGTTTCTGTTATAGCTTTACTTACCAAAGGCAGATGCAAGAACTAATTCTGTTGAAGTTTTATAGAGCAGCATTGTTGTTCCATAATTATAGATTCATTATATGAATGTTACAAGGCTATTCATAAAGAACGTCATTTTTCAATGAATAGCCGTCGTTTTGAACGGGTTACTGACAGGATGTTGTAATGCCAAAACTGTTACTACAGTGACCATGAGCTGCATCAGAAAACAGTCACAGCATCAAATAAGATGAGGTTTTGTAGTTAAAATATGTGTTGATTTTGTTTTCCATTACTGATAAGTTGTATTGATATTTGCCATGTGTATGTGTTATTATAAAGGTGTACTCTAGCTTTATTACATACACATACACACCCACACACACCTTGATGGCTTTAACAGAGGGAAAGAAAAATTATACTGTTTTACATTATGTTTTACATTATGTTAAAGTTTTACATAAGTTTTACATTATGTTTTACATAAGTTTTACATTATGGATACATTATCCATAATGTAAAGTTTGTAAAGTTTTACATTATATGTAAAAGTTTTCATTATATGTATATATTACATTATACATTATGTTTTACCTACGTTTTATATTATGTTAAAGCATATAATTTCAATATCATCATGAATGTTTCAGACTTAATCTTTATGTAATGGTACAATTAATCAAAATTATCTGTACTGAAAGAGCAAATAATTTTTTTTCTGTTGTAATTTCATTTCTCAGAAAGTCAATTCGACATTGTAATTCAATTTGTATCAATGTTATCAAGCTTCCAGCAGTCTTCACCAGAGGGATAGGCCTGGTTATATGTGTATTGTGGAGATCAGACAGAAGGATACACATTAAAACCACACATAAGTGAGGATATTTTAGAAACTTTCCTTGCCAAAATAAGAAATTGGTACCTTTGTTCTGATAGGATAGGCAGGGAGGGGATAGAGCTTCATGTATACCTCCTATAGTTACTTTATTTATTTTATTAGTTTGGTTTTTTGGTTTCCCTTCTAACCACCAACTTCTAATATGTGCAAATGTTACCACCTAAACTACCCCCAATTATTTTCTTGTTCACAGAATCATCTTTTAAGCAGATTATATCACAAGAGAAAATGATACAGATCATCTATTCAGCACAGTGCAGGTTATAAACATGGATCATTCTCTCCCATTCATCAAAATAGTATACATTTCTGATATTATTTCTTTCACCCATCTCCTGCCAATTCTATGAATTTTTACCTATATATTTAGGAAATAAGCCTTGTGAAATGGTTAATGTCTATTCATAAATTTAAACAATAGCACTGGTTTTGAGCATTCCCATATAGTATGATTAATTGATTTTCTTCTTATTTAGCTTTAAAAATATGATGGGGTACCCCAGACACTGTAAACTGGGATTTGTTAAAAATATATGTGAACACTTTGTCTTATTCCTACTTAAACCTGTAAGGTGAATGCCAAATAACAGAATTACTTCTATTGAAGGAAGAATACTTAAGTAAAATAAATAAATGTTTATCCAATTTTACTTATCCATTCCAAATCTCATAATGGTCCTTTGGATCCTTTTCCAAACCTAATATTAATTACTGAAGGAGTGTTTTGTTAATAATATTGGAAGTTTGTTAGTTTACTAATTTAGGATTTTACTAATTTAGGATATAATAGCCAAGGCCTGTATTAGGTTCTGTGGAGGATAGACAACTACACTTTATTATCCACAAAGCAGCCAAATGTTATTTTTAAACATAAATCAGATTATGTCTTTTCTCTCCTTAAAGCCCTCTGTTGGCTTTTTTCACGATTGATACAAAATGAGTAAAACAGAGTAAATCAGACTCTATACGAGCCAGTAAACCTGGACCCTAACTCCCTAGTTCATGGGCTACCACTTTCCCTTTAGCTCATTAGGATCCAGCTCTTTTACCATCTTTCTTTTTCCCCACTTTGGGCATTTACATTAACTTTGCCTTTACCAGACATGATCTGCCTATGGAACTCTGCAAGTTAGTCTCCATTTGTCCAAAAATTTCAATTTAAATGTCACTTCCTTAGTGAGGTCTTCTCTGAAACACACAACTGTCTATTGTATCATTACTTTATGGATTTTTATGGTACATCTGAGTGTCTGAAAGTATCTATTCCGCTTATTTACTTGTTATGCTTTTATTTTTTTTCTCCCACCATTTGGCTATTATCGTAGGCAGAATAAAGGCCTTCCAAAGATGTCCACATCCTAAACCTTGGAACCTGGGAATAAGTCACCTAACATGGCAAAAGAAACTTCCCAGATATAATTAAAGTTAAAGATCTTGAGGAAATGATCCTGGATGGTCCAGCTAGGCTCAACTTCATCATCTGACCCCTTAAAAATGGAGAACCTTTCCTGGGTGTAGTCAGTCACAGGGAGATGTGACTACTAGAGAAGAAAGGCACAGAAGAATGCGACAATGCTGGCTCTCAAGATGGAGAAAAGGAGTCATGCACCAAGAAATGTACACGGGCCTTGAGAAGATGAAAAGTGCAAGCAAACGTATTATCCCCTACGGCTGTCAGTAAAACATGCATTCCTGCCGACATCTTGATTTAAATCCAGTGAGAGTCATGTTGCATGTCTGACCTACAGAATTTTAAGATTTTCTATTTGTGTTGTTTAAAACACCAAAGTTGTGGGAATTTGTTATAGCTGCAGTAGAAAACTAATACAACTATAAAACCCTTAAGATCAGAAACCTCATCCATGTGTTTTACCCGATGGCCAGAGCCTGGAAGTGCGCCTGGTACCTAGATGGGCTCAATGAATAGTTGTTAAATATGTAAATGTATGTAGAGATTAACCAGAAATAAACTCATCCTTAAATGTATACAACTGATAAAACATTTGTTCTTTTTTTAATACAGTTAACTAATATTTTATTAGGTAATTTCTATTCTCCATTTTTCTCTAGCCATCATACATTAGATGAAAATAATATAATTACTGTACTAAACGGAGTAAATTTATGCTATAAGTAGCCCCTTTTAGTGCAATGAAAGGCTAATACAGGTTTGCCCCTCCTCCAAGCATTTGCAAAAGTAAAGAGAATAATGTAATACACACTATATACTCATCTCCCAGCCTCAACAATGATCAACTTGATCAATCTTGCTTCATCTCATTACTACCATGTCTCCCTTTTCATATTATTTTGAAGCAAATTAAAACCTCATATAATTCCAACTGCAAATATCTGTTTGTATCTTTAAAAGGTAAGGATTCTGAATACTTTAGTGAACATTTTCCAAGGTTACAAGTTGTTCTTGCACCCCTTGATTCTGAGTTAGGCCATCCCTGTGATTTGATTTAGTCAGTGAGGTATTCGTGTATGGGATGCACAAGCTTTTGTATGTTTCCTCTGACTATGCTTTCCCTCTGTGAGAACTGCTGTGGGAACATGCCCAGAGTAGCTCACTAGAAGATGTGAGACATGTAGAACAAAGACAAGTCACCCCAGCCATCCAGGCTAAAACCATCCTTGCTCAGCTGCCAGCCAGCTGGCCCCAGACTTGTGAGTCCAGCTAAATCTAGCTGAAATCACTCTTCTACAGACCATGAGCTAAATAAGTGCTTGTTTTAAATCACTAAGATTTGAGGTTGGGTAACATTATGATGGCAGTAAGTGATACGGCTCTATTTTATAAATCAGTGATGGGGGTAGCACATACCCCCAAACTCATTTTCCCTGGGGAGGAGATCCAGGTTTGGAGAGATCAAAATTTTATGAAAAAGGGACAGCTTAATTTAAGAAAAAAAATAATAAATTACTACTTTTTATGGTAAATGACAAGTATAAAACTAGGTATGAAAGTGAATATACTTTTAGAATGAAAAAATAATTAGCCAAAGCCTTAGAAATATAACTAACTTTCTTCTAAGAATTGTTTAGCAATCCTACCAGGAATGGTTGCATAGAAATCCTTCTTAAATGCACTCTGGTTTTCCCTCTCCACCTAGAAAACTTTACAAACTCCAACTCTCACTGAGGCCCATGTGCATAACCTAAGCTTTAATTCATTAGTTTCACAGTAAATCTGCCTCCCTCTTCATTTTATGATATAAATTTATCTAAAGAGAAGGTTTAAGAAAATACTATTAAAATAAGGTAGTGTTGTAGCAATTGCTTTTCTGGTGTTCTCCATGGGTGAAAGGAACAAAATTCCTGGGTATATGTAGAATTGTCAGGTTCATGATGGAAGCTATTGTTGTTCATGTTTCAGAAGGGCTGCAGAATACCAAGTAAAATGAAGAGGTTTGTTTTGCTGTTCCATTAGTCCTGCTTTTCATCTTCTTCCAGACTCTGAGACTTTTATAAATTTCACTTATTTAAGGATGAACTCCATTTCAGGATTGAGTTGTGCTGTGATACTACTGAAGACCTGCCAGGGCCACTGAGAGAAACAGCTTATTGGACCTTAACAGTGTACAAATTATGTATGACATTTATGTAAAAAGGCAATTGTGCCCGATAAAAAAAAATCCCAGTGTATGCTTTTTACTGATTGCCTCCCTAATCTCAACTGTGTACCTCACTCGAGGTAAGAAGAGTATTCAAAATATAGAAAACACTTCCTGAAAATGCCAAAATCATTAGCTTGATTTGCATCAGTAAAGGAGAATACAAAGCTGAGCCCTTATTGATTAGAGTATCAGTGATTTGAAGGTTGTTTTTATCTCCACATCTTTGATTTAGCAGCACCTGATCTTTTTCTTTCAACATTTTGCAATGGGTATCAAAATGTGGTACCTAACAAATTTGATTATGTAAAAAGAAATTGGACAGTCTTTCTTAGGGAATCCTTTGTTTTAATCTTTATTTTTCCTTGTGCACAATAAAGTAGATACTTCTTAATAAAATAAATGTATTTCAGAAATATGAAACAACGAACATAAAAGTGCCCAATATTTCAACTCTCACTCCATTCTGTTAACAACTAGAATTGTGTTGAATTTATTAGTGTGTTGAAAACTTTAACGTTCCTTATCATCCTTGCCTTTTCTCAGTGTATATGTGTTTAGCAAAATGGGCACTAAAAGTACTCATAAAATTCTCTTGTTAAGTTTTTCAAAGTAGATGAAAATAAATTATTTAATTTGAGTCTCAGAAGATTTTGGGGGTTTATTAGAAAGGTTATTCACATATTTATTATTACTTTCCTGCTAAAACAGATTGACAATCAATTATATTCGACATTAAACGAGCCATTTTTGTTGCCCTCATTCTATTTATTTTAAACGTGTTCTGAGTATGTCTTCTCTTACCTTTGAACCTCATATTTATAACGACTCCAGGAGTGTAACAGTAAATATGGGTTAATTAATGCTGTGGTTAACAACTGCAGCTCTCAGTGGACTTAACTAAGAATGGAGAATTTCTCTTTCATACAACATATTCACACCGGTTTCAGAGGATTGTTTCTTGGGGCTTCTCAGAGACCTAGGCTGATGGAGGCCCTACCATTCCATGATACACCATATGTATCAGCCTAGCTTCAAGGTCTGCCATGGGGAAAGGAACAAAGAAAATTGTCTAATGCTTACCTGGCACATCTATGAGAGTGGGAAGTTCAGTTCTCTCATGTGCCAGAAAGGAATGGCAAACCAGGCAAATTGGTGAATGACAGTGATTCACCCCAGGATTTTATTCCCAAGGTTGTGATTCATTATCTTTCCTCTTATCCCCTTCCTGTGAATTAGTCCCAGTTAAACTACTGGATTTGAACCTCTTGTGTATGATTATCTCTATTATATGGAGGTAGAAATCAAATATAAAAATTTAATTAAGGACAAAATCACAGAGCCAGCTAATTATGCTCTTGGCCAATTTTTCCCAAACTTGGAAGGTAGGACTTTCATTCACACCATTGTTCCAAAGTAAAGAAACATATTCTACCAAACTACATCAGTTTTTGCTTTTCCGTTCAATAAATCACATGAATAATTGTATTGCTGTATAAAATATATTTCAAAAATTATTTGCACAATTAGATTATGTGGAAAAATGATCTATTGGTAATAAAAAGGGGTATGGTGATATCAAGTTGAAGACTTCATAATTGAACAATGTTAACAATTATTACATATGTATTACAATTAAAGATGTCTTATAAATAAAAGTTAATCAAACTTGCTTAATAATACAGTCTTTTCTAGTAGAATTTATCTAGTTTCCTTCTCATAAGTGAATTATACTTTTCTGTTTTAAGCTTTATGAAATGAATGTTAGGGTAGCTGAATGAAGACAGAAAATTTCTGCCTAAAGTCACATAAATCATATAGAGTTTTTTTTTAAAGATAATGACAACCATTCTCTTATGTAATAGTCGCTGTTGATAAGCTAAGTTCATAATATTTTAACAACTATTTTCTTAAGGATATGAGTTTCAATAATCTGATCAGTCTGGGTCCAGATAGCAAAAATGTTTTAGGCTCTACCTATAGGAAAACAGAAGCCAAAACAAAACTGTGGGTTCCAAGAATAAAGCAGAGGATTTGGTCACTGGAAAACTTAATTTAAGTATTATTAATCCGTCTTCCATTTTGGTAATGTGTAAATCAGCTCATTTTGTGGTATCAAATTAAAACAAAGACCTTGAAAGAGATGAGGTTATTAACACTTGTTCCCTGGACAAGTCCCATTTAGATAATTGCACTGTGCTGCAGAGCTAAATTCTTCCAGTAATTTCATTTTGAGAAATAAAATTAGACAGCAGATCCTGGCACCCTTTTGCAAATTGTACTGTAGTTCTGTAAGTGTACTGTTCAACAGCTGCTATGTTCCACCCTTTAAGTGGTTTTGTTCCCAATTTTCGAAAATAATTCATTTTTGTAAAAATAATACACCTTATTTATACAGAGCACTCCATCTCATGATGTCAATGTTATTTTCATTCAACCCACATAAACAGAGTCAGTATGATACTGAGAATAATTTCACAGATAATGACACACACGCCTAGGAAAGAGAAAGTAAAGGGCACATGGTGAGCTATGGCTCTACTTCTTTTCAAAATCATCTCTTAAAACTTCTCTAGGATGCCTGTATTTGCCCACAGTGTTTCTGTTTATTAGGTCTCTACAGAGAATGATAAGGGAGTCACCTATATCTCCGGGCAGATGAAATTAGGAACACAGGATGCATGAAAAATGAAAACAAATATGTGCAGAAGTCCAAGAATATTAACTAGTCTTCTAACACGCCTAATATCCAGGATTAATCTGGTAATTCTAAAAGATGTAAATGACATGCTTTTCAATTTAATGATAAAAAGTAAGTAAAATCCACTTGATGGTGCCAAGGAAACCATGTAGTTATGCAGTTAGGTCCAATAATGGGTAGAGGAACAAGGTTGCTAGAACAATGAAGCATGTGCCCTAAATGTGATGTTCTTTTATCCTCTTTCCCCTTCAACTCCCTCAAGGCACCTTATTTATCCAAATGTTTATCAAAACTAATATCCACTTTAGCAAAGAGAAAAATGACTACAGTAGTCTGTGTCATCTCTTTCTCCCTAATTAAGTGTATTTTTGCTCTCTTTCTTTACAACTTTTATGCCTTTAATACTTTCCCTTTGCCTATTTAACTGGCTAATACTTCCAAAAGTATGTTCAATAGTAGCAAAACATAGGTTGGCCTTTTCTTGGAATTTTGGACAAGTATTTTATATTTTATATTTTATATTTATATTTTATGAGCTTTTGAGCTAACATTTGTATTTTATCATGTAAAAATAAATCTGTTCCTATCTTATTATTTTTTAAGGAAATAAATTTCAGCTTCTAGTAAGATGATCATATGATATTTTTTTCTATCAGATCAATGAAGAAAAGATAAATTAAAAGATTTAATAGTACTGAATTACCCTAGCATTTCTAGAATAAACCCCACTTGGCCACAATCTGTTATAATTTTAATATACTCTTGGATTCTTTTTGATTAAATGACAGCTCAGATTTTTGCTTTGTTCTTCATATAGTTTAAGTAGCATTTGAATTAAAAAAATTGTTTTTTAAGTATCTGAGAATCCCCATGTGAAACTTTCTGGGCCCAGCACTTTTGTGCAGGAGAGCTATTTTCCCCATTTTTCTACTATGAAATTTTTCTGTTTGAACTTTCTGTCTCTATGATTATATCTCAGTTTGGTTATATCTTATTTTCCTAAAAAGTTAAGCATTTAATCTAGATTTTCAAATTTATTTGCATATAATTTTACACAGAAGTCTCTTGTGATATTTGGTTAATGTTTGCTCTTTTGATGCCCATTTCTTCTTTTTCATGACTTACTCTGTGTATATCTGTTTCTCCCCCTTGTTCTGTATAAATGGTTTATTATTTTATTCTTTTATGTTTTTTAGAAAATTGCTCAGCTCATCTTCTTTTTGTCAATAATAACATACTAAATTCTGCTTTTGTAATTGTTAAGTTTCCTCCATCTACTTTTTTGATTCAAATTTTTTGAGTCTCTTGAGCTCTTTGTGTTTGACAGGAATTAGTCTATTTTTAAATTCTTATTGCAAAAGTATGTCCTTTGATGTTGATAGTAGATTCTATTTTTATTGCATTATGTTTAGAGAATATTTATATCATTTTTGTATTTTGAAATTTATGGAGATTTTCCTTATGGCTTAATATATTGCCAGTGTTTGTAAATGTCCAATGTGCAGGTGCATTCTTTATTGCTGGGGCTTGGAGTTCACTATGTATCTCTAAGACCTACCCTGCTGATTATGTTGTCACTGTCTTTCATTTCTAACATTCTTTTTTCTACTAATTCTGTCTTAGACTGAAAGACATGTGCTAAATTCTCCTGTAAGTGTTGAGATTTCTTCTGATTCTTCTTGCATCTTCTTACTTCCACCTTTATGCAATTATTTCTGTATTACTGGGTACTTGGATATTAACAAATTTCTTCATTGTTAATTTTTGCCTTTAGCATTATAAGGTTTTCTTTATATTAAATACAGTAAGTCCTCTACATACGAACGACTTCCATTCCAAGAGGACGTTCGTAAGTCCAATTTGTTCATCAGTTGAACAACGTTAGCCTAGGTATCCAACTAACACAATTGGCTATCTAGTACTGTACTGTAATAGGTTAATAATACTTTTCACACAAATAATACATCAAATACAAAAAATAAAGAAAATATTTTTAATCTTATAGTACAGTACCTTGAAAAGTACAGTAGCACAGTACAACAGCTGGCATACAGCGGCACATTCACACCTTTGAAAGTTCTCAACTTGAAGGTTCGCATGTAGGGGACTTACTGTAATACATTTTTGGCTTGATTTATATCATGCCTGATTAGACTTGTGGCCACTATTTATTTTACGTGTACCTTTCATTTTTAACCTTTCTGAATGTCTCTATTTTATGTATGTTGCTTTGTATGGGGGAATAGAGATGGTTTCTGCTATAAAGCCTTTCATTATGTTTTTTTCTTTATCATTTTTCATTCAGGAAATTTCATATATTCTTTTCTAAAATTTGCTTCCATACGTATGACTTCACTTTTCTATGTGGGGGCTGTACTCAAAAATAAATACTGAGCTCAATACATATTAATTAATGTATGTATTAGTGTAATGAACTAGGAGAGATAATCCCTACCTCAGCAAGCTCATTTTTTAAAAAAGGACCTAAAGTCTGTATTTCTCTGATTTAATGCATATCAACATGTCCTTAGTAAAAGGGAGCAATACACTAAAATTCTGAGGGGCCTGTACCATTTTTTCTATTTTACAAATTAACATTCCAAGTACACTTTCATTTTAAGATTAGTTATTTATAACTCATTTGAAAACTACTGCTCTAAAGAATCATCTAAATACTGTAAAATGTAAATAATATAGATGCAGTTACATATATTATGTACGTATATACTTATTTATAAATTTGCATGTTTTTAAAAAGTCGGAAATAAAATAGGAACATGCAATAAGTAGCTAAGTGTGATGCATTACAAACTCACCATGAATAATGGAAAACAGAACAGCAAAGATATGACTTAAAACATATTATAAGAAAGCTAAAATCTCCTATCATTTGCCATTTGCTCCACATATGTGATATTATGTTTTCTCCTCAGAAAGTGACAGAGGTTAATGCCATATTTAAAGCAGAAATACCTGTAAGTGACCAGCTGTATGCATGCACTTATATGTTTACATAACTATGTGCTTGACGTGCTATTTTTCTCCACCTAAATTCTATAGAGTACTTTAAATCACTTTTCTGGGCTATATTTTACTGCTTCTGTCCACTAAAACAATAAAAGAAGGAGTCAAAGGCTCTCTTGAAGTTGCATTTATATATTCATGCTGATAATAGCTCCTTGCCCCATCCCCAGAATATAGATATTGCATCAGCTAGTCTAGATCCTCCCAAAGGTGAACGATGAAAAGCTACACAGAAAAACTGCATTCATTCTTACTATACAAAGTAGAAATGTCATCTAATTATTGCTTCTATTTAAATTTCTACTGTTCTAAACTCAAAAAACAAAAATATCTTCTTATTCAACCTATTATCTGTAGCAAGGAACTAGCTTTAATGACTAACATATATCATAAAAACCTATGTCTGGAAATATTCATTTTTTACCTGATTAATCATTTTAGCCAATTTATTATTTCCACCAATTTGTTTTAAAATTATTTACATATAGTCATACCTTCCTACCTTGCAAGATGGTGAATGAGGAGTAAAATAGATATTTGCAAAGTGACTAGATCAAAATAGACACTTAAAGCATAGTTCCCCATATATTTTGAGGCTCAAAAAAACTTGATAGCATGTTAAAAAAGAAAAGTATAAAAAGTGTAACAAATTGAAATAAACTTCAGGATTTAAAAAAAAAGAAATAAGGTAATACAGTTATAAATTCTTCTAAATTGACTCATAAATTATGCTTAAAATATGAACATAATTTAGCTCTAAAGATATATTTAGATTAATTTGATTTTATGCGCTTAGGAACACAAAATAATTAAGCACTACCTATGTCTCGAAATTTATTCCATTTCCAGTCCCTGACTCTCATCTGCCAGGCCTTCTTCCAGTCTTCATCTTTTGTTCTGCATGCCTTTAAACACTACTTCTTGAAACCAAAATAGGATTTTAAATATATACTACAGAACTACTTCACCTTAACCACTTTTAACTAGGTCAATTTGAAGTACTGACTTAGAGATAAAAGATTCTAAAACCTATTAATCTCCAAAGTCCCCCAGTGCTTGCTTGCCATTATTCGTTGTATTATCAATCTATATGTAAGGCACACATCTGACAGGCAGATTCTGAAAAGGTTGGCCTGAATCTGATACCCGTGGTCCTCTCTCCTTTCAGGAGAAAAGGAAATTCATTGGAGAAAGTTTTTGTGTTGCATTATGAGTGGAGAAACAGTCATTTTCCCAAAGGGCAGAATAAATAAATCCAGATCAAATGAATTGAACTGAAAGGGCAAAAAGCTCTCCCCATTTCCACTGTGTCCACTGAGTCACTCTGTCATGTTTGTGGGTTCCTTTTTGTTTTTAACAAAAAGAATCTTTTTGGTGATAAATTGCTCCAATTAGCCAACATATCTGGATAACTGAGCACTAAACTCTTAGACACAGATTTTTATACTTAACAATTTTAATAGGAATATTTTCATTTTAATTGCATGCCTTTTTAAAATAGAGAAAGCTGAATAGAATATTGCTTAATTTACCAAATTTGTTCAACAAATATTTTTGCTCATCAATATGTGTCAGCACTATTTGGGGCAATGGGTTTAAAGTAGGGATAAGTAATAATCCTTGCCCTTACTGAACTTACATTCTAGTGGCGCATGACCTAGTATGAGGACTGAGAACTCTCATCAAATGTCACCTTTCAGAGAAAGTTTATCAACTTACATAATTAAGACGTGCTACATATATACAATGGAATATTACTCAGCCATAAAGAGGAACAAAATTGGGTCATTTGTAGAGACGTGGATGGACCTAGAGACTGTCATACAGAGTGAAGTAAGTCAGAATGAGAAAAACAAATTTTGTATATTAACACATATATGTGGAACCTGAAAAAATTGGTATAGACGACCTTATTTACAAAGCAGAAATAGAGACACAGATGTAGAGAACAAGCATATGGATACCAAGGGGGAAAGGGGAGGGTGAGATGAATTGGGACATTGGGATTGACACATAAACACTACTGATAATATGTATAAAATAGATAACTAATGAGAACCTACTGTATAGCACAGGAAACTCCACTCAGTGCTCTGTGGTGACCTAAATGGGAAGGAAATCCAAAAAAGAGGGGACATATGTATACGTATAGATGATTCACTTTGCTGTACAGTAGAAACTAACACAACATTGTAAAGCAACTTTACTCCACTAAATTTTTTTTAAAAAACATACATAAGGGGGGGGGGGACCTTGAAGATGGCGGAGGAGTAAGACGCGGAGATCACTTTCCTCCCCACAGATACACCAGAAATACATCTACATGTGGAACAACTCCTACAGAACACCTACTGAAGGCTGGCAGAAGACCTCAGACCTCCCAAAAGGCAAGAAACTCCCCACGTAACTGGGTAGGGCAAAAGAAAAAAAGAATAAACAGAGACAAAAGAATAGGGACAGGACCTGCACCAGTGGGAGCGAGCTGTGAAGGAGGAAAGGTTTCCACACACTAGGAAGCCCCTTCTCGGGCGGAGACTGCGGGTGGCAGAGGGCGGGAGCTTCTGCACCATGGAGGAGATCACAGCAACAGGGGTGTGGAGGGCAAAGCGGAGAGATTCCCACACAGAGGATCGGTGCCGACCGGCACTCACCAGCCCGAGAGGCTTGTCTGCTCACCCGCCGGGGCGGGCGGGGCTGCGAGCCTCAGCTCGGGTTTGGGCGGAATGCAGAGAGAGGACTGGGGTTGGCGGCTTGAACATAGCCTGAAGGGGTTAGTGTACCACGGCTAGCCGGGAGGGAGTCCGGGGAAAAGTCTGCACCTGCCGAAGAGGCAAGAGACTTTTTCTTTCCTCTTTGTTTCCTGGTGCGCGAGGAGAGGGGTTTAAGAGCACTGCTTAAAGGAGCTCCAGAGACTGGTGCGAGCCGCGGCTAAAAGCGTGGACTCCAGAGAGAGGCCCGAGCCGCGGCTAAAAGCACGGACCCCAAAGACGGGCAGGAGACGCTAAGGCTGCTGCTGCCGCTACTAAGGGGCCTGTGTGCGAGCACAGGTCACTCTCCACACCCCTCTTACGCGGAGCCTGTGCAGCCCGCCACTGCCAGGGTCCCGGGATCCAGGGACAACTTCCCCGGGAGAACGCACGGCGGGCCTCAGGCTGGTGCAACGTCATGCCGGCCTCTGCCGCCGCAGGCCCGCCCCACACGCAGTGCCCCTCCCTGCCCCCCGGCCTGAGTGCACCAGAGCCCCCGAATCAGGAATCAGCGGCTCCTTTAACCCCGTCCTGTCTGAGCAAAAAACAGACGCCCTCCGGCGACCTACACGCAGAGGCAGAGCCAAATCCAAAGCTGAGCCCCTGTGAGCGGTGAGAACAAAGAAGAGAAAGGGAAATCTCTCCCAGCAGCCTCAGAAGCAGCGGATTAAAGCTCCACAATCAACTTGATGTACCCTGCATCTGTGGAATACCTGAATAGACAAGGAATGATCCCAAATTGAGGAGGTGGACTTTAGGAGCAAGATCTATGATTTTTTTCCCTTTTCCTCTTTTTGTGAATGTGTATGTGTATGCTTCTGTGTGAGATCTTGTCTGTATAGTCTTGCTTCCACCATTTGTCCTAGGGTTCTATCCGTCCATGGTTTTTTTAGTTTTTTTTTCTTAATAATTTTAATTTTAATAACTTTATTATGCTTTACCTTCTTTCTTTCTTTCCTTTCTTCCTTCCCTCCTTTAGACAACGAATCACCCCAAATTGAGGAGGTGGTCTCTGAGAGCAAGATTTATGATTTTTCCCCCTTTACCTCTTTTTGTGAGGCTGTATGTGTATGCTTCTGTGTAAGATTTTGTCTGTATAGCTTTGCTTCCAACATTTGTCCTAAGGTTCTATCCGTCCTTTTTTTTTTTTCTAACTAAGTATTTTTTAATTCAATAACTTTATTATACTTTATTTTATTTTTACTGTACCTTCTTTCTTTCTGTCTTTTTTCCTTCTTTCCCTTCCTTCCTTCCTCCCTCCCTCCCTCCTTTCTTTCCTTCTTGCCTTCTTTCCTTCTTGCTTCTTTCTTTCTTTCTTTCTTTCTTCCTTCCTTCCCTCCTTTCCTTCTTTCTTTCCTCATACTTCTACTAATTCTCTCTACTTTTTCTCCCTTTTATTCTGAGCCATGTGGATGAAAGGCTTTTGGTGCTCCAGCCAGGAGTCAGGGCTCTGCCTCTGAGGTAGGAGAGCCAACTTCAGGACACTGGTCAACAAGAGACCTCCCAGCTCCACATAATATCAAACGGCGAAAATCTCCCAGAGACCTCCATCTTAACACCAGCACCCAGCTTCACTCAACGACCAGCAAGCCACAGTGCTGGACAACCTATGCCAAACAACTAGCAAAACAGGAACACAACCCCACCCATTAGCAGAGAGGCTGCCTAATATCATAATAAGGCCACAGACACTGCAAAACACACCACCAAACATGGACCTGCCCAAAAGAAAGACGAGATCCAGCCTCATCCACCAGAACATGAGAAGAGAGAAAAACACACAGCAGATGAAGGAGAAAGATAAAAACCCACCAGACCTAACAAATGAAGAGGAAATAGGCAGTCTACCTGAAAAAGAATTCAGAATAATGATAGTAAGGAGGATCTGAAATCTTGGAAATAGAATAGACAAAATGCAAGAAACAGTTAACAAGGACCTAGAAGAAATAAAGATGAAACAAGCAACGATGAACAACACAATAAATGAAATTAAAAGTACTCTAGATGGGATCAATAGCAGAATAACTGAGGCAGAAGAACGGATAAGTGACCTGGAAGATAAAATAGTGGAAATAACTACTGCAGAGCAGAATAAAGAAAAAAGAATGAAAAGAACTGAGGACAGTCTCAGAGACCTCTGGGACGATATTAAACACACCAACATTCGAATTATAGGGGTTCCAGAAGAAGAAGAGAAAAAGAAAGGGACTGAGAAAATATTTCAAGAGATCATAGTTGAAAAATTCCCTAATATGGGAAAGGAAATAGTTAATCAAGTCCAGGAAGCACAGAGAGTCCCATACAGGATAAATACAAAGAGAAATATGCCAAGACACATATTAATCAAACTGTCAAAAATTAAATACAAAGAAAGCATATTAAAAACAACAAGGGAAAAACAACAAATAACACACAAGGGAATCCCCATAAGTTTAACAGCTGATCTCTCAGCAGAAACCCTACAACCCAGAAGGGAGTGGCAGGACATACTGAAAGTGATGAAGGAGAAAAACCTGCAACCAAGACTACTCTATCCAGCAAGGATCTCATTCAGATTTGATGGAGAAATTAAAACTTTTACAGACAAGCAAAAGCTGAGAGAGTTCAGCACCACCAGACCAGCTTTACAACAAATGCTAAAGGAATTTCTCTAGACAAGAAACACAAGAGAAGGAAAAGACCTATAATAACGAAACCAAAACAATTTAGAAAATGGGAATAGAAACATACATATCGATAATTACCTTAAATGTAAATGGACTAAATGCTCCCACCAAAAGACACAGATTGGCTGAATGGATACAAAAACAAGACCCTTATATATGCTGTCTACAAGAGACCCACTTCAGACCTAGAGACACATACAGACTGAAAGGGGATGGAAAATGATATTCCATGCAAATGGAAACCAAAAGAAAGCTGGAGTAGCAATTCTCATATCAGACAAAATACACTTTAAAATAAGGACTATTAAAAGAGACAAAGAAGGACACTACATAATGATCAAGGGATCGATCCAAGAAGAAGATATAACAATTGTAAATATTTATGCACCCAACATAGGAGCACCTCAATACATTAGGCAAATACTAACAGCCATAAAAGGGGAAATCGACAGTAACACATTCATAGTAGGGGACTTAAACACCCCACTTTCACCCATGGACAGATCATCCAAAATGAAAATCAATAAGGAAACACAAGCTTTAAATGATACATTAAACAAGATGGACTTAATTGATATTTATAGGACACTCCATCCAAAAACAACAGAATACACAATTTTCTCAAGTGCTCATGGAACATTCTCCAGGGTAGATCATATCTTGGGTCACAAATCAAGCCTTGGTAAATTTAAGAAAATTGAAATTGTATCAAGTATCTTTTCTGACCACAACGCCATGAGACTAGATATCAATTACAGGAAAAGATCTGTAAAAAATACAAACACATGGAGGCTAAACAATACACTACTTAATAATGAAGTGATCACTGAAGAAATCAAAGAGGAAATCAAAAAATACCTAGAAACAAATGACAATGGAGACACAACGACCCAAAACCTGTGGGATGCAGAAAAAGCAGTTCTAAGGGGGAAGTTTATAGCAATACAAGCCCACCTTAAGAAGCAGGAAACATCTCGAATAAACAACCTAACCTTGCACCTAAAGCAATTGGAGAAAGAAGAACAAAAAAACCCCAAAGCTAGCAGAAGGAAAGAAATCATAAAAATCAGATCAGAAATAAATGAAAAAGAAATGAAGGAAACAATAGCAAAGATCAATAAAACTAAAAGCTGGTTCTTTGAGAAGATAAACAAAATAGATAAACCACTAGCCAGACTCATCAAGAAAAAAAGGGAGAAGACTCAAATCAATAGAATTAGAAATGAAAAAGGAGAGGTAACAACTAACACTGCAGAAATAAAAGAGATCATGAGAGATTACTACAAGCAACTCTATGCCAATAAAATGGACAATCTGGAAGAAATGGACAAATTCTTAGAAATGCACAACCTGCCAAGACTGAATCAGGAAGAAATAGAAAATATGAACAGACCAATCACAAGCACTGAAATTGAAACTGTGATTAAAAATCTTCCAACAAAGAAAAGCCCAGGACCAGATGGCTTCACAGGCGAATTCTATCAAACATTTAGAGAAGAGCTAACACCTATCCTTCTCAAACTCTTCCAAAATATAGCAGAGGGAGGAACACTCCCAAACTCCTTCTACGAGGCCACCATCACCTTGATACCAAAACCAGACAAGGATGTCACAAAGAAAGAAAACTACAGGCCAATATCACTGATGAACATAGATGCAAAAATCCTCAACAAAATACTAGCAAACAGAATCCAACAGCACATTAAAAGGATCATACACCATGATCAAGTGGGGTTTATTCCAGGAATGCAAGGATTCTTCAATATACGCAAATCTATCAATGTGATAAACCATATTAACAAACTGAAGGAGAAAAACCATATGATCATCTCAATAGATGCAGAGAAAGCTTTTGACAAAATTCAACACCCATTTATGATAAAAACCCTGCAGAAAGTAGGCATAGAGGGAACTTTCCTCAACATAATAAAGGCCATATATGACAAGCCCACAGCAAACATCATCCTCAATGGTGAAAAACTGAAAGCATTTCCACTAAGATCAGGAACAAGACAAGGTTGCCCACTCTCACCACTCTTATTCAACATAGTTTTGGAAGTTTTAGCCACAGCAATCAGAGAAGAAAAGGAAATAAAAGGAATCCAAATCGGAAAAGAAGAAGTAAAGCTATCACTGTTTGCAGATGACATGATCCTATACATAGAGAACCCTAAAGGTGCTACCAGAAAACTACTAGAGCTAATCAATGAATTTGGTAAAGTGGCAGGATACAAAATTAATGCACAGAAATCTCTGGCATTCCTATATACTAATGATGAAAAATCTGAAAGTGAAATCAAGAAAACACTCCCATTTACCATTGCAACAAAAAGAATAAAATATCTAGGAATAAACCTACCTAAGGAGACAAAAGATCTGTATGCAGAAAATTATAAGACACTGATGAAAGAAATTAAAGATGATACAAATAGATGGAGAGATATACCATGTTCTTGGATTGGAAGAATCAACATTGTGAAAATGACTCTACAACCCAAAGCAATCTATAGATTCAATGCAATTCCTATCAAACTACCACTGGCATTTTTCACAGAACTAGAACAAAAAATTTCACAATTTGTATGGAAACACAAAAGACCCCGAATAGCCAAAGCAATCTTGAGAACGAAAGAAGGAACTGGAGGAATCAGGCTCCCAGACTTCAGACTATACTACAAAGCTACAGTTATCAAGACGGTATGGTACTGGCACAAAAACAGAAAGATAGATCAATGGAACAGGATAGAAAGCCCAGAGATAAACCCACGCACATATGGTCACCTTATCTTTGACAAAGGAGGCAGAAATGTACAGTGGAGAAAGGACAGCCTATTCAATAAGTGGTGCTGGGAAAACTGGACAGCTACATGTAAAAGTATGAGATTAGATCACTCCCTAACACCATACACAAAAATAAGCTCAAAATGGATTAAAGACCTAAATGTAAGGCCAGAAACTATCAAACTCTTAGAGGAAAACATAGGCAGAACACTCTATGACATAAATCACAGCAAGGTCCTTTTTGACCCACCTCCTAGAGAAATGGAAATAAAAACAAAAGTAAACAAATGGGACCTAATGAAACTTAAAAGCTTTTGCACAGCAAAGGAAACCATAAACAAGACCAAAAGACAACCCTCAGAATGGGAGAAAATATTTGCAAATGAAGCAACGGACAAAGGATTAATCTCCAAAATTTATAAGCAGCTCATGCAGCTTAATAACAAAAAAAAAACAAACAACCCAATCCAAAAATGGGCAGAAGACCTAAATAGACATTTCTCCAAAGAAGATATACAGAGTGCCAACAAACACATGAAAGAATGCTCAACATCACTAATCATTAGAGAAATGCAAATCAAAACTACAATGAGATATCATCTCACACCAGTCAGAATGGCCATCATCAAAAAATCTAGAAACAATAAATGCTGGAGAGGGTGTGGAGAAAAGGGAACCCTCTTACACTGTTGGTGGGAATGTAAATTGATACAGCCACTGTGGAGAAGAGTATGGAGGTTCCTTAAAAAGTTACAAATAGAACTACCATATGACCCAGCAATCCCACTACTGGGCATATACCCTGAGAAAACCATAATTCAAAAAGAGTCATGTACCAAAATGTTCATTGCAGCTCTATTTACAATAGCCCGGAGATGGAAACAACCTAAGTGCCCATCATCGGATGAATGGATAAAGAAGATGTGGCACATATATACAATGGAATATTACTCAGCCATAAAAAGAGACGAAATTGAGCTATTTGTAATGAGGTGGATAGACCTAGAGTCTGTCATACAGAGTGAAGTAAGTCAGAAAGAGAGAGACAAATACCGTATGCTAACACATATATATGGAATTAAAAAAAAAATGTCATGAAAAACCTAGGGGTGAAACAGGAATAAAGACACAGACTTACTAGAGAATGGACTTGAGGTTATGGGGAGGGGGAAGGGTAAACGGTGACAAAGCGATAAAGAGGCATGGACATATATACACTACCAAACGTAAGGTAAATAGCTAGTGGGAAGCAGCCGCATAGCACAGGGAGATCAGCTCGGTGCTTTGTGACCGCCTGGAGGGGTGGGATAGGGAGGGTGGGAGGGAGGGAGATGCAAGCGGGAAGAGATATGGGAATATATGTATGTATATAACTGATTCATTTTGTTGTGAAGCTGAAGCTAACATACCATTGTAAAGCAACTATACTCCAATAAAGATGTTAAAAAAAAAAAAGAATTTATATTAAGAGTTAACACTATTAACAAAAAAAAAAAAGAAAGAAAAATATATGCAAATCTATCAATGTGATAAACCATATTAACAAATTGAAGGAGAAAAACCATATGATCATCTCAATAGATGCAGAGAAAGCTTTTGACAAAATTCAACACCCATTTATGATAGAAACCCTGCAGAAAGTAGGCATAGAGGGAACTTTCCTCAACATAATAAAGGCCATATATGACAAGCCCACAGCAAACATCATCCTCAATGGTGAAAAACTGAAAGCATTTCCACTAAGATCAGGAACAAGACAAGGTTGCCCACTCTCACCACTCTTATTCAACATAGTTTTGGAAGTTCTAGCCACAGCAATCAGAGAAGAAAAGGAAATAAAAGGAATCCAAATCGGAAAAGAAGAAGTAAAGCTGTCACTGTTTGCAGATGACATGATCCTATACATAGAGAATCCTAAAGATGCTACCAGAAAACTACTAGAGTTAATCAATGAATTTGGTAAAGTGGCAGGATACAAAATTAATGCACAGAAATCTCTGGCATTCCTATATACTAATGGTGAAAAATCTGAAAGTGAAATCAAGAAAACACTTCCATTTACCATTGCAACAAAAAGAATAAAATATCTAGGAATAAACCTACCTAAGGAGACAAAAGACCTGTATGCAGAAAATTATAAGACACTGATGAAAGAAATTAAAGATGATACAAATAGATGGAGAGATATACCATGTTCTTGGATTGGAAGAATCAACATTGTGAAAATGACTCTACTACCCAAAGCAATCTATAGATTCAATGCAATCCCTATCAAACTACCACTGGCATTTTTCACAGAACTAGAACAAAAAATTTCGCAATTTGTATGGAAACACAAAAGACCCTGAATAGCCAAAGCAATCTTGAGAACGAAAAAAGGAGCTGGAGGAATCAGGCTCCCTGACTTCAGACTATGCTACAAAGCTACAGTAATCAAGACAGTATGGTACTGGCACAAAAACAGAAAGATCAATGAAACAGGATAGAAAGCCCAGAGATAAACCCACGCACATATGGACACCTTATCTTTGATAAAGGTGGCAGGAATGTACAGTGGAGAAGGGACAGCCTCTTCAATAAGTGGTGCTGGGAAAACTGGACAGCTACATGTAAAAGTGTGAGATTAGATCACTCCCTAACACCATACACAAAAATAAGCTCAAAATGGATTAAAGACCTAAATGTAAGGCCAGAAACTATCAAACTCTTAGAGGAAAACATAGGCAGAACACTCTATGACATAAATCACAGCAAGAGCCTTTCTGACTCACCTCCTAGGGTAATGGAAATAAAAACAAAAATAAACAAATGGGACCTAATGAAACTTCAAAGCTTTTGCACAGCAAAGGAAACCATAACCAAGACCAAAAGACAACCCTCAGAATGGGAGAAAATATTTGCAAATGAAGCAACTGACAAAGGATTAATCTCCAAAATTTACAAGCCGCTCATGCAGCTCAATAACAAAAAAAAAAAAAACCCAATCCAAAAATGGGCAGAAGACCTAAATAGACATTTCTCCAAAGAAGATATACAGACTGCCAACAAACACATGAAAGAATGCTCAACATCATTAATCATTAGAGAAATGCAAATCAAAACTACAATGAGATATCATCTCACACCAGTCAGAATGGCCATCATCAAAAAATCTAGAAACAATAAATGCTGGAGAGGGTGTGGAGAAATGGGAACACTCTTGCACTGCTGGTGAGAATGTGAATTGGTTCAGCCACTATGGAGAACAGTATGGACGTTCATTAAAAAACTACAAATAGAACTACCATATGACCCAGCAATCCCACTACTGGGCATATGCCCTGAGAAAACCAAAATTCAAAAAGAGTCATGTACCAAAATGTTCATTGCAGCTCTATTTACAATAGCCCGGAGATGGAAACAACCTAAGTGCCCATCATCGGATGAATGGATAAAGAAGATGTGGCACATATATACAATGGAATATTACTCAGCCATAAAAAGAAACGAAATTGAGCTATTTGTAATGAGGTGGATAGACCTAGAGTCTGTCATACAGAGTGAAGTAAGTCAGAAAGGAAAAGACAAATACCGTATGCTAACACATATATATGGAATTTAAGAAAAAAAAATGTCATGAAGAACCTAGGGGTAAGACAGGAATAAAGACGCACACCTACTGGAGAACGGACTTGAGGATATGGGGAGGGGGAAGGGTGAGTTGTGACGGGGCGAGAGAGAGTCATGGACATATACACACTAACAAACGTAGTAGGGTAGATAGCTAGTGGGAAGCAGCCGCATGGCACAGGGATATTGGCCCGGTGCTTTGTGACCGCCTGGAGGGGTGGGATAGGGAGGGTGGGAGGGAGGGAGACGCAAGAGGGAAGACATATGGGAACATGTGTGTATGTATAACTGATTCACTTTGTTATGGAGCAGAAGCTGGCTCACCATTGTGAAGCAATTATACCCCAATAAAGATGTTAAAAAAAAAAAACACATACATAAATTGCCATCACCCTCTAACATCTTATCCTCCTTCATTTTCTTCATGACAATTGTCATTTTCTGACACATATCATGTTTTTACATTTATTAATTTATGTATTTAAAGGTTGGATTTCTCAGAAAACAGGCATTTACAGATATTGCATGTGAGCTATTCGGTTAAAACTAAGGTGAAAAGATCGTTCACCCTGAGCCTAGAACCCCTGCCTTGTTCTGACTTTATGATGAGTTGAGGAAACAACATACAAAAACACTTGCCAGCCCTCCTAGATTGTACATTCCCAGAAGAGGGAGATATACTATCAAACTAGTTTGTGGGACCTACAGAGCAAAAAAGGGGTCAAAAGACTGATCTAAAAAAACAGAAAAATATTTCCAGTGTAAGATTGTCCCAGCAGGTGCTTTACGTGTGACAGCAAACCAAAGGTCACATATAAGTAGGAGAGGCAGAGTTGTTAGTGGTGAGAGCCCTGGGGCTCTGAGTCAGGTAATGGGAAATACAGAGCTGACGACCAGAAACAGGTCTGTGGAGTTTGATGACTGGTGAACCCTCAGAATGTTGAGAGTCATGACCTTCCACACAGAATGTAGTAATTTACATAGAAATTCTAGACCACCTTCCTGCCACTTGTGTACTTGATAAACCTAGCTTCCTGTGTTTTTCTGTAAAAGGTCCACAGCCATCCCTCAATTACCTACTGCTCAGAGACAACTTTTTGGCTGCCTGCCAACTCTAACTCTTAATGCATCCATCCTCCTAAACAAGTTTACTTTTGTGCTTCAAAGGCCCTGCTGAGAGCGCACAGAGATGAGTTCATCAAGAATCTGCAAAATGCATGTGAGAGAAAGTGAAACATCCAGAACTAGAGGCAGAAAGCTGAGAGGGGAAGAGATAAAATTACAGTAAAAGAAGAGTTCTAACAACAACAAAAATTATACGGTATCTGGTCCACTCCCTCAGTTCATTCTCTGCTCATGCAAGCACATTAGCAACATCTCTGAAACACAGTATTATAGATAAAGGAGGAAAAAAACAAGAGCTGGGATATTGAGGGGAAATGCAGCTGCTTTCTGAAATCAATGATGGGCTTTTTTGTTCTAGCAGTCTCTCCCTGTTTGTGTGCTTCCTGTGCTCATTTATTGCTGAGAATTTAGTGTTTATTACAAATCAAATATCTCCACTTATTCTCTCCTGCTGTTTTTTTTATAGTTACCATTTTATTGTTTAATAATAGAATGTAAAACCCAAGTATTCAAAATGATTGGTAATTTATGGTTATTAATATAAAATTTGCCATCTTTGCATGAGTTATATTGTATTGAAAGTACTGTAAAGGCCAATATATTTCAATTTAGCAGCTGTTCATAAAATGCTTATATAATATACCATGTGCTTAACTTAACCTTTTAATGTTAATATTCAAAAATGCAAAAACAGTCTCTTTTCTGAAATGGAACTACCAAAGTGGAATGGTTGTACTGACTATATAAAAAATAGTGTTACTTAATAATAGATATATATTAGGCACATTACGTGGGAAAAAAACTATCACAGGCACTGGAAACATGGCAGTAAACAAAACAGATGAAAAAATCTGTATTCATAAGACTTATCCTCTAGCTAGGGTGGGGGTGTTGACCAAAAAAAACCCAAAATCACGTAAGAAATATAAACAATGTAGAATGTGCCAGATGCTCATGAGAAATAACTAGAAAACTAGAGTTCGGGAGAGGATTCTGGAATTGGGGGATAAAAAGAATTTGAGAGATCTCCCCAGAGGAGGAGATATTTCAGTTCAGACCTAAAGAAAACGGACAAAATCATGATGGCATTTTGAAAGAAGAGCTCCTCCGAAGAGCTGTGAGCGTGTGCAAAAAGTAGGCCAGTGGCTAGAGCAGAGTAACAGCGAGGAAAAGTAGCAGGAGAGAAGGTGGAGAAGAAGAGTGGGCCCGATTGTACAGGTTTTTACAGGTCATTTTAGATATTTTGTATTAGAAATATTTTGTCGTATCAGCTAGCATTTTCTTTTCTAAGCTAAATGTCTTAATTTCCAGAGTGAACTAGGATATCAGGGGAGATATTAATACCTTTGTGTATTAAAAGAGGTGTTTTTTTTTCCCACATCAGCTAGCATTTTCTTTCCCAAGAAATATGTTTTTCAAGTTTCTTGAGACCCCACATTTTCAGTAACTCCAGTTTTATAAATGGTCTTCTTAATTTATGGTTTCCAAATGGCGTCTAGATACTGGTCAAATGGATCAACCTAACTGTCTGGGAGGGGGCAAGTATAACGTAAAAGCCAACGCTGTCTTCTTTCCATAAGGACTCATTTCCTTCAGAAAACCCACTATTATGTTCCTATTGCATCACATATACTCTATTTACTGTGAATGGAAGTCTTGACTGAGACTAAGAACGCCCTTTCATCATCTGAATTGTTCACAAATCATCTTACATTCTCTTGACATAGGAGAACAGGCCCAGCAAACTCACTACTCCTAAAAGGTGGAATGAGCAAGGGATGACAAGGAGAAATCTTGTCATCTTGCATTATTTTATTTCCTAACACAGTGATGCTCTAAATAGGAAGTGAAGAAATGTATAAAAACATGCTTAATTATTATTGGTTGCTTTATTATTAAAATCATCACAATTAGTATGTTTTATTATGTTAAGGCAGCCTATGAATGTGGTAGATAATGCTCTGGCTGCCACATTTCACTTGGCCTGATTATAAACTTGTAGTCAATCGCATTCCCAATTAGCCAATTCTTTACCTCTGGAGACTTTTTAAAATATAAATGCAAATCTTTATATTCATCTTAGTAAGTTTGATCTAGTTAAATTGGCTCCACTCTTCCATCCCTCTGAGGTTATTTTAGATCCTGAATATCTCAATCCATGTGAGATATTCATAATCAAAACCATCACTCTAGCTGCCTGCCATCTGATAATTTGTTGTGCCATCTAAGACCTTGTTCACAGTAACAATAACACAATGCAACTAGCATTGTGTCTTTTATATTCATGTTTTAATTAATTTTAGTTTGAGCAGTCTTTCATCCATTATTTTTGATATTCACTTTGAATTCCATGTTCATACTATGCCCAAAAGACAGTTTTCTGTTTTCATTTTATTGGCTTTTATTTTATGTCATCTCTTTCTCTTTCTTGCTTCCTACATTGTATTAATTTCTAAGTTGCCTGGTATATTTTCTCATCAATGTTCATAAATGGCACTGTGGAGTTATGTTCTCGGGTCATTCCATGTCTTAGCTATATTTCTATTGACTTTACATATCACTAACAAACATAATTAATTCTCAAATTGAAATCTTCCCCAACCTCACCCTTCTAGAAATCATTGTGAACATATTCCATTCTGTTTCAACATTTCAGGAAGTGAGGTCTAATGTATTTTTTTCTTTGTGAATAACTTTTTGTTTTGCCTTCATGATTTCTGAGTTAACAAAAAGGCTACAAACAGGGAAATGTTTATAGCTTAAGCTCTAGAATAAAATACACATGAGTATGAAGCTTGCCTCTGCCTCTTGCTAGTTATGTCACTATGGGAAGCTGACTCAAATTCTTTAAGCTTCAGTTTCCTCTCAGGTAAAGGAAGATGATAGTTGAGCTCTGCCATAAGACTGATGAATGAAAGAAAGAAGGAAAGAAATGGAGGAAGGGAGAGAAGGAGAGGAGGAAGACCAGGGAGGGAAGGAAAGGGGGGGAAAGAAGGGGGAGGGAGAAAGGGAGAGACAAAGAGAGGGAGGGAGAGGGAGAAACGATATACTGAAGACAGAGAACTTAACACTCCGCTCAGCAAATAGTACACAATACACATACAGAATAAATATGAACTATCACTATATCTTAAGGTGAGGTTTTTTCATTAATTATAGTTAGTGAGCTCACTTCATCTACATACTCAAGGTTATCTTCAACTTAGTGATATTTTTTCCATTACATTTTCTCCTTGAATTTAGCTCATGTGGATCCTCTCTCCCTCCCTCTCTCTCTCACACACACCACACATTAAATTATCTCAGACTTTTTTTTTAACTAGTTTTGTTTTTCTGTGTTTACTATCTTATCTGCAGTTCACATCCTCCTTTATATTGTGAATTTAGCAATTTAGTTTTTCATCAAAAATCAAGCTACTATATGTAAAATAAATAACCTACAAGGATATATTGTACAGCACAGGTAATACAGCCAATATTTGATAATAACTAAAAATGGAGTATAATGTATAAAAATTTTGAATCACTGTGCTGTACACCTTAAACTTTATAACACTGTAAATCAACTACATCTCCATTAAAATATAAAATAAATCAAGTTTCCCTTAATTATATCTTCCCATATATAGTCCACACTTTCACTCCTTACCTCCTTACTCTGTTTTAATCTTTGTAGCACTTAAAACCACTTACATATTATAAACTTATCTGTCTATTGTCTACTTATACTCTGAGTAGAAGGTCTGCTGCTCTGTTCATTGCTGTATACTCTGTGCCTAGAATGGTTTCTGATCAACTGGTCATTCAATAAATATTTGCTAACTAATAAAAATCAACAAATGAATACTCAACATTTGACTTACAACCATTAATTAGTATCCTATTGACTGTTGTCTGTTCCACTGAAATAATCTGCTTTAATCCCTAAGCTTTATCCATTTCTTGAGCTTTGCCATAACTTTACTTTGACAATTTATTTATACACAAGCCTCTGTTATAAGGAAGCTAACTTCACTGATGTGCATAGATTTTCTTTGCTTACTTCAAGGGTACCTTGAAGATAGCTGGAGAACTTCCCTACTTCTCTAATTGACATGATTATCCTCAGAAGGAGCACACTGTGAAAATGCTCTTGCTTTATGTAGAACCCAAGTTGCCAGGAGTCAACGTTTTATATTCTCTGTTCTAGCTGCAAGTATACTTTCCACAGTCACGTAATACATAGTCCTCGGGTAGCCAAAATGTAAATCACATAATGCCCATAGACTGACCTAAAATGTAGCTCCTAGCACACAAAACCCAATGAGCATGGAGTGCTTTCTGTTTCTTTACAAGCCATTCCATTTTTTTATGATGATAAATTACAGTTCAATATTTCCTTCCCAAATATAAACTTACTTGAACAAGTCTTGCAGGGGGAGAAAAATTCAGAAGGTTTAATTTCACTGGTGAATGAAAGGTACCCTTCCCTATTTCAACTAGCAAAGCACATTTTCTCTCTTTTCTGATATTCTTTGGTAATTTCCATTGAAACAGGGTGGGAATTGGTGAGAAAACTGAGAATTAAGTAGTCAAAAATAATCACCATGAACTAGTAACTGATATCTAAAGTGTTCTTAATGGCTCTTACCGATTACTACAGCTGTTCTGATGGTTCAGGAATGCTCATAATTTTATTTTGATCTTAATATATCAACAAGCCATATTTTATTACAGAATTCACATCCATTTCAAAAGTCTCACTAATGAATACATCATTAATTTAGTTATATAAAACAGCAGATACCACCAACAGAAAGAAAAGGAAGATGTTAACAGTTATCATGCTGGGTAGAGCAACAAGATGCTGTTGCTCAAATGAACATTATCCATTACATGTTTCCAATGTTTGACTACTTCTTTAAAAAAATGTAGCAAAAACCTAAGGTAAGGTATAGTAATATATGCTAAATTTGATAAAGATTAGTCATATACTTGGCAAGTTAAAGCTATTGAATGTAACCAATTTGAAATTCCTATGTAGTTTGACACAAGAGTAATATAACGAACATGCTGTATCCTTGAAAATGAATTTTAAAAAAAGGAAGCTACAGCTGCATGTATCAATACTAATGAATGACTGAGCTAAAAGGGAAAATAGAAATACAGTACATAGGGCTTCCCTGGTGGCACAGTGGTTGAGAGTCCGCCTGCCAATGCAGGTGACACGGGTTCGTGCCCTGATCTGGGAAGATGCCACATGCTGCGGAGCAGCTGGGCCCGTGAGCCATGGCCGCTGAGCCTGCACATCCGGAGCCTGTGCTCCGCAACGGGAGAGGCCACAACAGTGAGAGGCTCGCATACCGCAAAAAAAAAAAAAAAAAAAAGAAATACGGTACATATATCATCTGTATAGAGTTTAAAAACAAGCAAAATGAAACTATTATTATATTCAGGCATGTGAAAGATACAGGGAGAATAAGAAGATGGGAAACAAAATTCAGAATCACTACTATCTCTAGAGCCTTCAGCTATATGAGGGAAGTGCTATAGATTTTGCTGGGACTTCCTAAGAACTGATTTAATAGTCTGTTTCTTAAGTATAATGCTGGGTATATGAGTAGTCTCTTATTCGTCTACTTACAAATATGTAACGTTTTATATTATGAAAAGTAAATAGAAAAACCTTTGCATCAGTTAAATAATGTTGTCATTTAGCAAAAATTTTAGTCTAAATGAATAAAATAATAATTTCCTGTAGCTACTTATGCCATTTCTTTGCTTTTACATTCTCTTTTCTCAGTCTCTGCATTCCCAGTATCCCACCAGTTTCCAAATGATATAGGGAAAATATTACTGACATTTCTTATCAATTTACCTTGTGTTTCAAATATTTTAATATCTTATTTCCTTATAAATTTTCCATTTGTTTTAAAAAGGTAATGTGCTTTCTTAAACATGGACTTCTTCACAGAAGCTAATATAAAATCTCACATATGAGGGCAATCATAATATTTTCATTTCAATGAATAAATATAAAACAATCTGAAATGTGTTTCTTGCTTTTATTAAAGAGGATTTTTAAATGAAACACTACGGTATCAATTTGAAGATGAGTTTTTTCACATATTAATGCCACATTTAAAATCAAAGGCAGTATGGATTTAATAAAATATCATACACGGACTCACACGTAGAATTTCATATTCCAAACAGAAATTTCTATTTACCTGCTTTTGTGGGGCTTCCAAGACCATTTTACTGTAGAGTTTTTAAAATGCGTTTATATTTATGGGGTTTTGTGTGTGTGTGTGTGTGTGTGTGTGTGTGTGTGTGTGTGTGTGTGAGAGTGTGTGTGCAATGCTTAAAATTAAAGGGGAACATCCCTCCATGGAAAAGGAGAGTTTACAGGAAAGAATTACCTAGGCATTCCAAAATACCCTAGATTTTTATTTAGATAATTAATCCTGATAAAAATAGATAAGCTGACTACTCTATTAATAGTTTTATTGCCAGGGTCATCATTTCATACTCTTTATTAGTACCACTTCTCCAAATACATGTTCTAGATACGATTGCTTGTAATACCTAAATATATGTATAGAGCAACTTTCAAGGTAGCTGATCATTATTTGTTTGCTCATCTCAATTTACCACTGCAAGAGCAACATTCTCATTTCATGAGGTGAAAACCACATTTTTCTCAGTAACAATTAATTTGATTTAGGAATTCAGCACACGTTTCAGTATAACCCCATGTGGAAAGTGAGCACAAGGGAACCTAGCCAGCTTTGAGGTAACTGTCTTGAACTCTGCACAACACAGGTATTCCTTTTTGAGTTGTGCCAATATAACCCATTCAGGTACCCTACTCTGGCCAATAAACCACAGAGAAAATAAATTGAAAATGCATAATTCCTCCCAAGGCTACCTTCTTGAGTGACACTGGGAGATATTCCCAGTGTTTCATTCCTCTGCACATAAAGTAACAGAAGTTTGGGAACAAGATAATTACACTGATGCAAAACAAAGTTTTTCTACCATTTCATGATTTTATTCTTCCTTATATGTTGTGGTTTCATATAAAATAGTTAATCTGATTGTTCACTAAGAATGACCTCTTATTTTTATTTTTCACTGGCACTCTGAGCATCATTTCCCCAGAGAAATAGAAAAAAAAGTTCAGGTATGATCTGACTTAAATATGTGCAAAAGATTCTGAGTTTTTGCAAAACCAGTTTCTCATTCTCTAGAGAAGATGTGGCAGGAACTCGGGGAAAGGAGGAGAGAGGTCCGAGGGGTTAATACACAAGAGTAGAAAGACAGAATAGGTAAGAAGGAGAATATCTGAATGGAACGAAGGAGTATTTCCCAACTTCATGACCAGTTAATAGAATGAAAGGGACTCGGGAAAAGAAGTTTCCTCAAATGCGAACTCCATCAGCACCATTGACAAATATCCTATCATTGCACATGTCAGCAAACCTCTCCTCCCTCTATAAAACAAAAATGTTTGAAGATATATACAACTTGTGTATAATAGGACATGAAGTGAAAAACATCTCCCTCAACAAAAGAGAGATGAACACAACAGCTATTCTTTGGCTTTTGAGTCAGCTAGTAGGTATCCTGCCCTCCTTACATTGTAATTGACTTCCACTGGGTAAGCACTCTTTGCCTATCCCTTCTTTTTGAAAAGGCGAAACTGATCATCACTAGTAGTCAACACTACATGCTCCATGAGGAAGCAGATATGACTACCGGGTGTAAGTACACAAACACACTCAATACTACCCACTGCAGTTTCACTGGTTCAATAAAATGTTTTCAAAGTTATGGTGTCAGCCAAGCCATATTACCAAACAGGTCTGTTTTTTTTTTTTTAAAATGTTCCAATCTATTTATATACTCAACTATACTCAATATCTTGTAATAACCTATAATGGAAAAGAATCTAAAAAGGAATATATATTTAACACTTTGTTGTATTTGTTGTATACCTGAAACTAACATAACATTATAAATCAACTATATTTCAATAAAAATTTTTTAAAAATAAAATAAAAGCTCATCTAATTAGGTCAGGCCCTCCATGGATAACCTCACTTTCTTAAAGTTAACTATGCTATATAATATAACCTAAGTAGAAAAGTGATACACCATCATACTCACATTCACGGGGATTTATACAGGCCTGTATACCAAGGGAAGGAATCTTGGGGGGGCCATCTCAAAATTCTGTCTACCATAGGACCACCCTCGACAAATGCTCATTTATGTGGCTTTTTCCATGAAAGCATTCTACAGAACACAAGAATGTTGGGTGGCTAGAACTCAAATAGAAAGCCAGCAGTTTTACTGGCTTAAAATATGAAAAGACAAAGATCAGAAATTGCAGACCAGCTGGAAATTGAGGGGGTAAATTTCAGAAAGGAAGGAATCACAGAAAGGAACAAAACATCTACATACCAACTGTTAAATTTTTGGTTGACCGCTTATTTATTATGTCAATATAGTAAACAATATTTATTTTCCAATTTTGAATCAGTCTTGTGTTCCTGAGATAGATCTCACTTGGTCATGGTGCATTATTTTCATACATTCCTGAATCTAAAAATACTTTGTTGAGGATTTTTTACGTATACGTTTATGAGGGATACTGATCTATAGTTTTCTTATAATACCTTTATCTGATTTGGCATTAGGGGAGTACTGACCTTATAAAATGAGTTGGGAATCATCCTCTCTTCTTCTGTTGTCTAGAAAAGATTATTTAAAAAAGGTACTTTTTTTTAATATGTTAGGTAAAATTTGCTAGTGAAGTCATCTTGGCCTGAAGTTTTCTTTTTTGGAACACTGCCTTTGCTTTTGATGTCAAATCCAAAAAATCATTGCCAAGATCAGTATTAAGGAGCTTACCTGCTATGGTAAGCTTAGCTTAAGCTTATGGAGCTTACATTTCTAAAAGAAGAAACTTTTCTTCTACAAGTTTTATAGTTTCAAGGCTTTAATCCATTTGAGAGTTTTTTATGTATGGTGTAAAATAGGGATCCAGTTTCATTCTTTGTATATGGTTATCTAGTTTTCCCAACAACATTTATTGAATAGACTTTTCTTTCCACATTGTATATTCTTGGCTCCTTTTATTGTAAATTAATCGACCATATATGCAGAGGTTTATTTCTAGGCTCTCTATTCTGTGCCATAGATGTATGTGTGTGTGTTTTATGCCAGTATCATACTGTTTTGATTAGTATTGTTTGATTAATATAGCCATGCCTTAACATTTACAGTGTACAGATCTTTCAACCAGTTGGTTAAAAAAAAAATTAGTCTTGGTTATTTTATCCTTTTTGAAGCAATTGTAAATGGTACTGTTTTTTTTTTTTTTTTTTTTTTCAGATCAGACTATCTTTTCTGACTCATCCCCCATCCTTCCATAATTACTGAAAACTTGCCTCCATGTCCTTTGGAACTTATATTCCATCACTGACATAATCCTCTATATTCTTAACTTATTCTCTCAATGATTCTTTCAGCTTATTATTTTACCTAAAGGTTGTTTTGTTTTATTTTTCTATGAAGATACTGCCTCTCCTATGTTCAATATTAAATATTTTTATTACCACACCACATTTTATTACTAGTGTTTGAGGTCGGTAGGTATCTTCTTTCTCTTTAATATTATTTTCAGACCATTTTCTCTTCTTCCTCTCTAAAAGTACCTAGGTTTGAAATTCATGTCATGCAATTAATACCATTGAGAACTCCTAATTTTGGTCATCAACAAACTTAAGTCACTCTCCTCCTTTCTCATATATATTAACTCCTGAATTACTGTAACTCTCTCCTATATAACACAAGTCCTATTTCTTGTGCTATAAATATCTAGATGATCTGTCCCATCTGGTCTCTCTGACCCTGAACTTTTCTCCTCCAGTGATCTTATTTCTAGCTGACTTCAGCCCTTACTTTCATAACCATACATTGGAACTCATCATTTCCAATGTCTTCGATGACTCTATAATTTCAAGTTCCAACATTCCATTCTATGAACATCACCTCCTCTCTTTCTATCTCAGTCCTTCTAGTTCCATATATCCAGGAAATACTCAACTCCATTGCAATTTAAAATCTATATCACCAACCTTTTCTCCCCCTCACCTACTCATTTTCTCTCCTTTACACTATTGAAGTCAATAGTTAAACATTACAAACCTTCTGCATATATCCTTAACTCTCTTGCTCTTCCATTTCTTCATCTAATTGCACTGACAAAACTGCATCTCTGTTTATATCCAAGTCTCTACTTCTTCCATATCTGCACCACTATAGCAAAATATGGCTGGATAAAAGCAATATCATATTGACTGGCCTTGCTTTTAGTTCAAGACCTTAATGATGTTGTTATAGATAATATGACCACATATTTTATTGTCAAAACTGGAAAACTTCTGAAAGTGAAAAATCAGTGTCATTGTTACATACTATAGGCATAAATCAGGACAGTCTGAAGTAAATTGGGACTGTCTTTGGGAAACTGTGATGTATGATCACTCAGATTTTTGGTGAACTGCCCACAATATTGTCTAGGCCAACTGGGTTTCTTTTGTGTAACTGACTTTACTCAAAGGCTGAACTGCAATAATCCACCCCTCCATCCCAAATAATTTTCTTCATTCAAAGGACTGTTATTTTCAATGACTTTTACATTAGTAAATCTAGTGCCCAATTACCAATGCTCATATGATTGTACTTCACAGCAGCACTTGACAATTTGGCCACTCTCATCCTCAAAACACTTTCTTAACATCTAGAATACTACACACTTCTAGATGTCTCCTTACTTTACTGGCTACTTTTTTCAGAATCATTTGCTACTTCCTCTTCATTTCCCAGACTTCTTAAGGCTGGGTGCCCTATGACATAAACCTTAATCCTTTTACTTTCCCCTATCAACACTCACTCCCTTGGTTACTTAATCTTGGTTCTTGGAGTTAAGTTCTATCTAGATAGAGATGACTTCACATCTATGTCTCCAAACAATCTCTCTCCCCTTAATACAAGATGCTCATATTCAACTGCTCTTCTCCCTACTTGGAGGTCTCAAAGTTATCTAAATTTAACAAAATTAAGATTTCTAAATCTAAATTCTTGACCTTCCCTCCAAAACTGCTGTTATCTCAGTCATCTCCCATCTTTGTTAAATAAAGTCTTGCAGTTGTTCAAACCAAAAACTTAGTTTTAAACTTTCTTTTACTATCATACTTCATTTAAAATCCACCAACAAGTTGCATTCGCTCTACCTTCAAAATATTTCCAGAGTCTGACCACACATTGCCACCTCTACTGCTACTACTCTGGCTTAACTCAAAATCATTTCTCAGCTGGATTATAGGAGTGGATCATCTTGCTTCCTTCCATTTTCCTCTATATTTTATTCAACATAAAATGCAGAGTGACTTCATAAAATCTAACACAGTTACTACTCTGCTCAAACTTTCTGTAGGCTACCTACTTACTTAGAGTAAAAGCTGAAGTTCTCCAACAATCTCCTTCCATATCTCACTACCACTCCCCACTACCTCTCTGACATTACTAGTGTCCTCAGCTTATTTTACTTCAGTCACAATTGCTGTTTCTCAAACACCCAGAATACTTCGCCCCCAGAGTGCTAGCATATGCTGTTTCCTTTGCCAGGAATACTTTTCTTCCAGATACCCACATACCTTATTTTCTCATCTGTTTGCTTACATTTCACTATCTCAGAAGATTCATTTATTGAATTTCCAACCTCTAAAGATGCAATTTCCATAAGAACACCAACCACTAAAGATGCAATTTCCATAAGAACATCAATTTTATCAATTCTTTCCACTGTTCTATTTCTAGTGCCTAATGGGTTCTCAATAAATATTCATTGAATAAATGAATGAGTTCAATGTTTCTCTGCCTCTTAGTAGACTCTGAGAGCTTCATGATTTTATAGCAATATAAAACAGCAGCTGATCTTCATAATAGTTGATGACATAGTTGAAACTTAACCCCGATGACTTGGAGCAAACACATGGTTCAAGATAGAGGAAAAAATTTTTTAGAGGATGAGTACTCTACAGAGATTGAAACACGAGGGTCTTTGTTGGAGTTCAGGTTCTTCTCACACGACTCTTTTCTGGTCTTTCCTACCTTCAGATAGATATGCGATCAAGAGCCAAATTCCAAATATAAGGCCTAGACCCAAAGCAAATGGGATCTCAGAGGGTATTTATCCTATTTTAAGTTCTGTACCAAGTTTAATGAACAAAATATTTACTTATATTTCATAAATGCCTGATTAGGCAACCACATTAACTGTTGTTCTTATTCTTAATGTGCACAAGAATCTCTTTGTTGCTTATTTAAAATGCAGATTCTCTGACCCCATCCCTATAGATCTTACATAGTCAGTTGTGAGTGGGACCAAGGAATTTGTATTTCTAACAAGCAACCAACCCTTGCCACTGATATCGACCAAACAATACAACATATTGAGAAAAACTGACATAAGGCTTTGAAACTAAATCCATTACTAATAAATAATGATTTTTTAGAGAGTTTGCCTTTTATCTTCCTGAAGAACCTATAGTTACAGCACCCAGCTAAAGATGCAGAAACTCATATCTCAGCCTTATAATTCCCATTTGAGACCTAACAATAACATGATACCTAATTACTAAGCAAAATGTTAATTATCTTCATTATCACCCACTTATTTAAGAATTGGTCATAAATTTGAAATTAAAATTAACCCATCCTCTCAAAGTTGGTATTTCTAAATACCAACTCCACTCCAAAAGAAATGACTTACTTTAAAGCACAACAAAGCATATTACACCCAAACATCCCTGGGGATTACACTGAAATCAAACAGAAAGTAGAATATAATTGAGGATCAAAGAAGTTTTCCTGTGATAAGTACAGGTTAAACTACTGGGAATCAACATGAAATATCAAAAAGAATAAGGAGTCTCATTAATAGTGTTCATTCCGCCACTGACAGGCTTTATTTTCTTTAGCTGTAAAATCAACAAGCTTGAACAAATATTTGCTGAACCGTCTGCCTTGCTCAAAGTTTTATCTTCAATATAATATGTTTACAAAACAAGAAAATAAATTCATGAAAATTTTTATCAAAATTTTAAAATAAATACTGGTACTTACATGAAATAATTTTAGGGAACTGGAGAATTAATTCCTTACTTGATTCCTTATAGAGATAAGTACAGGACATCTCACTGTAAGTTTATGCAAACTAACTGACAATATATGTTCAAATTCTTCATAATTATGAGCATTTATCAGAGGAATAAAATGTATTAGAGAATACATCTATGATCTCTTTTATACTGTAAGCAAAATAGCATTGATTCTCAGAAACCACAAACCCTTTGAACTAAAACGTGTAAACCTTTTTACTTCAGAACAAAACCCACATCAGTTTATTTTAGAAGGCCTAAATTTGTATACTTGACCTTAAGTCAAGAAGTTATAAAAATCTGTTCAACTGGTTGCATTAAAAAAGAAAAACAAAAACAGAAAGACTCATAGAGAAAAATCACTTATTGCATCAAACCTGGATTGTGGTGGTAGTTTATGCTAATATGAGTCCTATGTGTATACTGAAAATTGCATTTAAAAAAAAGAAATCTATACAAATATCCTTGAAATCACACCACATCTTTACTGTTCACTTATAAATTTCTAGTGACCATATTAGATCATTATTAATAGTGATTATAAATTGTACCCAATAACCAGCTAGGATCATTATTTTACCTTTTGAGACATAGAACTTTGTGTGGAATTGTCAGAATTTGTACATGTATTGGATTTTTTTCCTTCTCTCAGAAAGCTCTGGCATACCAGTTGGCAGGGTAGTCTGGAAAGATTTAGAATTTGGAATCTAAGAGAGCTTTAAGGCACCATATACAGTCTTTAATTGCCCCCAAATTATAGTTTGTAGCAATTTGTAAAAGTAATACTGAGTTAACCCAGGTGGCCCTATTGTTTCATGATTCCCTCCAGGATCCCCTGAAGCAAGTTGGAAACTGTTGAATTTATAAAACAACCTACCTTCCCATGAGTTCTTTGGACCAGCCCAGATGCCAGGAGTGACTCCTCAAGTCATACAGCAATGTACTTTATTGTTCGTGAGGCATCATCATTTCTGGTGGAAAGAGGTAAGCAATAAATAAATAGACATTGATTGTATTGCAACTGAGATGCAACTGAGATGATTGTATTGCAACTGAGATTGTATTGCAACTGAGATGTAAGATATATAAGGATTAATTTGCTCTGATATTTATAATCAAGGAAGAGGTGATTAAATTTTATCATAAATCATGTAATATAGTATTAAGTGCCAAAAGATTCAGATGAATTTATTGTTAGTTCAGAGACAATCATGTATTTCTCTGGAGATAATTGCCTAAGGGGTAGCATGAATTTGACTTAGGCCTCAAAGGATATGTAGATTTTGGATATATCAGAATTGAGCGGAACGTATATTAAAGAGATAAAGGAGAACAAAGAATGTAAGTCATTTATGTGTAGGAGAATAACAAATTGATAGATAAAGAAAATAAAAGAAAATTAGTGGAAATGCAATATATTTTAGGTTGAATAATTTGAAAAAGATGAAAACTCATATTTGGGCAACATCATAGACCTTCTTTGAATGACAGAGTAAGAAGAAACTTAAGAGTTGTGCAATTTAGGGTCTGACAGTTAACAATTTGTGGTTAACTTCTGGTGGCCTCTCTATCTTGTATGTTCCTGATATTTGTTTCTTGTCAGTATGAAGAATCAAACCAAGATATGTCAGTTTGGCATGATTATAACTGCTGCAACAACTTGGCCTATTTTCTTTGACCCTCATGTCAAAACTTAAGAAACACGGATTTGCTTTATAAATGTGTGTTGAAAAAATGGAAGAGATGAAAAATATGAAATTTATAATATTCATTTCCTCATACTTCTTGTAGCTCAAGAGCAGTTTGTTTTTTCAAACACTTGTGTCATGCTGTGAACTGACAGTTAGTCTTTAAAGTGAAATTCTTCTTAAATAAGGACAGTTCAACATCCTTCTCCTTTTGGCAAAGAATCAATAGTGCACTCAATTCTAGAATGTGCCTTCTGTTAGAAAAACATTGTATTTTAGTGTATTAATTTGTTGTTACCTGAAATTTATAAGGATGAGGAGATGGCTTCTGTCTTGAATTAGGCAAAGCTAAGAGAGCTAATCTAGTTTTATAAATGTATGATCCTGATCCTAATTTTCCCTATTCTTGAAACATCTAGAAAAGTTCGAAGTAGTGAAGATGCCATATCAGGATTTGTATGTCTCTCTCTTAATCTAGGAAGAAAAAGTTCACTAATGTAATAACAGAAAAAAATGAGATATTTTTTGTCCTGTTTTTGCTGAATTAGGAGTTATGGAAAAATGACAGAGAAGCACATTCAGGCCTTTGTTACCTACTCTCTTGTTATGGGTAACAGAGAGGGCGGTTAACAGACTCTGTGTTTTAGGAGCTGTCTTGAAGAAAAACCCCACTCAGCTCACTATTAGGTAACAGAAATCACTGAGAAAAGAAGAACCTAGAGCATGGCTCTCTGAGGTCAAAGCTAACATAAACCAAAGCTGGGTAAAAACAAAAACATACCAGGATGTGATATGGACCTTTAGAAAACTGGGAACAGGAAAAAAAAAAAAAGACAATAATTACATGTTTAGCTTACTACAGAAGTGGAAAAAGCAAGTATGAAGTGCTACTGATATTTTCAACTTAGATGCTCGTGAGATGGTGTGGACCAGGATTTGTAGAGGGATTATGAGCCAGTGTTGGATTGATGAGGTTATTAAATAATTGGGAATATTATACTTGCCACACTACTTTCATTCTCCCTCCTGTGAGCATGATGAGGATGGGATGGTATGATCTATATACAGAACAATATGGTGCAATATTATAGATAGAAGAAATTAAACAGAGTTCTTTGAAATGAAGCTAAAATTTTACTAAAACTCTATATGGACTATATATCATGTCCACATATAAGACCTTCATTTTTTACTTCTTTTCAATCTTCATGTTAGTTAAGAAACTTCCCTCTAATGTTTTATTTTATTGACTGTAATTCTTTTGCTTTCTCCCATGAAAATGCAGACACATGGGTCAATAATTTGTTAGTTTCTGGGCAACACACTGATTCTTCTATTTGATTTTTCTGTTGTCTCTGTTTCCTTCCAATATACACTTATCTCCTTGAATAAAATTTTTCTGGAGTAAACTAATATGGTCTAATACGGAATTTAATTATATCTGAGCTGAATAATAGTTTGGGCAGTTTATCAGTTTTACAATCCAGAAATCTTTTCCTCGAGGACCTGGAAACCATCTGGAAATATAATCATCTAGAAAGATAGTGCCCCTCCCTCCCATTCTCCTTGGGAGGATAGGAACCTTAATGCAGCTGACTCCAAGTCATAAACCTGTGGCCTGTCATAAAGATGGGAGAAATTCATTTTTCTTTAGATTAAGGCAACTAGCAAACACAAGTGGCTATCCAATTATCAGATGCACAGGATAAACTGTATGTGACAAATGATGCTACCAAGTTCTCTTCGAGTTACCATTTATCTTGAAAACATGTTTCAAATGGGTTACATCTGCTTGACTATGTAAAACAATGAGATTACTTTCTGTCTTTGCAGCCATTTGGTGGACTGCCTGTGATGCACAGCACATGCTAGATTAAAGCTTATTCAATAATATTAGTTTTCTTTTTCCTCTACTTTTGTGGAGGTCTGTAGATTGTCAAGAGATTTTGTTTTAAATTATGTTTCCCCAACTGTATGCACCTAACAACAGAACTTCAAAATACATGAAACAAAATTGGTAGGCCCAAATGGAGTAATAGAGAAATCCATACTCGTATTTTGATATGTTTAACTTCCCTCTCTCACCTCAATGACTGATAGAAAGTTGAATAATAAATATTAATAAATATTTATACATGACATCAATAAATATTATACATGACTTGACAAACACACTGAGACAAACTGGTAAAATAGAAAGTTGACAAATCATCAATAAATGCTATACGTGACTTGACATAATGAGACAAACTGATAAAATATAAAATACATATAATATAAATAACAAAATAGAAATTGAGATATATAAAACATTACATCAGTACAACAACTTAGTGAATATAACAAAAAAGAAATAGAGTCAGATATAGAGAACAAGTTAGTGGTTACCAGTGGGGAGAGGGAAAGGGGGAGGGACAAAATAGGAGTAGGGGATTAAGAGGAACAAACTATTATGTATAAAATTATCGACAAGGAGATATTGTACAGCACAGGGAATATAGCTAATATTTTCCAATAACTATAAATAGTGAAACCTTAAAAATTGTGAAAAACTATGCTGTATACCTGTAACACATAGTATTGTATATCAACTATACTTCAATTAAAAAAAACTCAACCATAAGAAAACAAACAGCCTGATTTTTAAAACAGAGCTTAACACCTCACCAGAGAAAATATACCAATAGAAAATAGGCATACAAAAAGATGCTCCATATCATCATCAGAGAAACGCAAATTAAAGCATTAATGAGATACCACTATAAACCTATCAGAATGGCCAAAATCCAGAACACTGATAACACCAATGCTGACATGGATGTGGAGTCATGAGAGCTCTAATTCAATGCTGGAAGGAATCAAAATGGTAGTCTCTTTGAAAGACAGTCCGTCAGTTTCTTACAAAACCAAACACACTATTATCGTAAGATTCTTGGTATTTACCCAAAAGAGTTGAAAATATGTCAACACAAAAACTTGTACGTAGATGTTTATTGCAGCTTTATTCATAGTTGCCAAACTTGGAAGCCACCAAGATGCCCTTCAGTAGGAGAAGGGATAATTAAATTGTGGTACATCCTGACAATGGAATATTATTTAGTATTAAAAAGAACTGAGCTATCAAGCCATGAAAAGACATGTAGAAACCTTAAATGCATATTACTAAGTGAAAAAAGCCAATCTGAAAAGGCCACATACTATATGATTCCAACTACAAGACATTGTGGAAAAAACGAACCTATGAAGACAATGAGAAATATCAGTGGTTGCTGGGGGTTGTGGGGGGAATGTATGAATAAATGGAGCACAGAGGTTATTTAGGGCAGATAAAATACTGTTTATGGTACTATAATGGTAGAAATACATCATTATACCTTTGTCCAAAGACACAGAATGTATAACACCAAGGGGGAACCATACTGTAAAGTACAGACCTTGAGTGATTATGATGTGTCAGTCTAGGTTCATCCTTGGTAAAGCATGTACCATTCTAGTGAGTGATGTAGGTTAACAGGGGAGGCTGTACATATGTGGGAGCAACAGGCATATGGGAGATCTCTGTACCTGCCTTTCAATTTTGTTTTCAACCACAAATTGCTCTAAAAAGTAACAAAGTCTTAAAAAAGAAGTATAATTAATGAGCTAAGAGAGGAGAGAAAATTGAATCATATAAAATGCCCAGTTAAACTAGGGAAGGCAGAAAAAGAGGGGAAAAAAGAAAAAGAAACAAAGAACAAGTACAATGAATAGGAAACCATTGTGAACATGCAGCTATTCTACATCAATACCATATTAAATGTGATTGGTCTAAATATAACAACTAAAAACAAATTTTCAGAGTGGATGAAAAAACAAGATCCAACCATATATTACCTACAAGAAACCGACTTTAAATAGATACAGATAGGATAAAAGTAAAGTAATAAAGCGCTATACCACACTAACATTAATAAATATTTTGAACTAAATTAAAATACAACTTAAAACCTGTGGGATGCAATGAAAGCAATGAAAAGAACAAAATTTATAGCATTAAACACATAAATTAGAAAAGAAGATCAAAAGCTAATAATCCAAGCTTGTACTTTATGAAAATAGAAGAGTACATTAAGCATAAAAAATCACAAAAAATAATAAAAAACAACAAACCAATGAGATGGAAAACAACAAAGAGAATCAACAAAACTAAAAGTTAGTAGTTCTTTGAAGACATAAATTAATAAACTTAAAGATAGGATAACCAAGACAAAAAGAGAAAACCACAAATTACCAATTTCAGAAATGAAAGCGGGATCATTGCTACTGGTACCATGAACATTCTAAAAAGGATAAAGGCATACCATGAGCAACTCTATGCCCACAAAGTTGGTAATTTAGAAGTAATAAACCAATTCCTTGAAAGCACAAAGTGCCAAAATTCACACAAGGAGAACTATTATGGAAGTAGGAGGAACACCAAAGAACATAAAAAAAATAGTAAGATTTAACTGCAGATAATAAGGTTTTAAAATATTTTTAATAGAAGTTTAAGATATAACAGTGTTAAAAAACCCAACTGAATTGACTTTGTTGCTCCAATGTTTACTATCTGATTTACTAGTGGCTACTACTGACTAAATAAATTAAAATCAGAGTTTTTTCCAATAGAAAGTAGTGGTTTATAAATGTCCTTATTTATATTAATTATAAGGCACTTGCTATTGCTATAAATTATTTTTTAATTGAAAAATGTTTTACGAATAAATTTATACATTTAAGTTGCTAGAAGCAAACAATGTTGCTTAATCATAATAAATCAGTGTTTGACATGTTTCAGACTGTTTTTGAGATAATAAAATGTCAAAGTGAGGCAGAGCAACTGAATGAGGTATTTTCAGAAAAGAGCAACACTGCTATGTATTAGAACCTATTGTTTGACACATAAACATGATATGTGATCAACAACTACTGTTTCACAGAAATTGGAATGGTATCTTTGATTATACTTCTTTAGTTGTTACAGTTCTGAAAGGAAGGTATAATCATTTTAGAGATGAGAAAACTCAGGTTCAGAGAGATTACATAACTTTCTCCAGGCCACTCAGCAAGTAGGGAAGGTAATATTAGAATCTATTTCTATGTAACTTACTAGTACAAGCTCTTTCTACACAATAATTTTACCACCATGCAAATGATTCTACCAACTGATATTTTTTGTAATTTATTCCTCCTACATGGATAGTTGTTAACATATAAATTAATCTTTAAGGCAAAATATTCTTGTTTAGAACTTAAAGACATCAAACTTCTGGCATAATTTTCTATTTTTTTTGTTCAATACTCCATTATTTTTCTCATGCATGTCACCAAAATATTTTAGATATTTCTATGTATATTAAGTGGAATATTATTGTAGTCAGCATAGTTTTAAGTTTTTAATACCTTTAAATAACAATTTAAAGTAATTTTATAAATGGACATTTAGGAAGAGATTACATATTTACAAGAGTTTTGTTTATTATAAATTCAAAGTGTCTGTTTCCAACTAAGTACTTAGTGTTTCCAACTAAGTAGGATGGTTAAATATTTACCCAGAGGGAAAATGTCTGTTCCTCCCACTTGTACAGTTAATGTTGACAAACACCCTTTCCTTCTTTGTATAAAGGATGTTGACAAACACCCTTTCCTTCTTTGCCCAATAAGAACCACTAGCCATGCATGACTATTGAACACTAAAAATGTGTTTTGTCTAAATAGAAATGTGTGGTGAAATAAGTCAGAGAAATACAAATACCGTGTTTTCACTCATATGTGGACTCTAAAAAATACAACAAACGAATGACTATAACAAAACAGACTCATAGATATAGAGAATTAGTGGTTACCAGTAGGGAGAGTGGTGGGGGGAGGGGCAAGATTGAGGTAGGTGATTAAGAGGTACAAACTACTATGTATAAGACAAATAGATACACGGATATATTATACAGCATAGGGAATAGAGCCAATATTTTATAGTAACTTTAAATGGAGTACAATCTATTAAAAAATTTGAATCACTATGTTGTACACGTGAAAATGGTATAATATTGTAAATCAACTGCACTTTAATAATTAATTGATTAAATTGAAATGTATGGTAACTACAAAATACACCCCAAATTCTGAAGGCTTAGAATAGAAAAAAAATTCATTAATTTTTTTATAGCGCTTGCAATTAAAATATTTTGAGTAAATTGCTTAAATTAAGTGCATTATTGCAATGAATTGCACTTGTTTTTTTCTACTTTTTAATATGCCCACTAAAATTTTCAAATTAGACATGTAGCTCATATATATAGTATGCATAATACGTACATAATACATTCTACAATATGTTCTAATGCATTCTTATACACACACACCTCTCCTTCCCATATTATAACATTTATGCATGAATATGATGTCTTTAATATAATGTTCCATCTTTGACACATATCTACATTTATTAAAATCCAGTTTTAACTTGGGTAGTTTTAGGACTGCTTCCAAAGAAACAAATAAAAAACTTGTATTTTAAGTCTGTCGCTCAGCTAATGATACATCTCATTTTCTTTGCTTATATTGTCCTGGAAGAACTGTTTAAGTTAAAAATTATATACCTACATGAGCTGAAAATTAGGTATGAGAACAAGTGGGTGGTTTATTAAGAAGGAAAATCCACTTTACTTTCCAGTTTCAAATATACACTAAAGGAAATCTAAAACGCCAGTAATCTATTAAAGAAGGATCAGCAATTATATTTTACATACTTTCTATCAATTTTCTTTTAAACTTTATAGCATAAAATGTAAAATTTAATGATGCATATTTTCTAAAGCACCCATCTTGAAAATAACCAAGCAAAATCCCAAATTTGTTTTTACAACTGATTGTATTTTTACTTGAAATAAACCAAGTGCCTATTTGCAATGTTTATTAGCTGAAAACTTTCCTTTGTTTAAATTACTGCACTTGCAATAACATTATCACTAGATGTTTTTTAATTGAAGTATGTTTTTATAGTTACAAAGGATGTTGTGGATTTAAATTTGACTAGAAAACATTAATTATAAAGAAATATCTTTACAATCTTACATTTTGAAAAATTTTACTTAAGAAGCTATTTCTGAAATCCTGCTTAGGACCTCTGGTTTAGTTCACATCCAATTTTTGTTGACTCAAATCCCAGTTATGCTGCTAAAAACCCATATTCAGCCTTACAATTTTTAATCCTGCATGATAGGTCTAGTTGAAATAGAATTATACATTTACATGGATAGCACGTGGCCATTAACCCATGTGTCTACTTTTAAAAAAACTTCCTCTCCTGTGTCAAGATTCCAACAGCTCTGTTCAATCATGTGAAATCTATTGATATTGGTAATTAGTTTACTTGTGTGATTGCTACCTCACGTTAACCACTTCACCTGTTTTCACATGATTTTCTGTACTTTAGACTAGAATAGAGAGGAGAAAAGAACACCACTAAATATTCTCCTGGCCAAAATGTTATTTTGTACTTTAAAAATAAATGTCATGATACCCCGGGGCTACTAATCCATCTTTCATGAAGGAAAGTCAAGTCTATTTTTCTAACCATTTAATGTATTAAATTAGAAAAGTTCATGGTATCAACAGACAATCACCTTAACCATGCTCCTAGTAACCACAAAGATTAGTAATGTCTTTTTTATTTCCAAAGGAGCAGTGATAGATAAGTTTTACCGGACAGATTTATTTACAAATGCATGTTCCAATCATGAACTGGAAGAGACTTAAAAAGCATCACCATATTTTACAAACCTCATTTCAAACAAAACGAACTGAAAATAACCTACAGAAAAAGAAGATAGTGGCATAAAATGAACTAGTATGAACAGCCACCAACTTTGATTTATTAGAGCTAATATGATAACTTTTTAAAGTGCTTTTATTTCATAAAAAAAGAATCTGTTTTATCTAGTGTAATGAATGCTTCATGAATGTTTTTTGAAAATTCAATTTACCATCCATATTGATCCCATTTCTGGCTGTCCCTAAAATCACATGAATAAATGCCAGAAAATTTGGAATTGAATTGCATCATTTTGCAAAGTGCACATAGTTCAAAACAACTTATTTTTAAAGCTCTTCTCTCTGACTCCTTGAAGTTCTTTCCAATTCTGATACTTTGGAGCTTCAGTGCCTTCCAATAGCTGACCGCTTTTACAGCAATTTTATTTTTTAACATCTTTATTGGAGTATAATTGCTTTACAATGGTGTGTTAGTTTCTGCTGTATAACAAAGTGAATCAGCTGTATGTATACATATATCCTCATATCCCCTCCCTCTTGTGTCTCCCTCCCACCCCTCTAGGTGGTCACAAAGCACCGAGCTGATCTCCCTGTGCTATGCAGCTGTTTCCAAAGAGCTATTTAACATTTGGTAGTGCATATATGTCAATGCTACTCTCTCACTTCATCCCAGCTTACCCTTCCCCCTCCCCGTGTCCTCAAGTCCATTCTCTAGGTCTGTGCCTTTATTCCTGTCCTGCCCCTAGGTTCTTTAGAACCATTTTTTTTTTTGAGATTCCATATATGTGTGTTAGCATATGGTATTTGTTTTTCTTGTTCTGACTTACTTCACTCTGTGTGACAGACTCAAGGTCCATCCACCTCACTACAAATAACTCAATTCCATTTCTTTTTACGGCTGAGTAATATTCCATTGTATATATGTGCCACATCTTCTTTATCCATTCATCTGTTGATGGACATTTAAGTTGCTTCCATGTCCTGCATATTGTAAATAGTGCTGCAATAAACATTGTGGTACATGACACGTTTTCAATTACGGTTTTCTCAGGGTATATGCCCAGTAGTGGAATTGCTGGGTTGTAAGGTAGTTCTATTTTCACTTATTTAAGGAACTTCCATACTGTTCTACATAGTGGCTGTGTCAATTTACCTTCTCATCAACAGTGCAAGAGGGTTCCCTATTCTCCACACCCTACTGTTTGTAGATTTTTTGATGATGGCCATTCTGACTGGTGTGAGGTATAATACCTCACTGGACATTTGATTTGCATTTCTCTAATGATTAGTGATGTTGAGCATCCTTTCATGTGTTTGTTGGAAATCTGTATATCTTCTTTGGAGAAATGTCTATTTAGATCTTCTGCCCATTTCTGAATTTGTTTTTTGGATATTGAGCTGCATGAGCTGCTTGCATATTTTGGAGATTGGTCCTTTGTCAGTTGCTTTGTTGGCAAATATTTTCTCCCAATCTGACAGTTGTATTCTCATCTTTTTTCTTGTTTCCTTTGCTGCGCAAAAGCTTTTAAGTTTCATTAGGTCCCATTTGTTTACTTGCGTTTTTACTTTCATTTCTCTAGGAGGTGGGTCAAAAAGGATCTTGCTGTGATTTATGTCAAAGAGTGTTCTTCCTATGTTTCCTCTAAGAGTTTTATAGTGTTGGGCATAACATTTAGGTCTTTGATCCACTGTTGAGTTTATTTTTGTGTACAGTGTTAGGGAGTGTTCTAACCGCATTCTTTTACATGTAGCTGTCCAGTTTTCCCAGTACCACTTATTGAAGAGGCTGTCTATTCTCCATTGTATACTCCTGCCTCCTTTACCAAAGATAAGGTGTCCATATGTGCGTGGGTTTATCTCTGGGCTTTCTATCCTGTTCCATTGATCTATCCTTCTGTTTTTGTGCCAGTACCATACTGTCTTGATTACTATAGCTTTGTAGTATACTCTGCAGTTAGGGAGCCTGATTCCTCCAGCTCCATTTTTCTTTCTCAAGATTGCTTTGGCTTTTTGGGGTCTTTTGTGTTTCCATACAAATTGTGAAATTTTTTGTTCTAGTTCTGTGAAAAATGCCACTGGTAGTTTGATACGGATTGCATTGAACCTGCAGATTTCTTTGGGTAGTATAGTCATTTTCACTGTGTTGATTCTTCCAATCCAAGAACATGGTACATCTCTCCATCTGTTTGTATCATCTTTAATTTCTTCATCAGTGTCTTATACTTTTCTGCATACAGGTCTTTTGTCTTCTTACATAGGTTTATTCCAAGGTATTTTATCCTTTTTGCTGCAATGGTAGATGGCAGTATTTCCTTAATTTCTCTATCAGATTTTTCCTCATTAGTGTAGAAATATGCATTAACTTTGTATCCTGATACTTTACCAAGTTCACTGATTAGCCCAAGTAGTTTTCTGGTAGCATCTTTAGGATTTTCTATGTATAGTATGATATCCTCTGCAAACAGTGAAAGTTTTACTTCTCCTTTTCTGATTTGGATTCCTTTTATTTCTCTTTCTTCTCTGATTGCTGTGGCTAAAACTTCCAAAACTATGTTGAATGATAGTGGTGAGAGTGGGCAACCTTCTCTTGTTCCTGATCTTAGAGGAAATAGTTTCAGTTTTTCACCATTGAGAATGATGTTGACTGTGGGTTTGTCATATATGGCCTTCATTATGTTGAGATAAGTTCCCTCTATTCCTACTTTCTGGAAAATTTTTATCATGAATGGGTGGTGAATTTTGGCAAAAGTTTTTTCTTAATCTATTGAGATAATCATATGATTTTTATCTTTAATTTATTAATATGGTGTATTAACATTGACTGATTTGCATATACTGAAGAATCCTTGCATACCTGAGATAAATCCCACTTGATCATGGTGTATGATCCTATTAATGTGCTGTTGAATTCTGTTTGCTAGTATTTTGTTGAGGATTTTTGCATCTATGTTCATCAGTGACACTGGCCTGTAGTTTTCTTTCTTTGTGACATCTTTGTCTGTTTTGGCATCAGGGTGATGGTGGCCTTGTTGAATGAGTTTGGAAGTGTTCCTCCCTCTGCTATATTTTGGAAGAGTTTGAGAAGGATAGGTGTTAGCTCTTCTCTAAATATTTGACAGAATTCGTCTGTGAAGCCATCTGGTCCTGGGTTTTTGTTTGTTGGAACATTTTTAATCACAGTCTGAATTTCAGTGCTTGTGATTAGTCTGTTTATATTTACTATTTCTTCCTGGTTCAATCTCGGAAGGTTGTGCTTTTCTAAGTATTTGTTCATTTCTTCCAGGTTGTCCATTTTATTGGCATATAGTTGCTTGTAGTAATCTCTCATGATCGTCTGTATTCCTGCAGTGTCAATTGTTACTTCTCCTTTTTCATTTCTAATTCTACTGAGTTGAGCCTTCTCCCTTTTTTTCTTGATGAGTCTGGCTATTGGTTTATCAATTTTGTTTATATTCTCAAAGGACTAGCTTTTAGTTTTATTTGATCTTTGCTATTGTTTCCTTCATTTCTTTTTCATTCATTTCTGATCTGATCTTTATGATTACTTTCCTTCTGCTAACTTTGGGTTTTCTTTTGTTCTTCTTTCTCTAATTACTTTAGGTGTAAGGTTAGGTTGTTTATTTAAGATTTTTCTTGTTTCTTGAGGTAGGATTGTATTGCTATAAACTTCCCTCTTAGAACTGCTTTTGCTGCATCCCATATGCTTTGGGTCATCGTGTTTTCATTGTCACTTGTTTCTAGGTATTTTTGATTTCCTCTTTGATTTCTTCAGTGATCACTTCGTTATTAAGTAGTGTGTTATTTCACTTCCATGTGTTTGTATTTCTTACAGATATTTTCCTCTAATTGATATCTAGTCTCATGGCCTTGTGGTCAGAAAAGGTACTTGATACGATTTCAATTTTCTTAAATTTACCAAAGCTAGATGTGTGACCCAGGATATGATCTATCCTGGAGAATGTTCCATGAGCACTTGAGAAGAAAGTGTATTCTGTTGTTTTTGGATGGAATGTCCTATAAATATCAATTACGTCCATCTTGTTTAATGTATCATTTAATGCTTGTGTTTCCTTAATTATTTTCATTTTGGATGATCTGTCCATTGATGAAAGTGGGTGTTAAAGTCCTCTACTATTATTTTACTGTCAATATCCTCTTTTATGGCTGTTAGCATTTGCCTTATGTGCTCCTATGTTGTGTGCATAAATATTTATAATTGTTGTATCTTCTTCTTGGATTTATCCCTTGATCAGTATGCAGTGTTCTTCTTTGTCTCTTGTAATAGTCTTTATTTTAAAGTCTATTTTTTCTGGTAAGAGAATATCTACTCCAGCTTTCTTTTGATATCCATTTGCATGGAATATCTTTTTCCATCCCCTCACTTTCAGTCTGGATGTGTCCCTAGGTCTGAAGTGGGTCTCCTGTAGACAGTATATATATACAGGTCTTGTTTTTGTATCCATTCAGCCAGTCTATGTCTTTTGGTGGGAGCATTTAATCCATTCACGGTTAAGGTAATTATCAATATGTATGCTCCTATTACCGTTTCCTTAATTGTTTTGGGTTTGTTATTGTAGGTCTTTTCCTTCTCTTTTGTTTCCTGCCTAGAGAAGTTCCGTTAGCATTTGTTGTAAAGCTGGTTTGGTGGTGCTGAATTCTCTTAGCTTTTGCTTGTCTGTAAAGGTTTCAATTTCTCCATTGAATTTGAATGACATCCTTGCTGGGTAATTTTGGTTGTCGGTTTTTCCCTTTCATCACTTTAAATATCTCCTGCCACTCCGTTCTGGCTTGCAGAGTTTCTGCTGAAAGATCAGTTGTTAACCTTATGGGGATTCCCTTGTATGTTATTTGCTGACTTTCCCTTGCTGCTTTTAATATTTTTTTCTTTGTATTTAATTTTTGATAGTTTGATTAGTATGTCTTGGCTTGTTTCTCCTTGGAGTTATCCTGTATGGGACTCTCTGTGCTTCCTGGACTTGATTATTTCCTTTCTCACATTAGGGAAGTTTTCAACTATAATCTCTTCAATGATTTTCTCAGACCCTTTCTTTTTCTCTTCTTCTGGGACCCCCTATAAATCGAATGCTGGTGCATTTAATGTTGTCCCAGAGATCTGTGAGACTGTCTTCAATTATTTTCATTCTTTTTTCCTTATTCTGCTCTGCAGTAGTTATTTCCACTAGTTTATCTTCCAGCTCACTTATCTGTTCTTCTGCCTCAGTTATTCTGCTATTGATTCCTTCTAGAGAATTTTTAATTTTATTTATTTTGTTGTTCATCATTGTTTGTTTGCTCTTTATTTCTTGTAGGTCCTTATTAAACGTTTCTTGTATCTTCCCCCTTCTGTGTCCAAGATTTTGGATCATCTTTACTATCATTATTCTGAGTTCTTTTTCCGGAAGACTGCCTATTTCCTCTACATTTGTTTGCTCTGGTGGGTTTTTACCTTGCTCCTTCAGCTGCTGTATATTTCTCTGTCTTCTCATTTTGCTTAACTTACTGTGTTTGGGGTCTCCTTTCACATGCTGCAGGTTTCTAGGTCCCGTTGTTTTTGGTGTCTGCCCCCAGTGGGTAAGGTTGGTTCAGTGGGTTGTATAGGCTTCCTGGTGGAGGGGTCTGGTGCTTGCATTCTGGAGGGTGGGACTGGATCTTTTCTTTCTGGTGGGCAGGGCCATGTCCAGTGGTGTGTTTTGGGGTGTCTGTGTACTTAGTATGATTTTCATCAGCCTCTCTGCTAATGGGTGGGGTTGTGTTCCTGTCTTGCTAGTTGTTTGGCATGGGGCATCCAGCACTGGAGCTTACTGGCCATTGGGTGGAGCTGGGTATTAGTGTTGAGACAGAGATCACTGGGAGAGCTCTTGCTGACTGATATTATGCGGGGCTGGGAGGTCTCTGGTGGCCCAATGTCCTGAACTCAGCTCTCGCATCTCAGAGGCTCAGGCCTGACACCAGGCCAGAGCACCAAGATGCTGTCAGCCACACAGCTCAGAAGAAAAGGGAGAAAAAAAGAAAGAAAAATAATAATAAATAAATATTTTTTTAAATTATTGAAATAATAAAATAAAAAATTAATTTAAAAAAAGAGCGCAACCAAACCAATAAACAAATCTACCAATGACAAGAAGTGCTAAAAACTATACTAAGGTAAACATAAAAGTCAGAAGTCAGTCACAGACAGCAAACCCCAAGTCTACAGTTGCTCCCAAAGTCCACCACTTCAATTTTGGGATGATTCGTTGTCTATTCAGGTATTCCATAGATGCAGGGCACATCAACTTGCTTGTGGGGATTTTTTCCACTGCTCCTGAGGATGCATGGATAAATTTCCCATTCTTTTCTTTCTTCGCACAGCTCCTGGGGTTCAGCTTTGATTTTGGCCCCACCTCTGGATGTAGGTTGCCCTCAGGCATCTGTTCCCTGATAACACCCAGAGGACGGGGTTAAAGCAGTGGCTCATTAGGGGGCTCTGGCTCACTCAGGCCAAGGGGAGGGAAGTGTACACTAGTTATAATTGGAATGCAGGATGAGCCTGAGGTGGCAGAAGCCAGCATGACGTTGCAACAGCCTGAGGAGCACCATGTGTTCTCCTGGGGAAGTTGTCCCTGGATCACAGGTCCCTGGCAGTGGAGGGTTGCACAGCCTCCTGTGGGTATGTGGATAGCGACCTGTGCTTTCACACAGGATTCTTGGTGGCTTCAGCAGCAGTGTTAGTGGAAGTTGTCCCTGCATCACAGGTCCCTGGCAGTGGAGGGCTGCACAGGCTCCTGTGGGTATGTGGATAGCGACCTGTGCTTTCACATAGGATTCTTGGTGGCTTCAGCAGCAGTGTTAGTGGTTCATGACCATCTCAGGTGTCCGAGCTGATAACCACAGCTCATGCCCATCTCTGGAGCTCGTTTAGGCAGTGCTCTGCCTTCTGTGGGCAGACAGAGAAGAAATCCCCTCTCCTTGCTCACCCTGAAACAATGGTCTCTGCCTCTTAGGCAGGTCCAGACGTTTTCCCAGACTCCCTCCCAGCTAGCTGTGATGCACTAGCCCCCTTCAGGCTGTGTTCACGCAGCCAACCCCAGTCCTCTCCCTGGGATCCCACCGAAGCCTGAGCCTCAGCTCCCAGCCCCCACCCGCCCCAGCAGGTGAGGAGACAAGCCTCTCAGGCTGGTGAGTGCTGGTCGGCACCGATCCTCTGTGAGGGAGGCTCTCCGCTTTGCCCTCTGCACCCCTGTTGCTGTGCTCTCCTCCGTGGCTCCGAAGCATTCCCCCTGCCCATCCCCTGTCTCTGCCACGGAAGGGGCTTCCTAGTGTGTGGAAACCTTTCCTCCCTCACAGCTCCCTCCTAGAGGGGCAGGTCCCATCCCTATTCTTTTGTTGCTGTTTTTTCTTTTTTCTTTTGGCCTATCCAGGTACATGGGAATTTTCTTGCCTTTTGGGAAGTCTGAGGACTTCTCCCAGCATTTAGCAGGTGTTCTGTAGAAGTTGTTCCACATGTACATGCATTTTTGATGTATTTGTGGGGAGGAAGGTGACCGCCACGTCTTACTCCTCTGCCACCTTGAAGGTCCCCCCCACATCAATTTTATATCACAAAAATAATCTATTACCTCACATCAATCACAAACCTTTTACACGCTGTTCCTATTTGTATCACTCTTATGTTCCATATGCCACAATAATATTTCATTCTCACCCTCACAAATCAAATTCAACCCTTTATAAATCAGCTTGCCCTTTCCTTCATCTTTCAGTTCCGCTCTTTTCTGTAGTAAGGTAGGTGCCCAAAAGTTTCCACCAATTTTCCTACTCCACAGTTTCTATAACTGTATCAACAAAGAATCCTACAAATTTAAAGCAAGAAATCATACTTGCATGTAAATATGAGTTAAAATATTCAGAATGAGTTTGTGGTATGTGACCTCAAGGATTTGGTTTATTTGGTATTACTGATCAGTCAGTAGCAAGTGCTAATATGTTGTCTGACAAGATCTCTAGTTATTTGGGTCACAAGAGGATTTGGAAAATATGAAGGTCAACTCAAGTGAAATTCATGACTATTACTGTTATAAAAAACAATGTATAAATTTACACATAGAGCAGGAAGAGACCTTAGAACACAAACACTCTAATTCTCATCTGTTCCAGTTTCTTCTACAATGTGTCCATGAGCTGTACGTCAAATATCTGCTTGAATACCTCCACAGAAAGTGTACTCAGTACCTCCTCAGTCCGTTTTAGAATCTGTCACATGCTCAAATGCTCAAATTTGTCATAAAATCCCTGATCATCCAAAATCCTAAGACAACTAAAATTTTAAAAGAACTTCTTTTTTTCACTACCCGGCCTCTTTATTCAGGAATATTTATTCAGGAATATTTTGTTATTTATTAAAATAAATAACAAAATCCCCAAATAGTTTTTGAGTGTTCTAAAGTACAAAAGCTCTAGATATACACCACGTAAAAAAAAAATTTTTTTTAAAGTCTGCTTCTATAAATAGAGAAAGGGATCACCATGTATTTGAATACAGGGCACTTGATCTCCGGTAAGAAGGATAGAAAGATATGAAAAAAAGAAAATGTTGAGAGGATTGTCATCCACTGTCAAAGTAGCAGAGGGAAGCTCAGGCTGGGCTATTTGTGAGCCAGGATGAGAAAAATGGGATGGGTAGACATAAGAACCATGATGCTTTCTAATCTGCCTGTTCCCATAGGAAAACAAGCTCATGAGGAATTCCCTAAAAATTAATTAAGGCATTTCCAGGTCCACAAGTAAGGAGCTTTGGAAGTCTCCATTCCATCCTAATAACAAGTAAAAAGCTGAACACCTTTTCTTGGATCAGTAAGAGAGAGGAAGATTCAGGGCAAATCGCTGTCCCCAAAACAGGAGAGAGAGGAAAAACAAGGAGTTATAGCTTACTGGAGCCGAGAATCATGAGTAGAAACTGCCACAGGAGCCAGTGCCAGCTAGGAAAACCTGACCCATAGTTGACAAATTGCTGGAGGCTAAGTGTAGACACCTCTGAGAGTTATGTAGTCCAGGGGAACCCAGTCATTAAGCCCCCCACAATTTCCTGAGAGGTGCCTCCAAGAGCTCAACCAGGTCCTCTCAGTGAAAATCAGAGAAAAATCCCCTAATGCATCTGGCAAGAGGAGGGGAAATGTAACAACCTTGAAATACACCAGAGCACTCAGTTATTATCAAGAATTCCTTCAGGAGAAACTAGTTAATAAGATCATAACCTTCTGGTATATTATCAGAACCTAAATGACCTGGGGTAAGGGAAATACCCAACCTCCAGTCAGCTGTATCCTTCTACTTCAGAGAAGGGAAAGACTCAACTCCCTTCAGAGAAGGGAAAGACTCAACTCAACTCCATGCTAGCCATCCCACTTTAACTAAAGAGGGAGAAATAAAAAGCTAAGAACACTTGTTAAATTCACCATCCAGAGGCATAGGCTTACTAAAAGACTGAAACCAAATCATAGAATGTGTCCCATCCCTCCAACATCAACACCACATCACTAAATTCCTATTTACAGCAGTTCTTTTTACTCATAGATCATGTCTGGCTATCAAGAAGAAGTTACAGAGCATAATAAAAGGCAAAAAACACAATCTGAATACACAGATCAAGCATCAGTGCCAGAGTCAGATACAACAGATACTGGGATAATCAGACCAGAATTTAAAACAACTGTGATTAATATGCTAAGGGCTCTAGTAGGTAAAGTAGATAGCATGCAAGAATAGATGAGCTATAAATTCTAAAAAAGAAACAAAAAGAAATGCTAGAGATCAAAAGCACTGTTACAGAAAAGAGGAATTTGGAAGAAACATTGTGATGGGCCTATTAGTAGACTAGACACAGCTGAGGAAAGAACTCTTGAGGTTGAAGACATAGCAATAGAAACCTCCAAATTGAAGGAGTTTGCTGCTAGTAAGCCTGCCTTGCAAAAAAGGTTAAAAGACAATCTTTTAGAGAGATGGAAAATAGCTCAGACTCAGATCTATATGAAGTATGGAAATGCGTCAAATAAGGAATAAGTGAAGGTAAAATAAAAACTTTGATTTTCTTATTCATAATTGGTCTAACAGATAACAGCAAAATAATAACAGCAACAATGTATTTAATTGTATATGTTTAATATATTATATATCACTATGTCTTCATTACAGTAGCTTTATAGTAAATTTTGAAGTTGGGTAGTTTCAGTCCTCCAACTCTGTTCTGTACCTTCAATTCTGTGTTGGCTATTCTGGGCCTTTTGCCTCTCCATATAAACTTTAGAATTAGACCATCAAGAGTGAATTGTAATGTAAACTATGGACTTTGGGTGAGTCTAATATGTCAATGCAGGTTCATCAGTTGTAACAAATGTACCACCCTAGTGGGAGGTGTTCATAACGAGGGAAATTATTCATGTGTGGTGGCTGGGGGTGTATGGGAAATCTCTGCATCATCTGTCCTCTAAGAACCTAAACCTGGTTTAAAGAAATGAAGTCTCTGAATAAAAGTGATTTAAGTTAAAATGATGCTGTTAGGGTGAGCCCTAGTCCAATCTGACCATGGACCTTATTAGAAGAAGAAATTTGGGGCTTCCCTGGTGGCGCAGTGGTTGAGAGTCTGCCTGCCGATGCAGGGGACACGGGTTTGTGCCCAGTCCATGAAGATCCCACATGCTGCAGAGCGGCTGGGCCCGTGAGCCATGGCCGCTGAGCCTGCACGTCCGGAGCCTGTGCTCCGCAACGGGAGAGGCCACAGCAGTGAGAGGCCCGCGTACCACAAAGAAAATAAAAAAGAAGAAATTTGAACACACAGGAGACACCAAGGATGAAGACTTGCAGAGGAAAGATCATGTGAAGGCAAAAGGAGAAGATAACCATCTGCTGACACCTTGATCTTAGTTCTAGCCTCCAGAACTGTGAGAAAATAAATTTCTTCATTTAAACCACCCAGCCTGAGGTATTTTGTCATGGCAGCCATAGCAAACTAATACAAAACCCAAGATATGGTATGATGAAAATGGCATTTTTGTGGCCCTCTTCCAAAAACTGACAACCACAGTACAATTATGAGAATAAACATCAGGCAATTCCCAATCAAGGGAAATTCTACAAAATATCTGGCCAGCAATCCTAAAAACTGTCAAGGTCATCCAAAAAAGGGAAGCCTGTGGGGGCTTCCCTGGTGGCGCAGTGGTTGACAGTCCACCTGCCGATGCAGGGGACATGGGTTCATGCCCCAGTCCGGGAAGATCCCACATGCCGCGGAGCGGCTGGGCCCATGAGTCATGGACACTGAGCCTGCGGGTCCGGAGCCTGAGCCCCGCAACGGGAGAGGCCACAACAGTGAGAGGCCCACATACCACAAAAAAAAGGGAAGCCTGTGAAACTTTCACAGTCAAGAGAAGCCTAAGGAAACATAACAATTTATTCTGGATGGGATTCTGGAACACAAAAAAGACCTTAGATTAAAAAACAATCTATGGAAATCTGAATAAATATGGGCTTTAGTTAATAATGATGTATCAATATTAGTTCACCATCTGTAACAAATGTACCACACTTATATAGAAGTCCATAATAGGGAAAAGAGGGTGCAGAGTATATAAGAACTCTCTATCTTCACTTTTTTTATAGATCTAAAATTGATTTAAAATAAAAATTTTATTTAAAAAAGAAGCCACGGGGACTGGTCTAAATTAAAGAGTCTGAACAGATGAAGCATCCAAATACAATAAGTGAAATTTGATTGAATCATGAATTGAAAAGAAGCCTCTAAAACCCAGTTTTTCATTTACAAAGGTGAAATTTAAATATGGTTTGTAAAGCAAATGATATTTTTAAAGTATCATTATTTTTCCTAAGGTGAGATGATGGCTATGTGGAAGATTTATAGTTATGTGCTTATAAAGAGAAATATCCTTATCAGAAGATGCACATTGCAGTATTTAGGGCAAAAGTAACATGATGCCTCCAACTTACTTACAAATGGTTTGAAAATATTTTCAAAATTGTTCAAAAATATATTCAAGTACACATATATAGTAAAATGTAAACAAATGCTAAATCTGGGTGAAGGATAAGTGGGTGTTTGCTGTACTATTCTTGTAGATTTTATATGGATTACAAAAAAAATTTTTTTTTTTAAATCAAACAGATTGGTACTGAAAAGCTTAGGATCCTTCAGCATTGTTTTAAACTAAATCATATGATGTGTTAATGTCAAAATAAAGGTTAAGACTCCATAGTTACATTATTTAAGTAGCATGGTTATATTATTATACCTCCACTTCAGTTGCCATGCTTCCCCTCTCTGAGTGAGGCCCGGTATCTGTTGTCCTGAGTGTCCCAGTTGAACGTGCAACACTAAATGATTTAATTTGATGTTCTTTGTAGATTTGAAGGATTTCTCTGAACAAGGCATCAGAGCAACTGGGACCTACTCTGGGGATCTGGGTAGTGAGAATTTGGCACGTTACCTTGTCACTCTGGGCCATGGGCTGGAAGAAGATGGTGTTATCTTCCCTGCCCTCTTTGCGTGCGGTAAAAACAGTTGGCAAAAAACAAGTTCTAAATAAACATATTTATCACTTTTGGAACAGCCTCCCCTTTGACTTTTCTTCATTTCTTTTATAAGCCCTTTCTACATATTATTTTCATTCTAAAAGAAATGTTAATTTTACAAACATTAAAATATCCAGAGAGGTAAAATGAAATGGAAACTTCAAAATATTTTTAAACTTATTGCCCTGTAGAGATTATTTCTAGTCCCTTTTAGAAACTTTCATATGAAAATGCATAGCTATTTTAAAAAAACAGTATAATAGCAGAGAGATTCTGTTTTGTTTACCAAGTGCCTAGTACTCAGTACTGTAATGAATACTATGTTTTTGTAAATGTCACTTTACTTAAGAATGTATCATTAACATCTTTCAAGATTAGAAAAGACATATCAAAAAAAATCACTTTTAGGGGCTTCCCTGGTGGCACAGTGGTTGAGAATCTGCCTGCTACTGCAGGGTACACGGGTTCGAGCCCTGGTCTGGGAGGATCCCACATGCCGCGGAGCAGCTGGGCCCGTCAGCCACAGTTGCTGAGCCTGCGTGTCTGGAGCCTGTGCTCCGTGGCAAGGGGGTCTGCGACAGTGAGAGGCCCGCGCACCGCGATGAAGAGTGGCCCTGCTTGCCACAGCTAGAGAAAGCCCTCGCACAGAAACGAAGACCCAACACAGCAAAAATAAATTAATTAATTAATAAACTCCTACCCCCAACACCTTAAAAAAATTTTTTTTTAATTAAAAAAAAATACTTTTAGTGGTTGTATTGCATGGAAATGTCTTCTGGACCTTTCTATTATTACCTTAGACTAAATTATCTTGAGTCTTATGTATTTAAAATCTACCCAAGAATATCCCAAATATGACCAGTATTAGTTGAGTAGGCAATAAATAATCAGGATATGACTTATTTAGGCTGAATTCTCAAAGTTCAATCTCCCTGTATAAATCTTACTGAAGACAAATCCTATTTGATGTAACCATTTGTACCTTACTGCCTAACTTTCAAGAGACCCCCAAAACATTAAAACTAAAGCTAACGTTGCAACTATATTTTTCACTTTTCCTAGTTGTTTTTCCCATTCCACACCAAAAGGCTATTCAGCCCCCAGTCCACTGCCAAGTCTTGACAAAGCAGGTAATTTGCTACACAATGCTTTCCCTTTCAGTTTCCTTATTTCAATACGTTTCAGGATTTCTCAATATCTCATGAAATATGACAACCTTCCAAGTGTTTTCAATTTCTGAATAATACCATTCTAGGGTGACCTCACATGTGGGAGACTCTTCAATCTTTGTTCTAGATACTATATATATCCGTTTGAAAGTTTTCTATGATGGCATATTCTAGTGCTTTTAAAGTTTTCTATGGCGTTTTCTTACTTTTGCATTAATAATGTAACTCTAATGCTCTTTCAAGCAACTAAAGTCACTAAGGTTTTCTTGACATGAGTTCTGTTTTTATTTTTGAACTCATCTGACAGCTTGCTGTCTGGCTCATTGGTATATTTAGACATTTCTCCCTATTTCTTTCTCAACATATTTGTATGCATTTTCATAATTTCGTTTTTATACCCTCCTATCCCAGAACTACTTTTTTTTTTCTCATAAGAATGTAAATAGGCTATATCTCTCTGTGGCAGACTCGTGAGACACTCACAGCTCCATTTCCTTTTCCTGGTCCCACTTGAACATTACATTTCTCAGCCTTGCACACGGTAGGTTTGGACCATGAGTCAAGTATTTTCTTTTGCATCGCCAAGGAAAATTATAAAAAATACATGATTTCAAGAGAGAAGATCTGAGTGGGAGTTCAGTTCTGACACTTGTGAATTTGGTTGATTGTTCACTCTTTTCTGTTTTTTTAATACCTCTTGTATCATTTGACCTAAAGATGGGACAAATTACCTTCTTATCCCTCATTCACATTTCCAGATTATCCTTCATTCACACTTCTAGAACATTTGCCTTTCTCTTTCCTAAAATTCTTGAGCTTTGATTTGCACTTCATCAGATTATACCAGATGCTACTTCACTCTGCTCTGGCCTTCTACATACCCCAAGAGCACCTGATTTTATTCCTTGAAGATTTTAGCACCTCAGTCACTGTCAGTCTCTCCAGCACTACTGTTATCTTCATCTTTGGTGATTTTAATATCCACTTTGATGATTCTTCCAGTATACTAAAATCTAATTTTTTGAATTCTTTTCTTCCAATGACTCTGTCTTCCACCCTTTATTAGCCAATCTCATCTGTGGTCACAGCCCACATTTTCATCACTAGCAAAACCAATAATTTGCCAATATACTCACTCATGCATCATATCCTTTTACTAATAATACCTCCTGTCTTCCTAGCTTACTTCCTCTAGTGCTCTAGCAGAAATAGTTTATCTACATTTAGACTTACAGTCTATATCATCTATTTCCATTGCTTGCCTTTACTTCCCTCCTGAAACTGTTTAAAAAAATCCAGTGTTCAAAACTAAAATTACTCTCTTGCATAAATGCTCAACCTTCATGTCCTACTATTCCTTTTTCATATTCAACCTTGTTAAGAACAGCTGCCAACGACTTCTGCAACTACCTTAACAGCTGAAAATAAGTAGAAATAAGATGAAATCATGTTGATTGGACCTCTTTTCAACTGATGACCAAAAAAACCCAAGTGGCCCTTAATTCTGCAAGGCATTCATAATGCATTTCCCACTAGTGGGAGGATATGATCATTTCAGTCGTGGATGACTATTTAATAGTATTTCATAGAGGCACAGTATTTCTTAGAGGCTATATAATGTAGTTGTTAATATTCCAGATGTCTATCTGACATCTTCTCTTGAGTCTCTAATATTCAGTTTGCACTTGTCATTCTATATAAATGAACTCATCATCTTTCCTCCAAATTGGTCCCTTTCTTCAATCTTACTTACAGCCCACACGGTCTGCCCTCCCTGCTGATATGAGCACATTGCCTCCACATGTTCACTCTCCTCCAGCCACAGTAGCCTCCTTGATTTCCATAAATATCTTACTGATTTTCCACCTGCTTGATCAACCATCAATTTATCAAAAAGGCATGTTAAAGCCTCCAACTATAAAAGTGGAATTATCTACTTCTTATTTCAATTATATCAGATTTTACCTGAACATCACCATCAATCAAGTTGATCTAATTAACATTTATAGAATACTTCATCCAACAACAGTAAAATATACACTATTTTCAGATCACAAAGAACATTTACCAATATAGACCATATTCTAGACCATAAGTACACCTTAACAAAATGAAAAGCAAAGAAATCATATGAAGTTTATTCTAAGACCATAATGAAATTAAATTAAAACTCAATAACAGAAATATAGCCAGAAAATCCCTAAATATTTTGAGATTAAACAAAGGATTTCTAAATAACATTTGGGTCAATAAATAAATTCAAGATAAATTTACATTATTTTAAAACAAATTAAAATGAAAATACAACTTATAATTTGTGAGATGCTGTAGAAGAGTGCAATGATAGAAGAAAAAGAAAAAGAAGAGTAATTTAAGCCTAAAAGAAGCAGAAGAAAGGAACTAAAAATTATAAAAAGAGGCAATGAAACTGAAAACAGGAAAACAATATAGAAACATAGCAGAAAACAGAGATGACCATGCATATGGTGATGACTATTTAAATACAACACCAAAGACACAATACATGAAACACAGAATGAATAAGCTGAACTCAATTAAAATTAAAAACTTCTGCTCTATGAAAGACAATGTCAAGAGAATGAGAAGACAAACCACAGACTGTGAAAAAAGGTTTGCAAAGACACATCCCGATAAAGGACTGTTATCCAAAATGTACAAACAACTCTTTTCTCTTTTTAAAAAATTTATTTATTTGTGTCTGCGTTGGGTCTTCGTTGCTGCATGTGGGCTTTAGCTGCGGCGAGCGGGAGCTACTGTTTGTTGCAGTGGGCGGGCTTCTCACTGCAGTGCCTTATCTTGTTGTGGACCACGGGCTCTAAAAGTGTGGGATTCAGTAGTTGTGGCACACGGGCTGAGTAGTTGTGGCACATGGGCTTAGCTGCTCCGCAGCATGTGGGATCTTCCCAGACCAGGGATTGAACCCATGTCCCCTGCACTGGCAGGTGGTTTCTTAACCACTGCAACACCAGGGAAGTCCCATAAAGAACTATTAAACTCAAGAAAAAGACAATGGTGTAGGCTATGTATGTGTGGGTACAGGAAGTATATGGGAAATCTCTGTACTTTACTCTCAATTTTGCTTTGAATCTAAAATTGCTCTTTTAAAAAAGTCTTTATTAAGAAAAAGGGCATATTATGAACACACTATTATGCCTGCAAATTTTTTTTGAATTTTTGAATTTTATTTTATCTATTTTTTTATACAGCAGGCTCTTAGTAGTTATGCATTTTATACATATTAGTGTATATATGTCAATCCCAATCTCCCAATTCATCACACCACCACCCCCCCACCACTTTCCCCCCTGGTGTCCATATGTTTGATCTCTACATGTGTGTCTCTATTTCTGCCCTGGAAAAAGGGTCATCTGTACCATATTCTAGGTTCCACATATATGCGTTAATATACGATATTTGTTTTTTTTCTCTTTCTGACTTACTTCACTCTGTATGACAGTCTCTAGATCCATGCATGTCTCTACAAATGACCCAATTTTGTTCCTTTTTATGACTGAGTAACATTCCATTGTATATATGTACCACATCTTCTTTATCCATCTGTCTGCCAATGGGCATTTACATTGCTTCCATGACCTGGCTATTGTAAATAGTGCTGCAATGAACATTGGGATGCAGGTGTCTTTTTGAATTTTGGTTTTCTCTGCGTATATGCACAGTAGTGGGATTGCTGGGTCATATGGTAGTTCTATTTTTAGTTTTTTAAGGAACCTCCATACTATTCTCCATAGTGGCTGTACCAATTTACATTCCCACCAACAGTGCAAGAAGGTTCCCTTTTCTGCACACCCTCTCCAGCATTTGTTGTTTGTAGATTTTCTGATGATGCCCATTCTAACTGGTGTGAGGTGACACCTCATTGTACTTTTGACTTGCATTTCTCTAATCATTAGTGATGTTGAGCAGCTTTTCATGTGCATCTTGGCCATCTGTATGTCTTCTTTGGAGAAATGTCTATTTAGGTCTATTGCCCATTTTTAGATTCGGTTGTTTGTTTTTTGATATTGAGCTGCATGAGCTGCTTGTAAATTTTGGAGAGTAAACCTCTGTTGGTTGCTTTATTTGCAAATATTTTCTCCCATTCTGCAGATTGTCTATTCATCTTATTTATGGCTTCCTTTACTGTACAAAAGCTTTTAAGTTTCATTAGGTCCCATTTGTTTATTTTTCATTTTATTTCCATTTCTCTAGGAGGTGAGTCAAAAAAGATCTGTGTATGGTGTTAGGGAGTGTTCTCATTTCATTCTTTTACATGTAGCTGTCCACTTTTCCCAGCACCACATATTGAAGAGACTGTCTTTTATCCACTGTATACTTTTGCCTCTTTTATCAAAGAAAAGGTGACCATATGTGCATGGGTTTATCTCGGGGCTTTATATCCTGTTTCCTTGATCTATATTTCTGTTTTTGTGCCAGTACCATACTGTCTTCATTAGTGTAGCTTTGTAGTATAGTCTGAAGTCAGGGAGCCTGATTCCTCCATATCGGATTTCCTTTCTCAAGACTGCTTTGGCTATTCGAGGTCTTTTGTGTCTCCACACAAATTCTGAAATTTTTTGTTCTGGTTCTGTGAAAAATGCCATTGGTAATTTGATAGGGATTGTACTGAATCTGTAGATTGCTTTGGGTAGTAGAGTCATTTTCACAATATTGATTCTTCCAATCCAAGAACATGGCATATCTCTCCATCTATTTGTATCAACTTTAATTTCTTTCAGCAATGTCTTATAGTTTTCTGCATACAGTTCTTTTGTCTCCCTAGGTAGGTTTATTCCTAGGTATTTTATTCTCTTTGTTGCAATGGTAAATAGGAGTGTTTTCTCAATTTCATTGTCAGATTTTTCATCATCTGTGTATAGGAATGCAAGAGATTTCTGTGCATTAATTTTGTATCCTGCTACTTTACCAAATTCATTGATTAGCTCTAGTAGTTTTCTGGTAGCATCTGTAGGATTCTCTATGTATAGTATCATGTCATCTGCAAAGAGTGACAGCTTTACTTCTTTTCCAATTTGGATTCTTATTTATCTTGTCTGATTGCTGTGGCTAAAACTTCCAAAACTATGTTGAATAATAGTGGCGAGAGTGGGCAACCTTGTCCTGTTCCTGATCTTAATGGAAATGGTTTCAGTTTTTCACCATTGAGGACAATGTTGGCTATGGGTTTGTCATATATGGCCTTCATTATGTTTAGAAAAGTTCCCTCTATGCCTACTTTCTGCAGGGTTTTTTTCTGCAGAGTTTTTAACATAAATGGGTGTTGAATTTTGTCGAAAGCTTTCTCTGCATCTATTGAGACGATCATATGGTTTTTCTCCTTCAGTTTGTTAATATGGTGTATCACGTTGATTGATTTGCATATATTGAAGAATCCTTGCATTCTTGCAATAAACCCCACTTGATCATGGTGTATGATCCGTTTAATGTGCTGATGGATTCTCTTTGCTTGTATTTTGTTGAGGATTTTTGCATCTATGTTCATCAGTGATATTGGCCTGTAGTTTTCTTTCTTTGTGACATCTTTGTCTTGTTTTGCTATCAGAGGGATGGTGGCCTCGTAGAATGAGTTTGGGAGTGTTCCTCCCTCTGCTATATTTTGGAGGAGTTTGAGAGGGATAGGAGTTACCTCTTCTCTAAATGTTTGATAAAATTCGCCTGTGAAGCCACCTGGTCCTGGGCTTTTGTTTGTTGGAATCTTTTTAATCATAGTTTCAGTATCAGTGCTTCTGATTGGTCTGTTCATATTATCTATTTCTTCTTGGTTCAGGGTCAGAAGGTTGTGCTTTTCTAATAATTTGTCCATTTCTTCCAGGTTGTCCATTTTATTGGCATATAGTGGCTTGTAGTAATCTCTCATGATCCTTTTTATTTCTGCAGTGTCAGTTGTTACTTCTTTTTCATTTTTAATTCTATTGATTTGAGACGTCTCCCTTTTTCTCTTGATGAGTCTGGCTAATGGTTTATCAATTTCTTTATCTTCTCAAAGAACCAGCTTTTAATTTTATTGATCTTTGCCATCGTTTCCTTCATTTCTTTTTCATTCATTTCTGATCTGATCTTTATGATTTCTTTCCTTCTGCTAACTTTGAGGGGGTTTTGTTCTTCTTTCTCTAATTGCTTTAGGTGTAAGGTTAGGTTGTTTATTAGAGATGTTTCTTGTTTCTTAAGGTAGGCTTGTATAGCTATAAACTTCCCTCTTAAAACTGCTTTTGCTGCATCCCATAGGTTTTGGGTCGTCGTGTTTTCATTTTCATTTGTTTCTTGGTATTTGTTTATTTCCTCTTTGATTTCTTCAGTGATCTCTTGCTTATTAAGTAGTGTGTTGTTTCGCCTCCACGTGTTTGTATTTTTTTACAGATTTTTTCCTGTAATTGACATCTAGGCTCATAGCATTGTGGTCGGAAAAGATACTTGATACGATATCAATTTTCTTAAATTTACCAAGGCTTGATTTGTGACCCAAGATATGATCTATCCTGGAGAATGTTCCATGAGCACTTGAGAAGAACGTGTATTCTTTTGTTTTTGGATAAATGTCATATAAATAACAATTAAGTCCATGTTGTTTAATATATCATTTAAAGCTTGTGTTTCCTTAATTATTTTCATTTTGGATGATCTGTCCATTGGTGCAATTGGGGTGTTAAAGTCCCCTACTATGATTGTGTTACTGTCGATTTCCCCTTTTATGGCTGTCAGTATTTGCCTTATATATTGAGGTGCTCCTATGTTGGGTGCATAAATATTAACAATTGTTATATCATCTTCTTGTACTGACCCCTTGATCATTATGTAGTGTACTTCTTTGTCCCTTGTATTAGTCTTCGTTTTAAAGTCTATTTTGTCTGATATGAGAATTGCAACTCCTGCTTTCTTGTGATTTCCATTGGCATGGAATATCTTTTTCCATCCTCTCACTTTCATTCTGCATGTGTCCCTAGGTCTGAAGTGGGTTTCTTATAGACAGCATATATATGGGTCTTGTGTTTGTATCCATTCAGCCAGTCTGTGTCTTTTGGTTGGAGCATTTAATCCACTTACATTTAAGGTAATTATCGATATGTATGTTCCTATTATCATTTTCTTAATTGTTTTGGGTTTATTATTGTAGGTCTTTTCCTTCTCTTGTTTTTCTTGCCTAGAGAAGTTCCTTTAGCATTTGTTGTAAAGCTGGTTTGGTGGTGCTGAATTCGCTCAGCTTTTGCTTGTCTTAAACCTTTCAATTTTTCTGTCAAATCTGAATGAGATTTGCCGGGTAGAGTAATCTTGGTTGTAGTTTTTTCTCCGTCATCATTTTAAATATGTCCTGCAACTCCCTTCTGGCTTGCAGAGTTTCTGCTGAAAGATCAGCTGTTAACCATATGGGGATTCCCTTATGTGTTACTTGTTGTTTTCCCCTTGCTGCTTTTAATATGTTTTCTTTGTATTTAATTTTTGATAGTTTGATTAATATGTGTCCTGGAGTGTTTCTCCTTGGATTTATCCTGTATGGGACTCTCTGTGCTTCCTGGACTTGATTAACTATTTCCTTTCCCAGGGAAATAGGGAAAACTTCCTTAGGGAAGTTTTCAACTATAATCTCCACAAATATTTTCTCAGTCCCTTTCTTTTTCTCTTCTTCTTCTGGGACCCCTATAATTCGAATGTTGGTGCCTTTAATGTTGTCCCAGAGGTCTCTGAGACTGTCCTCAATTCTCTTCATTATTTTTTCTTTATTCTGCTCTGCAGTAGTTATTTTCACTATTTTATCTTCCAGGTCACTTATCCATTCTTCTGCCTCAGTTATTCTGCTACTGATCCCTTCTAGAGAATTTTTAATTTCATTTATTGTGTTGTTCATCTCTGTTTGCTCTTTATTTCTTCTAGGTCCTTGTTAAACGTTTCCTGTATTTTCTCCATTCTATTTCCATGATTTTGGATCATCTTTACTATTATTATTCTGAATTTGTTTTCAGGTAGACTGCCTATTTCCTCTTCATTTATTAGGTTTGGTGGTTTTAGCCTTGCTCTTTTGTCTGCTGTGTGTTTTTCTGTCTTCTCATTTTGCTTATCTTACTGTGTTTGGGGTCTGCTTTTTGCAGGCTGCAGGTTCGTAGTTTCTGTTGTTTTTAGTGTCTGTCCCCAGTGGCTAAGGTTGGTTCAGTGGGTTGTGTAGGCTTCCTGGTGGAGGGGACGAGTGCCTGTGTTCTGGTGGATGAGGCTGGATCTTGTCTTTCTGGTGGGCAGGTCAACATCTGGTGGTGTGTTTTGGGGTGTCTGTGGCCTTATTATGATTTTAGGCAGCCTCTGTGCTAATGGATGGGGTTTTGTTCCTGTCTTGCTAGTTGTTTGGCATAGGGTGTCCTGTATGGTAGCTTGCTGGTCATTGAGTTGAGCCGGGTCTTGTTTTTGAGATGGAGATCTCTGGGAGATATCTACTGTTTGATATTATGTGGAGCTGGGAGGTCTCTTGTGGACCAGTGTCCTGAACTTGGCTCTCCCACCTCAGTGGCACAGCCCTGATGCCTGGCTAGAGCACCAAGAGCCTGTCCTCCACACAGCTCAGCATAAAAGAGAGAAAAAAAAAGAAAGAAAGAAGACAAAATAAAACAAAGTAAAATAAAATAAAAGTTATTAAAATAAAAAATAACTACTAAGAAAAGAATTTATTTAAGTAATAAAACAACAACAACAAAAAAAACACAGACAGAACCCTAGGAGAAATGGTAAAAGCAAAGCTATACAGACAAAATCACACACAGAAGCATACACATGCACACTCACAAAAAGAGAAAAAGGGAAAAATATATATATATTGTTGCTCCCAAAGTCCACCTCCTCAATTTGGGATGATTAGCTGTCTATTCAGGTATTCCACAGATGCAGGGTACATCAAGTTGATTGTGGAGATTTAATCCGCTGCTCCTGAGGCTGCTGGGAGAAATTTTCCTTTCTCTTCTTTGTTCACACAGCTCCCAGGATTCAGCTTTGGATTTGGACCCGCCTCTGCGTGTAGGTCGCCTGAGGGCATCTGTTCTTCGCTCAGACAGGACGGGGTTAAAGGAGCAGCTGATTTGGGGGCTTTGGCTCACTCAGGCCAGGGGGAGGGAGGGGTACGGATGCAGGGTGAGCCTGCGGCGGCAGAGGCGGGCATTACATTGCACCAGCCTGAGGCACACCATGCGTTCTCCCAAGGAAGTTGTCCCTGGATCATGGGACCCCGGCAGTGGCGGGCTGCACAGGCTCCCAGGAGAGAAGGTGTGGAGAGTGACCTGTGCTTGCACACAGGCTTCTTGGTGGCTGTGGCAGCAGCCTTAGCGTCCCATGCTCGTCTCTGTGGTCCACGCTGATAGTTGCAGCTCACGCCCATCTCCAGAGCTCCTTTAAGCAGCGCTCTTAATCCCCTTTCCTCGTGCACCCGGAAAAAAGGAGGCAAGAAAAAGTCTCTTGTCTCTTCGGCAGTTACAGACTTTTTCCCGGACTCCCCCCCTGCTAGCTGTGGTGCACTAGCCCCCTTCAGGCTGTGTTCATGCAGCCAACCCCAGTCCTCTCCCTGGGATCCCACTGAAGCCTGAGCCTCAGCTCCCAGCCCCCACCCGTCCCAGTGGGTGAGCAGACAAGCCTGTCGGTCTGGTGAGTGCTGGTTGGCACCGATCCTCTGTGCGGGAATCTCTCCACTTTGCCCTCCACACCCATGTTGCTGCGCTCTCCTCCGTGGCTCCGAAGCTCCCCTCCTCCGCCAGCAGCAGTCCCTGCCCACGAAGGGGCTTCCCTGTGTGTGGAAACCTTTCGTCCTTCACAGCTCCCTCCCACTGGTGCAGGTCCCATTCCTATTCTTTGTCTCTGTTTTTTCTTTTTTCTTTTGCCCTACCCAGGTACGTGGGGAGTTTCTTGCCTTTTGTGAGGTCTGAGGTCTTCGGTCAGCGTTCAGTAGGTGTTCTGTAGGAGTTGTTGCACATGTAGATGTATTTCTGATGTATTTGTGGGGAGGAAGGTGATCTCTGCGTCTTACTCTTCTGCCATCTTGAAGTTCCCCCACATTCTTTATTTTAAAGTCTTTTTTATCTGATATGAATATTGCTACTCCAGCTTTCTTTTTTTTTTTTTTTTTGTGGCACGTGGGCCTCCCACTATAGTGGCCTCTCCCATTGCGAAGCACAGGCTCCGAACGTGCAGGCTCAGCGGCTGTGGCTCACGGGCCCAGCCTTTCCGTGGCATGCGCGATCTTCCCAGACCGGGGCATGAACCTGTGTCCCCTGCATTGGCAGGCGGACTCTCAACCACTGCACCACCAGGGAAGCTCTCCAACTTTCTTTTGATATCCATTTGCACGGAATATCTTTTTCCACCCCCTCACTTTCAGTCTGTATGTGTCTCTAGGTATGAAGTGGGTCGCTTGTGGACAGCATATATATGGGTCTTGTTTTTGTATCCATTCAGTGAGCGTGTCTTTTGGTTGGAGGATTTATTCCATTCATGGTTAAGGTAATTATCTATATGTATGCTTCTATTACCATTGTCTTAATTGTTATGGGTTTGTATTTGTAGGTCCTTTTCTTCTGTGTTTGCCACTTAGAGAAGTTCCTTTAGCATTTGTTGTAGAGCTGGTTTGGTGGTGCTGAATTCTCTTAGCTTTTGCTTGTCTGTAAAGCTTTTGATTTCTCCATTGAATATGAATGAGATCCTTGCCAGGTAGAGTAATCTTGGTTGTAGGTTCTTCCCTTTCATCACTTTAAATATATCATGCCACTCCCTTCTGGCTTGTAGAGTTTCTGCTGAGAAATCAGCTGTTAACTTTATGGAGTTCCCTTCTATGTTATTTGTCATTTTTCTCTTGTTGTTTTCAATAATTTTTCTTTGTCTTTTGTCAATTTGATTACTATGTGTCTTGGTGTCTTTCTCCTTGAGTTTATGCTGTATGGGTCTCTCTGTGCTTCCTGGACTTGGGGGGGCTATTTCCTTTCCCATGTTAGGGAAGTTTTTGACTATAATATCTTCAAGTATTTTCTCATTTCCTTTCTCTCTTCTCCTTCTGGGTCCCCTATAATGCGAATGTCATTGTGTTTAATGTTGTCCCAGAAGTCTCTTAGGCTGTCTTCATTTCTTTTCAGTCTATTTTCTTTATACTGTTCCGCGGCAGTGAATTCTACCATTCTGTCTTCCAGGACACTTATGCATTCTTCTGCCTCACTTATTCTGCTATTGATTCCTTCTAGTGTGTTCTTCATTTCAGTTATTGTATTGTTCATCTCTGTCTGTTTGTTCTTTAATTCTTCTAGGTCTTTGTTAACCATTTCTTGCATTGTCTCGATCTTTGCCTCCATTCTTTTCCCAAGGTCCTATATCATCTTCAGTATCATTATTCTGAATTCTTTTTCTGGGAGGTTGCCTATCTCCACTTCATTTAGTTGCTTTTTCTGGGGTTTTACCTTGCTCCTTCATCTGGTACATAGCCCTCTACCTTTTCATCTTGTCTATCTTTCTGTGAATGTCTATGCTTGCAAATTTCATAATCTGATTAAATAGACCAATAACTTGACACAAACTACCAAAACTCACACAAAGTGAAACAGATAATCTGAGTAGGCCTGTATCTATTTAGAACTTGAATCAATAATTAATAGCATTCAAAAGAAATAAAAAAGTATGTACCAGGCTAAGATGGTTTCAGTGGTGAATTCTATCAAGCATTTAAGAAAAAATGATATCAAATATTTATAATCTCATTCAGAACATATCGGTAGAGAGAATACTTCCTAACTCATTTTATAAGGCCAGCATTACCTAAAAGCAAAAGCAGATAAATTCATTATAAGACAAAAAGTCTGCAGGCCAATATCTCTTATGAACACAGATGGGAAATTCCTTAAAACATATTAGGAATTTATTTCAATAATATATTAAAAATATTATAACACATACAGGGGAGACATATCCAAGTATGCAATATTGGTGTAACATTCAAAAATCAATAAATGTAATCCACCATATCAACAGGCTAAAGAAGAAAAATAATATGATTCTAACAATTGACACTGAAAAGTGACAAAATCCAACACTATTAATGATAAATTCTCTCATAGACTAGGAATAGAGGGGAAGTCTCTCAATCTTATAAGGAACATCTAAAAAAATATAGCTAACATTATACTGGGCTAGTATACATACATATATTTCTCAGCTCTCTCAGCTGAGAGGGCCTAAAAGAAATGATACCTAGTAGCAATGAACACACCTAGTACTCAGATCTTGATGCCATTCTCAAATAAAAGGAACCAGGCCTCCATGGAGAAATGGGTGATTCTAGAAGTGGGGCAGTAAATATACAAAATGACCCTGGTACATCTTATAGTGCCAAAAAGTAATGAAGTGTTTAAAAAATGTGAATAGATGATATCGGTAGATAGATAGATAGATAGACAGATAGACAGGAATATGTCAAAGGGGCACAAGATCCAATTGAAAGAACTCTAAATAGCCAAACTGGAACAACTGAGCAACAAAGTGAATAACTCCAAGTATAAAATAAATATCTATGAGTCCACACTAATAAATAAATGGGGCTGAAGAGAAAAATCTCCTATGTAGAAGAATTCCAAATAATTTATGTAGACACACTGCTGTACATAGTGATTTCCTCCAAAGAGTACAGTCTGGAAAGGAAGGTGGAGTAGCATTCCAGTGGAGAAATCTGGCAAACACTACCTCAGCCAGATGATCAACGTGAACATCAACAGTTATAAATCATATTGATAGTATGATATCAATACCTTGATATTATGTGAAAATCATACTTTGCCTCTGTAAACTTCCTCCCTCAAACCCACAAACCCCATCTAACCATGATAAAAACATCAGACAATTATCAATAGAAGGGGCATCCTACAATACATCTGATCAGGATTCCTAAAAATTGTCAAGGTTATCAAAGAGAAGCCTAAAGAGACATACCACTAAATATAAAGAGATATTGTATATAGGATTCTGGAACGGAAAAAAGGACATCAGGTAAAAACTAAGGAAATACAAATAAACCATGCATTTGACAATATTGGTTAGTTAATTGTAACAATGCACCATACTAATGTAAGATGCTAATAACAGGAGGTACTAAGTGTGGGGTATATGGGAATTCTCTATACTATCTTTACAATTGTTGTGTAAATCTAAAACTGTTTTAAAAAATAAAGCTTATTTTAAAAATTGCACGCTTACAGGATCCAATAAATGGCACACAATGTCACCAGACTTGTATCTGTCAATACCCAACACACAATTGACAGTTTCTCTGTCTTCTTAATAGATTTTTAGTAGTGAATATGTTGCCTCCAAACTTAAAAACAATAGTGGTCTAGAGTAAAATCTAAACAGTCTTAGCCAATATTTAATTTGTTTAAATTAGAATACATCACCCTATTATTATAACCACAGGAATCTATAGAACATTGCCATTGATATAGACATGACTTAATTTTCAAATCCCAAATCATATTTTCCCTACATATGCAATACAGGGATTCTGAATAATTTCTGAAGGAACAGGTCCCAGGACTATAACTCATCCTGGGTGATGTGTTAGGGAAACCTAACTCAAAGTTGGAGTCGAGAAGTCATGAAGGGAGGACTTGCAAGCACGTGCCACTCTTCTCAGCTTGCATGGTCCACAGGAAGAAGGAAGATTTCCTCCCTCAGCTGGCAACAGCAAGCTGCCCTCATCTGCAGCAAGGAGAAGCCACCACCACTTTGAACTCTCATTTTTCTCCAATGAACTTTGGTTCAGAACAACCCCTCCCTTCTTCCTCCATTCTTTTATAAAAGAACGCTTCCCTCCTTTGTTCTCTGGACTTGCCTACGGTTTGCCATAGTCTACTTGTACCAAATATCAATTCATCTAATCCAAAAAAATTTTATTTTTCCTTAAATAAAATTACTATTTGCTCTAACATTGACATTAACAATATATTTACGATATGCTAGTGCTCATTCTACTGGTAAATATATGTGATATTTAAAATATATAGTAAAATATGTGATAGGCAAGATGTCTGCCAGAAAATATTCTCTAAACAAGAAATGTGAAAACCGTTGTCAAGAGAGGATCCAATGCCAGAGGCATAAAAACCAAATGGGGATTCATGAAAAAGAATAAATTTAAGACAAGACACAGCAAAGGAGGTAGAGAGAATTTAAATATAAGATCATGGGGTGGTTACGGTTAGATTATTCAATATAGGATCTAAACACAGAAAAATATGGCACTCAGTGGGTGTTACTTTTGTATGGGACTGGGCATACCTGGCCATTATTGACAGAGAATCTAAAGAAGCAAACTAGTATAGAAATAAAAAAAGGAAGTTTCCAGAACTTGGTCTAGACAAAGTGCAACCATAAAATAGGGATGGCTATTTATTTAAGATCATTTTAGGTATCATGGAGGTGGAGGTTGTCGTTGATTTTACAGTTTCAAAGAAAAAAAAAGAAAAATTGCTGAAAAGTAACATTCTGACAAAGACCATCACATATGGAGCTAGAAAAGGGCTGATGAATTTAGATACGAGAAATACTCTTCCTGTATGCTCTCAAATTCTGAATTTCTATATAGAATCACATAAAGATCGATACATATGATCAAAAACATACATGGCAGCTATGCAGACAACAGTAGCACTAATGAAAAAATATTCAGAATCTAAAGTTTGAAAAAATATTTGCAACAATTTGAATTATGCCAACAATAAATCATTCTCATAACTTCTTATTAAATTCCAGGAAAAAATCCAACATAAATGGTTTGATGAGCCAATGCATTTACTGAAGGCTTATTTTTGTGCATTTCACTCACATTTAATTAATGTTCTAAGAATATTACTTCAATGTGATGTATAGAGAAGTAGCTGTAAATATGGATATAAATTAATATCCAATGAATTTTCAGACCTCAAGTAAGGTTTATAATGTTGTAATGCAGAGGCTTGTATCACTATTGCTCATATCCGGATGCAGAGGTGAAAACGGCCAAATATAGTTCTTAATGCTCTAATTTGATTGCTTTTCACACACCTCCTTCCCTCAGTTCTCTTTTGCACTGTATCCTGCACAACTTTTTTTTTTCCCTTGGTGTGACTTAGATATTTTATTATTCCTTTTTAAAAATTATTATTGGAGTATGGTTGATTTACAATGTTGTGTTAGTTTCAGATGTACAGCAAAGTGAGAAGAGTAGGAAGGTTCCTTAAAAAACTAAATATAGAGCTACAATATGATCCAGCAATCCCACTCCTGGGCATATATCTAGAGAAAACCATAATTCAAAAAGATACATGCACCCCAATGTTCATTGCAGCACTATTTACAATAGCCAAGACATGGAAGCAACCTAAATGTTCATCGACAGAGGAACAGATAAAGAAGATGTGATACATATATACAGTGGACTATTAGCCATAAAAAAGAGCAAAATGATGCCATTTGCAGCAACATGGATGCAACTAGAGATTATCATACCACTTATTTTATTTACAATCTAGCATCTGCTGTGGCTGTTCAGGTCCTTATTTTATGAATAAGTGGCTCCAAAAGACTTTTTTTTTGGTCTTCTCTTGACTAGCTTAGTATTTTGTAACTATTTTGCATATCTGACAAATTTCTGAGTGTGGTGAAACTAACATACCTAGAGCATACACTCTGAGCACCCTCCCTTCTCTCCCTGCTATTTAAACATTCGGTATGCTCATTTCTGTAAAAAATTAAACTCTCCTTCTTCTAACCAACTTTTCCAAAGTAATATCTAATATTCCTTCCAGAAACATATTATCTATGAATATTAGTCTTCTACATATCATTGAGCAAATTATGTATCATCTATGTGCCTTAGACTCCTTATAATACTACTCTTGTCATTTTTATCCATGTATTAATATCAACTGGTTTTTTAATGTTTTAGCCTTCACATCTTGATCCGCAAAATGCTACAAAAGGGAGTACTCTCGCCATTCCTTTCTACCAATCCAAATTTTACATCTCTTTAAAAACTGGTTTAATTCCCATCAGCATTCCTGCCAATAATTCTCGAACTCCCATCAATTAAAACCTGGACATTTTTATGTCAACTCTGTCTCTTCTTAGTGTATTCCTGTTACTACTGCCTTTGTTCAAGACTGTAATTTTAATGGACTGTGTGTTATTTTTCTTATTAAACTTTAAGCTTATTAATTTTAGTCTCATCTCATTTTCCTTGTCTCTATTCTCCTTAGTTTTCCCAAAGTTGAACTAACTTTCCTCCTCATCCAAGGCTTCACTGCCAGTAATTGGCCGAGAATGACAGTAAAAATCAGGCAATATTAAACAACCCCTTGCCCATCATTGCTCCTACATATGCATATACTTATATACACACAAACTGTCTGGATTTGTGGATGAGGTGTCTTAGTGTAGGTTCCTCAGAAGCAGACTAGGATTTATGTGTCAGGGATTTATTAAATGTGCTCTTAGGAGAAACCCATAAAAGAGTGGGGGAAGCAGGAGAGAGAGAAAAAGACTGAACCAAGCAAGGATATGATTTTAGCAAGTCTCTTAGAGAGTAATGTCAGTCTGATCTCAAAAGGGAACCCTGGAATGTGCATTATGTGTCAGTGTTTTCCCAGTTGGACGTAAAGGAGTTGTGCTGTTATGCTTCTTCCTCCATCAGTCACTGATTAAGTCCCACAACAGGCTCACAGGCATTTTCCAGAAGGGGCAAGTGGCTTGAGCAGATGGAGGGCAGTTCTCTGAGTTGCAGGTGAATACTATTAGACCTAAACACACACAAAAGCCTGGAAAACAACCTATAAAAATAGCAAATGATACAATGGAATATTACTCAGCCATAAATAGGAATGAAATTGGGTCATTTGTAGAGACCTGGATGGACCTAGAGACTGTCATACAGAGTGAAGTAAGTCAGAAAGAGAAAATCAAATATCGTATATTAACGTATGTATCTGGAAACTAGAAAAATGGTACAGATGAACTGGTTTGCAAGGCAGAAACAGAGACACAGATGTAGAGAACAAATGCATGGACCCCAAGGGGAGAAAGCAGGGGTGGGGGGTGGGGTAGGAGATGAACTGGGAGATTGGGATTGACATATATACACTAATATGTATAAAACAGATAACTAATAAGAACCTGCTGTATAATAAATAAAATTCAAAAATATTATAGCAAGTTAGATAGGTTCTCTCTTTGGGATGAGTACCAACTGTGTCCATTCCAAAAGGGAAGTGGAAATTCTCTCAGACTTTGGATCTTCTTCTTCAGCAAGGACTTCTTAGCAGCACACAAAACTCAGATCAAACACATCTTTTCTCATTCTCATGTTAAACAACTTCTCACCTCTAAATAATACCTAATAGCACATTGTACATTTTCATTTTCTTCATATTCCCTATTGCTCACTGAAATGATCATTTCTAGGAAAAACTGGTAAACTTGAATTAATCATAATATATATCCTTCCCAATACCATTTAAATTCACCCTAAAATGCACTAGGCATAGATGTCTTTCAAATGTTTTAACAAACCTTCAAAATGAAGAGGTGTTTCCTTTTCAGAGAACAGGAAAAGTGGATGGATATCTTAAGCTAGTTTTATACCCTGCTGGTTTTCTATGTAACAGCTATTCCATCACGTAATCCCTTGTTGACAGAGCCAAGATTTTTATCTGTTCAACACAATTCTCCCATTCAGGAGTAATTCTTTATTTTTCTAAGCCAATAATTATTATGCCCATGCATACATACCAGAATATTAATACATCCAAAGATGTGCAATTGTTTCCCAGAGGTAAAGCAAAACCACAGAATAAATTTGATATATTTTCTTAGAGAACAGCTTTTACTCAAAGGTATGATATATAAACTCTTATTATGTATTGAAATAAATGCAATTTTGTTATAGGTAATATATATTAGTAAATCTAATATAAAAGAATTATAAAGAATGACCATGTTGAATTTATTGCAAAAATACAAGGTTGTTTTAACACCTCAAAATCAATTAATGTAATACATTACATAAACACAATAAAGGACAAAACTTCAATAGATGCAGAAAAAGACATTTAACCAAACCCAATATCCATCCATGATAAAAACTCAAAAACATAAAAATAGAAGGAACTTCTTCAACCTGATAAAAGGCACCTACCCAAAACTAACATTTAACATCATACATCACAGTAAAAGACTGTATACCCTCTGACTGAGATCAGAAACAAAACAAAGGTGTCTACTCTCAAAATCAGGCAAAGAAAATAAAATAAATAGAATGCACCCAGGTTAGAAAAGAAGAAATAAAACTATTTTTATTCACATATAATATGACCCAGGATATATGAAATCCTAAGAAATATGTAAAAACAACTACTAAAATTAAAAAATAAATTCAATAAGTTCACAGGACAAAAATCAATATAAAATTCAAATGTATTTAAACTGACTAACAATGAATCAAAAATGAAATTAAGAAATAATTTTCATCAAATAGAATAAAATAGGGGAAAAAATAAAAAGAATTATGGAGACCTGTACAATGAAAATTGAAAAATACTGCCGAGAGAAATCAAATAAGACCTAAATAAATGGAAGGACCTTTCCTATTCATGGATTAAGAGACTTGAGATCATTAAAATTGAATTCTTTCCAAATTGATCAATTATGCATTCAATGTAATCCTTATCAAAATTCCAGCAGACTTTTTTCCTTCAGAAACTAAGATGTTAACCTTAAAATTTATAAGGAAAGGCAAAGGCCACAAAACAGCAAAAACAATCTTAAAAAAGAACAACACAATTGGAAGATTTATACTTCCCAATTTCAGACTTATTACAAAGCTAGAGTAATCAAGAGAGTGTGGTACTGAGAAAAGGATAAACATATACATAGATCAGTGGAGCAGAATTGAGAGTCCAGAAATAAACACTTACATTTACGGTCAATGAATTTTCAACAAAGGGTCAAAGGCAATTAATTTAATGGAGAAATGATAGCCTTCCAACAAATGGTTATGGGAGGATTCAATATCCAAATACAAAAAGATGACTCTAAACTATTCTCGCACACTATACTAAAAAATGAGCTCAAAATGAATGAGACATAAGTGAAAGAGCTAAAATTATAAAGCATTTGAAGAAAATAAGGAGAAAAATGTTATGATTTGGGGTTAGAAAAATATTTCTTAGATAGTATAAGAAAGTGCCATCCATAAAAGAAAAAAATGATATAACGGATTTGGTCAAAATTAAAATCTTCTGTACTTCAAAGGGCATCTTTAAAAAATGAAAAGACAAGATGCAGTCTGAGAGAAAATATTTGTAAATCCTATGTCTAATAAAGGGCTTGTATCTAAAATTCATAAAGTAATCTTATAACTGAATAACTGGAAGACAAATGACCTACTTTAAAAATGAACAAAAGTTTTGAATACACATTTCATCAAAGAAATATGAAATTGATACATGAAAAGATGTTCAGCATCATATTAAAGAGAATGCAGTTTAAAGCATAATGACATACCACTTCACATCCACTAGATTGGCTATATTTAAAAAGACAAAAAGTAATGTCTATTGGTAGGGATACATTGCAGGAAAGAAAGTAAAATGGTATGATGCCTTTGTAAAACAGTTTGGCATTTTCTTAAAGATATATGTAAATTTACCACATGACCCAGAAATATCACTCCTGGGAATCTAACCAGAAGAAATGAAAACACATGCCCACACAACGACATATGTGATGTTTATAGCAACACAAATGCATAATACCCCAAAACTAAAAACAGCCAAATGTCTTATCAACCAGTGAATGAATAGCACAATGTGGTATATCCATACAGTGGAATACTATTCAGCAATAAAAAGGAGGAAAGTACTGATATCTTCCATATGGATGACCCTCAACAACATTATACAATGAGAAATAATCCAGGCACACACACAAAAAAAAATCCCCCATATTTTATGATTCAATTTATATGAATTTTCTATAAGGAAGACATAAAGTAGGTGATTCCCTGGGACTAGCCTAAGGAATGTGGGGTGACTAGGAAAAATGCAATGAATCTTTTTGGAGTGCTGAAAATATTCCAAAATTGGATTATAGTGATAGTTGTATAACTCCATAAACTTACCAAAAATTAAACTGTACACTGAAAGCAGGTAAGTTTTTATGGACGTAAATTACATTTGAATAAAGCTGTTAAAAAATCCTGAAGTTTATGGAGGCCTCTCCTTATTTCACTGTTACTACGAGAGTTACTGATAAGGGCTTCTCTCAGCTCACAAGTGAATAGCCATTGACAACACTGTGCTCCTATGTTCTTTGTTGAAGCTTCTCTTTTTCATCACTCCACCACCTCTGTGCTGCTAGTAAACCTGGGCTGTTCCTTTGTGAGGTCAAGTTTTATATGGTTTTACCTTGTCCATTCATTTTTTGGTTCATGGAGATTCCTTATCACATAGCTGTATTATTGATGTTATCCATGTAATATTTATTTATTTTGCTACCCCCGCTTGGTTTTCCTAAGCAATTTGGAGGACAAGTAATATAAAACTGCATTGTTATCATTACCTTTCCCTGTAAGGAAATCTGAATTATTTTTTAAGTCATAAAGCAAAAAGAGTATCAAAAACGAGGCAATAGACATGATAATGCTAGCCAAGTATATAGCAGAGAGATAAAAAGGCACAATATTGTTATAAATATATATATATAAATATTGTGAAGGAATCAGAAAATAGTTACACAGATATTTAGGACACAGTTCCAACAGTGCCTTTATAGATAAACTGATATGCTTGTATAGAAGTACATTCACACAGCCCTCACTTCAACTGGATGATTCCTACTCATTTTCAGAGCCCAATATAGAATCTACTTTTTTTTTTTTTCAGAAAACCTTCCCTGATCCACAATATCTGAGTTAGCTGTACCTATATTTATGTATTCCATTTTTAATTTATCAAATTATTATAACTGGTTATTTACTTATTTGTTTCTCCCTCTAAAGTATGAGTGATTAGAAGCTAGTGGCTATATTAATCTTATTTATCTTAAACCCAGCATCTCACCATATGTTTATTGAATTAATTAGCCATCTAATCATTCCTTCATTTCTGAATGTCTATATATGTAAACCAGCATATTTCTTCATTTTAGCTGATTTTCTATGGTTATTTTGACTCAACGTTTTCACAGCTCACGTTTTTGCCTTATACTTCTATTTAAACTTTTGGTTTTTATTTTCCCACTTATGAATTTCTATATTTTCTTCCTTCTTTGAATGTCCATGCCATGGTGTCCATATCTGTCTTGTGATATTTATTTCATTCCATCTTATATAATACTTGTCTTTTTCTCTCATTCCAGCTACTAAAATTTAAACCATCTGTATAAACAATTGGGGCTTTCTAACTTCTGTTTCCTTACTAGATTTTGCACAGAATAAGTGTACAATATGCAACAGATTTAGAATAATTTAGCTTTATTGAGGATATAATGTGTGCTAAGCATGTGTTAAACTCGGAGACATAGTCTAGGTATTCTATCAATTGTTTGATATGATCTAATATAGTACTACATTACTTATAAAATAGATGCAACAATCCTAAACTGAAGGCAACAGATACAGTCCAGCAGTGTAGTAATTAAATATTAAATCAAATTACTCAAGAGGGACTCATTCCAGGAAAATAAAGATGGCTAAAAATTAAGAAAAAATACATATATAACATATAGGTATGATGTATATTCACACACATATATATGATGCATTGCTTATTAATTTTTATATAATTGCTTATAAAGTTGATCTGAAAGAAAGAATATATTACCATAAGTCAGAAAAATTAAGATAAATATTGGGTAATAAAATATATCCTTTAAAATAATGTTAAAGGCAAATAACTGATTAAAAATAACTAATTGATTTATTCTATATATTGGAAAGATAGAAATTTATACAGAGAATTTTTATAAATTATTATGAAAAACACTAATAGCCTAGTGAAAAAATCAACAATGGCAGTGAATTGAACACTTACAAAAATATTTAAAAAAATAAAATAATCAATAAACACACTAAAATGATCACCACATAGGATAACAAACATTCTAAAATAATATCACCATTCCTAGGACAGCCTGGGAAAGTGAGTATCCAGATGAATCTTTTAACCTGCCTCATTCTGAATCATTGCCTTAGAGACATTTCTTCCACACTGAAGACGAAATTTCCACTAAAGTCTCCATTTTAATGAGTCCCCTGAACCAAAGAAAATAGTTGAGTCAATAAAATGCAAGTTCTAGCTTTTAATATGGGATTTTAGTAAAAGAAAATAAACCAGTTGGAAATTAGCACTCCTTTGCAAATTGAAAATGAGGGAGATGGAAAGTAGGTAGTAAGCCCCAGATTCCTAGAGCAAAGCAAAAAGGAAACTGTAAGAAAGCTAAGCCCTCTCCAAACTCTGTTCTCATTCCTCCTCCTGGTAAAAAAAAGATGGTCACATAGGCCAGGCAGCTAGCTCTTCATGACCCAACAGCAGCATCTGCAATGGACTGAATGTTTATGTTCCCCAAAATTCATATGTTGAAATATTAACTCCCTATGCGATAGTATAAGAATAAAGTGAGGCCTTCGGAGGTTATCAGGTCATAAAGGTGGAGCCTTCAAGAATGAGATTAGTGCCCTTATAAAAGAAGCCCCAAAGAACTCCCATGCCCTTTCCATCATATAAGAACACATTAAGAAGCAGACTGTCTATGTAAGAAGGAGGAAGTCGGTCCTCTTCACACACCAAATCTGCTGGTGCCTTGATTTTGGAGTTCTAGCCTCCCAAACCATGAGAAATAAACTTCTACTGTTTCAGAGCCACCAATCTACGGTACTCTATTATAGCAATCTGAATGGACTAAGACAGCATCCATCTTCTCTACTTTCAGGCAAATCTATCTGATAGGATGCACTACACATAAGTGCCAACTGACCTGCAAACAAAGATTTTGAAAAAAGTGACTTGCACTGATTTCCTTTTTATCTACTGTTATTCAAAGAAGAGTGAGTCTCTGTTGTACTTAGATAATGTAGTTTGTGTTCCGTGACTGAACTGTGAAATTGGAGCAAATAAACTGCTTCTAATCTGAAACAAATGTGTCCTTATGAGGTTATTACCAAGTCTAAAACTTTCAGATTTGGGAGAATGCCTCAGGAAGGCCAAGGTCATGCTCTTTGGCCAGCTCTAAACCAAATGACTTCAAAAGAATCCTCTGACAGGAAATGCTAATGTGAGTCTATAAAACAAACTGAACTAATAATGGATGTTAGAAAGTTTGCAAAGCTCCCCCACCTCCACTCTCTGTCTCAGAGGAACCAGTAAAGAAACCAGAAAATGAGAGTAGGGAGAGAGCTAAATATATTATTCTTTGAAAGCTTGCTCTGAAAGCATGCTCATTCAGCAAAAGGGAGAATATTTGAAATTAAACCAAGTTCAGAGTTTGTATTTTACTTTTTTAGCTGGGCATTCTATTTACAGAATTGACATTGTTTGTGACTTTAAAGTGATTGCAAGCATACCAGTTATCCTAAAGTAAGCAGAAATCACAGTGAACAGGAGTAGTGATCCAAGGAGACAGGAAGATTTTCTCCACTCAGTAAAATTATATGGAAGAGTGGGAGACCAGAATATATTTTGTGCTTTGAACACAATAAACACTGAAACTTGTTAAAATACCAATTACATTTCATTGGTATGGGGAAGGAGCCTGTAAGGAAGAGCTCCAATTCTCCAACATTATCTATGCTTGAATGAGCTAACTCTATCCTGGGGTCTAATACTGAAAAAAAACAAACAAAAAAAAACTGGTAAAAAAACCTGGTATTTCAGAGCCATGCCCTACAACCTAGTTTATTAGTAATAGAGCTATTTTTCCCATTCTGCTTACCTCTTGCCTTAAACAGAAAAACAAAAGATACTCTTTTATTATTCTTCTTCAATTGCAACAAATATTCCTTTATGTAACTGTTTAATCTGATATCTAGTTTATATATGCTCAGCCTCAGGGGTAATTTGGTATTGAGCATATTCTTAGCTAGGAGGAATGTGCCCTACCAATTAACCTTATTAAATGATGATCACCATATAAAATAATGAGCATCATATATTTCTTGATAACCTTATCAAAAATGATATCTCTTTTTTCTATTTGTTTTCTTCACAGCAATCATCAATACTTTCTGATATGTATACACACATACATACATGTGTGTGTATATATTACATATGGATATATGACTATTTATTGCCTACTTCTTCCATAAATGAAGCTTCATGAAAGTAGTAACTGTCTAGTTTTTTCTGCACTATAATACCCAGTGCTAAATCATGGTGAGATTCATGGTGGAAATTCTGTACATATAGAAGTAGTAAATATGCGAAATATATGTATTCAAACCAGTATTGTTGATCCAAAAATGAAATGAAATATATAGTTAATCTGTGAAAAACAAAGCTGTTTAAGCTTTTAGTCTTAGCTGTTGGAATCTTATCCATCCCCATACATTATGAATCTCTAACTTCTTTAATAAATAACCCAAATTTCTCCAATCTCTGTAATTTTTTTTATGTGGCAATATGGCAGAATAAAGTGTTGTCCACTTTATATGGTTTCTCAGAGAATAATGTTACCAAATTATCAATGGTTCTAATTCTAACCATTGATCTACTGGCAATAAATTTTTAAAGAATAAAAGAGATAGAAGTGTGAATTACTGCTAAGGCATAGGGTTCAAAATAGCCATTCAAGTTCGAAGTTCAAAAAGCCATAAAAAGTTTATTCTAGTTAGTTATTGTTGTAACTTTTAAGGTGAAAATACCTTATTTCACCTAATTTTAAGGGTGAAATTGTGACTTTTCAACACAATTCCACCATGGTCATTTCTATTAGGGTAATCGCCCAAGTCACTAATGTCAAATTTGCACAGAGAGCAGGCAAAAAGCAGTTCTCTTTATGGTAAAAGTTCACTTCCATAAATGCTACAGATAATAAATTTAATCAATATTGTTAATTTAAATAAGTTTGCTCTGACAGAAGTTTGCCATTAGCCATTTCACATTTAACCAATTATCAAACAAATCTAAAAAGAAATAGGTGTTGACATATAGCTCTTTCTTCTTGTTTTCCTTTAATTGGCTTCAGTCTCTAAATTGATGAGTCTAAATCAGTTTTTGAATAATTTTCTGCCTTGTTTTTGTCCTACCTCCTTCCATATTGCATATCATTTAACTATATTTTTGCAATATTTAGCTGCCATCCTCAGACTAAAATACCCTTTAAATTAATTACAAAGTTGAATTCATCACATACTCTAAAATTGATGGGTCACTATAACATTAAAAAAAAGTAACTCTAAAATAACTTTATAAGGGACAGTGGCACAACATCCTATTACAAGTGTTCTGATTTCTACACAAATATATTGAAGGCTGTCTCTCTTCAGGAATCACAGAGCAATGATGCCTTGCTCACTCTTTTTTTAAAAGATTTATTGATTGATTGATTGTTTGGCTGCGTTGGGTCTTCGTTGCTGTGCATGGGCTTTCTCTAGTTGCGGCGAGCAGGGGCTACTCTGTTGCGGTGCATGGGCTTCTCATTGTGGTGGCTTCTGTTGTTGCAGAGCACAGGCTCTAGGCGCATGGGTTCCAGTAGTTGTGGCTCGCAGGCTCTAGAGCACAGACTTAGTAGTTGTAGCACACAGGCCTAGTTGCTCCGCGGCATTTAGGATCTTCCCAGACCAGGGCTCAAACCCATGTCCCCTGCATTGGCAGGCAGATTCTTAACCATTGAGCCACCAGGGAAGCCCCGTCTTGCTCACTTTGATCATGACAAAAGATGTCACATGCCAGAGGAATTTAACTTTGAATGCAATATTATTTCCAAATCATGACACCTATTGATAAGACAATTATAACTTCCAGACTGAGAAATGAATCTAAATAAGCACTTCAAAAGATTCTTAATTCTTTCATGATGATAGTATCACTGTATTTTGTCTATTGTTTTTTTAAGAGAACAAAATAGCAGGACATGTATATACAAGGATAAAAGATAGTCATGTGAGTTTTGTTGAAATATGCAAAAAGAGTGAAGAATGTGAATGGCTTTACTGTATAAAAAAGTAACCGCCACATAAAAAGTAAACAAAACAAAGGGACATTCTATTATTTTGATCTGTTGATCACTGTCCTTATATTCTTAAACTACTTTAATTAATTCTTTAGAGATCAGATGATGAGAGGTCAAACACATCAATTAGAATATCACTTTAAAGATTTTTAACAATGATTTATAAAATTTTATAGGTGAAAAAGAATTCATGTTAATTATAGAAAATCATTAAAAGAAAACTAATACTAGAGCACATGTCCAATATTCAGAGTTGTTAGATACAACCTATGGAGAATTTTGATGAAAACTTCTAGGGAAATCTGAAAAATCTTTGAAGAATATAACCAATCTGGCAGTACCAGGCAGAAGGCAAAGAAGTCACTCTGGTGATGAGCATTTAGTCTTAAGATTTGACAAAGAGCCCCTCTAATAAAGTCTAAGGACCATTGCAGTCAGAGGGTTCTCCATCCTTGTTCTGGCCTTTGTATTAACAAATCAAACAAGCAATTTTTTGTTCTTTAGTTTCCTCATTTCTAAAATAAGATATTCAGATTATCTCTGGCTGTGCTTTAAAGCATGCAATATTGAGACTGCGGTAAAACTAGGAAACCTAATAAATATTTTACTTAAAAAATACACTTAAAGAAAATGCACGGTGTTACTAAAGACAATGGGACCTTCCTTTTTACTAGTATCTATATTAAATATGCACAGATTTCTAGATATTCCTATGAATGCTGTTGGTGGGAGAAGTTTATTTTGTCCTAATTGATTATTTCTCCTTTGAACCGGTCAGTAATTTAATAATGAGATTTCATTCTATTTTCTCTTTCAAATTTCACTGAGTGACAAAAGCTAAAGGAAAACTTGCTATGGAGATTATTGGATTTTCAAAGGTTTTTTTCTTTGTCCTACTTTTGAATACGTATCTGTTTGGTTGTCTTTATGCCAATCTACTAGCTCTTCCCTTTTATTAAATCATTTACCATGTTCAGGGACAATTACAGTAGAATACATCAAAGCAAACCATTCCCTTTCAACAGAATCTTTCATTAGCTCCTTCTGTATGATCAGATATCAAACTGCTCTAGTGAGGAAATGTGCATCATCACATCAGGGACTTCCAGCTCTAGCCATGATCCACATTCTGTGCTTGGGTGTTGTATATCAGTTTGCCCTGGGAAAATGTATTTATTTACCATATGTTCAGTTGTATTTCTGGGACACTTGCAAACAAAGTGATGCTTGTAAAACTTACAGGCCTATGGGTTATACATAATGCAGTGCTGTCAAGTATAAAAGAAGAAACAAAATGCTACTTTTGCAAAAAAAATAATTAAACATGTTTATCAAAAATCTACTGATATGGTTGAATTCTATCAATTTTAGACAATTTTCTTTTAGAAAGTATAATCGTTTCCCAAGACTTATTAAAAATAACTTACTGGACTTCCCTGGTGGCGCAGTGGTTGAGAGTCCGCCTGCTGATGCAGGGGATGCGGGTTCGTGCCCCGGTCCGGGAGGATCCCACATGCCTCGGAGCGGCTGGGCCCGTGAGCCATGGCCGCTGGGCCTGGGCGTCCGGAGCCTGTGCTCCGCAGGGGGAGAGGCCACAGCAATGAGAGGCCCGCGTACCGCAAAAAAACAAAGGAAAGAAAAAAAAAAAAAACCTTACTCCTAACAATGTGTGCTGTGGTGCCAGGAAGTTATCATGAAAATGCAATAAAATGTGTGCTCTAGGAAATACCATAAGCTAGCTTCACATTTATGTATGAGGAGACAGCAGGGTCAGAACTGTGGGAAGGGTTAAGACATTCAGTTAAATGGTAGAAAACACTGTTAAACCAAGAAAAAGTTTTAGTTCCCAAAATGGCTTAATTTGTTAACTAAAGGTAATCTAACAAATTATTTCAGGTAAAATTCCTATAATTTGCAATCAGTTTGTGTATGTATTTCTGCACATGTTTTCTTTGTTTACTTTCTTTTTAGGTAAATACAAACTTTATTTGTGATTTCTTACCCCACTTATTTATTTATTTATCTTTGCTTGTTTTGTTTGTTGAATTTTGGGGGCTATTTTATCCTCTTCTTTCTTTTTTTTCCCCCCAAGAGATATTTTGCCAGAGGGCTGAGTTTCTTACCTATTTAAAGTTTGATAATAGGTTGAGATCATTCTGACATTCCTCTAGTCATTTCACTTTACTAGATAAAACTGCATGGATTAGTAGGCCGGAGCTCCAGCTATCTTGAGGGAAGCTTTAGAGGGAACCAGCAATTACATGAGATGGTTCGATTTGTTTTTTGCCCCAGTACCCAAATCAGATGACCAATTTGCACATCAGAACCACTGAGGACCTCCACCACTTTCCTCTGGCTTCCCACTGCTTAGACCAGTTCTCAACAAGAGTGCCAAGAATATACAATGGGGAAAGGATAGGCTCTTCAACAAACAGTGTTGGGAAAACTGAATATCCACATGCAAAAAAAATGAAACTGGTCCCCAGTCTTACATCATATACAAAAATCAACTCAAAATGCATTAAGACCTTAAACTTAAGACATGAAATTGTAAAGTTCATAGAAAAAAACATAAGGAAAAAGCTTCCTGACACTGGTCTTGGCAATTTCTTGGTATGACACCAAAAGCACAGGCAAAAAACAAAATTAGACAAGTGCGCCTACACCAAACTAAAAAACTTTTGCATAGCAAAGGAAACAATCAAGAGTGAAAAGTCAACCCATAAAGAGGGAGAAAATATTTGCAAAAGAATTGAAATCAGGATCTTGAAGAGACAGCTGCACCCTTATTTTCATTGCAGCATTATTCACAATAGTTACGATATAGAAACAGCCCAAATGTCCATTGACAGATGCTTTTGATGATATTAGGCGTGAGGTCTGGCAGTCTGATTCCATAGTCCACTTTTACTGCAACTAGACTGCTCTCACCAAGCCTGCTGGGTACAGTGCACAACTCCCCATTTCCCCCCTTCCCTAAACCCTGGCAACCACCATCATCCACTTTCTACTTTTAAGATTTTAACCACTTTAGATACCTCATTTAAGTGGCATCATGCAATATTTGTCCTTCTACAACTGGCTTATTTCATTTAGCATAATATCCTTCAGGTTCATCAGTCTTATTATAAATGGAAGTATTTCCTTTTTTAAGACTGAGTGATATTCCATTATATGTATATACCACATTTTCTTCATCCATTTTATTTTATTTTATTCATAATCTCAAGGAAGGTCATATTTTATAAGGAATTAGGGGAATAAACCCCAATCACCAGTTATAATAACATATTATAGGAATGAAGTAAAACTCCCTTGTTAAAAAATGATTTTTACAGTTTGCATTTTTGATAAAACCATAAATTTCTGGATAGACATATTTAATTACATAAATACATATAGAATTAATATATGTTGATATTAATTTAACAGTAAAATATCCTGTAAAATGTGATTTTTTTTTTAAACCTCACAAAGAAGCTTACTTTTTTGGCCTTATTGTTGGGATACAGAGCTTATTATGCATTTGAAACTAGGCTAGATCAAATTTTTAAAGAGACATTACTGGTCTCAATTCTTTTTTTTTTAATTTATTTTTTATTGAAGTATAGTTGAATTACAATGTTGTATTAATTACTGCTCTACAGCAAAGTGACTCAGTTATACATATAAATACATTCTTTTTCATATTCTTTTCCATTACAGTTTATCATAGGATATTGAATATAGTTCTCTGTGCTATACAGTAGGACCTTGTTTATCTGCTCTATGTATACCACTTTGCATCTGCTAATCCCAAACTCCCATTTTTAATGTAATTTTTATATTAAACTCTTAATAGCTGTAGAAGTACATAAAATACATCAGGCACTGGAGAATTTTTTCATGAGACTGTAGCACAATTTGTAACAAAGTAGCAAAATCACTAAAATGTGTATTTGCCCCAATTCAAAACAGCATCTTGAGGCATATTCATCTTGCCTATCACTTTGCCAATCAATAAAAAGAAAAATAAAAACTTTGACCAGTGGAAGAGACAGTTATGAAGTTCTCCTGAATTAATATTTTTGGTTTGTGATTTGGAGGAGAGAATAAAAACTGAAACAGTGCCTTTACAAAATACTCCAGTACCACTGATAATGCTTTTAAATGTGTTATATGATATGCCAAGTGATGCCATTTCCCTTCAGCATACAATTGGATAAACACCTTTCATCTCAGTGCAACAAGTTCTTACTTTTTTATACCATGTGTTTGCTGATGCCATAAAAGGATAGCTTTTACATGAACCTCTTCGGGACACTGCGTAAGGTTTGACCAGAGCCACCAGGACGAAGGTTACTTTATGAAGTCATCTAACACACAACTATGTTTGACATCCTCAGAATGTGAAATGCTTCCTTAATTATCAAAATTTCATTTAGTTGAATAACCCAAGAGATAGGTGGAATTATTGAGAATCTGTGATAAGTGGCAACACATTATGAATTTGATGTGTCTTAGGATATAACTCCTTGCTTTCCAAGTTTGCATGAATGTACCACACACTTTTCCTACTATCCTGGAATTTTATCCTGCAGTGAGTAAACCAGGGATTTTCATATACTGAATAAAGAAATAAAATGAGTAAATGAAAGCTCTTCTCTATAATATTCAAATGAGTTTAAAATTGACAAACTGGGACTTCCCTAGTGGCGCAGTGGTTAAGAATCCACCTGCTAACGCAGGGGACACGGGTTCGAGCCCTGGTCCAGGAAGATCCCACATGCCGCGGAGCAACTAAGCCTGTGCACCACAACTACTGAGCCTGTGTGCCACAACTACTGAAGCCCACATGCCTAGAGCCCATGCACCGCAACAAACAGCAGCCCCAGCTCCCCACAACTAGAGAAAGCCGGCACACAGCAATGAAGACCCAATGCAGCCAAAAATAAATAACTTAATTAATTAAAAAACTAAAATAAAATTAACAAACTTTGATGGGGTTAACTGTAGTTTGAGAATAAGATAAAATTTTTTGAACAGAAATTGAAGAACAGAAACTAAAAAATATATATATACGAGAAGGAAATTCAGTTATGACTTGCTTAATTTAGCAAAAAAGTGCTGGGCATTTTGAACACGGCATATCTTTCAATTCTAGGCCCTTTAGTCACCCTCCCAGACACTTCTGAAACACATTGTTTTAGTCATATGGAAGGAAAGGATGAAAGAGAACCACTATGTGATATTTTCAGTGGAAGAGGAAATAGTTTAGAATCTTGGTGTCAAAAGCACAAACATTTACAGGTAACTTGATCCAACTGACATCTGTGGAATACACAATCCAATGAAAGCAAAGTAAACATTATTCTTAGGCCTGAATAGAATATTAACCAATATAGAGAACATATTCAGTCAAAAAACACATATTAACACATTTAACATAATTGTAATAATACAAATTATGATCTCAAAACACTAGTAATCAATATAAGAAAGGTATCTGGGAAACCTCAAAATATTTGGAAATTAAACAACACACTTTTAATTAAAATGAAAACTTTGGGTGTCAATTGCAATATGTAAAGAGTTTAAAAGTCATCACTCCCATCCTTACAAGAAGAAAAATTTGGGCAAAATGAAAATCAGTGAGCTTTCTTGTACCTATCAGAGAAACTGGATGTGCAGGACAAACCATCATCCCCAAACTGGGTGAGACAAGTGAATCCAAAGTGTCACAGCTGACTCTTACCTGGACCAGTAGCCACTGGAACCATAAACTGGTAAGATTAGTTGAGAGTGAGAAACTCCTGGTGACCCGCCACCAGGGATTGGGGTGGAGGGTGGCACGTTTTCATGGGATTCATATCCAGGAAATCCACTAGGTTCTCAAAATGAAGATCCAAAAAGTAGCCTTTGCAGTCTGGCAAAGGAAGGGGACAGTAATTCTTTTATAACACACTCAGAGCTTTCTCCATGGAAAGGTCTCCTCTGTAGGAGGAAAGACTTTACTACAGCCTTATCCCAGAGCCATGGGGGAGAGGCATTCTTCTCATCCCAGTGCCACTGAGCCTTCTATCTCACTTAAAGTATGGAGATACTATACAAGAAAAAACATTCATGAGCGGAATATGTCAAAAATGCAGTGAAATATGGAGATTTAATTGAAAGATTACACAATGTACACTCTCCCTCATACATTACCAGACAACCATCAGGGGTCTAGTATAATAACAGACGACTACAGATGAAAATGCTACAAGACACAGGCTCTCTCAGAGGAGGAGTATACAGGGAAGTCCAAAGTCAAGGGTGGAGAAAAAAAGGACCCTAGAAGAATTTGAGTCTCTGAAACCTACAGCTAAAGTGAACATTAAACAAAGCCCAACTCCTAGACAGAGTAGCATAAATCTGAGCACTATTAGAGCACTATTTACCTCAGTTCATACTATGTAATATAATGTCTGGCTTTTGACAAAAAAAAATATAAGGCACACAGAAAGTCAAGAAAAATCATAGTCACACCTAACTCAGGTATGACAGATGTTGAAATTATCAGAGAGAAAATTTTAAATAACTATGATAAATATGTTAAGAGCTCTAGTGGAAAAAAAAACCGAAAACAGACAACATGTAAGAACAGATGAGTAGTGTAAAGAAAGATGGAAATTCTAAGAAAGGATAAAAGTTAAATGCTAGAAATCCAAAACGCTGTAACAAAAATGAAAAAAATGCCTTTATGTGCTCATCAGTAGATTCACCATGGCTGAAGAAATAATCAGTGAACTTAAAGATTTGTTAATAAAAACATCCCAAAGTGAAATGCAAAGAGAAAAAAAGAATGAAAAAGATCTAAGATCCAGGAACTATAGGAAATTTTTTAAAGATATAATATCCACATTATTGGAATAAAAGAAAAAGAGGAAAGAAAAATATACACACATATTTGATAATATGTGAATAATCATCAAAAAATTTCCAAACTTAATGACAGATACCAAATCCAAAAACACTACACCTAGGTATGTCATAATCAACCAGCAGAAAACCAAAGACAAAGACAAATGCTGAAAGGAGCCAGAAAACAAATTACCTATAGAGGAATAAGGACAACAATTACAGTGGACTTCTCATCAGAAACCATGTAACATTCTACAAAGCTCCTCAGCAGTATTCCTGGAAATGTGGGCTGCGTTCCCAATGGTCACCATAGTCACAGGGCAATTTAAAATGCCACGGTGCTTTCTTACTGTAAAGCAGCAGCTTGTTTCTTCAATAAGCTTTCCCTTGCTGGTTGCGAGTGTTTGACTAGATTCCAGAGTTCTGCAAAAGATGATTCTGACAATTTTGCCAGCTCATTAACAGCTTTCGTGGAGAAGCAGAGCCCTGGAATTCCTTACTTCTCCATTTTGGTTGGCATCCCTATCTAAGAAAATTTGCCTATGCACGAATGTCTTTGCAGAATGCATGAATGAATTCATAATTTCTCAAGGTGCAAGTGTAAGTGAATCGCCACACTTACCAAGCGTTACACAAAGTGTACAGGGAATAATAAAACCCTCAAAACATGAAATAAAGAAGCCCCAGAGGCAAAAGTAGTTCATTTTTTATTTCAGTCATTAAAAAAAAAAGTCCTGGTTCAGTTCTGCGCTGACAAAACTGTTCTGTCTTCCATAACATAGTAATAAGAAAAGTCAAAAAATAAAAATCCAACTTCCAACAGGAAAGGAGACTGCCAGCAGAAACCTAACTTTGATTCAGTTTATGAAGCACATGCAACAAGACCATCCCTTCAACTGGATCTTTATCATTAACACAGTCAATCCTCATTATCTACAGATTCCATATTTGTGAAGTCCCCTAATTGCTAAAATGGATTAGTAGCCCCCAAATCGATACTTGGAGGTGCTGTCATAGTCATTTGTGGGTCTGTGCAGTGTGGCAAAAACTCTGTTGTCCTACATAAACATTCCCAGCTGAGGTTGACAAGGTGACACTCTGCCTTCTTGCTTCAGTTCTTCTATTGGAAACAAGTGTCCTTTGGAGGGGGGTTATTTAAAGCCTTTTTTTTTTTTTGCATTTTGGGGGCTTTTTGTTGGTGATTCTGCTCTTACAATGGCCTCCAAGCATACTGCTGAAGCGCTGTCTAGTGTTCCTCTGCGCTAAAGGCTGTGATGTGTCTTATGGAGAAAATGTGTTCAGGTGTGAGTTGTAATGTTGTCAGCTGTGAGTTCAATGCTACTGGATCAACAATAAGGTACATCCAGAAGAAGGAAGAGGAGATTCACCAATCTGTATGTGAAGTTGCCCCACAAAGGACTATAGTAACATCTATAGTGTGTGATGAAATTGTGGAGAATATGGAAAAGTGGCTGAATTTGTGGATTCATGAGACAGAACTGAGGGTTTTTTAATTAAAAAAAGCATATTTGGGGCTTCCCTGGTGGCGCAGTGGTTGAGAGTCCGCCTGCCGATGCAGGGGACACGGGTTCGTGCCCCGGTCCGGGAAGATCCCACATGCTGCGGAGCAGCTGGGCCTGTGAGCCATGGCCACTGAGCCTGAGCATCCGGAGCTTGTGCTCTGCAACAGGAGAGGCCACGGCAGCAAGAGGCCCGCATACCACAAAAATAAATAAATAAATAAAAATTTAAAAAAGCATATTTGGACTGCATTGTAGAGGCTGAAAGCCAAAGGAACTTACGGTCACATTACTTAGGGTCAGGAAAATGTTAAACCCTTCCTTCCCTAACAGGGCTGACTGGTTCACATGTTTCAAAAGGCGATATTGTGGGGAAAACATGTTTGCATGTGAGGCAGGTGCTATACAAATCAAAAGGCTGCTCAAATAATACCTGCTAAGTGTTATACAGGAAGAGAGTTATGTGGAAGAGGAGACTAACTTGTTCAACGAGGATTTGGCAACCAAACCTATATAACACAAATGGTGTTTCAATTGAAAAAAATGTGGTGACAAGAAGTTTGTAAGAACTTTTAACCCTGTATTTCTCCTTGGAGCAATAGCTCAGTATTCACAGAGTCAGTGTGTGTGGTGACTTGACAGAACATAACTCCTACAAATTACTATACACATTGTGAGCAGTGGTTAAACCTTTGCAATACTCTGTAATAAAATGACCTCTGTCCTTTCATTAGAGGCTTAATTTTTTTCATGGTTAAATCTATTGGAGTATCCTAATTAAAGCATGTTTCACACCTGAAGGATTATACTTACTATTGGATTCTCTCTTGTCAAAAAAAGAAAAAAAATGGTTGCATGATTCTCCAGGGCTAAACCATCTGTATTGTAACAAGATATTTCTTGACAAATCTTATTAACAAGATTTCTTGTTATCTTGACAATAACAGAGCATTTGTCTGACTTTACATGGAGTGTAATATCACAGATATTTACTATTACTGAAATGTTTTCAATTAGATTGAGGTAGAACTGTGATGAGGTCTGCCAATAAAATTCGGAACAAAGCAAAGATGTAAGGCTTTGTTCTTGTGAATAGCAAGGCAAACTCTGCCATAGTTCAACTCTTCTGAAAGCTGACACTTCAGACATTTTAGATTCCTATAGAAATGGATGATTAACCATGATTTTTATATGCATGTTTTTCTTATTCTGATTTTTTACAATAAATAGTTTTATGTCTTACAACAGAGGGCTGGCTGTTACTGATTCCCTCACTTGACCATTCATTTTGCATTATTTAGTCAGGACTTTCTAATTCTTACTATTTATGGACCCGTATCTAAATTAAAACTATCTTAAAAATGTGCTCTTTCAGAAAAATTAATCATGTCTCCAGAAAGAAATATCATATATACAAAGATCCCCTTTTATTCTTCCTTACACTTCCCGAGAGTCCAAGAATTGTCCAAACTGAGAGAATAATGAAGATGAATGTGTAGCGAGAAAAACAATTTTAATCTATTGCCCTCCTGCAATTCAGATTTTTCAGGAAACTCCTGAACATCAGAAGGAAACAGGCACATCTGAGAATATTTCCCTCCAGGGCAGCGTTTGCCTGAATAAAATACAAAGTCATGGGAGCAGAGTCTTCCTACTCCTCAAGAAGTGGTAAGGTTAGAAGTTAAGATGAATACATCTAGGTCAGTCTACAGATAGAACATCAAGGATTCCCAGGAATAGTTTCCCAAGCAAAAAAGGGAAAAGAATAAAAGAACTGATGTCAGAAACTGCTTTTTCAGCCCACTATAAGTGTTTCTAACCCTTAGAGTACATCAGAAAAGACAGAAAACTCTCCCTACAAACATAGATGTTTGTAGGCACGTGAGAGAAAAATCTGGCAGGGAGGAAGCAATGGTAGAAGGTTTTTTTTTTTATCCTTTCACCATTACTTTTAGAAATGTTATTTTTATACTCTTTATATAACAGTGGCCTTTCTATACCAAGTGCTCCTTCAGTGACTTAATACAACAGTGTAGTTATAATTTACTTTTGCTAAATGAACACATATACATTATGCCATCATGATAACTGATCAGTATATTCAACATGGTAAGTATTAATATTGATAAATGGGAGGATCAAGCATGCCTAACACATTTATAGGATTCACCCAGAGATGCAAAACTACTAAGAGTGATCCAATCGATCGGAGGGAAAGATTAGACCTTTCATGATTGTGGGAGCTCATTAAGCAGCTGGTGTCAGTCAGTCTGTTGTATCTGAGTCTGGTACAAGGCCATAGGTCAGCAGGGCTGGCAGTTGGGAAGGAAAGATAGATATGGTGTGAAAGAGACAAAATAGAACCCATGAGGATGACTGAACCCATGAGTATAAACTGAACCCCGCATCTGTCTTTCTCTGGAACACACACTGGTCTCTAGATGCCTCTGGGTCTTCAATTCGGATGATGCAAGTGACCAGTAGAAAAGCTGGTGTGCTACATCGTGGAACTGCATGGGCAGCTAGCTCAGGATTTTATAAAACTGAAGGAAGAGAGCCTCAGGAGCTGTAGGAGCTGCAGGTCCAGCTGAGGATCGCCTAACCCTACACTGACCTGTGTGAGAGCACATGATAGCTGCATGAATTCCACATTGTAAATCATGGGCAAATTTCCCAACCTTCATCCAGATTCAAGTTAAGGAAGGTAATTCTGGTAAATGCATTTGCAGTTGACCTAAACTGACATTTAAAAAGCTATACCACAATAGCTGTTTGGTCTCAAATTTTATAACAAGCCATGTTTAGCCTAATTTTCCCTGTCTTCATCCAATATTCTCAAGAGATTTTGAGTTTTTGTATTTCTGACTCAATAAAATGTTTGCAGCTATTAATTATATAAAAAGGACCCTGGTTACTCTTGCTCAGCCATATAGAAGTAAATCTTTTCTAGACATAAAAATTTTCACCAAATACCACATATTTATATACATTTGCAAAATTAGAAGTATTTGATATATAGTTTAGGGATCTCTTTTTCTCATTTTAACATTATGTTAAATATTTTTCCATGGAAATAGAATTATTTGAAAACATGGCTTAATACTCCCAATATTATTTCATAATTATGTAGCATTTTCTTTACTAATTCTGGAAATTCAGAGTATTTCCAAACTTTAATATTATAATCAATGATGTCATACACGTTTGTGCACACATTTTGATAATATTTTTTTATTATTTCCTTAAAGTGTATTTCTAAATGTTGAATTACTGGGTTATTCAGTCTTGAAAATATTGTTTTGGCCACTTGTTAAGTGTTTTAGAAGGTTTTAAGTATATTTCTCTTTATAAATATTACTGTTGCCAAATGTTGATCAAGTTTGAAGTGTTAGATTACCTTTGACTCACAAAAATGTATATCATACCTTTTTAAAAAATTAGATTTAGGATCCTTAAACTTCCCCCACATAGCGTCCATATCTTTCTAATGCGAATTTGGTTTTTGATATGTCAAACTTGTCTGTTCTCTGGGTCTTCATATTATTTATAGGGGTCCTAATATTTTGACATCAGTTTATTTCTTCTTTCAATTTTATTGAGTATGTCCAAGAGTTTTCTAGTTTTTCTTCTAATATTAATATTCAATAGCTTGACCTTTCTCTTTAAGAATTCTCCATGATGTTCCCATTCACTTGTTCTGCAAGCTTATTTCATATATGTATGTATATACACACCTATACAAACATGACTTCATGACTGATTTTTGATATGAAGATGTGTTTTGTTTTGTTTACTTGATTATAGCATATTTAATTTTTGTGTTCTGGTTCTTTTTCTCATTTTCATCTATACCTAGAAAAACCTTGTCCAATGCAGAAATGACAAATAAAAAAGGAAGGAGGAAAAAAAGAAAAGGAGGGGAAGTCCATATTTTTTGTAACTGCATTTTTTTTGGTATAGTTCTTAATTTTAACATTCTCGACACATATATAGGTTACAGCAATATACACTTCATAATACATAGTTTGTTTCTACTAATATCCGTCTTCTTTGAAAGTATAGAGATCCAAAGCAGAAACCTCTTCCACCTGCATTACAATATCAGTTCCTGAATCATGCCTGTCATCTTTTATCATACAGTGTATCTTGTCTCACTTTATCATTATACATCAGTACATCCAGGATTTATTTTTCAATCCATGGATGTTTAACAGAATAATATTAAAGATTAACATGTCTGTAATTTAAAGATTAAAGTGCCTGTACTTTCCACTGGATGATCAGAGTTTTTTTTAATTTAAGTACTGCTGATTTATAATGTTGTGCTAAATTCAGGTGTACAGCCAAGTGATAATACATATATCCTTTTTCATATTCTTTTCCATTTTAAAATCTGAAATTATATTATTAAGATATTGAATATAGGTCCCTGGGCTATATAGTAGGTTCTTGTTGGTTTTCTATTTTATATATAGTAGTGTGTGTTTGTTAATCCCAAACTCCTAATTTATCCCTTCCTCCCTCCCTTCCCTCTTGGTAACCTAAGTTTGTTTTCTATGTCTGTGAGTCTATTCCTGTTTTGTAAGTAAGTTCATTTGTAACATTTTTTTAGATTCCACATATAAGTGATATCATATATTTGTCTTTCTCTGTCTGACCTACTTCACTTAGTATGATAATCTCTACATCCATCGATGCTGCTACAAATGTCATTATTTCATTCTTTTTTATGGCTGAGTAATATTCATATGTGTGTGTGTGTGTGTGTGTGTGTGTGTGTGTGTGTGTGTGTGTGTGTATATCTCCCATCTTTATCCAGTCATCTCTTGATGGACACTTAGGTCTTGGTCATTGTAAACAGTGCTTTACGAACATTCTGGTGGTTTTTTATATATATATATATATATATATATATATATATATATATATATATAATTTTTTTTTTTTTTTTTTGCGGTATATGGGGCTCTCACTGTTGTGGCCTCTCCCGTTGCAGAGCACAGGCTCCAGACGCGCAGGCTCAGTGGCCATAGCTCACGGGTCCAGCCGCTCCGCGGCATGTGGGATCTTCCCGGACTGGGGCACGAACCCGTGTCCCCTTCATCGGCAGGCAGACTCTCAACCACTGCACCACCAGGGAAGCCCGGATATATCTTTTTGAATTAGAATTTTCTCTGGATATATGCCCAGGAGTGGGATTGCTGGGTCATATGGTAGTTCTATTTTTAATTTTCTGAGGAACCTCCATACTGTTCTCCATAGTATTAGCTGCACCAATTTACATTCCCACCAACAGTGTAGGAGGGTTCCCTTTTCTCCACACCCTCTCCAGTATTTATTATTTATAGACTTTTTGATGATGGCCATTCTGACTGGTGTGAGGTAGTATCTCATTGTAGTTTTGATTTGCATTTCTCTAAGCATTAGTGATGTTGAGCATATTTTCATGTGCCTGTTGTCTGTATGTCTTCTTTGGAGAAATGTCTATTTAAGGTCTTATGCCCATTTTTTGATTGGGTCGTTTGTTTTTTTGATATTGAGCTGTATGTGCTGTTTGTATATTTTGGAAATTAATCCCTTGTCAGTCGAATTGTTTGCAGCTATTTTCTCCCATTCTGTAGATTGTCTTTTTTTTTTTTTAATTTTTATTTATTTTTGGCTGTGTTGGGTCTTTGTTTCTGTGCAATGGCTTTCTCTAGTTGCGGCGAGCGGGGGCCACTCTTCATTGCGGTGCATGGGCCTCTCACTGTCGCGGCCTCTTTTGTTGCGGAGCACAAGTTCCAGATGCGCAGGCTCAGTAGTTGTGGCTCACGGGCCTAGTTGCTCCGCGGCATGTGGGATCTTCCCAGACCAGGGCTCGAACCCGTGTCCCCTATATTGGCAGGCAGATTCTCAAACACTGCACCACCAGGGAAATCTTAGATTGTCTTCTTGTTTTGTTTACGGTTTCCTTTAATATGCAAAAGCTTTTACGTTTATTTATGTCCCATTTGTTTATTTTTGCTTTTGTTTCCTTTACTCTAGGAGACAGATCCAAAAAAAATATTGCTGTGATTTATGTCAAAGAGTGTTCTGCCTATGTTTTCCTCTAGGAGTTTTATAGTATCTGGTCTTACATTTAAGTCTTTAATCCATTTTGAGTTTATTTTTCTATATGATGTTAGACAATGTTCTAATTTCATTCTTCTACATGTAGCTGTCCAGTTTTCCCATCACCATTTATTGAAGAGACTGTCTTTTCTCCATTGAATATTCTTGCCTCCTTTGTTGTAGATTAATTGGCCATAGGTGTGTGTGTTTATTTCTGGACTTTCTATTCTGTTCCACTGACCTATGTGATTGTTTTTGTGCCAATACCATACTGTTTTGATTACTGTAGCTTTGTAGTATAGTCTGAAGTCAGGGAGCATGATATCTCCAGCTCTGTTCTTCTTTCTCAAGACTGTTTTGGCTATTTGGGGTCTTTTTTTTTTCATATAAATTTTTAAATTATTTGATCTAGTTCTGTAAAAAATGCCATTGGTAATTTGATAGGGATGGCACTGAATCTGTAGATTGCCTTGGGTAGTATAGTCATTTTAACAATATTGATTCTTCCAATCCAAGAACACTTTTTATAAAATTCAATTATCTGAGATCTGTGAATTCTAGTGTGCTGTAGAATAAGGAAACTTGCTATCTGATTCAGGGGCTAAGGTAGGTGAGCACAAATTTCCTTACCTTCATTATTTAAGTCCTCAGGTGTTCACCTGTGTCATGAGGAGAAAAATGGGCAGGGCGGCAACTATTTTACTTATTCCAAAATCATCAAGATTGAGTCAGTGAAACTTACTATCAATTTCTGAAAATACTTTAAGTCTTATCTCTTTTTCTCCTGTATTTTGCAGGTATTTTGCAGTTAAGAGAATCTCAGTCAGGAGCTACTAATCAAATGCCATATAACTACTTTTAGCTTTTTCCATTATGAGACCTCATAAATGTATCCACAGTTTTCTTACAGGAACATCTTGGAGGAAAATGAGTTACTTCTCTCCAAGTGCAATGTAAGTACACATCATCAATTTTGGAAAGTGCACTATTTGCCTCAAAGATCTAAGGAACTCATATTTCTTGAAAGATTTACAGTGTTATTTACATAAAGTATTCATTTAGATTCTAGTCACTGTAAAGTCAGTGATATTTGGATGAAGAAATAAAAATAAATATCGCTTTTTTCTTCTTCTGAAAGATTAAATATGCTTTTTCATTAAATAAATTCCTCCAAAATTCATGCAAACTGAAATGTGGAAAAGGTGTCAAACTATAATATAAAAATACATAGCTTACATAACTAGGAATTATTCAGCCTCCCACTGATTTTTCACCCTGCTGCCCAGTCAACCTTATTTCCACTCAGTTCTAGCTTTTCCTCATCATGCCAAACTTCCATTTTAATTTAATCAGGAGGTAGCTTTTTTTAATAGGAAAAAACAGGTAATATGAAATCATGTAGATGTTACTTTAATAGCACTTCTTTCTCATAAAAGTTTTGTGCACCTGAGAATGTTATTTATTCCGGGCTTGAGTTCCCTTACTATTTTTCTCATACTCAACTCTTAGACTGCACAGTGTAGTTACTAAGGTCACAGCCTCCAGGATCAGTCCGCCTCTAAAAGCTGTGTAAATTTAGAGAGTAAGTTAAACTCTCTGAGCCTCAGGGCAATATTCTAGAAATGTAGGATAAGGGTAGTCTTTATTTCATGTGATTTTCTGTGGCTTAAATGAAATTAATTCATTTAATGCTTTTAACTGAGCTCCTGGCACCCACTGAACAAGATATAAACATTACAAGATATAAACCTTCCGAAAAACAGAAGTCCTGGACATTATTCTCAATGGTGAAAAACTGAAAGCATTTCCTCTAAAATCAGACACAAGACAAGGGTGCTCACTCTTGCCACTATTATTCAACATAGTTTTGGAAGTCCTAACCACAGCAATCAGTGAAGAAAAAGAAATAAAAGGAATCCAAATTGGCAAAGAAGAAGTAAAACTGTCACTGTTTGCAGATGACATGATACTATACACAGCAAATCCTAAAGATGCCATCAGATAACTACTAGAGCTAATCAATGAATTTAGTAAAGTCACAGGATACAAAATTAATACAGAAATCTCTTGCATTCCTATAAACTAACAATGAAAAATCAGAAAGAGAAATGAGGGAAACAATCCCATTTACCATTGCGACAAAAAGAATTAAATACCTAGGAATAAACCTACCTAAGGAGGCAGAAGACCTGTACGCACAAAACTATAAGTTACTCATGAAAGAAATCAAAGACAACACAGATGGAGAGTCATTCATTTGTGGTTCTGAAAAGTGAATTGTAGCTTGAAAAAATAACCTGAAAGCCTGGAGGATGAATTCCTATTTCTAAAAAAAAAAAAAAAGGCAAGAGCTCAAAGCTCAGTGACAAATTAAAGCAATCATTCTTTTTCCTGTGGTTTCTGTGGTTTCTTGTGCTTTAAAGTTGTATCTCTAGGGAAGATCTACCTTCAGCCATTATGGCTGTGGCTTATGCAGTAACGACCTTGAAACTGTGACAGAAACTAATTAGCCCCAATAATTATTATTCAGGGTTTAATATAATTAAATGTAAACAAAGGCTTTGTTAAACACAAAAATAATTTCAGTCTAAGCAGGTAGTTTGAAACATCTCAACTGTTATCTATTGGTTACCAGATCACACTCAAAAAAGTTGTGGTCTTACAGTTATGGGATAAGTTCTAAATCTATTTTAAATAAGAACCTCCAGGAGCTTCTGATACAGCTAGTACAAGGACCACTTTGGGGAGCTACTGGTTTAATCTAACCAGATTTTCTTTACAGTTCTTTCTACACTTTCATATTTGTTCACAGTGCAGTGAATTGTCTGAGTCAAAACTTTAGATGCTCGTTGTTACGTTCACGGTAACAGGCTCCTTTTTCAGACTGAGAAATGTATAGCAAATGTAAGGAAAGACCCAGGACTGTGGCAGTGATTCTCAAAAATTTTTATGGAGGCAACCCTTGGAAAAAATAACTCTTGGACTGATTATCATATCATGCTTTGAAATAGAGTTAATATTGATTGCCAAAGGAAGGTGGCATAAAAATGCTAACATACGGTCTTCCCTGGTGGCGCAGTGGTTGAGAGTCCACCTGCCGATGCAGGGGACACGGGTTCGTGCCCCGTTCCGGGAAGATCCCACATGCCCCAGAGCAGATAGGCCTGTGAGCCATGGCCACTGAGCCTGCACGTCCGGAGCCTGTGCTCCGCAACGGGAGAGGCCACAACAGTGAGAGGCCCGCGTACTGCAAAAAAAAAAAAATGCTAACATAAGAACAGGTATGATTTTTTTAAAAAAAAGCCCTGATGATAATAACTAAATTATTCTGCCACAGTACAGAATAATTCAAAGTAATTGTAAAAGCCAGAGTCCTACTTTGGGTCACTTTGTATAGTGTGCAATGGTCAAATAAAAGAAAACCAGGGGATGAGGGCGGAGGGATATACTGGGAGATTGGGATTGACATATACAGACTACTATGTATAAATAGATAACTAATAAGAACCTGCTGTATCACACAGGGAACTCTACTCAATACTCTGTAATGGCCTATATGCGAAAAGAATCTTAAAAAAAAAAGAATGGATATATGTATATGTATAACTGATTCACTTTGCTGTACACCTGAAAGTAACACAATATTGTAAATCACCTATACTCCAATAAAAATTATTAAAAAAAAGAAAACCATATTGCCTAATAATATAATTATTGTATATATTTAAGGTTTTAGAGAGATTTCAATGTTTTCTGGCATTTAGCAGTATTTCTTAATTTTAAAAAGTGGCTTGCTATTTTGTTTTAATTAATTTATTTTTGGCTGTGTTGGGTCTTTGTTGCTGTGCACGGGTTTTCTCTAGTTGTGGCTAGCACGGGCTACTCTTCATTGTGGTGCGTGGGCTTCTCATTGCGGTGGCTTCTCCTGTTGCGGAGCATGGGCTCTAGACACGCAGGCTTCAGTAGTTGTGGCACTCAGCCTCAGTAGTTGTGGCGCACAGCCTTAGCTGCTCCACGGTATGTGGGACCTTCCCAGACCAGGGCTCGAACCCATGTCCCCTACACTGGCAGGTGGATTTTTAGCCACTGTGCCACCAGGGAAGTACCCTGGCTTTCTATTTTTAGTTTAGTGAATTAGATTTTGACTTTTATCATTAAATAATAAATAAGAGGCCTAAGCAGGACAAGGGTAAGTTATTGTATAAAGTATGAAACGTGTATTGCTGTGTCTTCATCTTCTACTCTCCTCCAGAGACACTGTCCCCTTCTTCCTTGCTCCCACTTCTCTGAACAAAGCAATGTTAGGAAGTAACTGAAAGTACTGAGCACTCCAAATGACAAAGGCATGACAGCCTTAAAATGTATTCACAAAAGGAGTGTTTACGCCTTTTTATTTGATATTTGTGTATTTAGAATTATAAATGAAAATACTGAAGGTTAAGATGTCAAGTAAAACTACAAGACATTTTTATGAAAACCATTTACTCTTTCTCACTATTTCTCTTCCTCACAGGCCACCCCTTTTAACTCCTTCAGCTGATAATTTGTTATTTAACTACATGTTTCTAAACAACAGGTTTATTCTGTTGTTTCTTGATTTTCAGTTTTTAAAAATATTCAGTGTGGATTTCACTGGTCTCTTGCATGGGAAGCTCCACAGCATCCTTCCCATTCCTCCATCTCCCAAGAGAGTAACATAATAATGTTTGTTAAAGTCAATGTGTGGTGTCAATGTCATCATTACATTGTAAATAAAATGCATTGCTGAAGTATACCATGATTTCATTCTCTTTTGTGTATAGAGTTTTATTTTCCTTGAAGTAATAGTTACTTTTATTTTGTTTGCTTTGTTCTTTGTATCTTAATGCATCAGTAACTGACCTCCAAACTACCTTTCATAATTATAAACTTCCCCTGAAAAACATTAAAAACCATCACAGATCCTATTTGATGTGTTTTCTTTTTGAAAATATTCCTTCTGGAGTCCTTTATCCTGCTCAAATTTGAGAGGCTGGTTCTCCAAACTCAATGCAAAGTTGTCTTCCTGGGCTCTCAAGTTTCCACTTTGGGTGGAGATGCTTTGCTAATTACAGTACTAATCCTCTGTTTCTTAAAATATATTTCACCCTTTTAATGCCTTATCTCATTTTGGTGGAGTGCCTCTTTCAGTAGAGTCCTTGGAAAAAGTGCAAGAGAGTTCAGTTTTAGGTATCTTGTATCTCTGAAAAATGTCTTCAACCTACTCTTAGAATTATTTGGTTTCTTGGTCAAGTAGAGGTTTCTAGGTTCAAAACTATTCCCCTTCTGTGTTTTAAAGTAATTCATCCACTTTCTTCGAGATTCCAGTATGGCTTTTGGAGACACTGGATACCATTTTTATTTCAAATATTTGTTCATTCTCTCTCTCTCTCTCCATCTCCCTCTCACTGGACCCATTTAATCCGGAGACGCATGTTATTCAGTTCTTTAAAAAAAAAAAAAAAAGGGGGGGGACTTCCCTGGTGGCACAGTGGTTAAGAATCCGCCTATCAATGCAGGGGACACAGGTTCGAGCCCTGGTCCGGGAAGATCCCACATGCCACAGAGCAACTAAGCCCATGCGCCACAACTATTGAGCCTGCACTCTAGAGCTCACGAGCCACAACTACTGAAGCCCACATGCCTAGAGCCCGTGCTCCGCAACAAGAGAAGCCACTGCAACGAGAAGCCTGTGCACCGTAACGAAGAGTAGTCCCCACTTGCCTCAACTAGAGAAAGCCTGTGCATAGCAACAAAGACCCAATGCACACACACACACACACACACTTTTTTAATTATTTGCTTCATAATTATCTCCCCTACATTTTCTTAGTCTTCTCTTTCTAGGACTTCTATCATTCAGATGCTAGACTGCCTATATTTATTCCCTAATATTATTTTTTGCTTCTACTTATCATCACATGGCCTTTTTTCCTACTCTTTGAGAAAATATCTCCATTTCATTTACAATTATTTTATTTTTAATTTCTGCTATTTTAAATATCCAAAAAGAAGATGGATAGATATGTTTATTCCTGTTTCTTGCACTATATATATATATGTATGTATATATATTTCCATCATTTCCTTTATACTTCTTCATTTTGATGTTTGTCTTTCATATTCAGCTCTTTACCTAAATTTCTTGTCATTCTTTGCTATGAATTCCTATTTAGTAGGAAGCACTGGGATGCATATGGGAAATTCTGAATATACGTATAGGGCTTGCGGACTGGTGGGTGATGCAGAGCTCTGGGCTAGGTATTTTGATGAGGGACCTCTTCCTGTCAGTATCTTTAAGAATATATTATCTTATATAGGCTTTTTCTAGAAATGAATCCTTCAGTCTACTAATTAGGGATTTTAAGCCTGACAGTTCCAGGTAACTGTAGAAATGGGTTGGTGAATCTCATAGTTCTGTATATTGAATTTCATTTAATACCCCTTTTATCATCTGTGACTGATATCCCAGAGTCCAGATTCCCTCTTGTTTGACTGTTGACAGAGTGAACCTCCTTCTGCTGGCACTGAGCAAGGGTAGTTGTCAGGTAAAAAAGGTGTGAAGGGCTTCCCTGGTGGCGCAGTGGTTGAGAATCCGCCTGCCGATGCAAGGGACACAGGTTCGTGCCCCAGTCCGGGATGATCCCACATGCCGCGGAGCGGCTAGGCCCGTGAGCCATGGCCGCTGAGCCTGCGCATCCGGAGCCTGTGCTCCGCAACGGGAGAGGCCACAACAGTGAGAGGCCCGCGTACCAAAAAAAAAAAAAAAAAAAAAAAAAAAAAAGTGTGAAAAGGGGTCAGATAACAGCATCTTCTACAAACAGCATCTTCTACAAAGAAGATCCCTGCTGCCTCCTGTAACTGAGCCTTTCTGTGGTTGGTAGTGCGAATCTCCTCTCTTCTGCACTTTCCTGACCACTTGTTTGGATTTCAAATATTCTGATCATTTAAATAACTAAACACTTATCTACCTCTTTCCCCACTTCCGCAGATATGTTCCACAGATACACCCGCTCTCATTCTCTTGGTCTTGGCACATCTATTATTTTACTGTAGTAATATTTGTAAGTATTGGGAGAAAGCAAAGGTGAAAACATGAATTCAATAACCGCTTGTGCTCAGTGGAATGCTCTGGTATTTAAGTATCTCTATTTTTGGATTTCAGAAATAATTTAGCTGATAAAGTAACTATTTTATATTTCTTTAAATCACAGTAAACATACAGATGCCTGTTTTCTTGTGTTAATTATGAATAAAGCCACTATATGCATTTGATTTTCATTTGAATGATATTTGTATTTCTAGTGTGGCTCTTTTATGAGTTCATATGAATTTTGCACTTGGCTATCCCTTGTTATTTTAATATATTCCTAATTCATTGAAAATGTATTTCCAATTACATTGTCTAGTAAATGTTTTTAGTACTAGGGCTACAGACACAAAATATTTGTTCATCACTATCTTTAATTACATCTTCTAGTAATCATATTAACAGACTTGGGAAAATTAGTAGATACCTTAGATGCAAAATATCATTATATAACTATGAATTAGTTAAGTTTACAAAAAATTATATAGAACAAAACAAACACTGCAATTATGGAAAGAACAAACAGTTGGTTCTGTAGCCTTTCCCTCATGTCTGGAAGAAATCTAACAATTTGACTTTTAGTCAATTTCTTGTATGCCAAGTATGGGTCATCTCTATCTATTGTCACTATCAATAAAAAATTCACACAGCTCATTCAGAAATGTCCATATTATAGCAGCTATTAAGATTGAGGGCCTTATTTCACTGCTTTGGGGTCTTTCCTCATTGCTTTTTTCTGAAAGAGCACTTTCAGAATGTAAGACATAATGGTCACGATAGTAAGGGTAAATTATAAAGCAGCTGCTTGAAAAGTGTAATGAAGAAAAGCAGGACCTATATCAGTGGGATTTTTGTCTGGGATCCTCAGGCAACTGTGTACTGGATATGAGTCAGCAATGGTTTGTTGGAGGAATTAAAGTTATTGACTGAGAACTTTATTAATGATATTAAATAGAAGAACTAAATTAGAGAGCAGAAACTCTAAAGTGCCACCCTTCTTCAAGTCTCTTAATAGATTCTTCAAAGTAGGATAGCTTTCCCTGAGTCTATATGATGCCTTCCCTCTACTGTTAGAATTGCTAAACAACTGGGTTTAAAGCCAAAGTTAGGGCTAGGATTTTGGTTGTGGTAAAGTCAGTTGTAGTACCCCTATGAAAAGATGGGAAAAATTAAGTAAAAATTGTGATTTATTCTCTTTGGTGTCTACCTTTTGTTCAGCTCAAATTGTTTCACCTTCAAATAACTAAGTAAGAAACCACAAAAGCTACAGAGGCCAAATGAAGACAGAGTTTCACATAAAAATCCCTGATGTGGGCAGTACAGGGTTGGTGTGAGCACCATCATGGAGATGGAGTTCTTCCTATCATTCTGTTGCCACACCCTCACTTGGTGTCTGTGCCCAAGTACAGTTCATGGTACAAGAGAACTTCTGGAGCTCTGTCCACCACATCCCAATTCAGGCAACAGGACAGAGGAAGAACGGAAGACTAAAGAGTGCTTCTCCCAACTAGGGAGACTCCATTAGCCAACATCTGTGGTTTCCTGATATCACGTTGGCTCAAATTTTGTCTCAATATTATATGCAGACACAAGAGAGAATAGGAAGTGTTGTCACTTAGCTGAGAATACTGAGTACTCAAGTAATACTCAGGATCCTCTACTAAAGAAAAGGGAGGAAATGGACCTTGTGCAGCAATTATTAATCTCTGCAGAAGTTTGCCTCTTTTGCCCTTGCTAACACATAAGCCTCCCTATCTTTGCACTCTCATTTTCTGCCTCTATGGCTTCCCTTTCCTGCTTGTTATCTCCATGTCTTTTTCATTTCCTTACCTAACCATAATATGAAACCAACATATCCTTTGTATTCATTTTATTCACTATAAGTAATTTTATGTTTACACTGGTTTTGAAAGTGGCAAGACTAATTATTTGTTTTCTTCTAAGGAAATTGACAAACTGAGTCATGATGCCTTTGGTTTATTTAATTGTATTACCATTCCCCTGCACCTTTCAGTTGGACTAGTTATGAAATAAAGAAAAACTCTGTTTCCGATGATATGGTAAGAAATACCTGGTATCATCTCCATCCTTTCAGCACAGAACTTTTAGCCCCTGTGTCCATGGCTGGGAGTCTTCTTTGTTCTTTAAAGTGTTAGTTCATGCTAATGAATTCTAACACTGAATCATATGTTACATAAAATTCATCTTTTCACACTTGACTTTTATATGTATGATTATACTAATGTACTAATTATGTGCTACCAAAAATATCTTGCAATAATTGTAAGGAATGTGGAGTGATAATGTATTATTTGCAATTTCAGAGGGAACAAAAACAAATGTTTTGTTATTTTCATCATATAGTTAAAGATTAGCAGCTGGGTAAAACATCTAGAAAAGTATGTCCAACCATCTCTCCTTAGAGCTGTGATCATCAAACTACAGTGTACATAAAACTTATCAGAATCCTGATAAAATTCCAGATTCACTGGCTTCATCCCTAGAGACTCTGATTCAGTATATAAAATGTGGAGTCCAGGATACTCAGTTTTAAAAACAAGATTCACAGAAAGGATGCCAAGTGTGACCTAAGAAGAAGCAGGGTGTGAGGTTATAGATGAAGGAGAACTTTTCTCAGACTATAAGGATTAAAACCAAATAAACAGTAGAAAATGAAATGGTTAATACATCCATGTCAAAGCTTTCTGTTGTTCAAGAGAACATACCTGAAAAGGAGAGTAATTACAATAGATAATAAAAGGATTCTCCAATTTTAAGATGTGATAAAAGAGAGAAGATGATTATGATACCACATTCAGTGAGAAACTGAAACCACAATACTATGTAAAATGTCAGTGATTAATTTATATTCTCTATAAAATTTGGCAGGCAATGATTATATTCTGAAACCAATCGAAACCTATAAGCAAATTATAATAAATACTACTATCGAATAAGAACAATATAATGATTACATTGGTGACATTCTTTTCCTTATCAGAAGACTACGCACTAATTTTTGTACTATGTAAATGAAGGTGTAGTACTAAAGAGTTCTACCACTACAGACAGTTCCAAAACCTACTACGCTATATCATAATGAACAATTCCTCTAAATCCCAGTAATGTCAACCCCAAAATCAGGATGAAATTGTTACCTAACTCATGAGATTGGGATAACAATTAAATAATGTATGTAAAGTATGTAGTATAGTACCTACTGCATGAATGTCCAATATTGTTATACCTATAACACAGTCTCATACTGTCCGAAGCTGTGACTGAAGAAAATAAATAAGTCGACTCAAGCAATAAATATTCAGTTTACAGCTACTGGGAACAAAAATACAAACAACAACAAAACCCAGCTATAGAAAGGCTTTGCCTAATCATGGACTAACAATGTTTTATTCTTGAAGAATCCATGTGCCCTTCAAGATACCAGCTGTCTTAAAAAAATTCTTCAGAGTGGAATGAATGTGGAAATGAATAATTACTGAAAACCCTCTGACTATGGATTACCAACATTCTCCTCCCCACAGCTACACCTTGGGAATTATCAACTATTACTCATTCATGTACGTCATCTCCCCTGGAAAAGGAAGAAGGATTAAACTCCTTTCACAGAGAAATCTTCCACTTACGCATCTATTCATCTGATCTCCACCATTGCCATGGGCTTGTTTGGATCTGAGAAATTAGCTGAGCAATCTACCCCTCAGGTCATTCCTGCCTGACAACCTGGATTCATGAACAGGAAAGAGTGTTTATTATCTTAGCTCATAGCTGAGTTGTATTTATGAATTGCCTGAATCTAGTTTATTTGCCTTCTTAAGGCAGGTACAAATTATCCTATTCAACTTCACTCGGTGTTTTACAATTGAATGCATCAATTAGTTAATTGCTAGAAGGAGACAGCAAAAACTAGAATAGCAGAGCCTTCTGGGTTCATTCAGGATATAACTAAATGTCACATAAAAATTAAATGGCTGTAACTGTCATCTCTCTGCTGGTAGCAACCAAATCTGTTTTCCAACCCAAATATCTCTCCTGAGTTTCAGATCAATGGACTGAGTTGCTGCCTGTCCTATCAAACTCTAGTCTCACAAGTAACTCCTACTCAACTAATCATCTAACCTTCCCCAAAGCTGTTCCTTACACATTGCCTTTTAGTAAACGGCATCACTAGAATCACTTACTGAGCACTGTGCTTTTCCTCTCTGTTCACTTTATATTCACACTGTCAGTCTTTAATTGTGGTCTTCATCACCTCTTATCCAGATTGCTAAAACTGTCTCCCAAATTATTTCCTTTTAATCTTGCCGCTAAAACAATTTATCTTCCAAACTACCACCAAAATGAAGGTTTCAACAACTCTGTAATGTTCTTTCCTGTTTGTTGTACCTTCCAATGACCATCCATAGCAGAAAAGACAAAGGGCCATTTCCTTGGCATTATACATTCTAATATGCCTTTATGATCTTATTCTAGCCTAACAATACAGGACCATCTCATGTTGCTATGTCAAAGCCTGCCAACAAATGACCACCACATACCTGTAATCAAACAAATTTAGGTTTATCTTCTTGCAACGAGGGAGAACACACATCAGAGGAACACTGAAGTGTCTCTGTAAAAGAGATTAGGAGCAGCTTATTATAATATGTGGATTCATGCTGAGAGATTTTAAGCAGGATTTAGAGACCTGTGGATAATTGGGGGTAAGATGCTGTCAGCAGGGACAAGTCACTGGGTATTTTCATATTTTTTATCTAGGAGGCAGAGGGTCCAAAGTGGACCTAGAATTGTCACTAGTGAAGAACCAGTAGTCACTCTTGCTTTCCTGGAGAAGGGGATGTTTTGTTACTTCTATGGTTACGAAGTGTCCTTTTTTGTCTTACTGTATTGTGGTCACAGAGTGGCCTTGTTTGAGTATCCATTGTATCCTGAGAAAGTTGTTTATGTTTAGTTGGGAATGCTATGGCCAAGCTGTCAGTTTCCAGCAATGAGCTGCTGGCATCATTTTCCACTTCCTTACTACCCATGTCAAGCTCGACATCCTGATTTGCCAAACAGTGTGCAGCCCCTTGAAAGACATACACCCTTCCTAATTTATGAGTCTTGACAGAAGCGGTTCTCAGAACTTGAAAAACCTCAATTACACTTTTTCCAAGACCTCCTCCTATTCATTCTTTAGGATTCTTTCCCTCCTCTTATGTGCATGCACATGTGTATTAAAATAAAGAAGAAATAAATGAATGTATTAATACTGATTTTTAAAAGAAAAGAAACCATATAAAAAATAAGTAGAATAACGTATCCTTTCACTAATCCATTCACAAGCCATCTTATTCTTATTCCTAGTTTCAAAATGAGAATAAGATTGTTCTATTCAAGGCTAACACGTTGAAAAAATTATAATACACCAACAGCAGAGATTCTCATTTTACTAGGGATGGATATTCAACCAATGGATCTAAAAGTTATCTATTTGGATTTCAGAGAGTTTTACAATATATTTAACAATATTAAGTTATGTTTATACCTGTGTCTTTTCTGGAGACATATTTTAAAGGAAAATGATTTTCCCAATTTAACTATCTTATAGATAAGATTTTAAAAGAACTAATCTTGACTTTGAAATTGAATTCTCTAAAAACATGTCAAAACAAAACATTTTGTAACTATATATCGAAAGCATCCCCACAAATGTAATAGCTGGGATAAATGCATTAGGACATACAGTGTTACACATAAAAAAAAAAAATGACCAAAGTATTACTAGCAGTAGCTCAAAATTGAAAATGTTTTGTAATGTGTTAAACTCCTCTACAGAACCCGGTTCTATAATCAGTAAATCTTCATTACAACATGCTGATTTAACCAGTATAATGTCATTACAGCAAACACTAAGAAAGGTTTTGAAATAACAACAAGAATTATCATAACGATGTTACATGAGGGTATAGAGAATGAGCTACATTCTCTGAGTCCATTAACAGAAACTTTAGGAAATGACAGGCTAAAAGCAAATTAAAAAGCCAGCTGAATCAGGTCTTGAAGTGTGCACACAGCTTACCTTCCTCATATAAAATCCAAACATAATATGAATAATAAAAAATAAGAAATATTAATCTAAAAATCTAATACAGATGGCCAAGAGGCACATGAAAAGATGCTCAACATCACAAATTATTAGAGAAATGCAAATCAAAACTACAGTGAGGTATCACCTCACACCAGTCAGAATTGCCACCATCAAAAAATCTACAAACAATAAATGCTGGAGAGGGTGTGGAGAAAAACAAACCCTCTTGCACTGCTGGTGGGAATGTAAATTGATGCAGCCACTATTGAGAACGGTATGGACGTTCATTAAAAAACTAAAAATAGAACTACCATATGATGCAGCAATCGCACTACTGGGCATATACCCTGAGAAAACCATAATTCAAAAAGACACATGTACCCCACTGTTCACTGCAGCACTATTTACAACAGCCAGGACATGGAAGCAGCCTAAATGTCCATCAACAGAGGAATGGATAAAGAAGATGTGGTACATATATACAATGGAATATTATTCAGCCATAAAAAGGAATGAAATTGGATCATTTGTAGAGATGTGGATGGATCTAGAGTCTGTCACAGAGAGTGAAGTAAGTCAGAAAGAGAAAAACAAATGTCATATATTAATGCATATATGTGGAATCTAGAAAAATGGTACAGATGAACCTATTTGCAGGGCAGGAACAGAGACGCAGATGTAGAGAACAGACATGTGGACACAGAGGGGAAGAGAAGGGTAGGATGAATTGGGAGATTAGGATTGACATATATACACTACCATGTGTAAAAGAGATAGCTAGTGGTAACCTGCTGTATAGGACAGGGAGCTCAGCTCAGTGCTCTGTGATGACCTAGATGGGTGGGATGGCTGGGGAGGGAGTGGGAGAGAGTCCAAGAGGAAGGGGATAAATGTATACGTATAGCTGATTCACTTCGTTGTACAGCAGAAACTAACACAATATTGTAAAGCAACTATACTCCAATAAAAAAATCTAATAAAATAACATGGTAAGTACACTAGAAAGTCACTTGAGCAAACTAAAGTGCAGTTTAAACTTAAAAGCACCAAGCATGCAGTTGTGGAATTGAAACTAAACTTGAAACCACTCTGAACCAATCCTAGCTCAAACTAAAAAAATACAATTACTACTAGTAAAGCAAATACAATTATTACTAATAATTATACCAAATATCTAAAAGTATAGTATGGAAGAGAAAAATCTAAGTTAGATGTTAGGGAAAGTATGTCAGTAAGTAAAAAATAATAATAAATAAATAAACATTAAAAAGAGGAAAGAGTTCCAGCAAGTTCCCCACTTCTGCTCCTACCAGCCACCCAATAGGATATAGCAAGGGGAGCATCCCGGAAGTGACACAGGCAGGAGTGCCGACCTACTTCCCGTTCAGCCTGGCAAGATGGCTTGGTGGCTAAGGTAAGCTGCTCACTCATAACTCTCTGAGGTCACAGGTGAGAGGAGAGGTGGGGGCAGTGCCCATGGCTTCCTCCTGCATCTCTAGGCTACCGAGGTCTGCATCAACCCAGTGAAGTTCAATCTAAACTTCTTGGTGAGTGATACCCAAGGTGGAGTAAGCAGTGTTTCTGGAGGTGGCAGATACCTTGCATCTGGGCGAGGTACCCAAAGGGCTAATTAAAGGGTATGAGTGTGATGAGAAATTTCTGACGAAGATTCGCCACATGCTGCTGGAGGTAGATGTGCTGGAGGGCACCCAGAGTATGGATGTCTATTCTCGTCGGCCACAGGATCCCCAACATGAGTGATAAGAAAACTGAGATGTAATAGTGCCAGGCAGCAGTTTTTCATTCTGTGACCGCATGTATCTTTGTTTATATATAACCTATTTGTTAGTTCTAGCTGAATCCCCAACCCTTGACCCAGTGACGTACAAACATGGTACTCTCAAGCTCAATATTATAATTTTTCTCATTAAAGGTTCAAAACCAAAAAAAGAAGGAAAGAGTAACTCTTAGGCATAATGAATTAACTAAAACATAATAAACAGAGAACTTTAACTAAAAACACAGAAAGAAAACATACAAGCTACTTGTAAACAATTAATATGGAAACATTTTTCTGTGACAAAATAATGAGACGAACTTACAGGTAGAGGTTAAAAAAAAAAAAACAAAAAAAAACACTGAGCCAGGTGATTGCTGGTTATCCAAAGCAGAATTTAAGTTCAACTTTGAATTTACCTAAAGAAGAATAAACACTAATGTGATTTTAAACGTTAATCAGAAGATGTACAGATCATTTGAAACAGAATAAAACCATCCTGGGAGAGTAATTACTCATAAAATTATAACTGGCTTAAGAGCAGCACCAATTACAAATGCACACCAGCACAACCAAGCTAAATACCTACAAGCAAAACCACCTCCTAACATGGTATTGGATTAACTACATATGCAGGAAAAAATTAATATAAGTACTAAGAAATAATTTTTTGCATAGTCCCTTGTCAAAATAAATAAGCTATTGTTAGACGATAGAAAAAATTTTTTGAACATATTTGTTCAATATACTGTTAACCTAAAACAAATATGCAGTAAAGAAAGATTAAAAGAAGTTAAAGTAACTTAATAAACATTCAAACTTCTCTCTACTTTCTAAAACCCATAAAACTTAAATTTATTAATTGAATATGAAAATTAGTTACCTAAGTACCTAATCATAAATTGAATTAATTATTTTGATTGAGGTGACCTCAGAGTATAGAAAAGCCACCAAATGATCAAATGTAGACTAATTATTCTAAATATGTAACTATTATTAATTTACTCAAAATTTTTACCAATGAAACAGAGTTCTCAAATGGAAATAATAAAATCTTATTTTAGAGGTCAAATTGATGTTAAAGTTTATTGTTTTATTGTTGTATCCAGACATTCTAAAAATGTAACTTCTGTTTAAAAGGTTCCTTTGTTCCATCATTAAAAATTCTGTGTGACCTGAATTCAGATCAGAACACTTCCATTTGGTTCCTCTTTATACAAAGATGTCTCACATTATGAAAGGACTTAAGCAATAAGGTCCATTCCACAAAAGAGCCAGATACTAGATATTAAATAAGTCAAGAATTGGGTTCATCTAGGTGATACAATCCAGTAATAATGTAAAACTGTTTTCAGGAGTTTGACCTTTTAATTTTAATAAACAAGTTTCTAGTTAATTTATAATTACTAATTTTCCCTATTCTATTTACCTTGGCCTTCTTAATGCTTCAACAAAAAATTTAGGTCACATTGAATTTCAGAAAGAACCAAATATTGTAGGTCCCTTATGGACTTCAACCAATTGCAGATGTCATGAAATGATACATCAAAGAACAACTTTGACCTCTAACTTTATCAATACTAGTATAGATTATTAACTATTCTTGTCCTGACCTTGCATAAACAATCTGAATGCCCACACTAAGACCATATCTACTAACAGAGTTAAATCTCAAAATACCATTTGTCCATATCAAGCTTAGCCATGTAATCAGTTAAGCTGAGAATGTACCCTAATCGGAGCCCTATGTGTGTAATATAATTTCCACATGAGGTCACATTAGCAATTATTCTGTTATATGTAATAATAATTACAAATATATGCATATGTGTCATTTACATTGATAACTACCTTCCCTCAATACTGGTTTTAATCTACTTCTAACTTTTGTAGAGAGAGGCAGGAGAAACCGAAACAAGGTTTTATTTAACTGCTTCTTGGAACTTGCAATTCAGTATATAAGTTAAACTTCCCAGTTTGGTAAAATGAAGAATTAGTCTCTGCCCTTATATCTGCCATATAAAGTTTATTATTAGCCATTTTACATAAATTATCTACTCTTGACTATTCTCAACAAATCACAAAGTGGTCACTTCTGTATACTGACTACTTGGTTTTTAAACTAGATAGAATAGTAGAGATGACTAATCGAGACAGCTAATTTAGGCTGATTTTAATCAATGAGGATTTTATTAGAAATTATTTAAATTTATAATTGGTTATTATTGTTCAGGTCTTAGTAATAATTTTCTTTATAGCAATGCCAACATGACTGGAGGACTTTGAAATTCATTAACACCACTAATGATAGGTGCATCAGATATAGCATTCTAATAAATAAATAAGCTCTGGATTATTACTCCCATGATTCCTTTTACTACTTGCATCAGCAACAGCAGAAGTCAAAGCAAGAACAGGGTGAACAATGCGCCCTTTTATTAGCTGGCAATCTAATACCTGTAGGCACAATAGATTTAACTATCTACTCCCCTCATCTAATAGGGGTCTCGACAATTTTAGGCACCATTAATTTATTACTGCAAGTAATTAACATAATGCCACCTTTTACATCACAATACCAGACACCACTTCTTTGATTTCTATTGATTATTGCAGTTTTATTAGTAGTAAGTCTTTCTATAATTGTAGCAGAGATTATCTTAACCAAATGGAATCTTTTGATCCCACAGGAGGTGGAGACCTTAATAACAACATTCATTCTAATTGATTACACATCCTGAAGTACATATGTTTGGAATAATTTCACATATTTGTAACATACTGTTCAGTAAAAAATTCTTTAGCTGCATAAATATAGTCTGAGCCACAATATCGACTGGGATTTTAGGGTTTATTATATATCACATTACTATTATACACTAAGTATTGAAGTAGATATGCAAGCATATCTCATTTCTGCTACTATAATTATCATAATTACTATTATCCAAATAAAGGTAAGTCTTTGACCAACGAGCTATAAGAATGAAGTAATAAATGATCACCAGCTATACTCTGAGCCATAGGCTTTATAGGCTTTTCCTACTTATTGTGAACAGGTTAACAGGAATTATCTAATTCATTATTATATATTGTTCTACAAGATACATATTTTGTTGTTGTTCATTTCTATCACATCTATCTATAGAAGCAGTATTTATTACATAGGTGGTTTTGTTTACTTATTCCCATTATTTTCAAGATATATGCTACATCCTATATGAGGCAAAGCTGAACAATTATTTTAGATTTAACAATAATTTAATTTTCTTTTCCCAACATTTTCTTGGCCTTTCTGACATGCGGTGGTGATAATTAGCCTATGCAGATGTTAACACAATGTGAACACTCTCTCATCTATGGAATCAGTCCACTAACAGAAATGATTATAAAATATTAATAATCTGAGGATTTTACTTTAAAACAAAAACAGCACTGGAGCTTACAGCAACAGACAATGAGTGACTTCACAGATGCTTTCCAACACATCATGCTTTCAAATAACCCACCAGACAAAATCATAAATATCAAGAAAGGAAGGAATGAAATCTCTCTAACTGGTTTCAAGCCAACATCATAACCTTTATGAGCTTTCTTAGCAAGTAAGATACTATAACCATTACCAATTACCAAAGGTAAATATTACCTAACTCTATCGAAGTTAATTTATAGATTAAAATTGTGTTTTTTGCAGAAAAAAAATGTGTCTCTTAGCATATCCACTGCAGATTTTCAAGGTTTATATATTCCACTGTAGAATAATGTTATCATTACCACGTCTTATAATAGCATTTCAATTAGCTCTTTATTATTATATATGTTAAAATAATTAAAATAATTAAATAAGGAGATTACTAGGCTGATGTGGCTCTAATGCTATGACAGCCTACACAAGCAAACCAAAATATAAGCCTATAAATGCCTCAAGGTTACAAAATCAAAATGCTAAAGATAACCAATCACAAACAGCCAAGTAGACTTTAGGTTATAGCCAATCAACAATTTTCTTACTTTGCTTCCCCCTTATCTCTATAAAAGCCTTTCTCTAAGATCCTGTCAGGAGAGTGTACCTAACCACTTTCAGTTTGGCACTGCCCAATTCAAATAGATTTTTGCTCAAATAAATTCTTAAAAGTTTTAATATGCCTCAGTTTATCTTTTAATGGTTCTGATGTCAGAAGAGGGAACTGAAGGAGACTGCTGACAGTCCCCAGAACAAAGATCAAGCAGGCGAAGGTACCTGCTGTGCCCCTTTGAGCTTGCTGCTGTCTTGTTGCCTCTGGAGGTGATGGTAAGTCCGTCTCAGATCCTATCTCTGCAGTTTTTTCATTATGAGCTTTCTGACCTACGGCTTTTTTTTCCCCCCCTACTGGCTCTGGAAACTGTCCAGAGCCAGAGTGGATCTGACTTAGAAACAGTACTGGGTACAAGGTTAGAATGTGTCTGACTTAAACTGGACTGGGTCCAGTTTGAGGCCTCAGGGGAATAAAATTTTGTTTTAAGGCTGAACAACCAGGTTAACCTTACCAAAGATAAACTTGAATTACAATGGCCACAGTAGAGGATAAGCTTATCCATTTATGAGGTACCGCAGAAGGACAGGGTCTCAGCCAAGCAAGCACTCACGATAAAGGGTAGGGGGGAAATTATTTTTCCTCCTCCACAGGTTCTAGTGACCATGGTGGGACCTGCTGGGACACCTCCCTCCCTCCAGAGCCTGCAGACGGGATCTCCCACCCTTCTGATTTGGAATCACTAAGAACAAAGACTTCCCTTGAACTCCATGGAAGGGACCATACCAGGTTCTCCTCGCTATCCAAATGACAGCCAAACTTCAGAGACTTGACCCTCAGGTTCACCTCCTCCAATTTAAAAGGTCTCCTTCAGACTCTTGGAACTGAACACCAGCTGGAGATCTAAAATTAAAATTGACTTCCAGGGAAGTTTTTCTCCAGAAGCAGATGGCATCTTGAGGGGGACAGCTCTTCCAAAATCATAAATCAGTATCTTCATCTCTAATATGAAATCTTTATTCCTTTTGCTACTTGCTTTTTCTGTTAATGCATGGGAAGACATTGTTCCTTAACACACAACAAAAATCTCTAGACTTTCTTCGTAAGGTGCTTTTAGATAATAGAATTACTTTAGAGTACTTACTGGCTGAAAAGGAGAAGCCTGTACCATAGCAAATACCTCCTCTGTACCTGGATCAACACCTCTGGTATTGTAACAAATATGAGAAATTAACAAACAAGCCACTTGGCTAAAACCTGGAGGTTGATATCCTCCCAGTAAATACATTATTTGATTTATTTGATACCAACTGGTTTGGTTCATGAGGGCCCTGGCTAAGCAATGTACTTCAGTATCTTGGTATTATCCTCCTCATAGTTATCACTGTAATCTCCCTCCTGAGCTGTGTTCTCTCAAAAGTCTTAAATGCATGTTTGTAGCCATTAGCAGTACCTCTGATGGTCTCAATGAGTTTAGAGAAACAGAAACAAGGTGAACAACACAATGAACAGCAAAAACCATTCTTCCATGAATCTGACATCATAACCTATGAGTTTTACAATGAGACAACAGCAACTTTACTGTGATGATGAATAAAAGTGGTACTAATACCAATGTTTTTGGTCAATATCTCATGTATTAGAGGATGACTCAAAGTGGGAATTTTTTTTTTAATGGAGATTTTTTCTTTATTGAGAAACAAGACTTGGGTACATCAAATAAAACCAATTTCTGGGGGGAAAAATCAAAACTCACAATAGAAAAAGAAACAGTTAACACTGTCTGGGCCATATCAGAACCCAGAGAATATATTCTTTTAATTGAAAAATTCTAGGCGCTTCATAATTAACCTTTAGATACAAAATGACCTATTAAATTTGCAATCTGTGGTTCTTGGTGCTGAGGTCCATAGGACAAGCTAGGACGTCTTCAAACCTTGAGCTGAATTCCATGAGGGTTTATTTGGCCTTTCAATCAGTCTGTCCTTGTCTAAGAGGTAGCAGCAGCGACAGCACCCACCTTCTGGGCAGCTTCTTTCTTGGTATGATGAGCATGTAGGACCACCACAGCTTCATCCACCTTGGAGCGGAGAGACTCGGGGGACTCCAGCATGTGTAGCAGCTCCAAGATGTCAATCTCCAGCAGCATCCCCGTAATCTTCCCAGCCAGATTTGAGTGCATCGTCTGGATGAGCGGGAACAAATGTTTACCCAGCATCCGCTTCTGTTCCTGGGGGGTGCTGCGGCCAGCATGGTGGCGGTCAGCAGCTCCTGCCCCTGCACGTGAAGCACAGGCTGGGGTGCCTGCAGGGGCCGGATGGCAGGGTGAGGGCTGCGGACATTGGAGGCATATTTGTAAGGTGCAACAGCCTGAGGAGCAGCAGCAGCAACAGCAGCACAAGGCGCTAGGTTATGCCCAGCTGTGGGAACACCTCCAGACTGGCAGCTGTCAGTTGGCCCTTGCTGGGAGGCACCAGCCCCACCAAAGTCCATAGCCAAGCAGTCCGGCCACTCAGACCCGACTCTCTGAGCAGTAGCAGGGAGGCCACGAGAGGCCGGAGCATTACCAGTTGGAGCCAGATGGCGAAGAGCTGGACAAGGCCCAGACTGCAGTATAGCACTTGGCATTCTTTGGAAGCCTTGAGGTCTCCCACCTTGCTGCCAGCGTGGATTAGGCCTCATCTGTGCTAACTGGTTAGGTGTATAATATGGAGGTCTTCCCTGAGCCTGTGGAACTGCTGGCACAAAGTAGACCCCAGCTGCAGGCTGGAACTGATTTAAGATGGCATTTGTGGGGAACACTCTCATCCTGGCCACCCGCTGCATATATTGGTTGGTCAGGTGAGCCTTTCTCTCTTCCCTTCTCTGGGCCAGGGCAACATACAGTGGCTTGGAGCCCACGATGTGTCTGTTCATCTCCATGACTGCTTTGGTTGCCTCTTCAGGGGATGAGAAGCAGACAAATCCAAACCCTTTGCTTCTCCCATCCTCCAGCATCACCTTGGCACTGGTGATTGATCCAAAAGGAGAAAACTTGTTCTTTAACTTCTTATCATCAATGGTGTCATCCAAGTTCTTAATGTAGAGATTCACCCCCTGATAGCGACTAATTCTCTCCTGTTTCAGCTGTTCAAATTTTCGCTTTAACACGGCCTGCCGTTCCACTTTCTTCTGTGCACAGTCGATGAAAATGACTTTCACACTAATTTCTTTTCCATTCATCTCTTCCACGGCCTTATTGGCATTCTCGTGTTTTTCATAACTCACAAAGCCAAAGCCTTTGGATTTCCCACTGGGATCTCTCATCACCTTGACACTTAAGAGTCTTACCAAACTGGCTGAATAGCTCTTTCAGACTCTCATCATCCACCTCTTCCCCAAAGTTTTTGAAATAAACATTGGTGAATTCCTTGGCTTTGGCTCCAAGCTCAGCTTCCCACTCTTTTCGAGACTTGAATCTGCCCACAAACACTTTGCAGTCATTGAGGAGCATGCCGTTCACCTTCTCGATGGCCTTGTCGGCAGCCTCCTGGGTCTCGAAGTGGACAAAGGCATAAGCCTTAGAGCCGTTCTCATCACACACCACCTTGCAGGACAGAATGTTTCCAAAAGCAGAAAAAGTATCATAAAGTGCCTTGTTATCTATAGATTTGTCCAGGTTCTTGATGAAGACATTTCCCACGCCAGATTTTCTCAAAGAAGGATCCCTCTGAGACCACATGATACGGATTGGCTTTAACTTAATCATATCAAAGTTCACGGTATCCAAGGCCCGTTCAGCGTCAGCCAGCTGCTGGAAGTTGACGTCGGCATAACCCTGGGAGCGGCAGGTGATCATATCGCGGCAGACCCGGCCGGACAGCACAGGCCCGGCAGGACTGAACTTTCCGTACAGGATGGCCTCGGTGACGTCTGAGCGCTGGGCACCCACGTGGAGGAGGCCATGGGGTATATAGCTGTTGGCCGCGGTGTTCATCTCCCCAGCCCCCAGCACCCTGAGCCCCACCAGGAGGGCTTCTTAGAGGGACCACACAGGACAAAGGGGGCTCCGCTCCGAGCCGTGGCCCGTGCCGTGGCTCACAGGTGGCAGTGAAGCTCACAGAGGCTGGAGTCAGCTCCGAGGGCGGGAGAGGAGTTCAGTGACGGCTCGGAGGAGACTGAGACTGCCAAACCGCACACAAACGGCTCTCAAAAACAATATGGCCCTCCCTGGGAGTTTGTAATTCTCTGCTGTCCTGGTCTTTAAGCTCCCAATTTCAAAAAATGAAGAAAATTAAAACGAGGACTGTCCTCCAAATTACAAAAATTCTTCCAGAGGAAATCTACTGGTGCCCACGGCGGCCTCTGGAACTTGCGTTTCTCTATAAATATGGGCCTCCGGCTCCTGGCGGTTTAAGATTACAGCAGCCCAGGGAAGAGGGAAACCAACTATTTGTTGGTGCCGACTCAGCAAGCCCCGGGCGCCGCCGGAGCAGGAGCGTGCAGCCGCCTCCCACACCAGGCCGGCCAAGGGCAGCGCGAACACGTGAAGCGCAGAGGCCGGCGCACGGGGCGGAAGGTGGCGGGCCGGCGCGGGTGGAGGCACGTGGAAGCGGGCACGCGAGCGGCTCACCACCGGACCGATGGACGCGGACCGACAGACGCCCAGGTGCGGCGGCGGCGGCGTCCGGCAGGCCAGAAGCGTGCAAAAGTGACTTCCCCGCGGCTTCTCCGAGGATTCGCTCTTTTTTCTTTTCTTTTTTTTTTAAGATATTAAAGCGTTTTCGTTTTATCTTTTTCTCTTTTTTTTCTTCAGGCTGCTAGGCCCGAAAGCAGCCGAGACTGTGGCGACCCGGGGCAGAGAGATCAAAGAGGGAATTATTAATTAAACAAGGAGATCATTAGATTGATGTGGCTCTAATGTGACAGCCCATGTAAACAAACAAAAATCAATTAATGCCTCAGGGTTATAAAATCAAAACCTAAGGACAACCAGTCAGAAACAGCCTGCTAGACTCCAGACTATAGCCAGTCAATAATTTCCTTACTTTGCTTCCACCTTTTCTCTATAAAAGCCTCTCCCTAACCTCCTGTTGTGAAGCACTCCTAGCCACTTCTGATTTGGCACTGCCCAATTCAAATCAATTTTTGCTCAAATTCTTAATTTTTTTAATATGCCTCAGTTTATCTTTTAACATATACATCTAATATTAATTTTAATATTAACTCACAAAAGCACAACAGGTGCTTAAAAATTAGAAACAGTATAAGCCATCTTACCTTTGATTATCTTAATTCTTATTATTCTTCCATTATTATGTATTATTTAATTGTTGGGAAAAAACAATAGCCTATTCCTAACCATAGAAACAAAAGGATGCCAATGAATGGAATTTATGATTATATAGACTATGAAGGTCTTAACTTTGATTCAGACTTATAATTCAGAGAATTTTATTTCCTAGAAATTGATAGTCATGTAATAATCCTCATAAACTGCCAATCTAAACATTAGCCTCATCATAAAGTATGGTCCATCCATGAGCTATTCCTTCTTTAGGTTTAAAAACAGCTGCTTTTCCAGGACAACTAAAGTGAGAAGCATTAACATCTACTAGAAGCGGTCTTTATTAAAAACAAAAAAAATTTATGGATCTGAAATTTTGTGGTTAAAACCATAACTTCATAGACATTGTGCTTGAGACAGTACGTTTAGAATACTTTGAAAGTTGATCCACATCAATAATGTAAATTCCTATCAGTAGCCTCAATCATGTTTATTATTCGAATACTTCTTACAATTTTAGAGTTTACAGTTGTCCTAATTTAATCACGTCTTCACCCCTCTAGGAAGCTTATAATTACAGAAAATACCTAATGACTTGCCACACATATGCTTACTGTGTAATAAAGTTAAGTTCCTGTCCACTAAAGGGGGCCTTATCTGTACTGTTAAAGATTCCATTTTAAATCATTAACTCTATTAATACTCAGACTATTAAACAATGCACTAACAGTATGTTATTAATGAAGGGATAGTGTCTAAGAAGATACTTTCCAAGATCCCCATACATCAGTTGTACAAAAAGAACTTTAATATGAAATAATTCTCTTCAATGTATTAGAAATATTTTATTGCAGGATATTTTTGAGCTTTCAGTCACTCAAGTGCAGCCCTTCTGCCAAAATTTGACAGAGGCTAATCATTAGCATGAATTAAACTACTAAACTGCTAAATTCATTAGAAGTATCATTTCTTAACATTCTTCCCTTTCCAGCTGCAGTAGTATCTATCACCGGAGCCCCCACGGTCTAAAGGAAATACACAGAAAACAAATATTACAAACACTATTTATCATCATAGATGTTTATATCTGACCTATTATGAAACATCATATACTAATTATGATGGCATCTATGACTCAGTATTACTTCTGAAAAATGGATTTCACGGAAATGGTAAAACATTCCCCAATTATATGTTTTATATGGCAAATAAATTTTTACTTTACATCTGTTCACTTCAATTTTGAAACTGACCCTAAAGCTGACCCTTTTAATTATTATCTATTTCTTTATATAACAGTGTACTGATACTGATCCTATTTTTGTTGTACTAATTAGTACAACCAACTCAGGACTATTTAACAATATTATCATCTATATTAGTAATTTCACATTCTGGTTACCACAATTACTACCAATATACAGAAAAATTAAATCCATATGAATTTGTATTTGAAAATCTAGAACTGTTCCTCTTACAATTTACAACAAAATGTTTCCTAGTCTCAATCAAACTTTTACTGTCTGACCCCATATTTTATTTCTACTAACACTACCTTGGACTTTTTAGGATATCAACCTATAGATGAAATAAATAAATAAAATGGTAAATAAATAAATAGATAAATAAATGCTATTCTTATACTATGAGTCACAGACTCAACCTACAAATTAGTTCAAAAAAGATTTATAAGAGTAAAATTATGTAGTTTAACAATAAAACAAATAATTTTGACACAGATTATGGGTTATAACAATTACCTAATAACTCTATCAATATAAACTTCTCACTAGCATTTGTAATAGTTCTTCTAAGTCTTTTAATTTATCCCATATAACTTCGCTACAATGTTTAATGGGCATAATATTGTTTGTTTATTATAATGCTTTTTGAAAAGTAAATGTTAACCTAACATCAAGCACTACATCTTATATATTTGCACCCCAGAAAGCTGCTATAGGCTTAACACTTCTTGTAAGAGTAGTTGGTATATGTACAGTTTTTTACATCAAAATTCTCAACCCATTTCAACTTTAAAAATTGCTTTCCTACCTTAAGTATGATGCCTCAAAACAAAATCTGAATTAACTATCTCCTAAAGCCTCATTATTTAATAAATTTATTGCATAAATAAATAAGTTTAATATCTTATTGAACTACTTTTCAACTCACTATCCACACCCTTACCAGTAGGTATAAGCTAGTTACCACCATTAATATTAATTGCTAGCCAATTTCACCTAATCAAAAGAACTGAAATCCCAAAATAATGCTATATTTCAATATTTAGTTTAGTTCAAATAATTTTAATCAAACATTTACTAACACAAATATTATCCTGTTCTACATATTATTTGAAGCAATAGTAATTCCAACACTTATTATTGTCATTTAATTGAGAAATAAGACCAAACACAGAATTCCACTTTTCATTCTCTATATAACAGGATTCTTTTCACTTTTAGTAGCACTGATTTACATCCAACACCATAGACTCAATAAATTTACTTGTAATATAATGCTGTACTCCCAAGTAATCCCCAAAGGTGATCTAATAAATTACTATGACTAGCATGCATAATGACATTTATATTAAAAAATACCCTCATAGAGATTATATTTTTGACTACCAAAAGTACATATCAAAGCATAAATTACCACAATTACAGAATGAGAGTATAGAGACAGGGCCTGTATAATTTTTTAATAACACTCTGCCTTACTATGCCTGAGAAAATGTCTTCCACTAAGAGAGATGTAATAAATTATTTAAATATTGATTAAATTAAAATGTGTTAATTAGCTTATTTTATCCAATTGCTTTTGGAAAACATTTCTTTTGAATTCTTATCTTTCTAGGCTTTAATTAATCACTAAAATTAGAAGATATACATACTAGCCACCCCTCATCTCAACAATATTCCAATTGATTATGCTCCCCGTACCCACTTACAAAGAAAATTCTCAATGATGTTACTACAGAAGGATCAAATTTCCCATACCATTCTTCATTCTATGGATACGAAAATCTGAACAGTTGGTTATCACTAAAATCAGCAATTTAAATTATTAAATAAAACTATTCTCTTATTATTTTAGCCCCAGCTTCTGCTCAGTTTAAATGCAGTAGGATTCTGATCTCAGCTGTGGGAACACAGGTGTCAGTGAGTGTCATGGATTCACGTTTTAAATAAATAGCTTGATTTCTATAGCCTGAGTGTCCCTAGTATCCTCAGACATGCCTGCACATGTCTGAACAGCAAAAAGAAAAAGAATCCCTCTTATTCCGGCTCTTTCCTTTAATGATTTTCCAGGTGTACCTAATCAAGTAATCATCATGAGGGCAAAAATCTCTAGTGAATTCATTAACTCTAAATAGGAAAGAATGTTTTCCTAATAACAATGATCTTAATCCTGTTCTAAGCAAAATGCTCATAATTATGAATTAGGGATAAAAGTGAAGAAAAAGCGAGTATACTATAATGCAAATACTTAATTCGAATGTCACAGAGGATCTGCATTGCTAAAGATAATGTACATTCTACATGCAAAATGATATGGTGTTTTTCATAAGAACTGTTATTATGGTTTCTCATTTAATAATGTAATACTGGTACTTACTCATCTTTTAAATAACAACGAAACCTAACTGAGGGCTGTAAAGTAAATAACTAGCTGACAGTCACTTATCATTCTTGCTAAGGCAAGTCTTTATCAGTCTACTATAAAACTCTTGTATTTTTATTTGATCAAGTGTTTTACTTTTATACTCACATTCCCTATACAGAATATTCTTATCTTTCTTTCTAATCTTTCTCAACTCTTTACTATTGGCATAGTCTAACTTAGAATTAACATTAATTAGTAAATATATTCTAAACATTAAAGGTATATACTATTTATTGACAACCATAATTTCTTGGAAACCTCAAACTTAAATTTCCACACATCTTACCTATAACCAGAACCACTGGCGTGCAAAACTTTGGTAATGAGTTTGTTTTTCTGTCCTAACCCACAGACGTCCAGTAATTCCACCTAAAATGCTAGATCCTACTCATACTGTTAATCTCTTTCTCCATTGGTTTTCTACACCCATAGTACATATCCAGTGGTGTAGGCAGATGGCAAAACCTTTACAGACTAGTGGCTGCTGAAATGGCTGCTCTTCTCCTTAGAGGTAATGGAATCCTTCCTGAGTTCTCTATTATTTTCTTCTAACAGAGAAAAACAATAAAAACAAAATAATTTAAACAAAGCCACAAGATCCTAAGTCTCTGAGTAAGACTGTATGTAAGCAATGTGAAGAATCCCATACATAGTAGAAAGAAGGCTGTTTTGGAGAGTGGGTGTGGCAACTCACTCAGTTCTAATTCCCAGCGAGGGAGCAGGGAGATCCTCCTGAGTAACAATCAGCCAGGGCTTGTTTTTAGCACATCTGTATTATTTGAGCATTATAATTGTGTTATCCATATATTTTGGACTCCCTTTTTTTTTCCTTTGAGTGTCATGAAATGAGAGCATGTTAAATTCTCCAATTAAATGATACTAATTTTCAAGATTTTTTTTTCTGTAGAAACATCAATTCTATAAATTCTTGAGACTCTGTAATTGTTTCTGTCATATATTGTTGTGAAGTGATCAGACAGGTGAGCAAGAAGGAACAACACAAGCTGAAGACAAGCAGCCATTGTTACAGGTAGAAAATGCGAGAGTATACTGTGTGCCTGAGAGCCTAATGGAGAAAATATTTTAAGCAGGAGGATGTGATTGGTTGTGTCAAATGTTACTGATAAGTCATGTAAAAAGAGGACTTAGAACTGACCTTTAAACATAGCAATATGATGGTTATTACTGGCCTTTAACAAAAGTTGTTTCAGTGGAAACATGAGAATAAAAAGCTTAAAAGAAGTTGGTTCAAGAGAGAATGGGAGAGGAGGAATTGGAGATTGCAAGTATACATAGCTCTTTTGAGGAGCTTTCTTAAAAGGGAAGAGAAAAATGGGCAACATTTGGAGATGAATGTGAGGTCAAGTAAAAAAAAATAATAAAATGGGAAAATTAATGGCATGTTCTTAACCTGATAGGAATAACCCCCAAAAAGAAAAACTTGGAAATGGAGGAAAGAAAGAAACCAGTTGCTGGAGAAGTTTCCATGATTAAGAGATGATGCATTCTAGTACATGAGGGGAAGGGCTGACAGTAGCTAAAAGCACAATTTTTTCCTAATGATAGAAGTGAGGGAGAGTACACAACACATGTGTAGGAAAGTTAATTTAAAAGTGGGTCTAAATGCTAACAAGTTAAGAGGCAAGGTCATCATCTGACAGTGAGAGGAGAGGAGGAGGCTTAGAGATTTGAGGAGAATGAAGCCAGAAAATGATAGTTTAAGAGAGAAGAGAAAATGGCCTAAGGAAATGTGGTACAATTATTACTCTGTTATTTTTTTCTCCTTTCTAATATTAAATGAGAACAGGTCAATTTTACCAAGCTTAATATTTGAAAAAGAAATAAAATTAAATTAAAAAAAGGAAGAAAGAGGGGCTTCCTTGGTGGCGCAGTGGTTGAGAGTCTGCCTGCCAATGCAGGGGACGCGGGTTCGAGCCCTGGTCTGGGAGGATCCCACATGCCGCAGAGCGACTAGGCCTGTGAGCCACAATTACTGAGCCTGCGCATCTGGAGCCTGTGCTCTGCAACAAGAGAGGCCGCAACAGTGAGAGGCCCGTGCACCGCGATGAAGAGTGGCCCCCACTAGCCGCAACTAGAGAAAGCCCTCGCACAGAAACGAAGACCCAACACACCCAAAATTAAATAAATAAATAATTAAAAAAAAAAAAAAGAAAGAAAAGAAAAAAGTACTTTCAGTGTATTCTATTTAGGTCTCCTTCATGTCTACTTGAATATCATTTCAATTCTCCCTAAGGTACCATAGGGCTAGATGTTGTAGATTTTGATTAGCAGTTCAGAGAGCAGAAAAATACTGTTAAGGGAGACTAATAAAGTGGACATTCACAACTGGGGAAATAAGTTTCTGCTTTCTCTCTTTCTAATTCTGTCTAGAGACAGTTTTAAGTATGAAAGTTGTAGAAGTCAGCCCACAAGATGGACTCCAATACTTACTGTTTCCTTGTATTCATATTTTTATCTAGTTTCTTTCCATATTGAATCTGGAGTGGCCAAGAAACATGGTAGAAGTGTGATTTCCAAGACTAGGCCATAAAAGGCATCGCAATTTCTGCTTTGGTTTTCTTGGATTGCTCAACTCTGAAGAAAACCCATCATGATGTCAGGATATTCAAGCAGCCCCATAGCGAGGCCCATGTGAAAAGTAAAGTCTCTTCATAATACCCAGTACCAATATGCCAGCTTTATAACAGAATCACCTAAGAGTGGATCCTTCAGCTCTAATGAAACTTTCAGGTGGCTGCAGCCCAGTCCATATCTGGCTGCATGCAACCTCAGGAGAGACACTGAGCCAAAAATTCCCAGCCAAATCCTTCAAATTCCTGATCCAGAGAAACTGTGAAAGATATCAAATTATTATAGTTGGATTAAGACATTCATACTTGGAAGATTTGTTACTAAGCACTGCATAACTAATAAAAGAAAATTTATCCTATTGGAGAGACATGTGACCTGGTGAGATTTCATGGTAAAGAAAAGTCCTATAGCTCAATAATTTTCTCTTTTCTTCAGACTGTATGCACTGCTGGTAAGAATATGTTGGAATTTGGCTCCAGATAGGTTGGACTCTCCTTCTCTTAAATTCTCACAATTTTTCCCCCACCTCACATTTATTTTTTGACTCTAGATAAACAAAGAGAGTTGTCTTAATCCCTTTAACATGAATTCTATGCTTCAAAGTACTTTAAAAATTCCATGCTGATATCAATGTAAATATACCACATAGACTATAGAGGTAAAGAATATTAAACATCTACCATATAAAAATGATCTATTATTACTTTGGAAAATCAGAAACAGGGAGAATATAAAATATGCATTTTAAGCTATATTAAAAAATAGCAAGGTATATCAGCAATATGCAAAGAGGGACATAAGATCACTCAGACTGACTGGAAGTCTAAGATTGTCAACAAAGTAAGCTAATAAAATCATACACCTCCCCAATTGCTGATACACTCTAGGGGGATCATCTTCTGAACAAAAATAAGTCATAAAAGGAAATCAAAGGTATTAAATAAACTGAAGAGAGTATTAAAGCAAAATACAAAATGATGATATAGCACTATTTTTAAGAAATCCAGGAAATCCTTTTTATTTCATAGAGAGCTGCATCTTGTCAATATTTTAAGATTAAATATTTTCACTTCTTCACTATCTCTTCCTACTTACCATGAGAACTTCTGAATACTATTCATTCAATCATTAAATATTTATTGAGTGCCTACTATATGCCAGGCATATTTCAAGTATAGGGTATAGAGCAGCGAATAAGAAAGACAAAGCTTCATCCTTTATGGAGCTTAAAACTAGTAGAGAAAAGCAGTAAACAAACATACTGTTACACCAGATAGTATTAAATGCCATGAAGAAAAAAAAGATAAAGTGATACAAATTTGAGATGGATGGTCTAGTTAAAAGCATATGGTCAAAATCTAACAGAGGCAGTACTGTTAAATGTAAAATAAGTATAAATTTGATTTGCAACGCTTAAGTGCATGAACTCTCTCTCCTCATGTTCCAAATGGAGTTCAACTTGGCTTTGGACTTCCTTATCTCTGTCATCTCCTTGAATGTTTAATGAGAAATTCAGTCAGTCATTTTGTAGGAGACCCTTTCCCTTCTGTAGAGTCACGCAGGATTCCATACTTAATAACTTTGGAAAGCTTGAAAAAAGACCACAGATCTCTATGTCATGGTCTCCACAAAGATGTTCATTGTCTGAGGCTGCATGGACCATTCAAAGTCATTACAGTGCTGATGCTCTGGGCAAATCCCAGTTTTTTCATTGTTGTGATTCCCAAGGTTCTACAACTTAAATTTCAGTCTCCAATAATCCAAAATATTCCTTTAAACGCTCCTACCACCTCTGGGTCAGAGTGGAAGTGGGGAGTGCAGGTTTGTTTCAAACCTCAAAGCACCCAATTTACAAGATGTAGGGAATAGATATGTTCTCAGAGTCACATCTCTCTTTTTTTCAAAACCTAGAATTCAACCAGTCTCAGACAGTCCGGCATTTATTTCCCTAAGCCTATTATCTATTCAATAAGGGAAAAAGAGTCCCTAGGGAAAAAGGCAAAGAATACCTGTCATTCTTTCTTGATAAACCCATGGAAAGGTACCAGAGCAAATTTCTCAACCAGGTTATCTGCCACAGATAAGATAAAGAGGGATTAAATCAGCTTCTTCCATTTTTATAGAATTACTCTCATCAGAATTGAGGAATTGACTACTAGACATTGCAGTGTATTTGCAGCAAGACAGAGTAGTCTGGAGAAAAATGGGGACATGATGCTAGACTTACATATTTGGTGTCAAGGGAAGTCAATTCACGTTGGCATGGCTTGTTGTAAAAGGCATAGAAATCTCTGTTCTTTCTTAAGGTAAATATCTGAAAATGGGGAATGACATGAAGTATCAAAGAATCTCAATATTCTAAGTCAGTAGAGCAAAGCAGGAAAGGCCTGGATGCCCAGACAGCAAAATAGAAAGTCTCTTTAGGTATGCTCAAGAAGAACCATGACTAGAAGCACTAGACTTGGGATCAGGGGTCAGACTACTAGTTTTAGGGAAAGAACTGACAAGAACAAGACTGGATTTCTCAACAGGTTCTTGGGAAAGAAGATTTTTACAAACAAGCAAACTAGTATGGATTGTTTTACATGGAATACAAGATAGAATACAACTTAGACATTTTGACAAGGTGGGTAAAGGCTAATAACATCAGGTCTCATGGCATTGGTTAAGACCACCCTTTGTAGAGAAAACATATAAACCCCCAGGTTATCAAATACAGACATATATTTCATCAAAGTTCTCTCATCATGACACAGAGAAACCAGGTGAGAACTAGATGAAGCTGGAGGTGATACCATGCAATGGTGCTCCAGGGAAGGTCCCTGTCCTCTGTTATGCACCTTCTTATAGTGCAAGTTTGTGAATAGCCTTGGAAGTGAGGTACAAAAGAACCTAGGCACTAGAGAATCTAAATATAAATACCAATGCAAGGAGTTGTCTGAGAAATCGTATTTAAGCTACTAAATCAATATTTCTAAACCATTTTTTTTCCATTATTGCCTCCTATAGGGAGCCTTTTATAGATACCTGTATATAATATATAGAAATACCACAGATATACTATAATTGTGTCTATGTTCTGTATGCATATCTCTGCTGTATACTTTAAAAGGATAAGTTTTTTTCACCACCCACCCTCTCAAGAACCAATTTACTCCCCCTTAGGGGTGATGTCACCACAATTGAGAACGCATATGCTAGAGAGAGGAAGGGAGTTGCACCCATCTGAAGGTAAGCTTGGGTGCAATTCCTCCCATTAAGAAAAGCATCCTTGCTTGTGGTACATCTGTTACAAGGCAACCTGAGTTTCTAGGGTTACGCATATGACAATCCTGCTTTTCTTTCTCAATCAACACATTTTTGACCGGAGACGTATTATGGCCACAGGCGTTAGTTTCTGCAAAAATCCCCCAGTCAATAATGTGTTAAAGTTTATCAAATAAATAAATAAGTGAAACATTCAATTTCAAAAACTTAGAAATAAAAGTCAATTTGTTGATTTTGTGTTATTACAGGGGTTTGAACTTTTATTGCCTGCCCAGAGTGGCCATAAAATATATTAACAACTGCTCTTAAAATACTGATGTTGCAATTTCTAATTAAGTTAAAGAAACATCTGCTCTGTAACTCAGCAATTCCATTTTTAGGTATACTCCTGTGCAAGAATTTTCAAACTAATTTTATTCAGAATAGCCCCAAACTGAAAAGAGTCCAAAGATCTATCAATAGCAGAACTGACAGATGATACATTATAGTATATTCATGGAATAGAAGACCATTCATCCGTTAACAAAAATCATGTATTGATGAGTGTAAACATATGGATAAATGTCAAAAACATGACGTTGAGCAAAATAAGCTGGGCACAAAAGATTCATGATGCATATATGAGATATTAGTAATGTATGATGTATGATTCTATTTATACAAAGTTCACACTCAGGCAACACTAATCAATGTGATAAAATTACAATAGTAATTGCCTAGGGAGGGGGATGGGTTGGTAGAAAAGGGCATGAGGGACCTATATTAGGGGATAAAAATATTCTATACCTTGATGTCAACATTTGTCAAACTGAACTTAAGATATGTGTATTTTACTGTATAGAAATTAACCTCATAGATAAAAAGATACTGCCACCAAAGTGATGTTGTCAGCAAGTGTCATGGCAGTTTTCATGGTAGAATCCATTTTTAGTTAAAAAGTAACTCTTTCTGCCAAGAGGAAAATACTCTATAATTGTTATTGCCACAGCAGAGCACAGGATACTGATGGAGCAGGCCAGGGTGCTCCAGATAGAGAGAAAGCTGCCAAGCCAAGCAGACTGACAAAAGACATTCCTGACTTACCCAGAAGAGAAGGCACCAGCTTTGTGTTACAGCGTAAGGAGATCAGCCAAATCACTCCAAAGGCTGAACACACAGTGAACCTTGAACATGTAGAGAACGTACATAAAAGGACTAACTGAAATCATAATTCAAGTCATGAAATGAGGAAACAATATCCCAATAGCAAATGACATGTGATCAGATTTCACAGGACTCAGGAAAGAAGGGTCAGTTCAGTGGATGCAGCCCAAGAAAAATGGAGGTCCAGCCTCATCCAGAGCAAGGATTATGACTCAACCTAATAGGTTAAGGAGAATCACTGTGTCTTGAATAACAATGAGCCATGAACTCATGGAAAAATTTATGTTCATGTGAATAAAACCATACAAAACAAATTTTACATAATAAAACAATCATTTTCTTTACATTCTTTTGAATGGGTTCATTGTATTCCAATTAATACTTTGGATAATACCTACAATGAAAGAACTTCTGTGGTCACTGCTGCAGATACCTATACTGGGTGTATCCTACTTATTGATTCTATCTGATTTTGCTAAAGATTACTCTTTAGATCACAAAACATAGTACTTCCTCCCTACAATCCATTCTGACCTGAGAACTAGAGCAAGACTGAATCTAACGGCAGGAAGGGAGACCAGTGAACAAGGAGAATGCAGTTTGAGGACTGATTTATAATTTACCAACAACCTTGGTCACCCGTACACCTAATTTTATATGATATGAATAACAAAATCAGATTTAAGCTAGAATGTGTTTTGTTAGCATGTTACAGGTGAAATAAAACAAGATGGGGAAGAGAAACACAGTACATTTTTCTGTCAATTTAAATTAAAACAGGAAACCATTTGAGTCATAAATGCATACATGTAGTCACTTTATAATGAATACATTTAATGTGTGCACATTGCTTAACACTCTCACCTTGATTTTATTCTTTTCTTAGGTAACATAAATGAAAATCTATCATTTTCTTGAATAACAGGCTTTCTCAAACTCTGTCTTATGAGCAAAGCTATGATTTTCATGAAGAGAAACTCCAGCTGTCAAGACTCTTGGGATCAAAACCAATTTTAAAGTCTACCTCACAGGTCTATCTTTAGCTAGCCAGGTTTGTGTGAAATTAACTATTATGATGAAAAAAGAGTAGAAAAATACTAGAGATATATGGTGACTATTGTTTCCATAGCAAGTACCTATGAAAGCTTTATCTAAGACACGGGTTGTCTCTTCTTTTCATTACTACCAAAGGAATCTTTAAATGAGAGGCCACCAGTGCTTAGGGTGATATTTAAAGGAATAATATATTAGTGAGCAAACATGAGTAGGTAAATGCACCATAAATTTTGGGACCACTTAGAGAAACTCTTGTATCTTGACCCTGATGCATTGTAGTTGTGGGACATTGGGTAAATTCACTCTTTTTCCTCCTCTGTACAATTAAGATAAATATAATCTTTCTCAAACTGAAACCAAGCAGGACCCTATGGGGCTCCTGGGCACAAAAGCCTTTCTGTCCCCTGTTTTCTTGTAGGAAACAGACTCTGGCTTCCATAAACTTCCCTGAGTTCCAAAGGGAAGATTCAAACAGTTGCTAATCCAGGAAGGGAAGGGATGCAAAGACAAGGGAGGAGCAGCCAATAAACCATACTGCAGCCTTGGGGCAGGTCCTGGTTCCACCTCAAGGGATACATATAACAATGTCTTTAAACTCTTTAAGATGTCAACATTCTTCATACCAGAGAAAGACCACCTGAGGCTACATTAAAGGAACAAGAGAAGCTCATCAAGAAGACCACCTGAGACCAGATTAGAAGAACACAGGCCCTGCACACACCCTAATCTTGTCAGCAACCCCACCCTTGAACTATTGCTATAAAACTCCTCATCAAATCCTCCCTGCTTGGAACATACAGTTTTTCAGGGCAGGAACCTGCTGTGTCTCCCTTTCTCTGGCAAACCAATAAAGCTATTCTCTTCTACTTCACCCCAAACTTTGTCTCCGAGATTCAATTTGGCACCGCTGCACAGACGCTGAGCTTTTGGCATCAAAACTATAGATAATCCTGAAGAATAAGTAAGTAGGATAACATAACAAAAACACCTACCACATATTTAGGCCTTGAACATAGTAGGTTGCTGTATTAGTTTCCTGTGGCTGCTTAACATTACCACAAACTTTGTGGCTTAAAACAAGATAAGTTTATTTTCTCACATTTCTGGAGGCCAAAAGTTCAACATTTTCAATGGGCCAAAACCAAGAATATGTTCCTTGCCTCTTCCAGCTTCTGGTGGTTCCCAACCTTCTTTTGCTGGCATCCACAGGACTCCAATCTCTGCCTTTATCTTCACAAAGCCTTCTCTTGTATGTGAGTTTTCTCCTTTCTCTCTCTTATGACACTTTTGATAGCATTTAAGGTCCACCCAGATAATCCAGGATGATCTCCTCATCTCAAGATTCATTTTTTAATAATTAATTTATTAATTTATTTATTTTTGGCTGCGCTGGGTCTTCATTGCTGCGCGCAGGCTTTCTCTAGTTGCGGCGAGCAGGGGCTACTCTTCATTGCAGTGCACGGGCTTCTCACTGCAGTGGCTTCTCTTGTTGTGGAGCACGGGCTCTAGGAGCGTGGGCTTCAGTAATTGTGGCATGCGGGTTCAATAGTTGTGGCCCACAGGCTCTAGAGCACAGGCTCAGTAGTTGTGGCGCATGGGTTTAGTTGCTCCGCAGCATGTGGGATCTTCCCGGACCAGAACTCGAACCCATGTCCCCCGCATTGGCAGGTGGATTCTTAACCACTGCGCCACCAGGGAAGTCCCTCAAGATTCTTAATCATATCTGAAAAGACCCTTTTGCCAAATGAGGTAACATTTACAGGCTCCAGGGATTAGGACATGGTCATATCTTTGGTGGACTGGGGGCATTTTTCAGCCTACTACTGTGCTCAGTAAATGTTAGGAAGCTTTCTTTGTCACATATACAATCCATTTAATATGGATTAGTCCATTCATGTCTACCACGTGGACATGAAGAACTAGAACTTTATCTTCTTCACTGCCTGAAGCCATATCTGTGGGACTGGTCTACCAGCAATGGGTGCAGAAAAAATTATTTTTTCACTAAGTCTGAGAATAACCAAAAGTCAAGGAAAATCTTAAAGGCTTTTTCTTTTCCAGCCATCAGAAGTATTCTTTTAACCAAAAGAGAAATATTCAGATCACTTTATCAAAGTAAGCACTTAACTAAATACAGCTTAACAAGAAATATTTCTCAAGTAATAATAGTATGTATATTTTCTGTGATGCTTATATTTGTATAAAAATGTGGAACATTCACACATTCAGTTATTTGAATTTGGTGTCTGTTGAAAACAAAGCCAGAAAAATGTTGAAACTTTCAAAGTAGGCCACATATGTAAAACAAAACGTGGTTAAAGTACCTAGCTTGGCAGATGGCTGAGAGTAAAATTACAAAGTGGTGTGGTGAGACATTTGATTTAAAAAAAGCAATGATAACGTGTCAGTTAATGCATTATTAATTGCTCTAAAAACTTCTTCTCACCAAAATATAGTAAGAGGCAAAATCTTCTGCTAACAAATATAAGCTAAAGCACTTTCCTTATCACACCAAAGAAGACAATTTTTTTTCAAAGCTGTAGATATCTGACTTTTGGAAATCTTCTAAGTCACTGTATTAACATTAAAAAAATACCTTTATCGCTGTCATCAGTTAGGAAATTCCGAGTTTTAAGAGCTCTGTGCCCAAAATGGGGATAAAGACCAACTATATATTTCTTATTAGAATGTTAATTTGTTGACTGAAAAAAATTCTTTATGAAGAAATGGAAGAAAATTCCCATTCTACTTTTCATCATCAACATTTTCCTTTGGGTAAAGGAGAATTTAGGTTAAGAATCCCTATTGCTTTATTTTTTATTCTAATTATGAAAGCATTACTTCAAACACCTTAGAAAGAATTGTTTTTGTGTGAAACTTTTACAAATTATTATGTAGATGGGTTATGAAAGTCTAATATTTATGATTTGTAATCTACTGGAAAATGGTTCCATAGAAGTCTCCACTTGAAAAAAGGTATGCATAAGAAAGCACTTCTCTCTACTCCATTTGATATACCCAGAGAAAGTTTCATTGCTTTTGATTATGAAACGTATCTTCTTTCTTACATACAATCACAGTTTTCCTTTTACTGGAATGTTTTTATACTTAAGTTTATAATTTTCTGTTATAAATGTAAGTCATACTCACTACAGAAAAACTGAAAATTTAGAAATGGATGAAGTCAATTACCTTTGGTGCTCCTGCTCACTGATGATAATGATACTATTCATAGTTTATAGTTATTTAATTCATGATCTCAGTTAATTCTCACAGCAAAAGTGTTAAGATAGGTTCTATTATATTGTCTACTTTTACTGAGGAAACAGGAGCTCAGAGAATAACTTGTTAAAGAGCATGAAGCTGATAAACAGCAGAGAAAGGGTCTAAATCAAGAACTCTGTTAACTCTAGTCCACTCACTGTGCTCCTTCTATGCTATTAACATGTTGATATATTTCATCTCAGGCTTCTTTTCAAGGATACTTTGCCTATTACTAGTCATAAAGAATCTACATTTTTCTAAAACAAAAGACTTCTTAAAAACATTTCTTTAAGGAGATATAATTTGTAAATTACACAGTAAAATGCCCCAGCCCCTGCCATGAAACTTTATTCTCTTGACCACCCTGACCCTCTCCTACTCAATATGGTTCATGTGCACATTATCTTTTCCACAGATAATTCATAATCTCCCAGAATACATCATATGATGCATATAATTTTCCATACATACACAGAGCTGAGCACAAACAATAGTCCTATTACTCTAACAGGCGCTACTTAGGTGCCTGTATCATGGGAGGCTCTCCACACACATTCTCTGTAATCATCACAACAACTTCGCAAGGTAAATATAGTAGTATTATGTACATGTTTAAGATGAAGAAACTGAGTCTCAGAGATGTTAACTAGCATCCTCAGGACACAAAATACCTTTGTGGGAATGAGAAAAAAGCTTCCTTACTTCCAGGTAGAAGCAGCTCTGAGCATCTCCTGGCAAGTAGATCATTGGCTGAATCTTACCGGCTGAGAGAACTTGGGCAGTATACAAGCTGCACAAACATACACAGCAGTTCTGCTCAATATGACACGAGTAAATAACAAATGAGTTTTAAAAGTCAAGTTGTCTGACACCAAAACACATATGCATCCACTATGCTGTTCAATCTCTGAATCTCTGGTTCCTCCCATTTCAGTATGAAAGCTGGCATATAAGTTTTGTTGTATCTTTTAAGCTACTTTATTAACTTTACTCCTACAAATATCTGACAGTTACCCAGCTCCTGCTCTAGACTTAATGACAACACTTACGGACACTTCTGCCCTTGAATCACATTATGCTCAATGTTTCAAGGATAAAAACATAGTATCAGGAGTCCTCGCATTAAATACTAATCAAACCCATCAGTCCCTGATGAAGGTGTGGGGCTAACTTGTTTCATGTGTTAGGAATCCCTAAAAAGTTGGGCAGTTTTAATTGACATATACCTTGATATTTTAATTGTTCTTGGGTTTGTTTTTTAATTTAAGGGGCACTTATATTGGACACATATGCAAATGAAGGGACCTGTGTAGTAGAAGAGTCACCATCTACAGGGTAGGCTATAGCCCGACCTGCCTGAGGAACCACCCAGTGGGTTGAATTGTGCACCAATAAATCAACTGACTGTCTGGCTATGGTTATGGTAGTGAGGAAAGCCCTTCAGCAAAGACATTCTTCCCTCCCCAGACTCTAGGTTAAAGTGTATAAAAATAAGATCTCCCAGGATCATGGGGTCACCTAACACGGTAAACAGATTCTATATGCTCAGTGAATTCTCAAACTTAACCATGGGGAACCAATCAAAAACTTAGAAGTCACTTCCACTTGTACTATCACTTAACTGTGATCTTGAATTTATACAGAAATTCTTTGTATAACTTGTTAGTGAATTATAAAATTAATTAATAGACTCAGAAAAGACCCAACTGTTATTTTCACCAGTACTCAAATCTGACCCAGTTTTTTGGTCTTGCCCATCATACAATATTTCACCTTATTTGTACATCAAGCTTATTCTATTTAAGCTTTCTTATTCTTATTAAGTTTGCTAAAAATGATGCACAAATATATTTATGGAATAGATAATAAAATGGTAATATAAAATCATGCCTTTTAGAGTTAAAAGGAACTTTTTATAGGATATAGGACAATTTCTAAAATAGATGAGCAGTGCCACGGCTAGGGTGTGTGGGGCCCTGAGCAAATATTTTGTAAGGAGCCCATCTATATAAACAATTCAATTAAACATTTATTAGAAGATTCAAGGAACCCTAAGAGTAGTAATTTATTGACAAAAATGTAGAAAATTGAATGGAGAAGAGTTCCTCACATTTTTATTACTGTCCGGTCAGTGGACATGATGATTCTACCTAGTGCCCAAGCACCACCTCTTTCTCTTCAATCCTATAAATTCTCTTTCATGTTCTATATTGTGACATATACTGTTCCTGGCTAATTTCACATCTCCCAACTTGAGAAAAATGTACCAAATTATTACTCACAATGCCATGGCTTTACAGACCAGTTTGTATTGAAATAGCATGGAACTTCTTATCCCTGAAGTTCCCTAATACCATGTATTTTATGCTAATTACCTCATTTCTTATAATTCTGGGTTATCCATTGTGTTACCCATGAATACTGACTTCCATCAAATCTCTCAAAGGTTATTACTCTGCATTATTGACCATGATCATGAATGCAAGAGTTATCCAGATTAACCAGAAAAATTTAAACAGTAGTTCACTGTATGGTCATGTTAAATTTACCATTCAGAAATTTATACAGTATAAACATAGAAAAACACATCTCCCAATAATGTATCCTCTTGAACTCTTCAGGTCTTGACCACTGCTTCCTTAGAAGGTAATTTATTTCAATATTGCCCATACCCCTGCTTTTCACACTCAACCAACAGTGGAAGAATAGAGAAAGAGTCCATGGGCAGAGTAACAGGTGGTTTCATTCACACAAGGAAAGCCTGTTCTTTATCCAGAGTGGCTTGCGACTGACCTAGGGAAGCACAATGTCACTGCATTGATCGGATGCAGAGAAGACATCGCATGAAAGGTCTCATTGTCTTTGAGGAGCAAAAATCATGGAAGTCCTTGTAAGAAACAGGTTCTGCCACTATCAGAGAATACGTCACAGAGAATGTACAGGTGACCACCATGAGTCCCAGTGACAGGAAGTGCATAAGGTAAATGTTCCCTGCTGCTTGCCCTGCTGCTTTCAGTTGCTGTACACTAGAGGCTTCATCAAGCTTGGTACACAGATGTATGAGAACTTACACATGAAGTCACACACATGGCTTAAGTCCAACATTTGACAGTGGAGCACTGGTAATCCTGAACTCACTCTGTGTGTAACATGAGCAAAGATGACTCAAAATCAGCATGTTAGCACTGTTTGGAAAGCCCAATCTAATAAAATCTGTGGAAAGAAATGCCATGCTGGTCAGTGGGAGCAATCAACTTGCCAGGCTTGGACTCAAAGATGGGGCCCTTAGATACTATATATGTGTCAGTTCTGGAGCTTATTGGGGCATCTTGTCAACCTCTTGCATGGAGGTAGAGTTCAGAGATTATCCAGAAGTGGCTTAGAAGGTAGGACTCACATAGGTCCTAGCACTGGTTTGGGGCAGCCTGCTGGATACTGTCAGCCCTGGCTGGTCCCAAGTAATTGAGGAAAACTTAAAATTTTCAAGAAACATACTCCAAAGTACAGTCCCACCTGAGTGCTTGCATGTACATAAAAGAGTTACTAAACATAATGAAACTGTGCTTAAGTCATGTGGCCAATAACCCCCAAAGGTCTGTGAGAGAACTAGTTATACATCTCAGGTCTTCTGACATCTAGGGCTCTGATCCTGAGAATAATTATTCATTCCTCAAATGCACCAGACTTGAAAAAATTCTAAACTTTATGTGCCAATCTGAAAAATCAGTTTTTACCTGTAACATCTCCAGTAAGCAGTCTTCTATCTCACACTTAAATGTTTCCAATTATGGAAAACTCACCACCAACTAACACAACACTTGCTCTCCAAAGAGTGGTTCAAAGAAGGTGTTATTAGCAATACATGTTCCCATGGCACTTCCAATATTTGATAGCAATAATAAGTCTTTTTGTAATCTCCTCTGTTCGAGTTTAAACATCCTGTTTCTTTAGTGCTATATACTTTTAAGCCCTCTCAGCATTCTGATGTTTCTACTTTGCCAGTACTCCTCTTAAAAAATGAGCAAAGTTGTTACCTAATACCTGAATCTTTCATTTTTGAAGATATTTATCAGGATTTTCTTATAATGCAGTTCTTATTTCATTAGCTAACATATTTGACCAAAAGTAAACCTTTGAATTTTGTTAGTGTTTAACTCCCCTAATAGATGATCATTATTTTCTAGATGGAATATTAGTAATTCAGAGCTATAGCTCCCTGGCAAACTGTATAAAGCAACTGATGACGAAACCAAAATATAAGTTTGCTCTAAGTCTAAGAGAAATACTTACTCAACATTATTTAAGAACTACAGAGACAACCAAATGAGCATAAAATGACGTTGACAGAAGAAAAGGAAAAAGTCATACTCACTTAATGTCCTGCTTATATCATGAAAAAGACTCTAGCACTGGTACCCATATAAGCTAGTTATATAAAGAAATATTTTAAGGTTAAAAAAACCTGAATTCTGTCAAGCAGTGCCTGAAACAATTATAAAATAAGCACATATGGCTTCGCTTAAGTCATTTTCTTTCTAACAGCTGTGAATTAAATCCCAAGAGAGTTCACGCCAGGCAAATATGTTTTCATACTGAAATCAGACTCGATATAGCCACATTTCTCTCTGGAGGTCATGGAAAAGTGGGTTGAAAGTTATAGGCTTCATGCAGCTAGTTCCCTGCTTCTCTTTTCACCAATGAGTCCTTACTTGACATGTCCTTAGTCATGGCAAAGGAAGGTAAAAAGGGAAGAACTGTTCACTGTAATAATCCCAACCAGCCTTCGGCAATCCAAGAGAGCTTAGATATTAACAAAAAGTTAAATACTCCATACCAAGTTGTTAAAATGAGTTACAAAGCTTCCCAGCTCATGTTGGACCCTACTGGAAGTCCTGATAGGCTGAAATGTCTTTGAGCTAATGAAGAATTTTTTTGTTTGAAGTGGTTGGCCATCATTATCTTACCTAGTTTCTGTAGTTGCACATGAACTGCTGCTAAGTGATTACGATTACAGGCCTTTGAGTCAGACTGTCTAGGTTTAGACTCTAGTTTTACATAATAGCTCTTATTAACTTGGGGCAAGTCGCATAAAAGTGTTAAGATCTGGCTTATAACAGTAATTTGTAATGTACCTTACAGTTCAGGAGATGTGTTCATGCCTGTTATCTTATTTGTCCTTGTAATAACTGTCTCAGAATGATAGGGTAGTGTTTTTTTTTTTTTTCTATTCAACCTATATTTATTGAGAATCTACTTTGTGTCAGATATAATGCATTGAAAAAGGTGGACAAGGCCTGTGCTTTCACAGAGACATCATTCTATCAGGGATAAACAGACAACAGCATGTAAACAAAGTGATGCATAAGATAATTTCAGATAATAATGATTGTTAAGAAGCCAATAAGGTTGGGGGCTGAGTCAGATTTATAAAGGGTAGCCAATGAAGACTTCCCATGAAAAGGTGCTATTTAAGATGAGAACTTGAATGAAGAGAAGAAGTCAAGCTGAAGATCTGGGTGGGTAGGTTTAGGGGATTTTTCCAGGTAAATGCTCTAAAGAGTAAAGTACTAAATAGGTTTCAGCACAGACAAAAGTCACCCAAGTAAGTATGTGTAGTTTTTCTTGTATTAATTATACCTTAATAAAGCTATATTTTTTAAGTCAGCTGAAGGGTGGTGAGGACATGGAGAATGGAGAGAGAGGGTGTCAGGGAGCTAGCCAGGACCAGAATCCTTCTGCAGTGTGCAGGTTCATGATCTGTAAAAGACCTTTCCAAGGTCACTCGAAAGCCAGGAAAAGAGTCTATATTTTCTCACTCCAACTGTATTGCTCTTTTCCTTTATAAGATGTCTTGCTTGATAGACCCCAGCTAAAATACCTTGTTCATTTTAAAATATCTTTCTTGAAAAACGTTTCTATCTTCCCCTAAAGTACCAGCCTTATTATCATCAATGCTTATTGAGCACTTCTAGTGTACCACATACTCAGCTAAACATTATACATTTCAAAGTTACTTGTTCTACCAATAACACTGCAAAGATGATAATTAAGTTCCTTTTTAAAATGATGGGATTTAGACATAAACTATTTAGAATATAAGCTAAAGTAACACATTTAATAAATAGTGAGATTAATATAGGAATGCAGTTTCTGTAATGGACATTTTGATGTAAGTTACCTTAAATGGGAAGATGCGAGAACGTAAGTACATATTCATTTCATTAGACATCACTTAAGCTCCTCGTTCAAACGTCCCTCTTAAGTATTTAAGAGCTTCTAGGGGTAGAATTTTATGGTATAAAGTTTGTTGTAGAAAAGCTCAGAGTGCAGCCAGTGTATGATTAACACAAAAGTTAACTAGGCAATGTTATTACTACCCGAAGGCTTATGTTTTTTTCTGTTGACAATAAAAATGGTTTGAGCAGGGACCTTATTTTTCAGTCATAAAGAGATATGTTAAAAATGTTTCCGAATGCTAAGGTTGTGTGGATCAGGTTGTTTGATGTGTGTGTATGGGGTTGGGGGTGTGTACAACGATGGTGAGGTTTATCTTGTGGTGAGTAGCTAAAATTAATTTGGATCAACCATTAATAAGGATATTCGTCAATTGCCTTATTGTCTTTTTTAAAATTAGATGCAAACTCTAAGACAAACATAAAAATGCTTTCACATTTTTGCAACATAATGATTACAGTTATATATCCTGGAGTCAGACTGCCTGGGTTCAAATTCTAGTTCTCCTATGTAAGAGCAGCATAACTTTGGGCCAATTACCCAACCTCCATGTGCTTTAGTTTCCTCACCTTTAATGGAAAAGAACAACACATGTTGTTTATTGCAGTATTCATGAGGATAAATAATATATGGAAATATATTGAACAGTACCTGATACATAACCATGGGTTAACTCCAGAAATGTTATAATTATTATAATTATTAGCACTGTTATTGTATTTTATGTATTTTACCAACATCATATTGTATTTTCTAGTATCCATAATGTTAGCTCAAAATAATTACCTATCACTATAGTCAATATTATGGGAAATGTGTCAACTTTCAGATGAGTCCTGTGCTTTTTTTGTTCCACTTAAACATTATTTCTCTGAATCTTGTTTTCCTTCCTGTGTTATTTAAAAGTAGAACAAATAGAAGTTATTTAGAGCACTTTGACATTTGATTATCAACTATGATTCCTGAAGCTTTTCCATTTGTCCAGAAAATAAATAAAGCCTTTTTGAAACCCACTATACCTATTAAAGTAGAGGCATCAAGAGTTTTTGTCTGTTTTCAGTTTAATAAAATTTAATTGTGAACTGACTATATGCAAAACACTGTTTTGGCTTTGAATCACAGAAATAAATTGTGTAGAGTTCCCTTGCTTTACAAAACTCCAATTTTTTTTCCTCCTTTCCTGGTAATTACATTTTTCTGCTGCTCTTTTTTAGTCTATCTGAAAATGAACAAAGAAAAAAAAGGAATTTATAAATCAACCTTGTCAGGAATTAGTTCAGCAGCCACTAGAATAGAAAGGGGGGTAAAAACAGCTTAAAAGTTGCCTTGACTGAGAGGCAAGTTCTTGGTTTCTTTTTAGAACCAAGTTCTTGTTTCTCTTCTCTTTAGAATTATGTGGCAAGTATGGTATCCAATTATGATTTCCACTAATTTTATTAAAGGCAAAATATATGCCAAATGTTGTTTTGGCCCTCTGTATCACTCTAAACCCTTCCAAAAATTAAATAAGCTCTTCCCATTGTGCAAAATTGAGGACATCATAATCTAGAGATTCTAGTGACTCACCTAAAGTCATTGGTTGCAGGGGAAGAGCCAGTCAGAAAGCCTGTCTTTCTTTCTTTTATGGAAATATCATTGATTTACAATGTTGTGTTCGTTTCTGGTGTACAGCAAAGTGATTCAGTTATAGATATGCACATATTCTTTTTCAATATGATTTATTACAGGATATTAAATATAGTTCCCTGTGCTATATAGGACCTCGTTGTTTATCTATTTTATATATAGTAGTTTGTATCTGCTAATCCCAAATGCCTACTGTATCCCTTCCCCCGCTCCCTTCCCCCTTTGGTAACTGTAAGTTTGTTTTCTATGACTGTGAGTCTGTTTCAGTTTTGTAAGTAACTTCATTTGATCATATTATAGATTCTACATATAAGTGATATCATATGGTATTTGTCTTTCTCTGACTTGCTTCACTTAGTATGATAATCTCTAGGTCCATCCATGTTGCTGCAAATGACATTATTTCATTCTTTTTATGGCTTAGTAATATTCCATTGTATATATGTACCACATCTTCTTTATCCATTCATCTGATGATGGACATTTAGGGTGCTTCCATGTCTTGGCAATTGTAAACACTGCCACTATGAACTTTGGGGTACATGTATCTTTTCAAATTAGAGTTTTTCATATTTTCCAGTATATATGCCCAGGAGTGGGATTGCTGGATCATACAGCAACTCTATTTTTAGTTTTTTTAAGGAAACCACACTGTTCTCCACAGTGGCTGTACCAATTTACATTCCCACCAGCAGTATAGAAGCGTTTCTTTTTCTCCACACCCTCTCCAGCATTTGTTACTTGTAGACTTTACTTTTTAATGATGGCCATTCTGACCAGTGTGAGGTGATACCTCATTGCAGTTTTGATTTGCAAGAAATCCTGTCTTTTTTATTCCAATACCATTACTTTTCCCACAAGTTTATGTCTCCTTTATGAGACATCAATTTGTACATTTCTCAGTATCTTCTCCCTTGGCGCAGAAGTTAATTCAAGAAGTTTATAGAGATTGAGATTAAATTCATGAAAATTTTAGATTACATAACACAATAAACTTCTAAAGGGTGTTGAACATGTCTTACCCATGTCATTTAGCACATTCCTGCTGAATGACATACAGTGAACCAATAAATAAGAAAGAAGATCTGAGTTTATGAGGAATCTACTCCTTGATTGTGAAGAACCTATAGTTTTAATATATTTGAAAGGACTTTATTGGATTTTATAAGGTCAAAAGAACACATAGCCTTTGTTCAGTGTATTCGTGGAATTTCACAGGAGCAAATTTTATCAAAAACTGACTTTTGATTATCATAACACAGAAAGAGAAAACAAAATAGAATTATATGATTATCTCAAATACTTATGATAACTTGAACTTGGCTGCAACTTTCTCATGGTTGATTAGCAAAATGTGCATCAAATAGTAAATAAGGAGTCATCAGTAAAACTAGCAAACACAGACTGAATCTCAGCATTACAAAGTCTCCTCTCCTTAAGCCAAAATGCAGTAAGTACTGAATTTGTCCAAGACAAATAAATGCATAGGGATTAAATGTGCAAATACAGCGACAACTGTCTTTACATGAAAATTCATCTAATAATGACAAATGTCTTTTTTCTTTTTATATCCTACTGGTTTTCAGCTAGTAATAAATCATAACCTAAGAAAACATCAGCATGACTTGACCCTTATAAAGGAGATGAACTGCTCTGTGATGCTTGGTTTCTAGGTTGGGCCAATGCCATTTCTGAGCTGTTTGAATTCAATAGGCAAGAGGCACAGATGACCGACAGCTCTCCATGGCCTTCCCAGTACTGCAGGGAGCCGTAGTATGTAAAAGCTACCCCTGATAAATATAAATATAGCCTTCTATGAGAACACTGACAAATTCACTCCCTCATTTAATGAAAAGATGCCAGGTGAGATGATATTTCTAGGAATGGTGCAAATGATCCACTGTGGGGATGAAAAAAACAAAGGTCCAGGACAGACATTTTCTATCTAAAAATGGAAAGCTTCACATTGCAGGAGCTGGTGGACTGATGAGCTCCTCTCAGATGTATATGAACCCCGGTTTCTAGCGAGGCTCTGAAAGTATCAATCAAGTACACTACTTAAAAATCAGGTACTTAAAAAACACACAGTTCTCCCTTTGATAAAGTGGAAAAAGCTCTATTCATCTTCAGCTATTGTGAAGATCACATAGGTGTAACATGGCATCACTATTTTTCATTTAAATCCTTTGAGAACTTGGCTGGGGAAAAGAAATATGTATGATCATAATCACATGGGGAGGAAGGCAAGGAATTTTAGGAGCAGAATTTAATTGCACCCCTTCTTGTTGCAGACAATAAACAAAGGTCCAAAAGTCTAGATGCAATAGCCCCCATGTCATAAACAGGATATCAGTGTTGTCTCAACTAAAACTAATTAAAATAATGATTTTTTTTGTTGTTTTTTAGTACTTCAATAAACTATTTTGCAATGTGGTTCATTTGACAGAGACTGAAAACTGGTTATGGGCTTAGACCCCAGGTTGGTCATGAGACTTGCTTTTGTCCTGAAAGATTCATACGTGAGGCTCCCCTCTCAGGCTGTCAGAAAGGGCAAGAGCTATCTTCTAGTGTTCCAGACTATTCCAATGCAGTTGACTATAGCCTGAGACTCCAGCTGTTTTGCAAATAAGCATGGTTTGTAAGAAGGACAGTGGCCCAGAGATACATAGATCCTCACAAACTTTTCACTGTTGCTAGAAAAACACTGTGAAATGATTCTATATGAAGAACAGAGTATTTTTATTTACACAATGTGAGGTTCTTTGAAATAAAAGCCTCCATGGAGCTTATCTAAAACCATTATGAGATTCATAGAGTGATTTAGGAAATTCTGTTTTCCAGAGAATAAACACAACATGAACAAATACAGCAACAAAAATCACAACTCTATCCTACATCAAACAAATATATCATACCAGTTCTCTGACTTACTAAAAACAAGAGGATCTCACAGGAGTCTGGATTTAGAAAGATTTTCTTTGTAGTTTGACAAGAAGTGTTTTCCTACTGATAATCAGGTTTAAGGGAAAAGTGCTGCTGGGTAGCTGAGCTCAAGATTAAATGGATCAGGATCACATACAAATTTCAAAATTTCTTTCTGTTCCATTTGATCTTTCCTCTGAAAAGATCTGACTTAAGAACAAGAATATTGCAAATGTTCTATTTTTAAGAAGTAGACAGACAAGTGATAATCACAGGGTTGGTAACATGTTTACTTCCAAACACACACACACACACACACACACACACACACACACACACACTCACTCACTCACTCACTCACAGTGAAGTAATGCTCTGATTCCAATTTTTACTATTTTTTTCTTCATCAAATATATCATCAGGGTTATGATTTTTTCTCCTTTATAAAATTAGACTCCTGGAAATACTTTTTATATCTTGCTCATACATTTCTGAAAATTAGTACTATTCCTACCTTTTGAGGAAATAATTAAGCAAGAGTGTAGATTTTGGAGGACAAGTTTAAAATCTTGATTATGCTGTCATCATTAAATAAAAATTATAACACCTGAATAGGTAATGGTAGCATTTATGCTTATACTTTAAAAACAAACAAAAACGATTTTAAACAATCTTGGAGGAAATAGAAACTTGAACACTTTTAAAGGAGTTTATCCTACTTTTGTCTACAACATACAAGCATTTTGTAAGAGATGCATTTCTCCATTTAACAAAAGACAACACAATACCCTGTGACATAGACTCCAGACACAGAAGACAATTGGCAAGGTTCCCGAGTGAATTTAAGACTATAGTTCACAAGTCAACTTAAGGCTTATGGGATCATATAAAAATCAGTCAATATATAAAGCATAGCAGACCACAGAACTTGAGGAAATGTTTAAAAAATACTCCTTGAAATTGGGGAGAAGATATTTTAAAAGTCATTTGACATTTATTACATTTTGTAGAACTTTAAAATATGTTTAAAATGAAAGGGTTTTTTTGTTCGTTTGTTTGTTTGTTGAGCTTCTCTCTGGAAATGGGTTTAACTTACCTTCTGTAAAATTGGGTTTGCATTATATAAATATCAGCATCCCATTATATGCTGTAGTATCACATAGCACTCCCTGTATAATCTGTCCTGATGAACTAGCTTGGTCTAGGTAGCTGTGCATAATGCGAGGTGGAGAATGAAATAAAAAATCACTGTCGTGCTCTCTTTCTCTTTTTTCTTTAGGCTGCTGGAACAATAATCAGTCTAAGGCCAGCTCTCAGGTACGGAGGAAGCCAGGTCAGCTTTCTTGGCATGTCTTATCTCAAGGCTCACGGTGCAAACCATGGTATGGCATGACCGTGATGCTGTGTAGCTAAGAAAGGTGAAAGGAAAACCCTGTGTGTTTACATGCCCCAGTTCAGAAGAAACCTCTGCTTTGGTATTTGAGGAAAATGACAGGCATGTATCTATGTCTATATCTATAACATATTTACATATATTTTTAATCTGTTACTTGGATTTCTGTGGCATTATCTCCTATTCATGTCGCTCCCACAGAGACTTCATGGAGACACTTAATGGGATCAAATAGGGACAAATAAAGGTGAAATCAAATACAGGCATCTCCTGCTTAGTATCAGTAAACTTCTTATAATAAACATTCTTACAGAAAACACAAACTTCCATTATATTGAAGAAAAAAATTATATTGCATTGTATTATTACCCCAAATCTCCATCTAATTTCCTAAAATATAACCAAACTGCCTATAAATTATCATTAAGAGGTAAAATGATTAAAACATCACTTCCTGATCACCAAACAACATAATTAAAATACAGAGTTTTGTTTTTGTTTTTTGTAGTAACAAGCAGAGTTTGCATGTCCCATATTTGCAGTTCAACATGGCAGAAAAATAGTTGGTAACAAATATATCTGATAGAAAAATATCAGAAAAGTTTGCAATAAAATACAAGGTAATCTACTACCTAATTCTTTTGCTTCATGAAAGTTGGAAATCTAATCAAGGAGGAGGGTTGAAGCAGGTTTTTTTGTTTTGCTTTGTTTTGTTTTGCAATTCATCCATGCTGTTGCATGTATAGGTTCCTTTTTATTTGTTCCTGTCAAATGCTGAATATAATGACATTCTATGATTATATCACTGTTTACTCAGTCTTTAGTTGATAGACATAAGGAAGTTCCCAGTTTTTTGCCATAATAGAGTATGACCAATATTTTGTACATGTCATTTTGTGCATCATATCTTTTAAGTAAATACCAGGAATGGAATTGTTAGATTATAAGATAGGGGTATGTTTAATTGTGTAAGAGACTACAAATGCTTTTTCACAGAGGTTGTACCTTTATACATTCCTCTCAGCAACACATGAGATATGGTTGTTCCCCATCATCCCCAATACTTGATTGGTTAGTCTTTTTAATATTAACCACTTTAGTGAGTAATGGCATCTTATTGTCATTTAATATGCATTTCCCTGATAAGTGATAATGTTAAGACTCTTTCATGTGTTTATTACATATTTGTACATTCCCTTTTATGAAGTACCTGAGAAAGCCTTTTGCCCATTTTTTACTGAGTTACTGTCCTTTTTGTTATTGATTTATGAGTTCTTTACATAATGTAAGTATTATTCATTCGGAGAATATATGTCCTGAGAATCTGATTACCTAGTCTGTGGTTTGCTTGTCACTTACTGTGTATTTTGATGAGTAAAAATTTTTAACTTTGTTGAAGTGCAGTTCAGTGCTTTATGCATTCTAAGAAATGTGAATCCTCATTCACGTTGCAGTTGCTGTTTTCCTCTATGAACTTCTAAATTTAGCTTTTACAACAAGATCTGTAATCTACCTTTAGTTAATTTTTATATTGTAATTTTATGTATAATGTGAGGTGTAAGTCATAATTCAATTTAACCCATACAGATATTCAGTTGGTCCAGGGCCAGTTGTTGAAATGGTTTCTCTTTCCCCATTGAATTATATTGGTGCCTTGTCAAAAATCATTTGTATATGTGTAAGTTTGTATTCTGGGTGCCTTCACACCATCCTTTGTTCATCTGTTCTCAATCTCATTATTGTATCTGTACCTCTTTGCTTCTGACCCAACCCGCCACTTCTTCCCGTGGCTTACTTACGTCCTGTGGCATTATCCACAGCATTACTTATAATCCTTAAGTATAACTTGAAAGTTTTCCTTCACCTTGGCTTAATTTATTCCTCAAAGACATAGTTAGCTCTCTCATAATGGAGAGCACTTTATTGTTTTCTAGTTTGCATTGCTAGATAAAAATTCAATTGTTATTTTTATTGCTGTTTCCCTGCATAGAATATGTAACCACTAACCTGGGAGAGTGTTAGAAACTACCCTTCTACTTTTAGTATACTGTAGTTTGGCAGTAATGTACCTAGGTGTGGCTTTCTGAACATTTATTCTGTTTGTGATTTGTGGTTCTTAGATTTGTGGATTAAGGTTTTCATCAAATTGAGTACATTTTGGCCAATATTTCTTCTAATGTATTTTTTGCCCTGTTCTCTCTTCTCATTCTGAGATTCAAACTACACATATGTTAGACCGCTTGATATTGCCCTGGAATCACTGATTCAATTCAGGTTTTTTAAAGTATTTTTGTTCTCTCTTTGCCTCATTTTTGGGCATTCATTTGACCTATCTTCACACTAATTATTTCTCCGGTAGTAGTCATTCTTCTGCCAAACCTTCCAAAATTTTAGATTTCAGTTATTCCATATTTTTCAGATCTAGAACTTCTATGGTTTCTGTTTTTTGGTTTATATTTCCATATTTGTTAACTCATTTTTCTATATTTTCCTGTAATACTTTGAACATATTAATAATAACTATTGTAAAGTTGTTTGCTACATCTAATATCCAGGTCATCTCTGATTTTGTTTCTGTTGAATAAATGTTGCTTAAATATAGGTTCCAGATTCTTGCTTCTCTGTATAATTTGTATTGTTTCAATGTATACTGGTAATGGTGTAGATAAGAATAGTGATGATTGGATAATAATATTATATGTTTTCCTTAGAGAATAGAGGGTCTTTCTTAAGTCTCACAGCTAAGGTGAAAAATATTAGGAATAGTTGAATTGATCTGTGATTGCATCTTAGTTTAAGAAGTTTGGGCATGGGGCACAATTCTAGATAACCCAAACCTAAGATCTCTAGCTGCAGCTGTCAGTCACTACTGCTAGGTCTGCCCAGTTATTCCACTTAAAACCTGTTTGGGCATGGAGTCAGGATGGTATTAGGATAGGATATTATTGTATTCAGAGATTCTATGCATCACTATGCATCACTTCTTTTTATTTCATCTAACTAAGGGATTATGTGGGCAAGGATGATTGATACATTAAACAAATTATTGTTGCATTTGGACATTCCAGACATGAATCTGTCTGTACCACTTGTCCCTGGGTTAAACAATAATTCAGCTACCCTCTCTTCACCCAAGACCTCTCAGACCCAGTGTTTGCCCCCAGAGGCTGTCACAGCTCACTGTTCAGCTATGAAATGGTCCTTTCTTAGAAACTAGAGTTAAGAAAATGGGGAGAGTAAAGGATAACATATCTGTGAACATTGAGCAAAAAAGTAAGCAGAGAAATAGTTCAATTAATAGCAGGAAAACAGGTGGTCAACAGAGGAAATTTTTCAGTAGAGAATATATTATAATAAAGTAAGTTGTATCTTTCTGGTCATAATAAAGAAAGGAAATATGATAATTCAAAAGATAGAAGAAATTTGAAAGAATGAAGCCCGAGAGTATGAAAGAGGAGATGTGATTTATGGCACAGGTGAATGGATTGAACTTAGTAGGAGAGGGACCATGCTTTCCATTGGAAAGGAAGGGTGGGTGGTAACGTAATTACATATGTAGGTAAGTTTGTATCTCTGAATTCCATTTTTTTATCACTGAAGTATCACATCACCTAACAGTAATGGGAAAAAGAATGTGCTTTTGTTTGAGAAGTTTTGAAAGAATCACATTGGAAAATAAGAAAGCAAAAATATTAAGGAAGAATGAGGTCAGTAGAAATGATGAGTAATTGTCTCCAAAAATCATCTCCTACATAAAAGCAATGAGAACAATTGTCAAAATCATCTTTTTATGAACTCTGGAAATTAAACAGAACCTTGCAGCATTGGAAAATAATTATTCAAGAAAACCAGCTGCATCTGAGTATTTCTAGATGAAAAAGACCTAAGTGAATTAACAATCAGTGAACTAACAATCAAATGCAAGGCATGAACCTTGTATAGCTACTAACCCTAAAATAAACATATATATAAAATGAGATTTTGGAGACTATTGGGAAATTTTAATATAGATTGAAGATAAATTATATATATATATTTTTTAACATCTTTACTGGAGTATAATTGTTTTACAATGTTGTGTTATTTTCTGCTGTATAACAAAGTGAATCAGCTACACATATCCACATATCCCCATATCCCCTCCCTCCGCGTCTCCCTCCCATCCTCCTTATCCCACCCCTCTAGGTGGTCACAAAGCACCAAGCTGATCTCCCTGTGCTATATGGCTGCTTCCCACTAGTTATCTATTTTATATTTGGTAGTGTATATATGTCCATGCCACTCTCTCACTTTGTCCCAGCTTACCCTTCCCCCGCCTGTGCCCTCAAGTCCATTCTTTACGTCTGTGTCTTTATTTCTGTCCTGCCCCTAGGTTCTTCAGAACCTTTTTTTTTTTTTTTTTAGATTCCATATATATGTGTTAGCATACGGTATCTGTTCTTCTCTTTCTGACTTATTTCACTCTGTATGACAGACTCTAGGTCCATCCACCTCACTACAAATAACTCAATTTCATTTCTTTTTATGGCTGACTAATATTCCATTGTATATATGTGCCACGGCTTCTTTATCGATTCATCTGTTGATGAACACTTAGGTTGCTTTCATGTCCTGGCTACTGTAAATAGTGCTGCAATGAACACTGTGGTGCATGACTCTTTGAATTATGGTTTTCAAATATTCAAATACTGCCTTCTTTTTTTCTTTGAACTTAGGTCACAGCAACTACCATTTTGTTATTCTTTTTCTTTTAAGGAATAAAGTAATGATACGCACAATAAATTTAGGTACTAGGATATTCATAGTTTTGCAAGTTATTTGACCTCCATAGTAATCCAACAAAACAAAATATATCCATAATTTAAATATGGGATTTTAAACATTTTATTGAATGCAAATATAGTAAAATAAAATCTGCTTAGATCTGTTCTCACTCCATGAGTAGGAACAATTTCTTGGAAAGAACTGGGTAAAACTTAGTGTAAAACCCCATTATGTTTTCACTGCAGAGGAGTTACTTATCCTTACAGGGCGTTACAAAATTCTGAAGCTTTACCTTTCAACAGAATTGGGAGTGAAAACCTAAATGCATGCTACCATCATTTAATTTCAGTATTTCAAATTCTAAATGGACAATTTTAATTTTGACCAAGTGATTAAATTTCAGTTCAGTTTCTCTTTAATGGAAATTCTATTAAGCTGTCATCATAGACTCCATATCCTATTCCATAAAATAACCCAATATCTTTTTTCAACTGCTTATTTAAAATTCCAGCTAGATAGAAATGCATTAGGATGCAACTGAGCACTGGCAAATCGGTGCTTTTATTCCAGTTTTTTTGACCTAAAATCAGATGTGTGAACCAAATGATTAATATTTAAACAGTGAGATAGAACTAAGGCTTTGGAGTTAAACTATACTTTAGGTATATAATTTGCATAATGTGCTTTGCCTAACTCATCATGAATCATTTTTTAATATATCTGAAAACTGGCTGAGTGCATAGCACAATTATGAGCACCTGGAACTGTCTCACTGCAAGAAAAAATACATTTTTTCATACTTTACTGACACACTAAACGCTATCCCCACAGACCTATGGAAATACTTTAAGATGCGTTAATCTGAAATGGGGGGATGCTTTGGCAGGAGTACTGTGATGTACCACACAAACCTATGTCGCAGGCCCTAAGATATTTATTTTCTCATTCAACAATTGTTATTATTATCACTTCCTTCTACGTGCCCAGCATTGTGTTAGGCACTGGAGTGGAGGAGAGATCACAATTTGTACCAAGGTTGGTAAGGGAGACTGCTAGGAAATGAACGTAAGAAACAGAGAATAAGGCCACTATTGGGAAATTAACTAAGAGAGTGGGCCAGTAGTAAAGAGAAAAATGTCTTGACTTCTACTCCCTCCTTGCTTTCACTCCCAGTGAGAGCAGCATCCAAAGTCATCAAACACATTAACAGAACACTGTATACAGTATTGTTTACATAAGAAGGGTGCACTTAAGAATATATATATATATATATATATATATATATATATATAACTGTTTGCATTTGCCTTCAAAACGCTGGAAGCATAATAAAATCCTAGAATTATAAAGAATGGTTATCTCTACTGGTAAATGCAGACAAGACAGGGGCTGAGGTTCTCTGTATAAGCATTTTTTTTAATATGATTTTGACTCTTGGGCCATAAACTAGCTGTTTGTATGGACCCATCTATAATGGAAGCAAGTTTGGATCTTGATGAAATAGCAAGTGTGCTAGTAGTTACTTAGAAATAAAATCTATTATTTACATTATAATATGATTTAATATATACCCCATCACTGTTCAACATCTGGGTGATTGTGTCTGGGATGCAATAATAGCTATCATTACTTTCAGGGCAGTCTCTACACCAAGCCACACAATAATGTTTTACTTAAGACATTCAGCAAATTTAAGATGTGATTTTAACTCCTTTTTTTTTTTTCAGATGAGGAAACCAAGTAGAAGAGAATGTGTAAGCTTCCAAAAGCTTACTCTGGGTTGCCTGAGTTGCTGGAAACGTAGGCAGCCATTCTCCAAATAGAATGAACTGATCCAAGAAAAATACTCCAACAGAAAGTGACTTTCTCCCAGTGAAGAGCATCTCCCAGGACTACGAGTGCTTTTCTCAGACAATACCTGTAAACAGCTGGCTCCCAATTCCTGACTTCTAGGAGTCAAAATCATCTGAATATCCCCCCATGGACAAGGTTGATATTTTTATACTCTAATTCCTACCCCACCTCTCCAAGAAAAAAAAAAGAAAGAAAAAAAGAAAATGAAATTCATGGGGATAAAGAATTCCTCTTCTAGAGCAAAGATCCAATTTTGGGATCAAGCAAAATGTCCTAGCCCCCACCATGACTTAAAGTCAGGTAATAGGAGAGGTGGAACCTATGCCTTATTTTTTTCTTACTGACTCGGACTTGACACATTTTCTATTCTACCTAATCCTTCCTTAATCCATGCCATGTGATATTATGGACTTTGATTCTAATCCGAAAGTGTAGCAGGTAGGGAACAAAATGGGACCTAACTTGCACGATACTCACAGCTAGGTTTGTATCAATCTTGTTACATACCCAGTCTGAGCACCATCTCTGTTGGGTTTACCAGCACTGTTAGGGGTGGGTCCATAACCTGAACCAGCCAGGAAGTCTCTGTGCCTGAACCAGCCAGGAAGTGTTGAATGGATTCTGCAGAGTAGAGAGTTACAGTCCATGTGCCCTTTTAGACCTCTCTACCTTTCAAAACAGCATAATATAAATACTGACCTTACTACAACTTCAGTTATTAGTATAAAACTGTCATAGCACAGTTCACTGAATGTCAGGATAGAAGAGGCGTGGGTACTTTAAATCCATGTATGTTATAAAGATGGACACAATTTAATGGACACTTTCCAAATGCCACATTGTATGCTAAATCCTTTACAAATGTTATTTATAATATTCACTATTATTGCAAGATAATACTACTGCATTGACCCCTTTTACAGATGAGGAAAACAAATCTCTCCCAACTGACACTGCTTTTCCTAAGTGACCCATCCGTTACCACTTGATAAAACCGCTAATCAATTCATGGTGTTTCAGATTTCAAAGCCTATGTTTTTGTTTTTGTTTTCTTTCCCCATAATCTCAGGCTGTTATTAATTTAGAAGAGGAATAAATCAATAGAAGTGTTATTAAACAGTAAATTTGGTATCAGTCATAAGGCAGAGCAGCCAATAGCAACTACTCTGAGTATCACTTGCAAATAAGCTAAACAAAAACTGATTCCATAAAAACAGAGCTTTTATCTCATAAATTCCGAACCTCACTTGGGAGGCTAATAATCTCCAAAAGGCTCACAGAGGCTCCATGCTGAGAATGCCACATTAAATGAAGGTTCTGATCAGTTAATATGAGCCCCAGAGGAAGTCAAACTGCATGGTGCAGGTTCTAGAGAAACAGTAATAATGGTTTGAGTTATAAATACGACGTTTCATTGGGGAAAGAGACAAGGAGACATGGAAAGTGTCTTTGGAATGTTAGAGTGGTGTTATGTGGAAAGGGAGGGGGGTGTTCTATGTTATTCCAGAGCAGACTTTGCTCACCCTGGCTCAGTGCTAGAGTCATCTGAGGAGCTCTTTAAAAACTCTCGTACCTGGGCCCAATCCTAGAGAGACTGATTTAAATGGTTTGGGGTAGGGTTTGGGCTTTTGAAAGATATTGTAACTTGAAGCCAGAGGTGACAGCCAATGTACTAGAAGGAAAAGAGAGGACTAACAGGTAAGACTAATGGTGAGGCAGATATCACTGATCCCAAGACAGACATTAAATTCAACAATGATTTTGAGTATCTAAGAAAGGCACAAGGATAATTATATGAACATGGTATAGTCCTTCACAGTCCTTATCCATCAAGAACTTATACATTAGAAAGAAAATGTATTTACATAGAACTTTAATGCACTGCATACTATAATGAGTTGTGCTAATTTGTCCAATGGACATCATAAAATCTAATGAACAAAAAAGAAACCCTAAGTATATTTAAACAAATTTTAAAGATCACAAGAAAATTAAACTGGAGTAATGATTTTAGTATAAAGTTTTAGTATCAAGCTTAACATATAGAACTTTGAAATAATTCAATCAATACAACAATGCAAAAAGGTACCTCAAGAATCAGGGTATTTCCATAAATGAAAATAGTCATTAAATGGAGGACTTTTGTCATATATGTAAAATACATTTCTGCATTGGGTAAGAAATGAGACTAGACACTGGTAACAGGGTTACTCAGGGTTTCCTCAGGGTTCTCCAGAGGAAATCAAATCAGTAAAAGAAGAATCTATTGACAGGTGATAGATGATAGATAGATAGACAGATGATAGGCAAGTAGACAGATAGATCCATACAGAGATTATTTAGATGGATGGATGGACGGATGGTTGGATGGATGAACAGACAGGCAGAGAGACAAAAACAGATTTATTTTAAGGAACTTGCTTATGCATCTGTGGGGGCTAGCAAGTCTGAAATCTATAGGACAGGCCAGCAGGTTGTAATGTCTCAGGCAAAGGCAGAAGCTGATGCTGCAGTCTTGAGACAGAATGTCTTCTTCTTGATGGAAACTCCAGTTTTGCTCTTAAGGCCTTTCAACTGAGTGGATGAGGCCCACCCACACTATCAAGGATAATCCCCTATACTTAAAGTTGATTGAATGTGGATGTTAACCACATCTACAAAATACCTTTACAGTAACACCAAGATTAGTGTTTGATTGAATAGTGAGCATTACAGCCTAACAAGTTGACACGTAAAACTAACTCATCATAGCAACTGGTGACTGTTCTTCCAACTCTAGGGTTTTATGACTCCAGTCAGAAAAACACACTGAAAAAAACAAAGCAGAACAAAACTTCTTCTTTTCCCTTGTAAGCCAGCTGTCCAGAGGTAGTATATGCAGCCGCCATACCCCTCCACCCACTACTATTTTCTAAATGACTGTCATTCTTCCCCATTATTGTCACACATCTCATTTAGTCTCATTAGACTGAGATAGAAAATTGTTAGAAAGGTCTAGGTCTGTCCAAACACTGTCCTATCCATTACTCTGTATCTCCCCCCCACCCCCCCGCCCGCCAAGGTTGACAATGTTGATATGTGCAAGGAAAAGTAGTCACTCTTGAAAATAAAATACCAAGTTATTTTTAAGCAAATTATCATTATCCCAATATAGGGCTCTGGGAAAAATGGGTTTTAAAGACTTTAACCAGAAATCTAAGCAGAGCTTCCTACCTTTTTCTAAACCCTACACCCCAAACTGAATCTTGGTTTTTATGACCTTTTGGTTGTCTGTGCAGAATAAGAACTCAAGGCACACACCCACCATTGAGACTCAAGTGCATAGTGCTAACTAGTAGAGCCCGCAGCAGGTATGGGGAGAGTGAGCCAGGTATTAGTTTATGATACTTTTTTTTCTCAAACTGATACAACCTGGGAGCATGGCCCAGGAAGGAACTGGATTTCTGCTCATTCAGATTAGTAATGTCTCCTTTATAGCACAGAGAACATACTAAAGAAGAGGTGAGAAAAAGACTACTCTGGAAAAAGAAACAATTAAATTAAAAAAAAAAAAGAGGTGCTGCGATGTCCTCACCTCTCACTGCAATAGAAAAAAATAATAAAAGCTATTACTAATGTTCTGAATAACAGGAAAAACCTGCCAAGTGTGTATTTGGGTTTGGCTTTGGGCATAGTTATGAGCAAACCTATATATAATTTTCTAATTCAGGACATTTTAAAGATGGCTGGGTTTGGACATGTTGAGTGTGTTAAATATCAAACAAACATACTAGGTTTCAGCGAATAAGTGAAAAAGAGACTACATTTTCATTCATGAGAAGTCTATTCTACAGTGAGCCCTTTTTTCATATTTCTACTGTTACTTTTCAAACATTTGATTGGAATTATGAAAAATCCAAAAAGTAACACCATTTACATAAACATATCTGGTTTTGAAAGGAAATGGTGCAAATGTAAAACTCAGAGGAGAGAAGAAAAAGACACAATTTTTAATAGAATAAGCCCAGGTCTGGGACAAGTCTGCGAGCATCTGGGGCCTTTAATTTCTTCCTATATAAGTGGAAGAAATGAACAACATTTCTAAAACCATCCTATTTCTAAAATATAACAAATCTTTGATATTTAAATAGGTGAGTAAACAGAGATGAAAAACACTCCATATCTTCTGAGCACCAACTCCCACCCCCTGTTAAACTTTGTTCAAAGAGTCCCCATTGTCTTTGCAACAAAGCCTTAATTAACATGAGATATCAGTATCCTCTCTGCTGTACAGCACTCCACTCTTTCTAGTTCATTCTCCAGGCATGTTGAACAGCTCACATATCCTCATATGTCCAGGTTCCTTTGTCTAGATTCACCCTCAACAAACTTTAAGAGGTCGAGACAAATTTTTATACTGAATAGGACAACTTACAGTGGTAAAAAGAACGAATCTGAATTTGCAGTCCTAATTTTGGGCGGAATTGTCTTGTTCTCATATGCAAATCCTTGAGTTTGTCCTCTAGGGAAGAAAAGCAGTGCCCACTACAGACTTCCTGAATCTAGTCTACAGGATATGAATCATGAAGGGCCTTAGGAAAAGCAATTATCCTTAAGATAATTGCTTCTATGTGAAATGTCTTAAAACTGTCATCTGTGTACATGGACACACTGCTATATTTAAAACAGATGACCAACAAGGACTTACTATACAGCACAGGTACATTAAATAACAACCTAAATGGGAAAAGAATTTGAAAAATAATAGATACATATATATGTATAACTGAATCACTTTGCTGTACACCTAACAAAACACTGTTAATCAACGATACTCTAATATAAAATAAAAAGTTAAAAAAAAACAAAAAAAACTGTTGTCTGTAACATAACAGAGGTGAAACGTCCTGTTAAAGGAATTCCTTTCTCTGCATTCAGGGGTGGTGGGGGCTCCAAGAAGAGTGAATATGATCATCATCATAGCATCAGGTGGGGTACAGGGTTTACATGCTGCACTGAGAGTAACTACTGGGAGGGGGCAGGCTGAGGGTGCCCTGAAGGACTAGGAGAAACACAAGGCACTGAACACTGAAGGATGGTCTTCCTGATCCCGAAAAACCTAGAAGTCCCCTGAGGCCTGAGAGATTGGAGACATAGCCCCAGATAAAGAAAGTAACAGAGATTTAGGAGTGGGGAGAAAATCCCAAGTTCCACTATAGTAATCGGGAATAACGTGGACAAATATTTTCTGTAAACTTCTAAGAGTCTGAGACATGATGCAGCTCAGTTATCAAGGGGGGACTTCAGTTCCACCATTTCCTAATGATGTCCCTTTCTTAAGTCTCTCAATTTTGCCTTTTCTAGGATGGAGCATGACCTAAATGAACAGCAATTCCTACAGAAAAAGGTTCCTAAAAAGCTTAAATTTATCAAATACTACTATTTATTAAACACTATACTAAACACTGTGTATATATACATATGGTATTATTCAACACTTAAACCTGTTAGGTAGCTATTATTATCCTCATTTTACAGATGAAGGGACTGAGACACAGAAAGGTTAATCAATTAAACACACAATTAACAAAAGGAAAGCCAGAGTATGGACTCAGATACATCTCACACAAAATCTGTGCTCTTAACTAAGTATGCTTACATTTCACCTGGAATAACTAATTATTATTCAGGGCAGACTTATTGCTCTCACACCCAAAATCTAAGTGGCTTAACACAGAAATATTATTGCTTATTCACATCACAGTCTAATGGCCAATGTGTGTGTGTGTGTGTGTGTGTGTGTGTCTACGAGTGTGCGCAAATGTTTTGGGAGGAGAGGTGAGAAGGCCATTGGCCCATTACAACTATGACCCACTCTCTATCACCTTTGACTTCCAGGGTATCTACAGAAGGAAAAAGAAAGGAAGAATTGTGTGAAGATCATTTTAATGCAGAGGTGGTGATGTCACTTATACCCATTTTTCATTGGCCTAAGGTCAGCCCTATGGCCCCACCTAACATCAAGGGGCTTTGGAAGCATGTAGCTGTGAGCACAGGAAGAGCAAGAGATACACACTTCCGTCACCAAAAACAGGGGTTACATAGTGAAGAAGTTAAAACAAGTCTAGAGAAGTGACACCATCACACAACATTATTATTCACCAAGAATATCTCTTTCCTATGAAAAATCCATTTCATGCTTGTCTACTTTGGTAAATCGCAAAATTGAGTCTAAAATTGGTTAAAAATGAGAGAGATCACAAGAAAATGAAAAGGCATTTGATGCTGATAATCAGAGGCTGGCACGTACCCAGATGTTAACATAATCTAATTCTAGTTCATGATCATATCTGTGCCATTTATCTTCTTGGAGAATGGGTACTCATTTCTTGCACACTGCTCTTATCCTGATAAATGATGATTTTATTTTCCAAATATAGGAAAAGTTTCACAATAAATACTACTATAAACGATATCCTTTAATATTTAGTCCAAACTAGGCAGCATTTAGAATGTGTCATAAAATATCAGAGCAAAAAAACAAAACAACAAAAAACAGGCCTTTCACACTTGCTATAACCACTGAATCCTAACACTTAGGCAACCATTCAACAAATGAAAGATTTACCCAGATAGTTGTTTTTATACCCACCACAGAGCAAATCAAATGATTTGAAAGGGAGATAAATGTAAAGTTTATTGAGCTTCATAATTGTTATATTAGAATAATTTTCTCATATATTAGAATAATTTTCTCATTCATAAGAATTTATATTCATCTTCAACAATATAAGAAAGTATCTTGATGATTGGTACATTATAATAAATGAATCATCAAATATTTTTCTTTCTCATAAAATTCACTATTCATATTTAATGGCATCACTTAAAAGATCACTGCAATGTACTAATGGTAAACAACTTTTTAAATTTAAACCTGGGGAAGTGCGATTTTGTAAAACTGTCAGTATAGAGACAAAAAGCCACAAAAAGAAGAATGGATTAAAAGACAAATACAAAACCTAGAAAAGGAACAAATACTGGGACCAATACGTGAAACTGTTGCTTTTTATTTTTTTATTCTAGTAAGCAGGGTCCAAAGACTCTGAAAACTATATAGAAGCCATTGTTTCTTTTTCTTTATTTTTCCCACCACAGCGGAGGGAGGGGAGATAGTGGTTTTGAGTTTTGTGTGTATTTTAATTTTTTATAAACATACAATAACAACAAACAACTCAATGAAAGGATAATGGCATGTTGGTTAAAAAATTAGATTCTCTGATCTCCCACTTTCTGGTTGTGTGATCTTTGAGAAGTCACTGAATCTTTCAGCTCAATTTACCTGTCTGCAAAAATAGGGATAAGAAGAATAGCTAACTTATGGGAGTATTGTGAACCTTAACTGTAGTGATACATACAAAGGACTTGTAATACAGCAGAGGACATGGATGACCTCAATGCATGCATGTTATTAGTATCATCATTAGCTACTGTTATCACCCAAAACATTAACTACATCTGTTTTTCCATCTACCTCTTTTTGTTCAACATTTGTTCACATGGCATTAAAGCAGAAACTTGTGTTATCCAAAACACTTAAGGAAAACAAAAGGTGATGGTGAGTAAAAGGTAATATACCTAGGAGACCTCTGGATAAACCCTACAGGTTGCATTCCCTTTGGTATTATGTCATAGCTCTAACATGATCTGTAGGATTGGTGTTTTCAACAATATTAAGTCTGGAACTGTTGAAAAATCTGTAATTGAGAGAAAAACAACTGAAATATATGCAAGTCTCAGAACTCTGAGCCCAAAATAACAAAACATAATTCTGTCGGGAAGGATGCAAATGAACATCTCCAGGGATGCATAAATAGTAATAGATACTCAATGAGCAGAAAAGATAGAAAACATTATTACTGAATGATTCCTGGGAGTGTTAATGGCAAACAAATTAAATGTGAATTTATACTGGAAACATGAGAGCTACAAAGAAGGTAGTGAAATGCTAAAGGCTCAATAGCAGCCAAGTACTTATTTTGGTTGAAACAACTGATGGATGGGATCCATGATGATGCGATTATGAACAGGCAACTCTGTTTTCTGAGAGGAATATCCACCTAGAAAGAAATCTCTAAGTAGGATTCTTTTTGTGGAGGGTGGTGAAAAGAACTGGTAAAAGGCACAGTCTGATTTACCAAGAGATTCACTGGGAGAACATCAGGAACCACTCTTGTTGGAAGAGAAGAGAGCATAGTAGAGAATCAAACAAGATGATGAAGGGAAAGTAAATTTAGAATGTGTTATGTAAAAGAAACATTCTTAACAAGACTCACTATATCCAGTTTCCCAAGGAATGAAATATAAATTAATCCACTGAACTGATTGCAAGTTTGGGTGAAATATTACCTGGGAAATATAAGTACGGGAAAACACTGTTTTACTAGGGAAATAAAGTGTCTTTTTCTTGAGAGTGAAACATTACATAATATACAAATGACCAAAATAAGAAGAAAATCCTGTGTATTATTATAATCTACTTCACAATGATAGTTTTCATTATAAAGATGGCATTATCAAACTTTTGGGTGAAGGTGGTGGTGAGTGAGAAACCCTGGCTTTGCCTTCCCCCAAAATCGCCATAAAGTATTTCGATTTCATTATTTCATATCTTGTTTCCATCCATCTGTGATACTGCCAGAGCCACCACCTGACCCAAGCAGCTTTCACTGTGTCTGCTGTACTCCACTCTGCTTTCATGTCTCTTGACTCCAAAGTAGGTTATAAGTCACAGCCTAATTTTTTTTTTTACTTTAATTACTTCTTTACCACTGATTTGCCCAAGTCTGTTAATGGCTTTAATTTACAGGTAAAGGTCATACACTTCACAGTGACAAAAAAGGTATTCCATCTCAGGTAATTCTGGTTTTAAATTCCATATTCCTATCACTACCATACTTGATATCTGCATTTATTTATTATCTTCATAGTTCTGGAATAATCAGTAGTTTTAATAATAGGCATCAACACTTATGGAGCTCTTAGAACTTGATATGGAGTGCTTTGCATACACTTCCCCGCCATCCTTTTCAATCAAATCTTTATCTTAGCTTAAGGTCCGCTTCAAATCCTAGGCCATACTTAGTATATATGAAAGTAATTAGGAAATTGGATTTATAATGTAATATAATAAATATAATCTGTTTTGTATCTTCTCTGGATTAAGACGGGAAATAACATATTGGGTTCCATGAGACTTCCTCACATTGCTTAGCTACTTCTTAATGTAGAGAGGACTTCAGATAGTTACTCGATTATAATCAGGAGGAGGATACATAGAGCAAAGCTGGGCTTCCAGATAAGATGCTCATTAAACTTTCAGCACTTTATTAATTTTACTTGAACTTCCCATTTAAATATTCTTTAAAAAATAAGGGACTGAAAATTTTCATCAGTGTAGAAATATCTATAAAACCTCAGGAGTCTTTTCTACTAACTGAAGTATCACAACAATAGGGCCAGAGAGGCAGGAAGTGGGAAACATTCACATACTTGCTCAACTCAGTACCTCAAAACCAGGGACCTGTCAGTAAAAGGCAGAGGGAAACTATGCTCCTACATAATGGAAAGAATAGAGCATTTTGGCTGCCCTAAACTGCTGTTGGGGATGCCCTTTCTGAATTCATTTATTTATCCATTCGAGGGGTTATAATTTCCAATAACGAAGCACAGGAAGATGCAAAAGAGAATAGGTAGGAGAAAACCACATCATTGGATTGAACAACTTTATACAAAGAGAAACAAGAAAGGGAACATCTGTGGGTAGGTGTATTTAAAAAGCTATGTCTTTGTTTTTGTTTTTGCTTGGTTTTTGTTTGTTTGTTTTCCCCAAGCATTGTTTCTCGCAAAGAGCTACACACCTCTTACAATTGTGGTAGAATGAATTCCTCTCTATATTCCTCAGATTATCCAGAAGAAAGATGGGGATAAAAATCTCTTCTCTGTCATGAAGAATCACAGTATAAACATAAAGGTATTTGGTTAGCATTTATATACACATATGGATTTTCTGAATTTTGATCTGAGAGAAAAATGAAGAATTCTTACCAAAAATGGATAGAAAGTAAGAAAAATAAAAGGTGACAAATTCACTCGGTTTATTAGAAGAAGTGGGATAGGAGGTGAGTAATGTTATATCACCTACGCAGATGGATCATGGCTTCCTAAAAATATAAATATATATATGTTTAAGATTGAGTTGTATTTTTTCAGTCATTTGTTTTGAGCATATCTACAGCTTTGTAACTTTATTTTGCCAATGGCAAATGATCCTCCCAAAACTGGCCTCAGGTTACTGTCTCTTTAAGAAGCATAAGGAATGGCCTGGGTACTGTAAAAAATTAATAAACAGAAATCTCAATTAAATAGAGACCAGATGGGGGTGGGGAGCTCTCACACCCTGTGACCAAAGCAGAGCCCAACAGGAAGCAGACAGACTCTTCTTTCCTGGCAAGGACTCAGCCAATAAACAGCCACGGACTTGGTTTACTTTAGCCCTCCCAACTTCCTTTTACCCTTTATTAAAGAGTTCTCCTTCCCGTGCTGTGGGGGGGACCTGCATGTAGCTTGATGTGGCCGCAGAATCCAAACTGCAATTCTCTGCTGATCCGGAATAAACTCATCTTTGCTGGAGAAATATCTGACAGTCTGTTCAAGTCAACAGTATCAAATGAGGTTTCTATCTCTACCTTTCCTAAATTTCTACAAGTAGTCTCATGGACCTCATTTCCCAAATTCCCTTATGCTTCATTCCACATGAAGGCGCCATCCAGTACCTTTGCACTGGAAAATCATGATTCAGCACAAAAGTATTCAGCCTCCATCCCTTCCCTCTCCCTAATAGCTAAGATGTGGAAACAACCTAAGCGCCCATCAACAGAGGAATGAATATAGAAGATGTGGTACATATATAATGGAATATTATTCCACAATGAGAATGAACATCCTGCCATTTGCAACAACATGGATGAACCTTGAGCACATTATGCTAAGTGAGATAAGTCAGAGAAAGACAAGTGCTGCATGATATCACTTACATGTGTAGTCGAAAAAAAGCCAAATTTGTAAAACAGAGTAAAATGGTGGTTACGAGGGGATGGAGGTTGGGGACAGGACAGATGTCATTTGAGGGCACGAACTTTCAATGAGTAGTAAATGAGCCCTAGAGATAAAATGCACAGTACAGTGAACACAGACAACACTGTACTATAATCCTCAAACTTTCTAAGAAACTAGAATTTAATTATTCTAACCACTAAATAAGAAAGGATAATTATGTAACATGATAGAAGTATGGCTACAATGGCAATCATATATATATATATACATATATATATACACACACACATATACACATATATATCAAATTAACATGCTGTACAACTTAAATTTACACAGTGTTATATGTCAAATATATTTCAATTTAAAAAAAAAAGTATTCAGGTATCATCAGTACATATATCCAATTCACTGCGTTTTTAGAATTCTTGTTCATTGAAAGTTCGGTAGCTGACTAATGTGGATGTCCAAGCTCTCACTCCCTGCCCATTTATAGAGAACACAGTAGCCTAATGTAACCAACAAAAACGACTTTTTCCTGTTTGGAAATCTGGTCCCATTGAAGTAGTACCATAATACTGACATGCTGTTGCCTGATTTTCTGAGCCTGTGAACTTGTGCTCAATTATTTTAACTAGGATTTTAACTAGATCTCTGTTCCTGAATTGCTCTCCTAATCAAATGTCTGAAGATTCAAGTCCTCAATTAGTACTTGAAATCTGTCTTATTCTTGACAGTCTCCCTTCCTGATATCTGTCTCCAAACCCTCTTTGACATCTTACATCTTGTGTCATGTGAGTAGCCCACACAGATCCTAATAGCCTTTTATTAAACTTTAGGGTAGGGATCATTTTTCTTAAACAGGATTAAAGAGCTCTATAAATAAATGGAACATATTAACAGCATACTCTATTGATTAAATGACATAAATAAGCTGAGGATTAAGTGAGAAGCCTTTAATGACATCCAGGAGAAAAAATAGGTGCCAATTCTCCGTGTAATGACTGTATCTCTTGACATTTACTTGTATCACTAAGGGAAGACACTCTCATATTTCCTCCCAATATTAGGAAATTTCTACTCTCCATAGAAGTCAGCTCTGAAAAGCCTTGACAAATATTTAAATAGCTATAGACATGGAAGTAGTTAGACACAATTTAAAAGTCTGCCTTACCAGGCACCCCACTATCCATACTATTAATCCAAAATATATCTCCATTGCTCTCTTTCATTGATAGTTTTCATCAGTATAGCATTTCAGAAGGTCTTTCTGGGGTTTGTTTGCTTTTGCTTTCTACTTATTTTTTCTAAATTGGCATTGATATATACCTTCAACAGCTCAAACCTACAAAAAAAATATCTGAAATACCAAAGAAGGAATCAGGGAACGAACTCAGAAGGAGGAATGACGTGCCTTTGATACTTTCTATGGAATTCTGGTCTTGGTGCCTTTTCAGATTTTCCTTCCTAGCTTTATCCCTTTGGTGACAAAAAGCAACCACTCTTTCCAACCATTCTGATTTAGAAAGTTAGACTTTGATTTAATAACCAACAGACTTTTCATCACTTACAGGAGAGAAAAAGAAGTCTCGAAATTTCTGGTTGCTCATTCCAAATAGCTAGAAGAGATAAATTCACAACAAGGGGGTCATGAAACTGTGTGAACTTACTGGATTACTGAAGTGTAATGATCTGGGCTGAAACAATTGAGATAATAATATGGGAAGACATAGTTATAATGGATGTTAGATCATATTTAGTCTTAAATATTTGGTTAAATAAGCATTTATAGTTACATCTTCTACATGCTAGACATTTAACTATGAGTGCACGTATGTTTACTAGGTTATGTGTAGGTTACTTTGCAATGAAAAAACATTCAGTTCAACCTCTAAAATGTCCTAGGACATATGTAAAGAGGATATTATCCACCTTAGTGATGCTTCAGGAACTCAAGATCACTGGATTCCAAGTTCATTATTCAACTCTCATCATTGTTAATCAATCCAAAATATGCACAAGTGATGTCCTCATCATCAACAGACCATGTGAATAGATTCGAAATTAATGCATTAAGAATAATAAATTCTCAAAGGGCAATGTATTGATTTTCACATGTTGATGTGTTGGGGATGCCTCCACCTCACCCCCATCCCCCCAAAATATTTAGTGTTACTATGTGGTTTTAAAATCTTGGGTTATTTTCTTCAATCAGTTCTTACATTTTTCTTGACTTCACACTATTTCTCAGAGATTTTATCTTTATTGCAATATTAGAGCATCATGTGCATATATCACAACTGTCACAGCCTGTATTTCATGAGCACAGAATACGAAATTAGGTCTTGTGTAGAGGCAGATTAATTCGAAACTGGTCCCAGGGAGCAAGAATGAGGGATGTAAGGAAGATAAGGAAGCAAGATAGCCAATACAAAAAGGTACTATCTAGTGGGCTATGTCTGTGAGCAACTAGAGTGTTTGATCCACTCAGGACTGTTTAAAAAAAGAAATGACAGGCCCAAAATGGAGTCAGTTGTGCTAAAAGCAAGACTTAATACCTAACCTAATTACAACTTACCCAGGAATGTAACCCTAACTGGTCAATGTGGCATTTTCTGGTCAGCACCAATGAGGTTATCTGTCACATGGGCTCTCACCATCCCCCAAAAGAAGATGAGGGAGATGACCTCACTGGAAATATTTTTTTTCTGGTTTATGACTTCCTTACCTTGCCTTTAAAAACCTCTCCCTTTCTGTAGCCCTTTGGAGCTCTCTTCTAGTTGCTAGAGGGGATGCTGCCTGATCCATGAATTATTCAATAAAGCCAATTAGATCTTTAAAATGTACTTGGCTAAATTTTTGTTAACAGGGCCTCTTAAGAGCCTAGAGAACGTGTTACAGATTTATGCGTCACTTCTTCTCACCTGTTGTTTAAGAGCTGATCCATGAGGCAGTAGTTCCCCGAATTTTGGAGCTGCACATACGTGAGTGCATCAGCTCTTTGTCAGAGTCATATAAACTTCTGGAAAGGGGCTTCCCTGGTGGTGCAGTGGTTGAGAATCTGCCTGCCAGTGCAGGGGACATGGGTTCGAGCCCTGGTCTGGGAAGATCCCACATGCCGCGGAGCAACTGGGCCCGTGAGCCACAACTACTGAGCCTGCGCATCTGGAGCCTGTGCTCTGCAATGGGAGAGGCCCGTGCACCGCGATGAAGAGTGGCCCCCGCTTGCCACAACTAGAGAAAGCCCTCGCACAGAAACGAAGACCCAACACAGCCAAAAATAAATAAATAAATTTATAAAAAAAAAAAAACAACTTCTGGAAGGGAAACATTAGGTTCTCTACATATTTGAGGCAAGGTGCTTAGTGTAAAGATGTGGAAGCCTATGGGGAACCTTAAAGATATGACTGGCCTCAGTGGCCAGGCTAAGAACATAAGCTGTGTCTAAGAAATATCCAATACAAAAACAGAGCCATGGACAGGTGATGAATCTTTGATGTTTACACCATCACAGACCAAAGATAATTCATATTACAAAACAGAGGAAGAGAACGTGCAGCTTGACTGTCCCCTCACTCTACTCGCATGTTTGCTGCTATCTCACTGTTGCATTGACACTGAACAAGACAAAAATGTTGGTGCATCTCTCTAAACCTTCCCTCAGAAATATGTCCTCTTTTTGTCTGAATTATTCAGTCCTTGATGAACACATTTCCTATATGTCGTCCATGTGGAGAAAGGAGTTGGTAGAATTTTATAAAATCAGATAAAGAAAACATCAATTTGATGCCTGAATTAACCCAATAATTACTAACCCTCTGCTTCCTCCTGCATTATGTGAATCTGGCTAGGAATTACCCTGGGGATTTATGCCTGTGGATGCCAACCACTGTAAGAAGCTCCATAATAAACTATAAATAAAATATGTAAATTAATTCTGTTGAATTGCATTTAATTCGAAACATTCCTAGTGTATATGTAAGTGGCATAGCGATATTCTATAAATGCCAGAGAAATTCCTGGCAATCCAAGTTGTTACTGTATTCTATGCCTAATGCTTGCAACGATTCTTATTCATCCAGGCAACATTTACATGCAGACTATAACAAGCAAGCAAAGCTTTGTCACTCCTCTGATTAAAGGAATTGATTTGACTTTAGGAAGAGTGACTTTAATTAGCTGTGCAAATGCCATTAATTCCAATTAATCTTCTCACACTGTCAAGACAAAAATCCTGGCAGAAGATAAATTACAGCAAATCAATATAGCCCTTGTTTTTACCAGGAACAGGTGCTCAAGGAAAGAGGAATGTCATTAATGAGTGTCTATATCAAGAAGTATTTAAACAAGATGGTAATTCAATGTGAAAAGCTTCTAGATGATTTCTTATATCCTATTTATATATCCCTTAATTGTTTTCAATTGGATAGGAAGTATGTACCCTAGAGATTTTGAGAATTATTATTATAATTCTAGGGAAAACTAAATTACAAATTCAAATCATCTTTGCTACAGTAGAAAATATAAAGATTAAGACATATGTCCGAAAACATTATACTCTCCATGTGTTTTTAGTTCAAATACAAATACAATTGGTTAACACGGTAGCAATGATTAATAATTATTATATCAAATCAAAACATCAAGTAAAATATATATGAGGATAAAGACAAAGTTAAAGTAAAAACTTTCCAGATGTCAAAGTCAGAGAGATTATCCATGTGAACACAGAATATTGAGAAAAAAAAATATTTTTAGGTGATACATCATATTCTCCAAGCTCTGATTTCAATTCTCACCAACTTGCCTCCCATTCATTTATTCTCCAGTCTGTCTGTTTTTTCTCTGTTCAAGAGAATATACTAAACTTATTCCCACCATCAAGGCCTTTACATCTGCTTTTCTTCTATCTGGATCTTTTTATGACCCTTCCAGAAAGCATCTCTTTTTATGGAGACCACACCATCTTGACCCCCACTCCCCCAGCCAGCCTGTCTCTTGGTGAATTTGTTTGTACTTACTATTTAGCACTTGTCATACCTGAGATTGTTAGTTTGCTCTATAGTTCTTCCAAGCTCTGTGAGGCTACCCTGTAGACAGAGGCTCACCACTGTATGTTCTTTGCCCAGTGCAGTGCCTGGACCACAATGGGTACCCCATGCATAAATAAATAGTAAATAAATGACTGACTAAACTATAAGGACAGACACATTCTAAAAAGTAGTAAATAACACTGACTGGGGTGTTATAACACTGGGGCCAGGATCCCCAAAGCCACCTTCAGATTTGATGATTTGCTATAAGAACTCACAGGACTCAGGATAGCTATTGTACTCATGATCACATTTTTTGTATTATAGTGAAAGGACAGAGATTAAAATTAGCAAAGCAAAAAGGCCCATGGGGTGAAGTCTAGGAGAAGCCAGGAGCAAACTTCCAGGTGGCCTTTCACAGTGGAATAGTATGAGTAGTACTTTTCCCAGAAGGGATGTGTGAACAACGTGGTTGAAGAGTTACCAAACAAGGGAAGCTCACGCAGACCTCCGTGTCTAGGATTTTTATTGGGGGTGCAGGCAGCGCCCACATGACTGGCCTCAGATACTCAAACCTCAGTCCCTGAGAGCAAAAACCGGTGCACACCATAAATCACATTGTTTAGGATAAACTCATCTGGTCACATGAAAACACTCTTCTCAGGCAGCATATTCCAAGGGCTAAAAACTTATCTCTCAGGGGACAGCCAGGGGCCAGTCCTAGAGAAAAGCCTTTCTCTAGGACTGCAAAGGGCAGGTTTTCAGCAATCTAGAACTACTGGTTAACCCTCTCCGGCACAACTTGCTTGCCATGTGTGCACCTAACTAGCTTGAAACTTTCCCTGATTATCTGAAATATCCTGTCGCAGAGCCCCTAACAACCTCATTTGCTGAAGGTCTGATCAGATTCATCAGACTCTAAGCCTTGGGGACATGGGGTCCCAGGGGAGTGGGCCTTCTGTTTTGTCCCTAAGAGAAGTTAACTTTGCAATTTACCCTCGACCTACTTGTTAAAATATTTATCTCAATCTTCCCCTGACATTCTATCATTTGCTTGTTACTCCTGACTGAAACTGAGCACTGCATCTAGGCTTCAGTACCTTCCCATCACCTTACCATCCTTCTCCATCATCACACCTACTTATTGGGTCTTCAGTTAGCCCCCTCTCCTGGTTTCTGCTTGTGATCATCTCATAAGTTTCCTAGCCAATATCACCTTCTAAACGAACCAAAAAATTAAAAAAAGGCAAAATAACAATGACAACCACAACAAAAATCCTCTTCCTTGAGCAATTATTTTGCCTCATGTCTTCCCTTTGCATGGAGTTTCCCCAGATGATGTACATTTCCTGGCCAGCTCCTCACCTCTCACTCGTTCCTCCACCTTGAGCACTCTGGTTCCTTTCTCTTCCTCTGCACTAAAGTGGTTTTTACCTAGTTCACCAAAACTCTCTAACTCCCAAATCTAATTACCACTTCCCCATATCACCTAACATAATTTCTCTCCATGCTTGACTTTATGGACCAGTTCTTCTCTCAAGAAGCTCTTTAATCCTCCAATGTCCCAGAAACCAGTTTATTCTGGTTCTTCTCTCCTTCCCCACTAGCATCACTACCTACACACTCTGCCTTGGCTCTATCCATCCTTTCTCAGACTCCTTGTGTGGTTTCCTCACTTCCAAAACAGGAATAATAATACCTATTTCACGGGCTTATTGTTAGGAATTAGTGGGGGAAAAAAACCTGAGAAATCACTAAACATATCATTATCACCAAATTGATGTAATTATCACTGGAATCCCATGAGTTCATAACTTACTGGAGCCAAACCATCTTAAAACATATAATTTATTTAATTATCAATATAATTTCTCTAGTCCCTAGAAACTTAGATCTTATATAGTCTTTGTAATGTCAGTTAAGGCTATATCTTAAAATAGCAAGAACAAGGCACAACAAACATGAAATCACTTCTACATCACAGATCAGTAATGGAAAGAGAGAATGTTGGGGAGTATTGACTTTACATTGTTGATCAACCTCACTAACTGATCATTTGAGTGAGTGATTGATTATAGCTGTAAGTTCTTCCAGGAAAAGTAATTTACGTAAACCACAGAACAGCTGGATAATGAATTGCAGTTCTGAGAACTTGTTGGGAACACATGGTGTGTTCTTCAGGGCCACGCAGAGCTCTCCTGCTTAATTTTATAAAAAATGATGAAAGTTTTCAATTTATGAGATGTTTTTCCTTAAAACTTATACTTAGCATTAATACATTTATACTAGTAATTCAAACAGGCAAATAGAGGAGCTGCTTTTGCTTTTTATAAGAATTTAGGACATTCATTCATTTAATATGTATCAAGTACTTTCTAAATCCTTAACATCAGAAGTATGTAGTACACGTAGCACTGGGAAACACACAAAGACAAACCAGAAATAATTATTTCTTTTTTTTTACATTACCTAATTCTTTATTTTTCAGTGAATCTACATAAAGCTTCAGCTTTTCCTTATTTGACTCTACTGACTCTATTGATTACAAATTATATATTTACATTTATTCATCTGTGTGAAAGACAAGAGGAATAGTGTTTCTTTTATAATGGCACCTAAGTCAATCATTATTTCCAGTTACTCCACTTATTTCTATTTACACAAATTAATGTTGGCATATTATATGAGGAAACCAGTGTGTCACTTAATTTATCTAGGTCGTATTTTTATTCCCTAAATTGGGATCATTCGTTTTAATTTTAAAAAGAGAGAGATCAAGAAATCTGATTGTTTACACCAAATGTCATTCATTCATTTGTTTCTTCAATACTGTGGGAAGTCAATGTAACTAATGCAGTAGCCTTAATTTTAAGGCTAAAAAAGAACAGATCAAGAAACATATTGACTATAGTTAATAATCCTGTATTGTACACTTGAAATTTCCTAAGTTGATCTTCAGTGTTCGTACCGCCCCACACACACACACAAACATAACTCTGTGACGTGATGGACATGTTACGTTAATTAGCTTGATTATGGTAACACTTTCACAACATATACCTGTATCAAAGCGTCATATTGTACACCTTAAATACATGCAATTTTTATTTGACAAGTATACCTCAATAAAGCTGGGGAAACACTATGCTATATGCTGTGACTCTAAAGGGACTTCTCAGGTTCCTGGTGTTCACCCCCTTGTGGAATCCCATGACTGCCCTTAAATCTGAGCCTTAGGACCCAGTTTCCTTTCCCACCAGAGGTTTTCCCGCCAGAACCCTGTGGGCACTTACTTGCCTTGAATTGGAAAACGGTTTGCATTTACACCTGTAAGTTTACGCATCCTTTTAATGCCTGCCAAGTTTTGGAACGCAATTTTCAACTCTTTAAGAAATGAAAACGGATTTTGGTTTCCTACCTTGGTGTGAGCACCTTCGGCCCAGGCGCTGCGGCTGTGTGAGCGGCCGGAAGTCCTGGCCAGGAGCGCGGGTCTCAGCCTGCGGCACGTTGGGAGTGGGAGGCAGGCGGGCGCTGAGACCTGAGAGGAGCCGAGTGTCCTCGGCTCGCACCGTGTCCCTGTCTGCGGCTCGGTCTGTGGGTGGGGGACACTCCCCAGCAGTCCCGGTCCGTCATCTCAGGAGCATCTCCGCTCCACCTCGGAGCCGAACTAAAAAAGCCTTCCCCGGGGCCGGCCGAGGCTGTGACCAAAGCTGTGATGGCCGAGGCTGTGGTGCTGTGGCGGCCGAGGCTGAAGGGCCACCAGCAGGCGACGCCCGAGAAGAGCAGCACCCAAGGGCCCCCGCTGACCTGCTGCTCCTCAAGGTTCAGGTCCAGGAAGTGGACGCAGCACTTCCGGGGAAGGAAGCTTCCGGGCGCGCGGGGTGTGGCGTCTCTTCCGAGAGCCCAGCCTCTGCGCAGGCAGCGTTCTCCGTGAGGCGCCAGGCCAGCCGCACCCGAGGGAGCGCTTGGTGGCTGCTTGGCTTGCTTATTAACCGTGGGCTGTAGCAAAGCGATGGACGCTGCTCAGTGCTAATACTTCACCTCAGACTCCATCTTGCTAGCAGACTGCTCTAGAAAATCTTGGGGGGCTTAAAGAAGCGGTGGCCGTGTGGGGAAAGACCGTGTGGCCAGTAACTGTGCGCTGCCTTCAGGAAAGGCTGGTGGCCTCCAGGAGCTGACGGCTCACTAGGCGCCGAAGGTGCCTCCCGTCAATAGCCAGGAAGAAGCTGAGGCCAGCCATCTCCGTGAGTCTGGGAGTGGACTCTTCGAACCGTGGAGCCACAGTCGGGAGGGCACCTCGATTGCACCTTCGTGAGACCCCAATCAGAAGACACAGGTAACCCTTGCTTGGCCGCCGGACTCCTGATCAGTTTCCATGTATCCACCTTGTCACCAGTAATTTTTTTTTTCCTATCAGCATCTGCTAGTGTTGGAGGGTCTCCTGCGGGGCGGGGGGAGGGGGGGCAGCCGTGGCCCACCACGGGGACAATAACACTGGCAGCAGAAGCTCAGGGAAGCATCCCCGCAGCATGAGCCCTCCTGGAGTCCGCCATTAGCCCCATCCAATGATTATTTCTTCAGTTAAAATTTTAAGGACTTATCAACATACGTAAAGCTCAATTTGTATTTCCCAGACAAGCTCACATTGGTCTCTGTTCCATCAGAGAAACTGAGACTGAAAACATCTATTTCAAAGTTATCAGCATATAAATGGCATTTAAATTATGGAGGTAGATGAAGTCACTGAAGTTATTATGATAAGTGAAGGGATAATAAAAATGGGAGTGAACAGAATACTTTGTTAGGCAGATGAAGATGAAATCTCAGATAAGATAAAATGGGCGGCCAGAGAACCCTACCAACGAGAATGCCCAGCTGTGTTTAATGCCACCAAAAGCGCAAGTAAATGAGGACAGAAATGGCTCATTGTTTTAACTGTGTGATGGCTATCTCTTCATTACAACTAAAATCAATTACTCAAGTGATCAGTCAGTGCAGTTTAGATGTTAATGCTCTCAGAGTTGTTTGTTTCATGTTTTAACAAAAAAGAGCCCTAAAGAAAGAGCTGCAACTAAGGAGCCGCCTGCTGCAAATAAGACCCAGCACAAATAAATAAATAAATAAATAAATATTTTTTTTTAAAAAAGCCTTTCTACAAAAAAAAAGAAAGAAAGAAACCAAATCGCAGGGGATTGGGTGGTGAACAAGAAATGAGGAAGTGGGCACAGAGGCTTGTATGTGAAGAAAGGAAAGTTTGCAGGGATACATGATTAGATGTGTGTTTTATCATTATCTTTATTATTAAACAATACATGAAAATGAGATTCCATCTGCATTTCCCTGGAAATTCATCAGTCGCTTTAATCCATGCCTCACAGAGATTGTCACGTAATAGGCAGACATTATAACAGCCCTATCATGTTAATCGTTTCACTGGTTCCCTTGTAGCAGAACCACACTGCAGTCGTTCCTGACTCCTATGTGTGTTTACTAGATATTACTTGAACTTGGAGTGACTGTTTGAAAAACTCTATATTGTTCATACTCTTGTGTCATAAATGTCATACTCAATCCTACCACTTGTTTGCTTAAAAAAAGTCCATGAAAGAGGGTGTGGAGAAAAGGGAACCCTCTTACACCGTTGGTGGGACTGTAAATTGGTGCAGCCATTATGAAGAACAGTATGGAGGCTCCTCAAACTAAAAAGAGTTGCCATAGTATCCAGCAATCCCACTCCTGGGCATATATCCAGACAAAACCATAATTCAAAAAGATACGTGCACCCCTATGTTCATAGCAGCAATATTTCCAATAGCCAAGACATGGAAACAACGTAAATGTCCATTGACAGATTATTGGATAAAGAAGATGTTTCAGATATACATATATTTACACACACACACACACACACACACACACACACATATATACAAAATGGCATATTACTCAGCCATAAAAAAGAATGAGATAATGCCATTTGCAGTAACATGGATGGACCTAGAGATTATCATACTAAGTGAAATAAGCTGGACAGAAAAAGACAAACACCATATGATATCACTTATATGTGGAATCTAAAATACGACACAGATGAACTTATCTACAAACAGAACGAGACTCACAGACCTAGAGAACAGACTTGTGGTTGCCAAGGGGGGGCAGGAAGGGAAGGAGTGGGAGTCTGAGATTAGCAGATGCAAACTAGTATATGTAGGATGGATAAACAACAAGGCCCTACTGTACAGCACAGGGAACTATATTCGATATCCTGTGATAAACCGTAATGGAAAAGAACATGAAAAAGAATATATACATATATGTAGAAATGAATCACTTTGCTGTATAGCAGAAATTAACACACACTGTAAATCAACTATACTTCAATCAAATTTTAAAGAAAAGTTCATGAAGAAGAAGCTTTTGGGCAAGGCTTGACTGTCCTTTTGTAAACATGATCCTGGTGGTACCAACTGGAGAGTCCAGACGGGCATCACCATCTGGGGAACCTATGGCTGAATATGCGCCACCTAATCACCATATTCCCAAATTAGAATAATAGTAATATGAAACAAGCATATAACGCCTCCTGAATGACAGGCACTCTTCCCTGGCACTCTGTTATTCATTTAATCATCACAACAACTTTGTTAAGCTGGTGCTATTATAGCCCCTATTTTATAGAAGAGGAAATTAAAATTAAGTAATTTGTATATGATCACATTAATAATAATGGCACAGCTCAGAATTGAATCTGGAGTCTGGATGCCACACTGTATTGTCTCTAGATAGGCTGTAATGTGGCTGTTTTTAAATCCTGTCTCAGCAAAATGACTTTCCCTGTGTGGAACAGAGAACAAGAAAGATGACAAAATCAAAGAGTTCCAGTTGAATCCCATACCAGGGTCAAGGTTGCTGATGTAATATGAGAGGTTGGAGGGAAAACTGAATACCCTATGCATACTTTGAATGGATATCAACAAGGTTTGTTGTAACATAATTCCCCCAAATGAAATGCCATCAGACTGTATTAAGCTGTATGTACCAGGTGTGAATTCACTGAACCTGGAACCAAGCTCTCTGGTCTTACACAAATGATCTAATTTCTATGAGCCTCAGCCTTCTCATCTGCAAAATGGGAGAAATAACTATCCACTAACCCTCTGGAGGTGGGGATTATCACAAAATCATACTTGTCCATTATCTTAAGGATGATGCTTCAGGTTCATTAGTAATAAATTGCTTTAAAATAAATGTTATGATGTTTTTGAGAGAATTCATAAATTATTTTTGTGAGTGAGGCTTTTAAAAAACACACCTATAAAAAATAAACCTAGAAAGGTGGAAATATGCATACAGTACAGCCTAGCAAAGCCACATCTGCTATGGGAAAACTTTGTTATGGTACCTAGCAGGCATAAAATTCAAATGGCACTGGGTTTTTTTGCGGTACGCGGGCCTCTCACTGTTGTGGCCTCTCCCGTTGCGGAGCAACAGGCTCCGGACGCGCAGGCTCAGTGTCCATGGCTCATGGGCCCAGCCGTTACGCGGCATGTGGGATCTTCCCGGACCGGGGCACAAACCCGTATCCCCTGCATCGGCAGGTGGACTCTCAACTACTGCGCCTCCACGGAAGCCCTAATGGCACTGTTTTGATTAACAATAAAATAGGAATACAACATAACTTTGTACCTTACTCAGGAAATGTTATGAAACACTCAGCCATACTGTATACTGCCCAAACGAATAAATTCGATGTAAAAATATCAAAAGAATAAATCTAAAAAAAATGTTGAGTGAAACAAGTTAGCAGCAAATGGATACATGCAGTGTGATAATACTCATGTGTGTCTATCTCTACATACAATATAGCAAAATTACACACAAAAAAGCTAAGGAATAATACATGATTTCTTCAGAGATTGATTCTTTCTGGAGGAGAAGTAATTACTGGGAGGATTGGTGAAAATGGAGTCTGACACTTTAGGTGAATTTGTAGCATTTTCTTTTTTGATACAGCTCAACCAATTTTAATCAAATACTTCTGTCTATATAAACTAATAATGAGAGCATGTGTATCTGTTATATTATTCCCTGTTCTTTCTATATGTTTGAAATATTTTGCAAGTTAAATAACTATTACAAAAATTATCTAAAAGATACTAACAACGGCATCTGCTATAACTGTCCTATTACTGATTTATTTAACACCTCAAAGTTAACATTTTAACTTACCTAGATATTGTCTAAGATATTTGCAGGAGAAGAAATCTCAAGCCAGTGGGAGGTTGTCCATAGTCACTAAGGCTCCTTCAGTTTCAAAAATAGATGACTTTATGAAATAAATCTTAGAGAATCCTTTAAGCCAAGTTTAGTTTGCAAAAAAATGAAAAAAAAAGTCTTTTTTAAACTCTAATGCATGTGAAATTCTAACAGCTTTGGCCTTTTTGGGCTCTGTTAGTTACAAGATTGTTTTGTTCTCATATTAGGAAACCAATACAGCCACCTACGAAATGATGAGCACAGTGGACCAGTCAGTATTCTGCCTCCATGATGCCCAGGGATACCGTTAACCCTTTCTGTGCACACCTGCCCTGAATTTTATGTGCCTTGGGATTTTTTGCTTCTAATGACCAGCATCTATGACTGCCCTCAAATGGCTGCCCTGGCCTGCTGGAGCCACTTTACCTACTCAGGCAGCTAAAAGTGCCTGGGAGTCCACTCTCTCATGCCCATGCTGGGGCAGCCTCGGCCAATGACTGGATGGAAAGTATGAAAGCCCAGCTCCTCTGAGAAGAAAGGCTGATGAAGCCTAATTTGCACATTAGAGCTCCCCTAGGGATCAGACTGGAGCTGAGATTTTTACCTAAATTAGGCCTTTGTTTGGCCTTCCCCCCGCCCCACCCCCGTCTAGGTTCTGCTTTCTGCATTCTCTTATTGTTTTCTCCCATGAACACTTAATACATTATTTGCTCACAAATCCTTGTTTCAGGGTCTATGAGGCAACCTGGCCCAAAGCAACCATTAATGAATTTATTTATTCTTTTTTCATTACACTTCATACAAAAAAATCATCGTCAGATTTGTCATTCAAATCTGAGCATCTCCAAACTCCCAAGGACTCCTCTTTAGGTCTTAGGCAAAAACAGGGCTTTGAGTAAGAAATAAACACACTTCAGTAAATCTCAGTAAGAAACAGGATGGTCCTTTAAGACCCCTTTGCCAGAGTATAATATGAAGAGATGAAGTGGGGTTCATTGTCCCCCATGTTATCACAGACCACTTTACAGGTTTAAATTCTGAGCATTCTTTTCCAGCAGCTCTTGGAAAGAGATGGCAGAAGCCACAGGGCCAGGTGGTCCACTGTTGTGGTGGGCAGGTGATGTCAGCAAGGCTTGGCAGACACGGTGGTATTAAATGAAAGCATCAGAAGTGCCCGGCAATTGTGCTGACACATTGCCAAAGCAACAGTGCACACAAGTGGCTATGGTACTGGTGCCCATGAGAGGCAGAGATGCCTGGTGGGCAGACATTTCCCAGCATAGGTAACAAAAGCAATGTCTGACAGATGCCATGTGGTACCTGACTGGGCTGGTCTGAGAGCACCTGTGAGTGATTCTTTGGATGAGGATTTTGCACAGGGCGGCAGGATGGCCTGATGAGTGGCAGGCAAGGGCCAGTGGAGTGGGAAACTGTTACTCAAGCCCATGCTGAGGGCAGTATAGGGAAACAGTCTATGCTTAGAAGGCCTGTCATAAGAAAGGAAAGAAAAACAGGGTTTGAAGCCCATAGTCACAACTTTTTTTAAAGCATAAGACAAAAGATGACATTGCTTTTGAGAAGTACTTATACTTCTGAGAATGAATAATGGAGAGATGACTTGAACTTAGTCATCAAAGTATAGAAAATATTTAATCTGGGAAAAGGAAAAAGGGATAATTAAAGGATAGATATAGAGATCACACACATCAAAGGCCAAGTTGGATCAAAAGTCATAAATGTGAGCGAAATAATATGATTTTCCTTTGTTAATGTTTAATGTAAAAGATGAGTTCGAGTTTCTTGAAGTTTAGGAATGAGTAGGCAGGAAATTCATAAGGATTATGGATCACACAAAGCTTTTTCTTTGGGCCAAAGAAGACACAGCTGTATCTCAACACACTCTTCTACTTCCTCTTCTTCCTTCATAAATGGCATTTTTGGATCATTTCAAATGGGAGAGCAGGGATTTCCCTGGCGGTCCAGTGTTTAGGACGCTGTGCTTCTGCTGCAGAGGGCCTAGGTTCGACCCTTGATCAGGGAAATAAGATCCCACATTCCACAATGCGGCCAATAAAATAAAATAAACAGCTTGTCAAATGACAGAACAAAATGCATTAGCCATACTGCAGCCTGAATAGAGGAATGCGACTTTCTATTGCCCTAATGTAATGTCACCCCACTGTTTTGAATTAATGGCTGTATTATAAAAAATCATCCTTTGAAAAATAATAGTTGTTGTTTCTTTTTTTTTTTTTTTTTTTGCGGTACGCGGGTCTCTCACTGTTGTGGCCTCTCCCGTTGCGGAGCACAGGCTCCGGACGCACAGGCTCAGTGGCCATGGCTCACGGGCCCAGCCGCTCCGCGGCATGTGGGATCTTCCTGGACCGGGGCACGAACCCGCGGACCCTCAACCACTGTGCCACCAGGGAAGCCCTGTTGTTTCTTTTTAAAATCGGATTTCATTCCACTTGCTAATACTTCTATACAGAAAATAAATATAATTCACAAAAGCACCTGTTACTCTTAATATAAATTTCATTGAAATGGGTGTATAAATTGATGGTGAGTAAAACTATGCCTGGCCTAATTTCCATCCTATATCCCTCTTTTATCAATAATTACTAAAGACTCTCTATGTTTTAACATATAACTGTCTTATTCTCATTTTGGAATTGTTTCTATAACATACAGCAATTTCAGAAGTTGCATGTGGTCTTATGCAAAACTGTTTAAAATATAGTGTTTCCTTATGGTCTCTCTTAACAAGGGACTTTTGCTATCCAATTGGAATATGCCTTCTGGAGATGTGTTCTGTTTGGAAATTATGAAAATAGAAATTGTTCAGTTATCAACTAAAATTCTTACACCTAGGTTCCAAGTGTCCATACATTCTGAGAAATAATTCACTAGATTTTCAATAGTACCCTGACAATAAAACTTTTATAATACTCTTGTACTGAAATATTAAGTACTGTCCTTTCAGACATAATAATAGAGTGGAAATTCCATTACAGAATATGTATTGTAACATAATTATGATCAGATCTTCACAATGACAAATAGAATAAATATCTTCCAGAATTCTGTCAGATATCTATTCTGATATTAGTACCTTAAACACAGATTCCTTTGTGAGTTTTTGGCTTTAAAAATGAAAGCATGAATATGTTGACTATACAACATGGGCCCATTAAAAGAGTATGTTAACATGCATATTAAAAATATGTACTTTTCAATAGAGTCAATGAAAACACTACAGCCAATCATCATTTTAAACAATAAAATGATGGCAATTTTTCCTTTCTTTCATCAACTTCCTCTCACCTAACATTTTCCATGATTCAATATGCCTTAAAAATTATCCATCTTTTCTACTTGTCATGGGTCAGAGGGTTCCTTCCTAGTCATTGTTTCAGGAACTTTTATACATTTCCTGAGCACCCGGTTTAGTTTCTGGCTCTCAGGCTCTCCCAACCTAAGTCAAAACCTTTTTTAGTAGGGAGGGCGGGAGAGATGCTAGAAAAACTTAAATTATTAGACTCCTGTGCCACTTGGGAGACAGAATTGTGTGGTATTTTTATACTGTACATTTCCCATGTCACAGGCACCCAACTGAATCCAGACCCTGGCTTGTTCAGAGAGGTCTCACCAAGCTTTGTGAGTTTTCTAGTGGCTCTACTTCTCTCTCCATATGTCCCCAGAATTCTGCCTCATTGAAGTAGAGGGGTCGGAAGAGATACTATGCAGTCTAGTAAGCTGCATCTTCCTTTGATATTTACAAAGTTGGGCAAGTTTCACTTTATTAAGTGCAGCAGTGAATTGCCTGAAGTGATGTGATGTGAGAGACAAAGTATCCTGTGGTTAGAGAATGAACTTGGCTGTCACACGGATGAGGGGTGAATTCTTATTCTTCCATTTGGTAATTTTGAACTTAAAAATTGCGCATATCAATGACTCCCTCACCAGATACACCAACCTACAGCGACTGTTTCATTTTGCAGTCCCCCATATCACCAATTACCATATTATGCAATCATATACAATCTGAAGCGTCAGTTGTGATGATTAATGGAAAGCAGACATATTGTGATGGCTAGTTTTATGTGTCAACTTAGCTGGCCCCCAGTGCACAGATATGTGGTCAAACATTATTCTGGCTGTTTCAGTCCATTGCAGGAGTATAAAATAAACTTGTATTGAATTATACTCATGAAGCAATATTGCAATCACTTATTAATCTTTTTTAAAGTTCTATGAATTCAAGTGATTATGTTATGCTACAGAATGTCAGGATTGCCCAATCTAGTGTGCTGATTTGCTTATCACTTTTAAATTACTTATACTTAAATGTAGTATTTGATACATAAGATCCTATTTAAGTGAGAGTAGCAACAAAATGCAGAAATAAAAATAATGAGAGCAGCCTTAAGATACCACAAATTTAAAATTTTTAAATAAATACTTATGTTTTCAAATAAAAATTTTCATTTGACTGGGAGTATTAGCATTCAAGTTAATATCACAGTTTCTACCATAAAATAAATATTTTTTAATTAGCGTGTATACTTGGAATAATCAAAAGATTTTTATAATGGGCATTTGTTTAATATTAAAATAAGATTTGGAAGAAAAAATTTTATCTAGTTAAAAGGATCACATTAAATGTGACTTGTGAGAAAGTGAATGCAAAATAGATAAAAGAATCAAAAGTGTTTCACTATCTTAAATATTGACTTTTAATACTTTGAATTACTACAGCTTAATACAAAATGCATTTAATAAGGACATGTATACATCTCATTTTAAAAATTATTAATGGCAAAATATTAATGTATCTATGCATTTCAGTGCTTTATTTAAAGCTAGAATTTGAAAATTATGTAAAACTACTTACATATTAAGGTATTGGGCACTGGAGGGTCTGCATGGATTGCCATAATAAATTACCATGGAGTGTCTTCGGCAACAGAAATTTATTTTCTCACAGCTCTGAAGACTGGAAGTCTGAGGTCAGGGTGCCAGCATGCTCAGGATCTAGTGAGGGTTCTCTTCCTGACTTACAGATGCCCCTTTCTCACAATGTTCACATAACTTTCCTCAGTGTGTGCATGTGGATAGAGAGACAGAGAGCAAGCTCTCTGGTGTCTCTCCTTAGAAGGGCACCAATCCCATCATGAAGGTGCCACCCCCTTGACCTCAACTAAGCCTAATTATCTCCCAATGGCCCATCTCCAAATACTATAATGTTGGGTGTTAAGGCTTTAACACATGAATTTGGGCAAGGGGGTCACAGCATTCAGTCCATAGCACATGTTTTATCATAATTAAGGTCAGGGTAAAAAGACGCAGGCGCTGGCCCCATGAATAGAGGGAATATTGGACCATGCCTTTTGTAATGACTCCAAAAGGACAGACATTTTTCCTAAACTAAATGAAATTCCAGACTGGTAAGAAATATGTAGTTTCTCACCATACCAAGGAGGATGTAGAAAAGAATGAGAGGATTAATTGGAGGAGAGGAACTGGATGACAAGTTCAGGAAATAAGAATGGTGATTGTTGAAGGACTAAAGAAATAGGGTCTGGCACCCTTAGAAATGACTTCCTAAAAAGACAAATCTTCAATTCATTTTCTTCAAAATGGAATACTAGAATATTCCAGTGAGAAACATAAGAAACAAGGAATTATTTCTGCAGAGCAGCACATAGTGCAGATTTATCAATCTCTTCACTGCACCTTTTACAGAGGGAATGTGTGGCAACACGTTGATGAGATTTTTCTCCTTTTCCCTTCTGCATACGTGGCTTCCATCTAGTAAATATATTTGCTTGAGTGTGCTGTTGTAATGGTTGGGGCTAGAGAAGGGGTGGTAGGTGTGGGATTATCATAGAAAGAATGCAAAAAGAAAAAGAATACAAAACTTTTAACATTTATGATTTTGTGTAACAAGCTTATAGACTTGAATCCCTAGGCTGAATATTATTATGTTTCACAATAAGGCTAACTCTACCAATATGAGAGCGCATAATTGTAACTAGCAACCTGATACCCTCAATGGTGTTGTGTTTTTCTATCTGGGAAAACCTATCTCAACTGCGCACCATAAAGTTACAAAAGGAATATGCACAAACATGTGAGCAGGAAGAGTGACCAGCCAGATCAACCTGACAAATCACATCCACCAGAACTGGACAATGGCAATTAATGAGCATCATTTTCTTCTGCACAGCTTAATCTCTGTTGGAATTCTAATGTCCCTCTTTGTTTCATTTAGTCATTGTCTCCCATCATTAAATGAAAAAGATATTATTCCCAGTAAGAGTTTCTTCTTGGTAGCATTTTGAATTTGAAGTAGCCCTCTGGAACTGCACATGAATGATTAAAAAATGAGGCTATCAGAAAGACTTTATCTTATTCCCAGAACTACTTCACTCCAAACCCAGAGGCATGTGTGCATGAGATGCTCCTCTTTCAACCCCCAGGGTCTCCCCAGCAGATATAGACAAGGATAAAAAGAGAAGGGTTCATTTCATCATGATTATTCTTGGCCCTTGGTATCTAATTCATAGTTCTTCCTGTTCACAAAGATATTACAATATTTGCCAGTCTAGCATCCAATAAATCATGACTATAACTTTAAAAATTGGGTGTGTGGGTATAAATACCATAGAATAGATATATCTAGAAAACCCAGCCCTTTTTACTGATTCCTGTGAAATTATTAAAAATCTAAAAAAATTTTTGATCTAAGTATTTGTCATTAAATAATAATAGTTTAAATCTCTGGAGAATTTGTTTTTAAAACATATCAAATTTATAACATTCATTAGTTCATACTTACAAATCATTATAAAGAAAGGGAGGGAAGGCAAATATCCCCTCTTTAATAGATACAGACACTGAGTTTCAGAATGATCAAACAACTTTCCCAAGATCATGCAGTTAGGAATTGTTGTGCAAAGTCTCAAAATGTAATCCACTTTTTAAAAATTCCACACTGACTTTATGTGGCATTACCAAAAGTCCAAAGAATAGAGAGGTTTTAGGGAACAGAGCACTAGACTGGGTCTTGGGTGAACTAAGCCTCTGTATCCTGAGTCTATACATTATTTCATTTAACACACATTTACTGAGTACTTACAACACAAGAGGCAGATGATAGCTGTCTGAGAGATATCAAGGTGAAAAGAAATATGAGTTCTGTCCTCATTAAATTTATAATCTAGTGGAGCAAGATAGACGTGCATGCATTTAATAATGTAGGACAGAATATTGTTGATTTTGCAATGAGTAAGCAGTGGTTCTAGGAAAAATCACAGGGTGATGAATTTCATGTTTAGAGAATTAGAGTGGCTTTTTGAAAGAAGGTGTCTTGGAGCTAGGCTGTTTAAAATTGTTTGTTTTGATTGGCAGAGAAAATGATAATGTTTTAGCTATAGTTTTCCATCTGGAAAATGTAGATAGCAGTATTTGTGTTGTTTACCAAATGTGAACAAGCTAGTGGCACACAGGATTACTCAGAGTCTGCTTCTAATTAAGTTATTAAACCAATTTGGTAATCAAAAGGAAAAAAAAAAGACTGATGAGAAATGAGATATAAACATTGTTCTGCTGTATTACACAAGAATAGTCTAATAATGACCTTATGTCGACCTACCAACTCAAACACGGTGTCTATTTTGCTAAAAAATAAATTACAGGGAGGTAAAAATAAGCTTAAAAAGGACAAAAGTTAGGCAATACATGGTTTAAAAGTTAAGTATAAGAAATACATAAAATTATAAAAATTATTTTTAAAAATATAAGAAATATAGAAAATTGTTAATTAAATAGATTAAATTCACAAAAGGAAAAATTAATTAAAAATAATAACCTAATGAAAACTGTACATACAGAAACAGCACTGGAAAGCTAAACATTTAAATGACGGATTTTTTTTTTTTTTTGAAAAAAAAGAACACATAGGAGTGATCAAATCTTGCAAAAACTATAAAAAGCAAAGCTTAAGCTCATTACTGTATTTATTTTCACATATAAATTTTAATATTTTTTAAAATCAGCAAACATGATTTCTTTGCAAGCATCTCTGAACTGAAGGAGATCTCAATGAAAGAAGGAGGGGAACAGTTAAAACAAAACAAAACCTTCAAAAAAAAACCACAAAACCTTCCTTTAAAGAAGGTTGGAGCATATTTTTCTCTCCCTTGACCTGGGCAATTCCCAAAGTATATCAGAAAAACAAAAAGACTAATGCTTGCAAATATTTCTTATGGAAACAGGTAAAATAACAAAACAACCTTCATTGACCTTCTATCTTTAGCATTAAATATGCATTCATTTTTGTTTTGCTTTCTTCAAAAAAAAAAAAAACACCCTGTTTTTTAACTCTGTAATCATACAGATGGGTTCAGTGAAAGATGGCTAGTGAAACTTTTGCTTTCTGATTTTCCGTTTCTATTTTTGTTTTGGAATAAAACCAGAATATCCAATTATTCTTTTAATGTTTTGTCCTATACTGTTGCTATTTAATCATTATTTGTTTAATTTAATTCTTTCTTAAATTATTTCTTAAAAAAACAAAAACCACGGTGAAAATCCCTCCTTGATCCCTCTCCTTGCCACACCCGATTCCACCTCAGGTCCAGAGATAACTTTATTTGCAATCATTTTCTCCTAGTAATAGACTAAATATTATAATCCCCAGACATTTTACTTTCATTTCAACAGGGACTCAGAACCCATTCTCAATTCCTTGTGACATTACCCAAATTGAGCAATTCCTTTATCACGAGAACCTCATTAATTTTTAAATAAGGTCATTGGAGCAATAAGTGTGTGATTTAAGAGACTCACAGAGAAGCGCACGTTCTTTATATGTACTCTACATAAACTAATAGGAATGCCTTTCCATCATTTAAAAGATACACTACAACATGTGGATTTTATGGTATGTGAATTACATCTCGATAAACCCATTATTTTAGGAAAAAAAAAAATACACTACAGTCCTAGTTCACGTTAACATTTCCCTCCTACCAGCTTTCATTTTCCCACTGAATTCACTGTTGCCCCTTTGACGCCTCTATCAGATCTTGACCTCCAGATCTCTATATCCAATCCTTTGCCGCCCAAATCTCATTCTTTTATTCTCTCTCCCTCTCAATCTCTCTCTCTCTCCATACATACATACACACACACACAAGTTCATTTCCCACTAAATTCTGACAACCACCTTCCAATTTTTGGAACATAACTCCTGATGACTTTATACCAATATTCTTTTACTTACTTTATTTTTTACTGCTATTTACTTGAATCAAAAGCCATACCCTCACTTTTATGTGTCAGTAGATTAGTATCTACAACAGTAGGCAAGGAAATACATGCAATTTAATGTAGTTAGAAAGAATTTTGATTTGCATATTCAAATTTCATAGGATTGTTACTAGGAGGATTTCATAGGATTATTATTTATTTATTGTAATAAATAAAAATTATGCCTATAAAATACCACAATATATGGGACATATTAAACTCTTAACAGTGATTTCTAGTACTGCTACTACTGCCACTGCTGCTGCTGCTACTACTACTACCACATATTACAACACTAAGGGCTCTCCATCACTGAAAATAGAATTATAAAACACACACAAAATTGTTAGGTGTATGAAAATGATGACTAATTACATTTTTTTTCTCTAAAAATAAACACAGAAGTTTTGAGACAAAAATATAAGCTTAATCCCTGGTAAATCAGAACTGGAAAAAAACAGCTTGGGCTTGCATCAACTGCATCAATTATTTTTCTACTTGTTTTTGGTACCTCAATTGTTTTTATGCATTAGTCCCTGGCCACCCACAGGGTAATGGCTAGCTTATTTTGCAGAGGCAGAGCTGGCCTGACTCATCTCCTCATGCCACAGAAGTAACTGGAGCTGAGGAAAAGAACACACAGGAAGTGTGGCAGGCAGTGAATTTGAAATGATATGAAGGGAGGCAAGGTGGGGGGACACACTGACGTCTCCCCATTCAATAGTGGTTTTTCCATTCTTTCCCAGCCCTTTATCGCTGATCACATTTTCTTCTATAAAAAGAAATGAGCATGGCTTGAAAAAAAATCAGAAGCTCTCTCCCTCTCATTTCCTAGAGGCCTTAAGTTCCTATTTTACCTGCAGAGGAAGGAAAAGAGGGAAAAGAATGGCTCCCCTACAAAGCACTTTACAAAACAACAGCAACAAAAATCTTTCAATCACTTATCTGCCTTATTCATTCTGAGCAAAATTTCCACAATAGTCTAAGGTGAGAGCTATGGGGAAGGCATTTGGCAAGCTCCTCCCCTTATTCCCACAGGTAAGATCTGTGTGATAGGTCTAACTCTATTCACTGATCTAACTGATGATTGAGAAAAGTAAGAGATAAAAGGAGAAGCAGAAGGTCTATAGGATAAAATGTACAATAGGAAAGTTCTCTAGTCTCTAAAGCAGGTACTATATATACAATATACATTGTAGAAAATTATTAAGAGAAATTTCCACTATGCATAATGCTTACACTCTGCCTCTACAAGTAACCAAGTGCTTACATGACCTGGGTCGATGGGTCCCACGTACATCTTGAGTACAGACTGTGTGTAATAGCTCATTTATACCAGTAGGTTCCCATTTTGCTGCTATGTTATGGGAAGTCTTCTTGGGTTCACTATTTACTACATGCTAAGTAGAATCTGAAAAACCTGATTTTATACCAGAAGGTTCTTTTTATATAAAACATATTTTGAAAACTGCTTCTGACTAGAAGTTACTATCATACATCATATTTCCCTCCACATTCCTACATTTCGAGGACAAATAAGAATTCTAAAGGGAGTTTTAGTGGATAGTTATTGGCTTTGGTTTCCCAGAATCTGTTACCTATTTTTGGAAACTCTACCCCGATTTCCCTCTGGGACACCATGCACTCTCTTACTTTCAGTTCCTGCACTTCATTTACTCCCCTCTGCCTAGGTCTTGAGGGATAGAGCATATGATCTACTCTATGGATCACATTCTCCATGCCAAGTTGATAAGTTCATGGATACTCACATCCCTGGACTTACTGCGGTAATCCTGCCACCAAAAGAAGCCTGAGAAGTGTTTCAAAAAAAAGAGTCAAGATAGATGAGTAGCCTTGTAGATAAGAGCAAAAATGAGAAACAAATCCAAGGAATGCATATGTCTTATCTAATAGCTAAAGACCTCAGGGCTTTTCTACATGCTGTTCCCTCCACCTGGAGGGTTCCTTCCCAGAGAACCATATCACTCCTCACTTCCTTCAAGAGCTTCTGCAAATGTAACTTCAAGAGAGTTATCTTCTCTAACCACCTTATCCCATTTTCTCCTTCAAAAACTTTGTAAGGAACTGCTATATGGCATATTTATGTGTTTCACGTTTATTTTCCTGCTCTACAGAAGAGATTTTGCTTGCTTTGTCTGGTACCTAGCACAGATCCTGAAATATAGTAAGAGTTTAATAACTATTTATTGGATAAAAAAAAAAATAGCACCTGATTTGAGAAAGGTAAAAACAAAGCAGAATCATTTTAATTAATTAAAAAAATAAACCCATAAAAAGCTGCAAAAATTTACTAATATTTTAAGCATGTCTCTTGCTTAGATTCACAAGCTGGTGACATCCTGCCACACCTGTTCCCCCCACACACTTCTTTATATGCATCTGTTTCCTTTTTTCCAAACCATCCAAGAGTATACATCTTCTTCTCCAAACACTTGAGATACCTACACAGTTACCTAATGAATAATTTCATATTAAAGAAAAAGCAAAAATAAAAGGAAAATATTCCTACAAAATATCAAGATCACATTGAGCAATCTCAAAAGATAAAAGAGAACATTACAGTTAAGCATTTTCCTTTTTATCTGTATGGATTTTATGAACAAACTGTAACAGATTAAATCTGAATGAATACTAGGCTTAATGTTTTAGATAATTAAGTCAGATGATGAAAGAATGATTTTGCATACTGAATCATATTGCTGAGTTTTTAATGTTCATCTTCATTAATTTTATTGTACATGTGTATATAAGATGTTTTGGGTCAGAGAAAGATTTCTTCTTGAATGCCTCATAGTAAATGGTAAGTGTGTCAGCTGCCACCCTTGCCCCAGTCCTTAACCCTAAGGTGATGTGATGAGAGCCAGGGCAAGCATCCTACTCAAGTAGCTGACCCACAGGTGAGTCAGTAGAAAAAAATATCTTTCTCTGCTTATAAAGGGGAAGGAGGCAGTTGTTCCGCTCCCCTCCTAAAAGAGACATTTCCTTCTTCCAGCCCTTCAGCATGTAAATAAAAGCTTAGTGGGATTCAGACAGCCTTATGTGTCTCCATCTTTTATGACCCAGAATGTCTCCAAATTCTAGGCTACATCCCTTCTGACGTGTAAATACCTAGAAAGACAGCCACCCCCAGTCTTCCTGGCATCTTGGATGTAATATTGTGGTTTAAAATACGAAAGATAGATTTGATCGCCTCTTCTGGTACAGATCTCCTAAACCACAGGAATTTTCTAAGTAGTGAGAGCTACAAAGGAGTCTTTGGTTATGTTAATGAGGTGAGTTTTGGAAAGCACCTAGGTAACCCAAGGAAGAGGGCTGGTTGCAGGGGAGGCAACCATGTGATTGGAGGGTTGGAACTTTCATTCCCACCCCACCCCACCTCCTGGGAGAGAAGTAGGGCTAGATGTTGAATCAATTGCCAATGGCCAGTAAGTTAATCAAGTATGCCTATGTAGTGAAGCCTCCATTAAAACCTAAAAGAACAAGACTCAGCGAGCTTCCAGGTTGGTGAACCAGATTGCTACTACGTGTCACTGTTAACAGGCCTCTAACTCCAGGAGGACAGAAGCTTCTTTGTTTGGGACCTTGCCCTATACATTTCTTCATCTGGCTATTGATTCACATTCTTTAAGATCCTCTGTAACAAACTGGTAATCTAGTGAGTAAACTTGTTTCCTGAGTTCTGTGAGCCACTCCAGCAAGTAATCGAACCCAAGGAGAGGGTCATGGGAACCTCTGATTTACAGTCATTTGGTCAAAAACACAGGTAACAACCTGAACTTGTGATTAGCATCTGAAGTAGATGGCAGTGTTGCAGGATGAAGCCTTAACCCATAGAATTGGATACTCTGGGTAAATATTGTCACAATTAGTTTGAATTGCAGGACACCCAGCTAGTATCAGAGAATTGTTTGGAAATGTGGGGAAACTCCCCCCCCCACACACACACACATACACACACACACAAACACCCGCTCACACACTGGAACGGGGGGCAAAACCTTTTATTGGGGTTTCACCTAGGGACCTTGCCTGCTCTGTAACCATTTGGCCCTTTCTAGCAGATAAGAGAGGTTGTATCATCCTTTCAGATCAGAGTAATTAACAAAGGCTACAGATCTGATTCTCATGAAGTGTCTCTTGAGGCTAGGGTCTACCATGATCACTGAGAAATCCAAGGATATTTCATTTCCCCAAACATGTTTAAATAAAGGATTTTTTCTTTAAAAGAATTAATACTTTTAAACATGATTATGTATAATTTTATAATCAGTACACTATGGAAGCATATAAATGAAAGATTTGACCTACATAAAACAGATTCATAAGAGTAAAGTTTTAAACCTGTTCAAGGATAAGATAATACTGGATTATTAACTCTACAAATAAACCCTATAAAAATCCCAAGGGATAACAGAACTATATAATTTTAGTAGGTTTACTGAGTGCTGGTAATGTCATTATTAAAGAAAAATGGTTGGTATCATAAAAACAATCGTCTTTCAGTTCCAAACCTATCATTTAATATCCTACCTTGTGATTTTGGGACTCTGCAAATCACATTTCTCCTTTGCTGATTAGTCTCCTATTAGGTCCTCCCCACAGAGGGCACTAGAAAGAGACCGTAAGGCTAGAGGGGGAAGAATGGACTTGTACCCGTTTGCCTGTTGTTACTGTCAGCATCAAGCCAACAGTGGTCCTTCACCCCAGCAGCTGTAGTTAGCTCCTATAGTAGCAGATGACTCCAATTTCCAGTATTTTTTTAGACTCCTCTAAAGAACCTCATGATACCCTTTCAACTATGTGAATACTAGCCAGACAGCACCCAGCCTTACAGACAGATCTGAGAGCAAGGTTCTGACTTCTGAGGCAAGGTTCAGGCTCCCTCCTCAGGGGTCTGGACCCCAGCTTTGTCCCCTTTACCTAAGGAGTGGATTTTTCCTGCTGTTACCTCTGTAACCCATTTTCCCAGTTGAGTATCCAGAATATGTTTAAACAGCTTCCTATATTAAATTCTTTCTTTAAAATAACTGGTATGGTTTCCCTTTCCTGACTTGACAATGACGGGTAGAGAGTTAAAAATCAGACAGCATAGTATAGAGGAAATAATGTGAGCTTCAAAGTCAGTAAGATGAAGGTTCAAGACCTGCAACCAAGATATCCATAATAGAATCAAGATTTTATTTATTAACTCTGAGATTCAGAATACATGGATTTTAGTGTCAAGTAAGACAGTATCTGATAATGATTAGGATCAAATGGCTTAAATAATTTAGGACTCCTCATTTTTGATGTGAAATATTTGGACAAGAAGATTTATTCATCTTGAGCTACAAAATTCCATTACATTTGTCGCAGATTTTTCAAGGATATAAGAAGTCACATGTGAAAACATTTCTAATCAAAAGAGGTTTAACCTCAGGGGCAGCAACATCGAATCTAGTATACAAACACACACACACACACTCACGGACTCAGACTTTATGAGAATCCAAAGCAACCAGTAGTTAAAAGATCTGGAATCACTAGAGTTAGCCATATTTTTCACTCATTGTAAGACAAATCAAATGAAGCTCTTTTTTCTCTTCCCAACTGGAATTTCAAGTGAAAAAAGAAAGTACATCATAGATACTTCACACATATGTAATGCAGTTATAATAAAATCTTTGTTATTTGACATTTTCACTTGTTATAAAAGACTTTCTTGTACATTTTCTTTAATATGTATTAAAACTAAGATAAAAGAGCTTCCTTCGCAACCTTATTTAATCTGGGAATTTATGTTTTTATATGATACAGTGTGTCAGTTTGGTGAATTTTCTTGCTGACTTATTGTATATTCCCTAAATGCTGATTCAGGTCAATTTTATATACAATCTGTGTTTTATAAGAGGTAACAGCAGGTAAAATAAAATATACAGAAGTGCCAAAACCACCTTCAACAATAAGTTATATACAATGTTAAGGCACTGCATTCTGACAGCAGATTATTTTTTCCCTTTGAACATCCCTTATTTCCAAGATGTCCCTTTTTAATGAACATTTCCAGACTAATAAATAGCCTGATAATCTAAGTAAACAACTGCTTAGGGCTTTCATTTTGGCCGTGTCTCAACAGGCCCTGCATCAGTTTCCTATAAAAAATGAGGAATCTAAATCATGCTCAAACCTTGCCTAACATAAAAGGAGTCTCTCCACTCTCCTTAAAGTTTCTGACCTTCACCTTTCTATTGATGAATAGCCTAGTTTTTCTTTAAAGAAGCATCCATACACTTCCCTGGGTTTTTTATATTTCTCATGATTTTTTGTTGAAAATTGGACACAAATAATGTGGCCACCCTGTAAACCAGACCCTCCAATCCTCAGTTTTTTATGTTGTTGATACTTGTTGTTGTTATTAATACTGTTTGCTTGTTTAGTGATTTTCCTGAACTAATCTATTAAGTCTGTATTCTTGGTAATGGATGGCCAATGAAATCCTTGCTTGATTAGCTTAGTGGTCAGCTAATGACTGGACAGAGATTTCATTAAATGCCTTGTCTCTGTGGGACTCCCAGCCCTTGCTAAGGGGCTGTGTGCCTGTCTTGGGACACACCTTTAATGCTCTGGCAGGCAGTTCATTCCTCTGCCTTAGCCTTCATTTCCACGTCTACCAATGGAGAGTCCATTCATGCTTTCCAGAATCTTTTCTAATAATTGCCTTTAATTCCACCTTTTCTCATTTTACTTGGAACAAAATATTCATACAATTGAGATTATTTTAACAGATCTCACTATGAATAAACATGTGTTCACTTTGGAAAGTTTTTAAGTAAAATTGATCTTTGGGGGGGAAAAAAAAAGGAGTAACTTACTAGGAAAAAAAATCCACATAGCAGAAGTATGTATTTTTTAGAAAATTTTTGATACTGTCATGGGATTGGGTAAATGGCATTATTGATCTTTTCTATTTCTTACATTTGTAAGAGAACTCAGGGAACTAATAAACACTTGTTGACTGATGACTTGAAATTTCTTCTTCTATCTCAGGGGAGCCAAACAGTCATTGTACATCATCTTTATTCATAGAACTATGCAGTGTCTGTTTTGTGTTCTGTTTACAAATCAGTTTTTGAAGGCAAATATATTAGTACATACACACGTTTATTAGCTATAATTTCTTATATTTATATGTATGTGGATCAACTGTAATATGTGTGTTTCTGTTTGTGTATATGTAATATTGGGAGTTAGATGAAAGAGAGAAAGGGAATGTCATGATTTGTTCTTAATGATGTCATATGTGAATCTGTTTAAAAAAGAAACTGTGTGTGTAGTTCTTATCAGTATTGAGTATCTGAGGAAGTACGATACTCATTTACATGCAGTAGGAATTGTTCATTCATCCTAGATTATTAGTTCCTTTATTATAAAAGTATTTGGTGTAAATTGCCTATAGATAATCTGTATATCTCCACATGACTTTTATTAACGACAAATCCAATACCAAGACAGCATCGCTGACAATAAGCCAATATAAATATTGCTACTGCACAGCTAAATTAAAACCCATACCCACACCTACAAATCCACTGTTAGATATCTCTGCATTATTTGTCCTGTATTGTGTTTAATACCCATATATACCATATATGTGTATATAGAATTACATATGTGTGCATATATGAAAATTTATTTCAAATCAATTTATCAGAAAAACGAAAATATTGCCCCCAGATTTAGAGATGTTTCTCTGCATCTCAACTCAGACTTTCCTTCCTTCTGAAATGACAAGCAATTACCAAAAAATAAAATGTGGATTTTGGAATTCAGGCTTATAAATCTTTCTTCTTCTCTTTTAGATTTTCTGGGAAGAAATAATTTCTTTTGCTCTTACTTTTGAAAATTCATATTCCACTTCTTAAATATTTTCTGGAAAATTTTTGCTGAAAGAAAGTGAAAGTTTTTAAGCATTTTCCCTATCTTTTTTTTGCTGTACACGGGCCTCTCACTGTTGTGGCCTCTCCCGTTGCGGAGCACAGGCTCCGTACGAGCAGGCTCAGCGGCCATGGCTCACGGGCCCAGCCGCTCCGCGGCATGTGGGATCTTCCCAGACTGGGGCACGAACCCGTGTCCCCTGCATCAGCAGACGGACTCTCAACCACTGCGCCACCAGGGAAGCCCTAAGCATTTTCCCTATCTTTAAGGTCACATTTTATTCCCTCTTTAATTTTACCACCTTCTAGCTATGTGATTTAGCCAAGTTACTTAATCGTCATAAGCCTCAGTTTCTCTTCCAAAAATGGAAAAGATAAAGATCGTTCAAATTATTGTTTAAAATATTTAAAAGATCCTGTTTCAATTGTGCTTAGCACCTATTAAGGATGCAATAAATGTCAGCTCTCACCAGTATTATCATCATTACCAAATGTAACTGATTTAAGTTTTCCACTATAATTAGATGACAGTATGATTTTCCCCAGCCTTATTGAGGTATGATTTTAAAAATAAATATTTAGGTTTTATAATTTGATTTTTTTAAGTTCTGCAACGTGATTTAATACATATACATTGTAAAATGATTACCACAATGAGCCTATTAACACATCTATTGCCTCACATAGTTACCTTTTAATGTGTGGTGAAAACACTTAAGATCTTAGCAAATTTCGAGTATACAATACAGTATTATTAACTGTATTCTATGTTATTCCATTATAACTCTGTTATCCCTATTCTGTGCATTAGATCCCCAGAACTTATTTACCTTTTAACTGAAAGTTCGTATCATTTGATCAACATCACCCTATTTCCCCTGTCCCCCAGTCCCTGGCAACCACAGAGTTTTTGTTGAGGGAGAGGGGTCTCTTTAAACTTACTTTGGTTTAAAATTAATAGTGATATTTTTTTAAAGACACAAACTTTCTAAACTTTATTTTTCTTAAGATTTCAATCTACAAATTTTTTCTGCTTTTTAAATTTAGCTATTTCTGTACAAAAAGGACATTTAACTTATTCTTTAAATAATGTTGACTGTCTCAAGTTAAAGACTAAATTTCCTTAAATGTTTAACTCCATTCATAAAATTTGGCAAATTTCCTTAAACATTTTAAACTTCAGTTTTAGATTTAAAATATTTGCTTTTCTCTTTGAGTGCCTGAGAAAACAGAACCCAAAGAAGCAAAACATTGGTGATCCTTTAATAAACTTTTACAAAACTAATAAGTTAAACATATAGTAAATCAATTACTTTTAAACATTCAAATAATTTATATATTTAATCAGACTTTTTCTTTTCTAACTTGACATCACAAATTTAGTATCAATGATGTACTACTGCAAACTGAAATTCCAAGGTTAAAATGCTGAATTACCTAAACAGCAGAAGACACAGATTATCCTGAATTTACATAAAATTAATATTTACTTTATTTAGCTTACCAGCCCTGTACTCAAATCTTTACCCCTTACACAGTAAGAAAACAGAATTACTCTCTCAGATGGTCTAAGATTATTTTAACCTCTAAGCAACTGTTTCCATTCCCACCCAGCCCTCAGGTAGATATACTGAGTCCTTTTTATATCTACTACACCTCAGGAGATCCCAAGTATCCAACTCCTCACAATCCAAGGTTAGATACATGAGGAATAGGGTCCAGGAGAATGACACCAATTCCATGGCCAGCTGCTGTGATAATTAACCAGAAGCACTGAGATGTTAGGACAACTAGAAGTCTTAGAATAAAGTTATAGAACTTTATTCTATAACTCCATCCACATTGAGTTCAACTCATTTATTTTCTGATGGATTGAATTCTGTACTCCTACATTCTTCTTGGCTTCTCAGCCACAATATGTGACATTTCAATGCCTTTTTTTTTTAATTAAGTTTTTGCCGATACCCCTGGCTCTCACTTTAACAGTTTACACTCATTTATAATGACTTCAGGTATCTCTAATATTTCCAACTTCTCATTGCTATGAAAGCATGTTTGTATCTGTATATTGCCTCATCTTTTATTATTTCTTTTGGTTGGATGCTTAGTAATATTTAAGTATTCATAAAATTTTACTTTACATAAATATGTATTACAGAAAATTGTGTTACAGAAACACTTTCACACCATCATTGAAGAAGACACTGTATTTAAAGTTAACACTTGAGAGTAGGCCTGATTTATCCCTGAAGAATTGTGGAGTTTTGCAAATTTCATGTAACCCATAATTACACCAAGTGCTATTTATGAACTTAATGAATAATGTTTCCTAGATAATGTTCTGCCTTTTTTTTAGCATATTTAGATATTGCAACTAATTAAATACTATTTGTTTTAAACATTTCTAAATTCATAGCTTTTGTTATTATGTACTCTTCAATGGATACTAAAATGTAAGTGCATGCATCTGGGATTCCATAGAATATTTTGATATTGAAATATGGTCTTTATATTTCAAAGTTTTGAAACAAATGTGAATAATTCATAATCCTCAATTTCAAGGCATTTACATTTTAGTGAAGGAAAAATACACATATGAAACGGGCACCAGGGACCTCCCTGGTGGTCCGGTGGTAAAGAATCTGACTTACAATGCAGGGGATGTGCGTTTGATCCCTGGTCAGGGAACTAAGATCCCACACACCGCGGGGCAACTAAGCCTGTGTGCCACAACTACCGAGCCTGAACGCCTCAGCTAGAGCCCACGTGCTCTGGAACCCATGCACCACAACTAGAGAGAGAAAACCCACAGGTCACAACTAGAGAGAAGCCCGTACGCCGTAACGAAAGATCCTGCATGCCTCAACGAAGATCCCACGTGCAGCAACTAAGACCCGACGCAGCCCAAAATAAATTAAATAAATAAATAAATCTTAAGAAAAAAGAAACGGAGACCAATAAAAAACATACTGTGGAATAGGATGCATGATATGACTGGGAGAAATGAGAGGAGATTAATTCAGTCTGGAAAGTTTTAAAAAGGCTTCATAAAGTTTTACTAAGAGTTGAAATAAATGTAATATATAATTGCTTAACTTGAAATATGGTCAATTTCTCACTAAAACTTAGCATCTATCAGCATGTTTAAATCTATTCTTTTATACAAACCTGCTAAAATATTATAAATGTTTAATTGTACTTTATTAACCAGGGAGTGGCAAAATGCAGACCAAGAGCCAACTCTGGCCACCTCATTTATTATTTAACATTTATTATTGACGGCTATTTTGCAGTAGTGACATATTTGAATAATGTAACTGAAACCATATGGCTGGCAAATCTGAAAATATTTACTCTCTGGTCCTTTCCAGCAACACTTGCTGACTCCTGTTCCATTTGTATTAATATTAGGCATTCCTGGAATGTTTACCCAAGACTTCTAGTTGTCCTAACATCTCAGTGCTTCTGGTTAATTATCACAGCAGCTGGCCATGGAATTGGTGTCATTCTCCTGGACCCTATTCCTCTGAAACAGCTCATCAAGAAAGGGCAATTGTCTATATTATTCATTTTCTAAAATGGCAGAACTGCTCCCCATTTCCCCTTCAGACTTCAGTTGCCTGAACTAATTTACACCCAAAGGTTAATTAGTTCCCTAACTGGCTCTCCTACATGTTGTCTTTGCAACACTTGGAAAATGGCCACATTTAATTGCCTTTAAAAAACGGTTTGCTCAGAAAGGAATAAAACATTTCATACGGAAATATGTAGAATTCTTGAATGGAGCCAAAATAGTCCTGATCTCTGGGAACTTACTACCTGAATATATTGAAGAGTTTGGAAATAAACTATTCTTCTCTAATAAACCACAGACTCTTCATCATAAAAAAATACTTACCTACATGTACAGAGTGAAGAGTAATTTTCATACTCTCAGAGTCTATTCATAGAATAGTAAATGTGAGCTTGATTCAAGATTTCTGTCTTTATGTGTCTTTTTTTAAATAAAAAGTTCAATTTATGAACATTTATTAAAGGTTTACTCTTTTTTTAAAAAAAAGATTTAATATTATTTATTTTTTGGCTGCATTGGGTGTTCGTTGCTGTGCACGGGCTTTCTCTAGTTGTGGCGAGCGGGGTCTACTCTTCGTTGTGTTGTGTGGGCTTCTCGCTGCGGTGGCTTCTCTCGTTGCGGAGCACGGGCTCTAGGCACACGGGTTTCAGTAGTTGTGGCACATGGGCTCAGTAGTTGTGGCACATGGGCTCAGTAGTTGTGGCTCATGGGCTCTAGACCTCAGGCTCAGTAGTTGTGATGCACGGGCTTAGCTGCTTCACAGCATGTGGGATCTTCCCGGACCTGGGATCAAACCCGCGCCCCCTGCAGTGGCAGGCGGATTCTTATCCACTGCACCATCAGGGAAGTCCTAAAGTCTTACTCTTTACCCTGCATTCAGAACAGTGAATCAAAGGGAGCAAAATATTGTCCGAAGCTCTAAAATGTTTATCCGTTTATAGAGAAGATGCATATTTACCAAGGTAATTGTGACAAAACAGGCTACCCTAAATTCTGCAAAAAATATATTTTTCATGATGGGAGCATAAGGGATTCACTCAGTCTGGAAGAGCGAAGTGGGTTTATTGAGAAAGTGCCATTAACAGGACCTTGAAACATGGGCAGATATCTTTTCAAGTGGAAAAGAAAAGGAGTTTTCCAGATCAAGGGAACAAGTAAGGCAAATATCCAAACTAAACATCAACATTTTCAGTGTTACTAAATTCTGGATATAATATTGTTGCAAATGTTATTAATATTATCTTTGTCAGTAATAAAATTATTTGATCAGTCATGTATTCAAATTTTGGCATTACATTTAAATGCTAGAAGATAAAATTCTGATTTGAAGAGCTCAGTAAAATTAAAAAAAGAAAGAAAGAAAATGAAAATTGGTCTTTCCATGGTATTGTTTCAGAGAAAGATTAACCAGCTTCAGCAGCATTTAAACATAACATCAACAGGCAGCACAATGCCTTTTCTCCTTTGACCTATTAGGCTCCTTCTTTCTTATATTCTCAATAGTATTTTATTGACAAAATACAAATGTAGCATTTGAGAATATGCACTGTGAGCGTCACAAACGCATTTTTTTAAATGTTTAAAACTAGAAAAGAAGCTGGTCCTATATTTTCTTAAACCATATTTCATAAACAAACAGCTATTATTTTTTCTAGGAAATATTGATCTTACATTAAACACACATGCAGCACACCACTTACACAAGGACAGAAAGTGCCTCTCACTCAGGAAGCCTGTTGAACTGAAGGAGCCACAATACCATCTAGTGTCAGTTAAGCACAGTCTCTACTAACATGGAGAAGAATCTAGACTAAATTAAAATGGAGAAAATAATGGAAAACAAAACCTGTGCCCTCTTTTTAAAATAATCCGATAAATAAACGTGTTGTCTAGCACGAGTGCTCTCTGCCTCTCCCTTATCTTTTATTAATTTTTGGACCAGACTTGTTGGAAAAAAATTACCAGTCTCCTCAATCTATAATAGTCTGCCATTTTGTTAAGACTGAGCCCACAAATAATAACCCATCAGGTTACTAAAGTGATATCTTAGCAGTGTGACTGTTGTACTGAGACCATGTTGGACCACAGTAATATCGCTCAGCAAAATTATCACTGGTACAATTCAGCAGTTATTCATCCCTGTTTGCATCATCTGTGCTAAGGCTTTTTTCACTGACTCTTGCTTTCTGTCCTTCACTGAGTCTAAAAGTTGACATTTCTCCAAATTGGCCTGAGCTGCTGTATGATGTCATGTATCTCTGGAAGTATTATATCCAAACTTAAATGAGGTCTTCTGCATAGAATTTGTAAAAGGGAGTTATGTTTACACCTTAGGCTCCCTGAGTGCCACAGCTATTTCCTATTAATTTATTTCTCCTAAAAAGGAAAGCACTAGTAATTGCTTTCATTGATTGGGCATCCAGTATATTTTTTTTTTAATTTTTAAATTTAATTTTATTTTTTATACAGCAGGTTCTTATTAGTTATCCATTTTATACATATTACTGTATATATGTCAATCCAAATCTCCCAATTTATCACACACACACACACACCCCGCCTTCCTCCCTTGGTGTCCATACATTTGTTCTCTCCATCTGTGTCTCTATTTCTGCCCTGCAAACCAGTTCATCTGTACCATCTTTCTAGGTTCCACATATATGCGTTAATACACAATATTTGTTTTTCTCTTTCTTACTTAATTCACTCTGTATGACAGTCTCTAGATCCATCCATGTCTCTACAAATGACCCAATTTTGTTCCTTTTTATGGCTGAGTAATATTCCACTGTATATATGTACCACTCCTTCTTTATCCATTCATCTGTCGATGGGCATTTAGGTTGCTTCCATGTCCTGGCTATTGTAAATAGTGCTGCAATGAACACTGGGGTGCATGTGTCTTTGAATTATGGTTTTCGCTGGGTATATGCCCAGTAGTGGGATTGCTGGGTCATATGGTAGTTCTATTTTTAGTTTTTTGTTTTTTGTTTTTTTTTTTTTTTTGCGGTACGCGGGCCTCTCACTGTTGTGGCCTCTCCCGTTGCGGAGCACAGGCTCTGGACGCTCAGGATCAGCGGCCATGGCTCACAGGCCTAGCCACTCCGAGGCATGTGGGATCTTCCCAGACCGGGGCACCAACCCATGTTCCCCGCCTCGGCAGGCGGACTCTCAACCACTGCGCCACCAGTGAAGCCCCTATTTTTAGTTTTTTAAGGAACCTCCATACTGTTCTCCATAGTGGCTGTATCAATTACATTCCCACCAACAGTGCAAGAGGGTTCCCTTTTCTCCACACCCTTGCCACCAGTTGTTGTTTGTAGATTTTCTGATGATGCCCATTCTAACTGATGTGAGGTGATACCTCATTGTAGTTTTGATTTGCATTTCTGTAATAATTAGTGATGTTGAGCAGCTTTTCATGTACTTCTTGGCCATCTGTATGTCTTCTTTGGAGAAATGTCTATTTAAGTCTTCTGCCCATTTTTGGATTGGGTTGTTTGTTTTTGTAATATTGAGCTGCATGACTGTTTATATATTTTGAAGAGTAATCCTTTATCCATTAATTCGTTTGCAAATATTTTCTCCCATTCTGAGGGTTGTCTTTTCGTCTTGTTTGTAGTTTTCTTTGCTGTGCAAAAACTTTTAAGTTTCATAAGGTCCCATTTGTTTATTTTTATTTTCATTTCATTACTCTAGGAGGTGGATCAAAAAAGATCTTGCTGTGATTTATGTCAAAGACTGTTCTTCCTATGTCTTCCTCTAAGAATTTTATAGTGTCAGGTCTTACATTTAGGTCTCTAATCCATTTTGAGTTTATTTTTGTGTGTGGTGTTAGGGAATGTTCTAATTTTATTCCTTTAAATGTACCTGACCAGTTTTCCCAGCACCACTTATTGAAGAGACTGTCTTTCCTCCATTTTATGTCCTTGCCTCCTTTGTCCTACATTAGTTGACCACAGGTGCATGGGTTTATCTCTGGGCTTTCTATCCTGTTCCATTGGTCTATATTTCTGTTTCTGTGCCAGTACCATATTGTCTTGATTACCGTAGCTCTGTAGTATAGTCTGAAGTCAGGGAGTCTGATTCCTCCAGGTCCGTTTTTTTCCCTCAAGACCGCTTTGGCTATTTGGGGTCTTTTGTGTCTCCGTACAAATTTTAAGACTCTTTGTTCTAGTTCCATAAAAAATACCATTGGTAATTTGATAGGGATGGCATTGAATCTGTAGATTGCTTTGGGTAGTATAGACATTTTCACAATGTTGATTCCTCCAATCCAAGAACATGATATATCTCTCCATCTGTTTGTATCATCTTTAATTTCTTTCATCATATAAGTGTCTTATAGTTTTCTGCATACAAGTTGTTTGTCTCCTTAGGTAGGTTTATTCCTAGGTATTTTATTCTTTTTGTTGCAGTGGTAAATGGGAGTGTTTCCATAATTTCTCTTTCAGATTATTCATCATTAGTGTATAGAAATGCAAGAGATTTCTTTGCATTAAATTTGTCTCCTGCAACTTTACCAAATTCATTGATCAGCTCTAGTAGTTTTCTGGTGGCATCTTTAGGATTCTCTATGTATACTATCATGTCATCTGCAAACAGTGACAGTTTTACTTTCTTTTCCAATTTCTATTCCTTTTATTTCTTTTTCTTCTCTCATTGCCATGGCTAGGACTTCCAAAACTATGTTGAAAAATAGTGGCGAGAGTGGACATCCTTGTCTTGTTACTGATCTTAGAGGAAATGCTTTCAGTTTTTCACCATTGAGAATGATGTTTGCTGTGGGTTTGTCATATATGGCCTTTACTATGTTGAGGTAGGTTCCCTCTATGTCCACTTTCTGGAGTGTTTTTATCATAAATGGGTGTTGAATTTTGTCAAAAGCTTTTTCTGCATCTATTGAGATGATCATATGGTTTTTATCCTTCAATTTGTTAATATGGTGTATCACATTGATCCATTAGTGTATATTGAAGAATCCTTGCATCCCTGGGATAAATCCCACTTGATCATGGTGTATGATCCTTTTAATGTGTTGTTGGATTCTGTTTGCTGGTATTCTGTTGAGGAGTTTTGCATGTATATTCATCAGTGATATTGTTCTGTAATTTTCCTTTTATGTAGTCTCTCTCTGGTTTTGGTATCATGGTGATGGTGGCCACGTAGAATGAGTTTCGGAGTGTTCCTTCTCTGCGATTTTTTGGAGGAGTTTGAGAAGAATGGGAGTAGCTCTTCTCTAAATGTTTGATAGAATTCACCTGTGAAGCCATCTGGTCCTGGACTTTTGTTTTTTGGAAGATTTTTAATCACAGTTTCAATTTCATTACTTGTGATTGGTCTGTTCATATTTTCTATTTCTTCCTGGTTCAGTCTCGGAAGCTGATACCTTTCTAAGAATTTGTCCATTTCTTCCAGGTTGTCCATTTTATTGGCATACTGTTGCCTGTAGTAGTCTCTTAGGATGCTTTGTATTTCTGCGGTGTCTGTTGTAACTACTCCTTTTTCATTTCTAATTTTATTGATTTGAGCCCTCTCCCTCTTTTTCTTGATAAGTCTAGCCAATGGTTTATCAATTTTGTTTATCTTCTCAAAGAACCAGCTTTTAGTTATATTGATCGTTGCAACTGTGTTCTGTTTCTATTTCATTTATTTCTGCTCTGATCTTTATGATTTATTTCCTTCTACTAACTTTGGGTTCTGTTTGTTCTTCTTTCTCTAGTTCCTTTAGATGTAAGGTTAGATTGCTAATTTGATATGTTTGTTGTTTCTTAAGGTAGGATTGTATTGCTATAAACTGCCCTCTTACAACTGCTTTTGCTGCATTCCACAGGTTTTGGATCGTCGTGTTTTCATTGTCATTTGTCTCTACATATTTTTTGATTTCCTCAGTGATCTCTTGGTTATTTAGTAACATATTGTTTAGCCTCTATGTGTTTGTGTTTTTTACATTTTTTCCCCCTGTAATTGATTTCTAATCTCATAGCATTGTGGTCAGAAAAGATGCTGGATATGATTTCAATTTTTTTAAATTTACTGAGGCTTGATTTGTGACCCAAGATGTGATCTATCCCGGTGAATGTTCCCTGCGCACTTGAGAAGAAAGTGTAATCTGCTGTTTTCGGATGGAATGTCCTATATATATCAATTAAATCTATCTGCTCTATTGTATCATTTAAAGCTTGTGTTTCCTTATTAATTTTCTGTATGGATGATCTGTCCATTGGTGTAAGTGAGGTGTTTAAGTCCCCCACTATTATTGTGTTACTGTCGATTTCCTCTTTTAGAGCTGTTAGCAGTTGCCTTATGTATTGAGGGGCTCCTATGTTGGGTGCATATATATTTATAATTGTTATATCTTCTTCTTGGATTGATCCCTTGAACATTATGTAGTGTCCTCCCTTGTCTCTTATAACATTCTTTATTTTAAAGTCTATTTTATCTGACATGAGTACTGCCACTCCAGCTTTCTTTTGATTTCCACTTGCATGGAATATCTTTTTCCTTCCCCTCACTTTCAGTCTTTATGTGTCCCTAGGTCTGAAGTGGGTCTCTTGTAGACAGCATATATATGGGTCTTGTTTTTGTATCCACTCAGGGAGCCTGTGTCTTTTGGTTGGAGCATTTAATCCATTCATGTTTAAGGTAATTATCGATATGTATATTCCTATTACCATTTTCTTAATTGTTTTGGGTTTGTTTTTGTAGGTCCTTTTCTTCTCTTGTGTTTCCCACTTAGAGAAGTTCCTTTAGCATTTGCTGTAGAACCGGTTTGGTGGTGTTGAATTCTCTTAGCTTTTTCTTGTCTGTAAAGCTTTTGATTTCTCCCTTGAATCTGAATGAGATCCTTGCTGGGTAGAGTAATCTTGGTTGTAGGTTTTTCTCCTTCATCACTTTAAATATGTCCTGCCACTCCCTTCTGGCTTGCAGAGTTCCTGCTGAAAGATCAGCTGTTAACCGTATGGGGATTCCCTTATGTGTTATTTGTTGTTTTTCCCTTGCTGCTTTTAATATTTGTTCTTTTTATTTAATTTTTTGATAGTTTGGTTAATATGTGTCTTGGTGTGTTTCTCCTTGGATTTATCCTATATGGGACTCTCTGTGCTTCTTGGACTTGATTAACTATTTCCTTCCCCATATTAGGGAAGTTTTCAACTATAATCTCTTCAAATATTTTCTTGGGTCCTCTCTCTCTCTCTACTCCTTCTGGGACCCCTATAATGTGAATGTTGTTGCATTTAATCTTGTCCTAAAGGTCTCGTAGCTGTCTTCATTTCTTTTCATTCTTTTTCTTTATTCTGTTTTGCAGCAGTGAATTCCACCATTCTGTCTTCCAGGTCACTTATCCGTTTTTCTGCCTCAGTTATTCTGCTATTGATTCCTTCTAGTGTAATTTTCATTTCAGTTATTGTATTGTCTATCTCTGTTTGTTTGTTGTTTAATTTTTCTAGATCTTTGTTAAACATTTCTTGCATCTTCTCGATCTTTGCCTCCATTCCTTTTCCGAGGTCCTACATCATCTTCACTATCATTATTCTGAATTATTTTTCTGGAAGTTGCCTGTCTCCACTTCATTTAGTTGTTTTTCTGTGGTTTTATCTTGTTCCTTCATCTGGTACATAGACCTCTGCCTTTTCATCTTCTCTTATCTTTCTGTGAATGTGGTTTTTTTCCACATGCTGCAGGATTGTAGTTCTTCTTGCTTCTGCTGTCTGCCCTCTGGTGGATGAGGTTATCTGCGAGGCTTGTGCAAGTTTCCTGATGGGAGGGTCTGGTGGTGGGTAGAGCTGGGTGTTGCTCTGGTGGGCAGAGCTCAGTAAAACTTTAATCCACTTGTCTGCTGATGGGTGGGGCTGTGTTCCCTCCCTGTTGCTTGTTTGGCCTGAGGCTACCCACACTGGAGCCTACCCAGGCTCTTTGGTGGGGCTAATGGCAGACTCTTGGAGGGCTCATGCCAAGGAGTACTTCCTAGAACTTCTGTTACCAGTGTCCTTGTCTTCATGGTGAGACACAGGCACCCCCCGCCTCTGCAGGAGACCCTCCAACACTAGCAGGTAGGTCTGGTTCAGTCTCCTTTGGAGTCACTGCTCCTTCTCCTGGGTCCTGATGTACACACTACTTTGTGTGTGTCCTCCAGGAGTGGAGTCTCTGTTCCTCCCTGTCCTGTCGAAGTCCTACAATCAAATCCTGCTAGCCTTCAAAGTCTGATTCTCTAGGAATTCCTCCTCCCGTTGCCGGACCCCCAGGCTCGGAAGCCTGATGTGGGGCTCAGAACCTTTACTCCAGTGGGTGGACTTTTGTGGTGTAAGTGTTCTCCAGTTTGTGAGTCACCCACCCAGCAGTTATGGGATTTGATTTTATTTTGATTGCACCCTCCTACTGTCTCATTGTGGCTTCTCCTTTGTCTTTGGATGTGCGGTATCCTTTTTGGTGAGTTCCAGTGTCTTCCTGCCGATGACTGTTCAGCAGTTAGTTGTGATTCTGGTGCTATCGCAAGAGGAAGTGAGAGCACGTCCTTCTACTCTGCCATCTTGAACCAATCTTCCCTCCAGTAAATATTTTGAATTGATTTATGATAAAACTGCTCATTTCATCTTTTTATACATCATGCAATGTCTTCACAATCAGATTGTGAGATCTCTGATTTTAGAAAGGGATTTGTATATCTTCAACTAGCAAAGGTTTGCCCACAAAAGTCACTCAGAAAAATAGCTGATATCTGGCATCTGGCTTGGAATATATCCTGCTACATTAAAATGGGACTCTTGCGTTGTAGCATATGTTACAGTGTTTAATCCACATCTCTTCTAACATATTTTGATAGACTTATTGAGATATAATTGACACATAATAAACTGCATATATTTAAAATGCACAATTTAATAATTTTTAACATATATATATACCCACACACACACACATACTACCATGAGTCTATCATCACAACCAAGACAAAGAACATATCTGTCATCTCCCTAATTCTCTCCTGTCCTTGTGAAGTCTCTCTCTCTACCCTCCACTGCAGATGTTACCGGCTGAATTGTGGTCCCTTCCTCAAATTCATACGTTGAAGCCCTAACCTGCAGTACCACAGAACGTAACTCTACTTGGAGATTGGGCCTTCAAAGAGATGATTAAGTTACAATGAGTCCGTTAAGATGGGCCCAAATCCAACCTGACTGGTGACCTTACAACAAGTGGAAATTTGGACACAGAAGGAGACAGCAAGGCCACGTGTACACAGAGGAAAGACCATGTGAGGACAGAAGGAGAAGCAGCCTTTTGCAAGCCAAAGTGAGAGTCTTCAGAATGAAATGAATACTTCAGACAACTTGACCTAGACTTCTAGCCTCTAGAATGCTGAAAAAATAAATTTATGTTGTTTAAACCACCCAGTCTGTGGTACTTTCTTAGGGCAACCCTAGCAAACTAATGTACAAGGCAACAACTACCTAGCTTTCTGTCACTATAGATTAGGTAGAATTTTCTAGAATTCTACAGAAATGTACTCTTTTTGGTCTGGTTTTTTTCACTCTACATTACTTTTTTGAGATACATCCATGTTGTTGCTGCATCAATACATTCCTTTTCACTCCTGAGTAATAGTCCATTGAGTGGATATACCACAGTTTATTCATCCATTCACATATTGCTGGACATTTGTATTGTTTTCTGGTTGAGAATACTATAAACAAAGCTTCTGTGGATATTTATTTACAAGTCTTTTCATGGAGAGATATATATATATATATATATATATATATATATATATATTAATCTTGTGTAAATATCTAGGACCAGAAAGGCTGTGTCATATGACAGGTGTATATTTAGCTTTTTAAGAAACTGCCAAACTGTTTTCCAAAACTATGTACCATTTTACATTCCCACCAGCAGTCGTTGAGAGTTCCTGTTGCTCCATATTCTTGCCAAAAATTGGTAATTTCAATCTTTAAAAATTTTAGACTTCCTATTAGATATATAATAGCATGTCACTGTGTTTTTTTTAATCTGCATTATATTAAGACAGAGGCATTGAGCAACTTCTCATGTGCTTATTTGCCAAAAGTATATCTTCTTGGGTGAAGTGTCTATTCAATTTTCCTGCATTTTGTATTGGACTGTTTGCTCTCTTTTTACTGAGCTTTGAGATCTCTTTTTATATTCTGAATACAAGTCTTTTATCAAATAGGTGATTTGCAAATGTTTTCTCCCAGTCTGTGGCTTAACTTTTCATTCTCAGTGTCTGTCATAGAGCAGAAAATTGTAATTTCAGTTATGTCAGTTTATCAACCTATTCTTTTATGGACCATGCTTTTGATGTTGCATCTGTGAAATCTCTGCCTAACCTCAGGTCAAAAAAATTTTCTCTGATGTTCTTCCAGAACTTTTATAATTTTCAGATTTAAATTTAGATCTGAATTCATTTTGTGTTAATATTAGTCTATGACTTTTTTTTGCTTTTATAGCAAAAAAAGGTAATAATGCTGTCTTAAATGTTCTGCCACCACCATTACCTGTTTCCATACCCATTCTACCTCTTTCCTCTGTCTTCACATCCTTTTATCCAAGCTTTTGATCCTATCTGCTTCTAAGTCATCACGTTTCTTGCTGTACCAACAATACTAACATGGTTTAAACCCTTTCCTGGTTCCTTTCCTTCACATATATGCAAGCTCAAGTCCCTCCTATTAAAAATAAAAGGTAAAATAATACTTTGTTGAACCTACATAGTTTTCTAACAACTTAACATTAACTTGCCTTAATTCTTTCCCTACCTGTATAACCCTCCTTAATCTTCTATATTATCTCCTTTCTTTCTGTTACTTGAAACATGTTTTCCCCATATTTTCTCTTCTAATTGTACTGTTGATCATACACAAAATCAGGGATTCTCCTGCCATCTTTAAAACAATAATTCTCCTATGTATGGTCCAGACTATTATAACCAGACCTACATAGTTAACTTCCTACTGTATATTTCCAGTAGGAATGTCAATTGCAGTATATGTCAGATTTAACTCATTCTTCTTTAACCCAGACATGTGACTCATTCTGTATTTCCTGAGCTTGTAGATGGCTTAGCACTCACCCTCTCACCTAAATCAGAAACCTATGATTCATCTTTAACCTCTCCTCCACTCCATGAAAAAACAATAGAGATCTTTCAATATTCTCTTACTTGTGTCTCCAATTCACATTTCCTCTCTATATTCCCTGTTCTAAACTCATTACATCTCATCTGAAGTTTCGGAACAGACTTCAAATGGTCCCACAGACTCTGGTCCTTACTCTCTGCAAATCCAACTTGCATACTGATGCTCAGGTAAACTTTCTGAAAGACAAATCTGTTCGTAGGAACCATGTGTAAAAGCATGCATACCCACCACCTGTAAGCAAAATTGCACCCATTCTCATTCAGCAAAATATGGCTTTCATGATCTGAGTACCTTATATTTGCCAGTCATTCTCTTAAATTGTTTCAATTACAATAACTCCTCTACAGGAAATCTATGATCCAACTATAACTAACTTCTTAGACTTTCCTGAATGTGGCATTTTAATATACTGCCAGACCTTAATCCATGATATGTACATGTTCCTGAAAACGGTAGCACATGCTTTCTTTTGCACAGAGCTTACTATGACTCAGTAAAGCCTAGATGAGTATTCCTGTTTTCCCTAAGCATGTACTTCCATAGTAGCCCTTAACACATGGTATCATAACTATATTTTGATCTATTTTTCCCCACCTCTACACTTGAGGGTACAAGCCAGTTCATATTTTTGTTTACATGCTCAGTACCTAGGGCAATCTTTGGCACACAGAAGGCTCTCGCCATGTTTGTTAAATGAATGATCAGTTTTTCTTTTTTCCTGGAGAGTCTTGTTCAAGTAGAGATCACCTGCAATCAAAGGTATAAAAATTTCCCTTTTTCTTTAAGGAAATAGGCATTGGGTATGTTCTAAAACTTTTGACTGAAACTAGAAAATACCTCCTGAATCAGGTATGACAAAAGGTAGTTTGATTGTGAATACAGTAAACATTCAACCCCTTGAGGTTAGGTGTTCACTTATAAACTCAAAAGGCAGTAACAGTATCCAAACCCAGAAAATGTTCCTACTAATCTGAAAAGGTAAAATGTGTTCTGTTTGCAAAGAAAATAAATGCTGCTTTTGCTATTTTGCTTCCTGTCCTTTATAATTATAGAAGTAAAACCTGAGGATTTAAGATGTAATTTTTTTTTAGTTAATAAATGTTTTAACTTGATGGTTAATGTTTGGACATAACTTAAAATTTAGAATAATAGGTATAAACTTATGAAAATATTTTATATCACATAAATCATTAATATGATATTCTCAAAGTACTTTGTGAAAGCCTATTAAGAACTATGGCCCCTAATTTTTAGGTAAGAAAATATAGAGAAAATTTAAAGGAAATTAAAATAATCATAAATCCTAAGCTGCCTTATTTCTCATTTTTATCTTAATGCTCAATAGTAAAGATCCTTGTCATCATAAAATTGTCAGGACAAAATGAAACATTGAGTCCATGACTGATAAAAAGTGAGAATTCATATACTAAAGCCATCTTCCATTTCAATTACTGTCCTGAAGCCAGCAAGCAGTACTCACCAGAATGACCTATGAAAACATAAAAACCAGGGTACAAATCTGGATTTCACTGCTTGCTAGTTATGTGATTCCTGTCAGATCATTAACCTCTGACTCTCTATAAACTCACTTGTAAAGGGCAAAAATAGCAAGGCCTATTTAGCAAAAGAATTTAATGAAATATGTGTCAATCAATACAGGCCGGGCTATGCTATGGCCAATTAACAACTCCAAAATCTTTGTGGCTTAAAACCACAAACTTGTTTCCCTGCTCATACTTCAGGTATGGTTGGGGAGCTGCCCATTCTGCTCCACATCACCCTCTCTCCAGGACCCAAGTTCATATATCCACCTGGAATTCTGCCAGTCTGCCAAGGAAAGAAACAGAAGCCTGGCAAGTTGCATATTGACTTTTAAAGCTTTGACTCAGAAGTAGCACAAGTCACTTCTGCTCATATTTCACTGATCATATTTCAAGAGAACAGGGAAGTATAATCCTCTCACGTGCTACAGGGGATACTTAGAAATTCGTATTTTATATCAATATTTTATATTCACACTTAATATTAAAACACATAGCATTTTGATAAGTTCAGTGATCCTGGATAGTTCATAATAGTTAATAGCTTGCTGTACTGAGGGCTTACTCTGCTCAGGGCACTCTGGTAAGGGCTTTGTTCCTGTCATCTCACTGAATTCTCATATGGGTCTATAAGACAAGGACCCTGCTCTATCAGCCATTGCTACTTGCCTTACCAATATCCATTCCCTGGATTTTTTTATGATTCACAGAGCTGAGATTTCATTTGGGATAACAGTGTATAAAGCTTACATTATCCTTATAACCATTTGGAGCCAAGTGAAAATATTCAGGCTAAACTATGGTATGTGGAATTCCCTGAATATAGCATCCCTTGAAAAAACTATAAATAAATAAGGCAAAGCCATTCACTCTCCCCTCATCTTTCTACAGAAGGCAGAAATAATGTCAAGTGATACAGTGGTCATTTGGGGACAGTGAGGTAAACAGCATGGGGGTAGGAAGATAATCATGGAAATGTTGGCTATGACATCACTGTTGATGATGCTGATCTGATGCCAGCAGCCACTTACCTCAGCCTTCCTGCTATGTGAGCTAAATAAATAAGCTTCCTCTTCTTTGAGCTTCTAAAGTTTTCTATTTTCATCTGAACCATTTCTAAGGGATGCAATTTATATCCCCATGGATTATTAACAGAACAAAACTAGTCAAAGAGAAGTTACATATACTGGCCAAAATAACAAGACCAATTAGTGCCACATCTATAACGGCCTGACTCTAAAACCAGGTGATCGACAATGGACTATCCAATCGATTATAACAACTGTGATTCAAACCCCACATATTTGACATTTCAACAGATATGTTATAACCAAGTTAATAATAAAATTTAAGTATCATTAAGGAACTGAGAAATGCTCAATATTAATAAAATAGAGTTCACATAAAATACATGCTTCAGTTAAGTATATCCAAGTTATCTTATTGATATAACTTTGACAGTATGATTTCATTGTATAAATACAGTTTTCAATGAAAGATTAAAAATATAAGTGAATATAGGGTAACCAGTACCTATATTAGGCCTCAGTTCCTTCACATACAAATTGCAGTAGTTGATTAGATAATATGTATTACTTTCTAGTCTGTGTAATCTATGATTTTATTGTGGTGATGAAAGCAGATAAGTTTTAGAAACCTAACCATTCTTTGTGTACAATCCCTATAAAACAAATAGTAATTATGTGTTTTAATGTCTTTCTTCTACAGGGGTGCAAACCTCATGAAAGCATGGTCATGTTTGCCTTTGTCATCCTATGCTTCTAGCATTTAATACAGGACCTGCTCAAAATATATTAATTGATGGGTAAAATGTTAAATATTGTTCTGCCTGAAAACAGGGTTGGATAGATAAGAAAATAATAGCTTTGAACTAATCACAGCAATTTGTATTGATTCTTTAATTTGGAACCAGTGTGAATGTTACAAATAAGCAGGTCTAGGCTTAACTAAATAAAACTTTCCTCACCACTTACAGCTGTTTTTTGATTACTGATCTTGTGATCTCATGATCTTGTGAGTTCTCAGTCTCAGAATATAATAAAAATAATAAATACTAACCTTGAAAAAGAGACATTTTTCTGAACTAAGTGAGGGTAGTCTATTTGGTAATATTCCATTGATAATAAATAGATTCTAAAATTTGAGTGGTTTAACAAAATTAAAATTATTTGCTCATGTAACAATCGTGTGTATTCTCTTCAGTAGGGTGGCCTTTCTTGCTGAAATAATTCAGGGATCCAGCTTCCTTACACCTCTGGCTATACCATCTCCTTGGCCCCATCTCCAATTGGATCCAGTTGGCAGAGGAGAAAAAGTATGAGGGAGAGTTCATCACAGTGTTTTATGGTCCAGGCAGGAAGCAGATTCAGATTACCAGCACTCAGACTCACTGATGAGAACTTAGGTACATGGCTACACCTAACAGCAAAGGAGACTGGGAAATATACACTAACTGTCTCTCCAAATAAGGGAATAAAGAAAGCAAAGACAATTGATCTTTGCTAATCTTGCATTACAATTCTGTAATCTGCAATTCTCTTATACATAGATTCAATGGAAGGATATGCATTTACTCTGGTCTTCCAAATGCTGCCAATCCATCTCCAAAAATGAGCTATTTTCCCTTCCTGACATTAAGGTTTGAGGAAATAAAGTGAATCTACCCTCAGAATTTCAGTGTTGCAACCGCCAACAATATTCTTAAAGCTACTTGGGTTACATGTTCTTTTTTACCTTAGAGAGCTCATCAGTGGAAGATTCTGTGATGCTAATTCAATCTCAGCCTCTGTACTAATTCACATTATTTTCATTAGGAGTTGTATTCAGCATAGACTAGATAAGCATAGAAAACACAGAATAGGAAAGACATTTAGATTGACTGTAATGAGCTAGTGGTTTTATAGTCTTAATATTATCTTCAAATACCAAATGGAACTTTCAGTAATGGGCACTGGCCACTGTCGGGTTTTATGATCATTTCACATTTGTTCAAAAGTCAGCTGAAATAATTGCCTTGGTTAAAATAATTGAAGGCCATCTGTAAACTGATTTATGTCATGTGTATATATCCTCTCTATAAACAAGCACCTGCAAAGAATTTTAGAATCTTTTCTTGCATTTAAGGGAAAATAAAAAGCAAACAAATAATAAAAATGAAGGGGAAGAACGGTGTGAAGTTATGTTACATTATTTTTGATTTGCTCCTAAAACCTACACTGTTAAGTTCTAAAGCTTATTTTATAAACTTTCACATACAGGTCCTTACCCAGGCTTTTTGATTTTTTAACAATTTTTTACCCAATTAAACTTTACTTCTCAAAAATCAGGATCATGTCTCTCTGTTTCAAAATTATTTCCCCTATACCTATGCACTGAGTGCATTTTAGACACTCGATAACTTATTTTAAATGTTGAACATGTATAAAATTTGATTTCAAATATTAGATTCACCCTGACACAAACACACACATACACACACACACACACACACACATAACCCCTACTTCTCACAAGTCTTTTTTTTTGTGTAATTAAGAACAAGAATAGCTCAAATTTCAATTATTTATGTTATTTCTTCAAACCTGTATTTTTGCAGGGTTCTTTCACAACATCAATGTCATTATTGGATCTTAAAAGTAACAAGTTTTGTAGACACATAAAAACTATTTTTATCATAGAATATTATTAATATGTTTTAAAGGGAGGAAAAATATCCACAGGGCTAAGAATATACTCTAAAGGAAACTGCATTTAGCAACCATATGTTTTCCTTGACACAAGAGCTAGTATTATTTTATAAACTACAAAGTACATAAAATTATTTTATGTGAAAACTAACCTATAAAAGTATTAAAAAACTCAACCACTAATTTATTTGAACTGCTATAAATAATTATACAACTCTAATGAAGAACTTTTGCATTATAATTATGTGGTTTATCCAAAATGTTTTCCATTTCTAATATTTTAATATTCCATTACACGCATATTCTAATACATACACACAAAAACAGCATAGATAGTCTCCTTCGCTTTTCACTCTCATTGCCTTACTTATCACCATCACCCCTGTCACCACCTCTACATACCCTCAAAAATAATTTTACAGAAAAGGTAAATCAGAATCTGACTTATCAAGGATATAATCCTGACCACTCATATGACAAGACATACTATATTTTGAACAGCTTGAAATCATTTTCAGCAGGTTTGGGACAATGACCCTTCTAAATTCTGACTCCCTGAGGAAGTTGTCACATGAAAATATTTAAGGTAAGGAATATCTGTGAGATTATGCCAAATATCTTCTCTAATGATTAAGAGTACATTTCTTTTATTATCCAAATATTCTTCAATCGAATTTAAATAATCCTCTTGGAAACCTTTTGGAACAATAAGACCCAGTCTGAGTCAGACATCACTTTACAGCAAATTGCATTCCCATTACTCATTCATTATCTTTTACTTTTTTGAAAGCCAACTTACGGTTATTCAGTACTCACTATTATTATTGAGGACTAGATAAAATAAAAGATGAGTTTGCTTTGACAATTCCATTATTGGTACAGTTGTTATAAGGAAACACAAGTGTGCCTCTAAGATACTTGCTAATGACTGAAAAATGGCAATGAAAAAATAATGTGAATCACTTCTCATTGTTACCTGCACTTTGGTAGACTATGGGTCAAACTACGGTCTGGAAACAAAACTTCAAAATGTCATAGAGAAGAGGCAGTGTGGTAGGCAGAAGTCTGATGTCCCCCCAGATTCTGATCCCCTGGCTATTCAATCAAATAGTAAACTGGGAAGGGATTTTGTAGATGAGATTAAGGTGACTAATCAGTTGACCTTTAAGTAAGATTATCCTAGATTTTCTGGTGTGTTAGTATAATCACATGAACCCTCAGTTGCAGAAGAAGAAGGCTAAAGAGGCAGTTAGAGACAGCAGAAGAACAAGGTAGGAGGTAAAGATAGATATTTGATTCCCTGCATTTATTGGCTTTGAGGAGGACCATGAGCCAGGCCAGCAGTCCCCGGAAGCTGAGATCAGCAAGGAAACTGAGACTTCAGTCCTATAACCACATGCATCTGAATTCTGTCAACAACCTGAATGAGCTTGGAAAGAAGATTCTCCTATAGAGCCTCCCGATAGGAATGTACTCCTGCTGAAATCTTGAATTTGACCTTGAAGAAATCTAAGAAAAGAACCAACTGAGTCATTTTGTGTCCTGGCCCAAAGAAACTGTGAGATAATGGATTTATTTTAAACCACTAATTTTGTGGTAATTTGTTAGTGCAGCAATAAAAACCTAATACAGGCGGCTCCTCAGTAGAGAGTGAGTGAGTGTGAGTGTGAGTGTGTGTGTGTGTGTGTGTGTGTGTGTGTGTGTGTGTGTGTGTGTGTGCTGTTTACGTAGTCTCCCTAAAGCTTAGAGCAGAGACTGGCATATAGATTGCAGTGCATAAATATTTTACAAATGAAGTTTGTTAATTGTAGCAATTACATTAGAGCCTAAAAGTTAGGCAAAGTTATTCTAAGGATAGCCAGATTGTTAATATATATATATATATTTTGTGTGTAATCAAACCATCTTTATGACATTTCTAAGTGAACATATTGGTACTTTTATGTTAGAATCAAGTAATACATAGCTCAGAAAAAAAGTTAGCAAGATCATATCAGGGATGAATATTTCCAGAAGACCCAAGCTACCTTATTCTTCAGGTATTTGAAGGAGCAGGTGACATTATTTAGGCATGATAATGAAAAACAGAGTTTGTGAAAGATATTCAATTTCTCTGAAAAAAAGGTAAATGCATTAATAGGGCAAATTCTTTTAAAAAATTATAGTCGTTCACAAAATTAGAAATGTGATGAAAGAACTCAATATCTCTGTTTTCATAATTAATGTAAACTAAAGCCAGAGTCATAATCATTATTCCCACCAATTAAACATTTCAAGTGTAATGGAATCTTCTAGGCCTCTAAGAACTAAGATACTTAACACAAAGTGAGATGTGTTAGGTAAAGGATGTATGAAATGGACACACATATAGAGTTGAACCTTGAACAACATGGGTCTGAACTGCATGCGTCCACTTTTATGTGAACTTTTTTCAACAGTAAATGCTACGGTACTATACTATACCCAGTTGGTTGAATCCACAGATGGGCAACTGGGAATACTGAGGAACTGCGGATACAAAGGACCAACTATTAAACTGAATGCAGATTTTTGACTTGTGGAGGGTCAATACCCCTCACCCCCTATGTTGTTCAAGGTTCAATTGTACACGTAGGCACATGCATTCCCTGCCTTTAGAGCCAACTTATTTCATCAAGCTCCTAGGTGAAGAGCTAAAACTAACAGTTCTAATAGGGGCTAGGAGCTAACCCTCCCAGAGCCAGTGAATGATAACTTATCTACCTATGAACCTCTGGTTAGGTGAAACTGCTACATATATATGCAAGGCTATCTAGTGCCCAAATAGTCTTTGGAAAGAAAATACTAGTTTGAAGAAAAGACAATACCCTCCTCTCTTAACATATGCTATTTGAGATCTAGAATGTGACCTGCTCCATCTAGCCTACGAACATTCATCCTATAAACTTAATGTCATTTGAAAAAGTCACATCTGAGAAAGGAAAGCTGAGCTGGTTCCCAAGCCCACCAGGGTGAGGAGATGGCAAACACTATTGTGGCTCTGAGGGGCACCAGCTATGTGAGCACCTCTGGAGGGTGCTTGGAAATGTAGCTCAGTCTCAGCCCGTCTCCATTAGCTGATCTCCCAGGACACTTGTAGCTGCATAAGGCTAACCACAGCACAAAGAGGGTGCCCAGAGATATCAAGCTGTAGAGAGTGACACCTATTTTAGGTCCAGTCTGGGCCTGGAGACAAATGAAATGAACTCCCCTACAAGTATTCACTGAGAGATTTTTTTTGTCTGAGTCTTTCTCTAGGATAATCTCTGTTTAGGTATACTGGGCCAGTACTTTGGGATAGGACAGCATCTAGGGAAATTAGGAGAAAAGAGGAGATATTAAGAATTTAAACGTGCTGAAAATATTGAGAGGAAAGCAAAATGATTTTAACCAGTCAGATTATGCTTTGCTCCTGTTGACATTTTACCTGTTAATTTCCATGAAAATTCTAGACTTATGGTGCAAGTGATTACTCTGATATAAAATAATGGATTGAGAATTTATGCTTTTTTATGGTACTATTCCACAAACAAAATTACCTGTTGTCTGACTTTTTTTTTTTCTTTCTTCTTCCATCCTACAATTGGACTCAAACATAAACTCCTTTTTTTTTTTTTTAACAGTGGTTTAATGGATGGGAGATCTTACCCATCTGAAGTAAGGTCCTGGAGTGACACCCTAGCGAGTGTGGTGTATGGCAGGCAGGACATGGCAGCAATCTTCCCTCTAAACACAAAGTCTTAAAACCTAGTGATCAGGGACTTCGCTGGTGGCGCAGTGGTTAAGAATCTGCTTGCCAATGTAGGGGACACAGGTTCGAGCCCTGGTCTGGGTGAACCACAACTACTGAGCCCACATGCCACAACTACTGAAGCCTGCGTGCCTACAGCTCGTGCTTCACAACAAGAAAAGTCACCGCAATGAGAAGCCTGCGCACCACAACGAAGAATAGCTCCCACTCACCGCAACTAGAGAAAGCCCACGCACAGCAATGAAGACCCAATGCAGCCAAAAATAAATAAATAAATAAATAAATTTATTAAAAAGAAAGAAACGAAACCTCATGATCATACTTCATCTTATTTCACATAGCAGCTCACTCAATGTTTGACAAAGAAAAGAAGGTTAAATGCTGAATTGCATTCTATATATATGCTCATGGAATTAGAAAACCTGACAATAGGAGAAGGGAACCCTTATCTCCTATCTCTCAGATTCTATTATGTACTAGCCTAGGGAAAGCCAATATGGAGTATTCATGATGACTCTATCCAACTCAGTATTCATTGCAGACTTCACTAATCCATCACAATAGTTTCCTATTGAAATGGCAAGGGCATCCGTCTCAATACACAGATACCAACAGCAGTTCTTAACTGACTGCATATCTCATGTGAAATAAAAAAACATACTCATCATGGAATGTTTTATTTCTTCTTTGAGAGGTAAGGAAACCGAGGTATAAAGAGTAAATACTTTAGACCCAAATATAAAACAAGTAAGTGACTGGAATGGAATTTGAATCCAATTCTATGTAGATCCTTAGCCTTTTACTCTGTCTACCCTACCATATTGTTCCTAGGCAAAAAGAAATTTTTAAACCTGTTAGACTATTTCATAATGTGTTCCAACAGAGAACAATCTCTGGTTTCAGAAATAATTGGTTCATCCATTATCTTTGCAACCTATTATTTCTGTGAGCTGAACATGGTTACTTAGGCTCTCTGCATTCAGTTTCTTCATATGTAGAATAGGATAGTCACAATACCTACTTAACTGTGCTTTTATTAGGAGTAAATTAGGTAATATATGTAAAGTGCTTAGTCCAGTACCTGACACCTATGAAATGCCCTTAGAAGTTAGCATATACCATTATTATTATCACCTGCTATACTGGGTGGACGAAACCAGGAATATAATGCAATACCAAGATGGAAATTACAATTGTCCACTAGAATAATCAAATGGCATCATCTCAAAGAATAGAGCCAGTTAAGACTCATGAACATTTTTTTTTCTCTGCGTTGGTTCCTAACATAATCTCCTACCATAGATAAGTACTCAAGGTCCATTGAAAAAGTTTGCAAAGGCGCTATACTCCTAAAAGAACTTAGAGAAATGTACAACTGAATAATGTAAAACAATGGACGATGCACATCCATTTTTGTTTGAAAAGCTGGAGAGGTTTGTTGTGGTTGTTGTTTAACAGGAATCACCACCAGCTGATAAAGAATAAAGATGAAAGTGAATTCCTTCCTCTTTTGCTTTGGGCAGTCAGGATGACTGGCAGTGCTGTGTAAATTCAAGAAAGCCTGTTGACAACGCATTGGTGAGCACCGCAGGGGAGTGGCAGCTCCGAAGAGAAAAGCAGAGGTGGTGCTGATAAATTAGAATGGGAAAATAAGCATCATGAACCCCCAAGAGTTAGGTTGTAGTCATGCAATACAAAAGCAAGAGATCAGACATTCACAGCACAGAACTCTGTACTACCATGCTGTGTTCTGCTCTTTTGAAGGAGCCTATTTTAATGACAAGGACAACACTAAAAAATACTAAAATCTCTCGAAATGCCCATCGTCTAGTGTTGAAATACAACCTTGTGGACATTAGCTACTACCATCTAAAGAAACTACAGGGGCAGATTACAAGTCATGAGGCTATCTAAATGCCCTGGGAATTCTCTCCATTGTGAGGCTTTTTAAAAGGGGAGAATTAAGCTATATATTTTTTCACCTTTGTGCCTTTTTCCTATCTTAAACTTTGAGGAAATTGCTACTGCTGTCAGTGCATAGCAATACAGACAAGTATAGGCAAAATGCAAAAGAAAGGAAAACTGGCAAGCAGCACAAAAAGGTGGTTCTTGCTTCCTAAAAAGTAACATATCAGGTCAGAACACTACAACAACAGGGGTCATGAGTCTTGTTTTCCAGGCAAGAAAAGTAAAGCCCAGAGAGGTAACGTGACTTGCCCAGTCAGTTAGTAGCAGGGCTGACACTGACTGTCCAGTGTACCCCGTTTTAAAACGTCACACCAGTGCCACATGGCAATATGCATCATATCCTTTGACTCAAGTGGGGTTGGCCAATTCTAAGATGGACCCCAAGATTCTCACCCCTGATACAATACACCCTCTCCACTCACCCTATGTACTTACAGTTATTCCATTTAACACTAGTCTAGCTGCTGCTCTGAGGGGTTTTCCAGAAGTAATTAAGGTCCCAAATCAGTTAACTTTGAGAGATTCTCAGTGGGTCTTACCTAACCATATGACCTAACCTTAAAAGATGCTAGACTTTCCCTAGTGAGAGAGTGTCAAAGCATGAGAGGAATTTGACACGAGGAAGTATCACAGACTGAATTGTGTCTCCCCAAAATTCATATGCTGAGACCCTAACTCCCAATATGACTGTATTTGGAGACAGTCATAAGAACGTAATGAAGGTTAAATGAGGTTATAGTGTGGGGACTTAATGTGATATAACTAGTATCTTTTTAAGAGCAAGAGGCACCAGAGACCATTCCCCCTCTCTGCACACACACAGAGGCCACAGCAAGGAGGCAGACATCTACAAGTCAGGAAGAGAGGCTCTCACCGGAATCCAACCCAGAAAGCACCTTGATCTTGGACTTGCAGCCTCCAGAGCTGTGAGAACATAAATTTCTATTGTTTAAGCCACCCAGTCTGCGGTGTTCTGTTGTGACAGCCCCAGCAGACTACTACAGAAAGATTCTACATCACATGTTTTGAAGACTGAGGGGGTCATGTGACAAGGAATATGGAACGTGGCCTCCAGCTGACAGCCATCAAGGAAACAGGAACCTCATTTCTATAACTGCAAGGAACTGAATTCTGACTCAATCATGTGAGCCTAGGAGAGAGCCTCAGAATCCAGATGAGGACACCTAGATTTCAGCCATAAAACACATGAGCAGGAAACCCAGCCACACCATGTGTGCCCTGTAGAACTGTGAGTTAGTAAAGGAGTTTTAAGTTGCTATATTCATGGTAATGTTTTCAAAGAAAATGAATACCCCCTTCAAGATGAATTCTATTTCTTAAACAGCTTTATCAAGGTATAACTGACATTTAAAAACTGCACATATTTAATGTGTACAGTTAGATAAGTTTGAACGTATGCATATACCCGTGAAATAGGTGTATCACCACAGTCAAGGTAATAGACATATTTTATATATCTATAACTCTCCAGGAGGGAGATTCAGAGATATTTTTAGTGGGCTGCCCCAAATTTTTCCAGAGAGAAGCTACTTTTCATATTTCTCAAAGTTGTATACCTCAATGTGAGACAGGAGGTGTGGGCTGCAGGTACATTTGCTACCTGGAGTATAAAATGGATGCTGACATATTTTGCAACCGGACATATTTTCCTCACCAGGGTCTAAGCTTCAGGGACATAAGTTATTTATTTCACAGGGATTAGACAGATCAATGTTGACAGTTACCTTTTTGCAGCTCCTAGAGTATTTTTAAATACATTTTTGATAGCTTACGGGCTTGAGAAATTAACTCAGATGGGATATTCTGATTACATTAATAAATTAGACATATAACTGCAAGTGGTGATAAAATGGGTGGGGTGTAGTGAGAGTAGGAGAGCATTGAGTTCTCTAATGTATTCAATGCCCTCAGTACCCGAGTACCAATTGATAGATAGCACAGAAAAAGTTCAATGATGATTTAATTTAAAAGTTCCCTGTGCTTTATCATTCGTGTTTAATTATAGTTAGTCCATTAATTACTTTCTTGAGAAGTGAGACTGGAAAGAAAATTAAATGGTACTTTTAAAAGATAATTTTGCAAACAAATAAATGAAGCCAAATATAATCAATAATTTCTGTAACAACTGGCCCTGAGTTATTCCTCTTTAGAAAAATTGGTGTTTGTACTTTAATAATATGAAAGACTAGAAACTCTCTTCATAAATTTAAATAAGCATGAAAAAGTCAAAACAAAGACAATTAAGCTTTTCATAAAATTTGACTCAAGCTAAAGGTGGCAATTTTAGCAGCACAAATTTTAACACTGTTTCTGAAAAACATACAATTAATGATGACCAGGTCTGAAAGTTGGGAAAAAATGGAAATAGATTTCCATTATCACAAAAACAGGGACTTGAAAAAGGCAGTGAATCTTGTGTTACTCTTGTATCTCTTTGAGAGAAGCTACCTCTCTTGACCCTTTCTTTCCTAGGCTCATATGTATCTTTTAGAATGTTGAAACAGGAACTACACAGCAAAATAAGTATATAATTTTAAAATATCATTATCAATGGTGACAAGCTGAAGGCTTTTCCTCTAAAATCAGGAACAAGACAAGGATTTCCACTCTCATCATTTATATTTAACATAGTATCGGATGTCCTAGCCACAGCAGTCAGAAAAGAAAAAGAAATAAAAGGCATCCAAATTAGAAGGGAAGAAGTAAAATTGTCACTATGTGCAGATGACATGATACTATATATAGAAGACCCTAAAGTCTTCACCAAAAAACTATTAGAACTAGTAGATGAATTCAATAAATTTGCAGGATACAAGATTAACATACAGAAGTTTTTTGCTTTCTATACACTAATAATGAACTAGTAGAAAGAGAAAGCAAGAAAATAGTCCCATTTACAATCACATCAAAAATAATAAAATACCTAGGAATAAACTTAATCAAGGAGGTGAAAGACCTATGCTTGAAAACTCTAATATAATGCATTGATAAGGGAAATTGAAGACAATACAAGTAAATGGAAAGATATCTCATGTTCATGAATTAGAAGAATTAGTATTGTTAAAATGTCCATACTACCCAAAGCAATCTACAGATTCAATGCAATTCCTATCAAAATACCCATGACATTTTTCACAGAACTAGAACAAACAGTCCTAAAATTTGTATGGAACCACAAAAGAGCCCAATTAGCTAAAGCAATCCTGAGAAAAAGAACAAAGCTGGAGATATCATTCTTCCTGACTTCAGACTATACTACAAAGCTACAGTAATCAAAACAGTACGCTACTGTCACAAAAACAGATACATAGATCAATGAAACAGAATAGAGAGCCCAGAAATAAACCCACACATGTATGGTCAATTAATCTATGAAAAAGGAGGCCAAAATATACAATGGGGAAAAGACAGTCTCTTCAATAAGTGGTTGGGAAAACTAGACAGCTATATGTGAAAGAATGAGATTAAAACATTTTCTCACACCATATACAAAAGTAAACTCAAAATGGATTACAGACCTAAATGTAAGACCAGAAACCACAACAATCCTAGAAGAAAACATAGGTGGTACCCTCTTTGACGTCAGTCTTATCAATGCTTTTTTGGATCTGTCTCCTCAGGCAAGGGAAACAAAAATAAATAAACAAATGAGACATAATAAAACGTAAGATTTCACACAGTAAAGGAAACCATCGACAAAATAAAAAGATAACCAACTGAATTAGAGAAGATATTTGTAAATGATATGTCTGACAAGGGGTTAATATTCAAAATATATAAAGAGTTCATAAACTTAATATCAAACAAGAACAACCCAATTAAAAAATGTGTGGAAGACCTGAATAGACATTTTTCCAAAGACATACAGATGGCCGACAAGCAGATGAAAATATGATCAACATCACTAATTATCAGGGAAATGAAAATCAAAACCACAATGAAATGTCACTTCACACATGTCAGAATGACTATCACTAAAAAAGACAAAATAATAACTGTTGGCAAAAATGTGGACAAAAGGGAACCCTAGTACACTGTTGGTGGGAATGTAAATCGGTACAGACACTGTGGAAACAGTATGGAAGTTCCTCAAACAATTAAAAATAGAACTATCATATGACCCAGCAATTTCACTCATGGGCATGTATCTGAAGAAACAAAAAACACTAATTCAAAAAGATATATGTACCCCAATATCCACTGTAGCATTATTTATAATAGCTAAGATATGGAAACCACCTAAGTGTTCATCAACAAGTAAATGGATAAAGGAGATGTGACATACATATATATATATATATATATATATATAAAATATTTTTTTTTCAAATGCCAAACTAAATTTATTGTGCTAAAGAGAAGCTGTTTAACTATAAGAAAAATAAGTGCAGTCTAGATTTTGCGCATATGTGGGGAAAAATGCTGAGATTACCAATTGTGTGTCACAATCCTCTTTTGTAGATTTATGTGTATATACATGTATGTATATATGTGTGTATATATATATATATGTATATACACACATACAATATTACTTAGCCATAAAAAAGAATGAAATCTTGCCATTTGCAACAACACGGATGGACTTGGAGGGTATTATACTTAGTAAATTAAACTGGACAGAGAAAAACAAATACTGCATGTTTTCATTTATATGTGGGATCTGAAAAATTAAAACGAATGAATGTAGCAAAACAGAAACAGACTGACAGATGCAGAGAAGAAACCAGTGGTTACCAGTGGGGACAAGGGTGGGGGGAGGTGCAATACAAGGGAAGGAGATTAGGAGGAACAAACTACTAGGTATAAAATAAGCGAGATACAAGGATGTAACAGACGGCACAGGAAATATAGCCAATATTTTATAACAACTTTAAATGGAGTATAATGTATAAACATAATGAATCACTATGTTATACACCTGAAACTAACATTGTAAATCAACAATTCTTCAATAAAAAATTAAATAAATAAATTAAAAATAAAATATCATTATCAAACACTGACTTTGTGACAGGCACTATGCTAAACATTAGTGATACATCTAACCTTTCACTCAAACAGCTTAGAGTTCAGCAGAGGATAAAATGCTGACCCAGCAAAGCACAGGAAGGGTGAAGTGTAACCCAGAAAGAAAGGGCATGTATTCTGTCTGCATCAGCTAGAGCAGGCTCAACAAACGGGTGGTGTGGAAGGTATAAATCCCACCTTACTGAAGAGATTGGGGGTACTGAGACCCTGACAGGGGAAAATATTCCAGACAGAAGGAATGGCATGGGGAAAGACTAACAGCTGGCTGTAGAGTATCTGGGAAAGCTTTCTGGCCAAGCAGCTTGCAAACTTTTCCTAGAGGTGATTCAGAGGTTTTGAAAAGGATTCTGACATCAACTTCCAACAATTTATTAATTTCATTTAACAATCAATTACAGATATACCTCAGTGCTATTGCGGGTTTGGTTTCAGACCACTGCAATAAAGAAAATATCGCAATAGAGTCCCATGAATTTTTTTGGTTTCTTAGTGCAAATAAAACTTACGCTGTAGTCAGTCAATAGCATTATGTCTAAGAAAAGTACATACCTTAATTTTAAAAAACTTTATTGCTAACCATCATCTGAGCCTTCAACTCACCATAACAAACAAAATAATGAAAAAGTTTTAAATATTGTGAGAATTACTAAAACATGATACAGAAATACAAAGTGAGCAAATGCTGTTGGAAAAATGGCACCGATAGATTTGCTTGATTCAGGCTTTCCTCAAACCTTCAGTGTGTAAAAGTCGCAATATCTTCTAAGCACAAAAAAAGTGACGTGCAAAAAAATAAGATATGTATTTTTGGCCATCCATGTGCTTGACATTGGGCTCAGGTGATCAAAATTTTACCAAACCCATGTCTTCCTCTTGGGGATCTTATAAGGCATGAGGAGAAAGGAAATCAGGTCAAAACAATGTGAGGTGCCTTAACTATTGACAAACCACCCCCCACCCAGTTGCCACATTTCTTCTTCCTGAATCTCAGAACACGGTGTTTTTTTTAAAAAAGCAGAAAAATACTAATCTTGGTGGATGAATTGTGATTGGTTTAAACTATCAGGGCAATCCCAGTTTCCTATACCCAAATCTCTTTTTCCAGCCTCCTTCACAGCTGGGACTACCCAGAGAGCAAGTTAATATTGAATTGTAAAGATGGGTCCTGGATGTGTTTTGGTATTACATTTACATTTATTACACCTCATATTATGCGTAGTACACACACCCATACACACTTCTCCATGTTATATATGACTATACTCACATGCATATATTATATATATGCATATGTTATCTCTTCTACATAATGGTTCTTAGGTTATCTGCTTAAAACTATCAAACCAATATCTGTATAGATATTGGAGCCTATACTTCCTCAGTCCCATAACCATATGCCATAATGATAAATCTTTTGCCCCCTTTTCTCCCTGCTGGCCCTTCTAGGGACATAGTGCTAAGTTAGTACCTTTTAAGAAATGTGTTTCTCAGAGGTAGGACCTACCAGAACATGGTGGAACTGCTTGATCCCTTGGTAGCATGTAACTGTCCTTATTTTTACTTGAAATAATCTCTATAACTGAACTGAGATAGACTGAAGAACAGTCATTGACTTTTAATGATACCAAGTTTGAAAACAAACATCACCAAAATAACGAATAATGCTTTTATCTTTGATACAACTCAGGCAATGTCAAAGTTACATCTGCCTCTCTACTAGTCAGGTCCATCTTTATCATGAAATTGGCCCCTGAAACGCATTCAGAGAAATGTACTATTTGTTTCTACCATCACTGTGTTCCCCTGTATTCATATTACCCTGCATATTAGATCAGTCTCGCCCAATGATGGATGCTCTGGGACCTCCCTCAGTAAATGTGCTGGATTCGATTCTTCCTCTTTACCTTGGGTTATTGCTAGTTCTCAGGAGTCTGCTAAGATTCTCTTTCCATGAAGTACTGAAGTTCTTTCTTTCTGCAGCTGGTCACAAACACAAAAGCATTTTGACAAATAGTACAGCAAAGACTTAGAGCAGACTACTCACTCTAGCCCCTTAGTGTCCTATTCTCTGTAAGGACTTCCTAACATCAGGGTGGAGGTCCAGGTATCAGTTGTAGAGGGACCATGTTACGCAGGAAATAACTTCAGCCTAAACCTGGGACTATGTATGGATATGCCAGCCCCTTTCATCTTTGAAGCATTGAAATGGTCTGGGGCTGGAGATAAGAAAATATGCTTTCTCCCACTGCAATCTGATCTAACCATTGTAAAGAGTAGCACAAACGTATGCATTATATACATACGAAACAGAATCCAAGTACGTCATTTTGGTATATAAATGAGATAACGCAAGAGACTCTGGATAGGCCCCCAAATGACTCAGAAAATATCCTGTTGTGAGCAAAGCAACTCCCACAGCAAAAGATATTAAGTGTACTCTATCCTATAATAATAAGTAAGGAATTTGTCAACGCTTTGACCACTGAAAGAAGCAATTAGGGCAGAAGAGCAATGATAAAAGAGACCAGAGAAGAGAGCACAAGAAAAACAAAGCCTATTGTGGTAGGTACCCCAGTGGTGGGATGGGTAGAAGTTTCACCTTAACATGAGAGTCACTATCAAATGGCTCTGCAAAAAAAACCCAAAACCTTGTGTCAATTTGCAAACCCACTAACAGTATATGAGAGTTAACAATTCTCCTACCTTCACCTGCACTGGATATAACAGTGTTTTAAATGCTAAAATGATAATAATCTCATTTTGTTTTATTTTTAGATTCAAGAGGTAGAGAAACTTTTCATACATTTATTGATAATGTATATTCATCTCTCTGTAAATTGGTAAAAAAGAATTGATGATAAATATTGCAGTAATAATAATTGATATTAATAAGAGATTTTACTATGCTTTTTGAGGCATGTCTCCAATAGGTGTGCTGTTAAGTCAACAAGTTTCCCACAGAGCCCACTCTTCTAACATTTGTAATGGAGGTGATGGACAGCGGGAATTACCTGCTTCACGTACTAGCCACCAAATTAAGTTTAACTTGCTTATTGTTTTGTGCCAACAAATCTGTGTACATCAAGATGCCAGATTAGACTGAAGGAGAAAGAACAGGACCTGATTCAGGATATGGAAATATTTACAATGCTTTAAATCTAATTGTTTCCTCGTAACAAAGGCAGGCACAGGCATTATAATTGTCTTGTGTTTTCTCTGTAATTGCTTCAAATCCTTTTTGGACGAAGATACAATGTCTCCTTGACTGTGAGTTTCTCTAGAGCCAATTAATTTGTATTCCCAAGGTTTAGAACAGAGCTTGGCACAAGGCAGTTATTAATAAGTATTATGAAGTGGTTTCTGATTATATGAATAGGCTTAAAAGAATATAATAAAATAGGGCTTCCCTGGTGGCACAGTGGTTGAGAGTCTGCCTGCTAATGCAGGGGACACGGGTTCGAGCCCTGGTCTGGGAGGATGCCACATGCCGCGGAGCAGCTAGGCCCGTGAGCCACAACTACTGAGCCTGCATGCTGGAGCCTGTGCTCCGCAACAAGAGAGGCCACGATAGCGAGAGGTCCGCGCACCGCGATGAAGAGTGGCTCCCGCTTGCCACAACTAGAGAAAGCCCTCGCACAGAAACGAAGACCCAACACAGCAAAAATAAATAAATAAAATTAATAAACTCCTACCCCCAACATATTCTTAAAAAAAAAGAATAAAATAATAACAATATATAAGTGACATCTAAGACTATAAATTTTTAATAACATCAACAACAAAAAAATCCACACAGACATCTTTTTCATACAGCTGAAATTCTAAAAATGTCATTTTATTGACATAGTGCTCTCCTCTCCTCATCATTCATGACAATGCATCCTTCTCTCTCAGTTTATGGGAAGAAGCTACTGGCATTTTTCTATAGAAGTATGTGAAGGGATTATACATCCTCACAGTTTGGCACATTCTTTCATACAAAAATGTGCTGCACTGAACTAATAGTTGTAAAATACTAGAGATGTACTGTCTTTCTCTTCTGTGGAAGGTGAGAAGTAGCTCCTCTTTGCTAAATAGTGAAGAAAAATTATTTCTCTACATAAATATTATCTCTCACAGCATTTATCTTCTTGATAAATATGGAAAATAATATCTATCTTTAAGAACTGCAGTAAACTCAAGGCCAATATACAACTTAAAGACCTCATTAATCTTTATGAATTGAAAATAAATCCTATAGGAAATATAATTTCCCCTTTTATTTATTTTTTTATAAATTTATCTATTGATTGATTTTTGGCTGCATTGGGTCTTCATTGCTGCACACAGGCTTTCTCTAGTTGCAGCGAGCGGGGGCTACTCTTCATTGTGGTGCACAGCTTCTCATTGTGGTGGCTTCTCTTGTTGCAGAGCACAGGCTCTAGGAGCACAGGCTTCAGTAGTCGTGGCATGCACGCTCAGTAGTTGCAGTGCACGGGCTTAGCTGCACCGTGGCATGTGGGATCTTCCCAGACCAGGGATCGAACCTGTGTCCCCTGCATTGGCAGGTGGATTCTTAACCACTGCGCCACCAGGGAAGTCCTAATTACCCCCTTTTAAAAAGCATTCTTTACTCATTTTGTTTTTGATGACAAAAAACACGCAATCTCATTTTCTTCAATTAGAGAGTATAAGATCTATTTTCAAAAGAAATAAAAAGCCATATATAACTCCTCACCACCCAGGGATAAGAGCAAGTAACAACTTATTATATGTCCTTCCCATATTTTCCTGTATATGAGTATATATTTATAAAAAGATAACATTTTGTGAATTGAGTAAGTGTGCACTAAGAAAATAAGAAATAAAGACTGTGAAGCCCCACAAGTTGCTCACAGATAAGCACATTCCCCGAGGAATCACACAAAAAGGTAGAAGCATTTTCCCATATAGATTGTTTTCTTCTTTATAAATTGTTAAAAGGGGAAAAGAGTAAATAGACCAAAAAAAGTAGAGAGAGTAACAAGACTTCAGCTTGAATATATATTTTATTAGAAAATAATGCAAATGATTTGCTAAAAATACAGAAGCGTAGGAAGTAAAAGTCAAATATTTCTATGTTTCTCTTTGCATAATTCTTGAGAATCATTTTGTCTATACTTTTCCAGTTTTTCTTTTACAAGTCACATCATTGTTTATAGAGACATTATTAGCCCCTTTCAAATGTCTGGCAAATACGTGTTCCCTTATTCCTTAATTTATCGTGTGTGTGTGCGTGTGTTGTGAACTGTATTTGTTTTTTCCCTTTATGATTCATACGGTTTGTGTCATGCTTTGATAAAGCATTTCCTACTCCCAAGATTACATGATTTTTTTTTTGTAATTTGTGTATGGTAGTAGAGCAAAGCGTTATAGAAATACTTTCTTTTTTTTTGGTGCATTTTTTTTAACATCTTTATTGGAGTATAATTGCTTTACAATGGTGTGTTAGTTTCTGCTTTATAACAAAGTGAATCCGCTATACATATATATATATATATATATATATCCCCATATCTCTTCCCTCTTGCATCTCCCTCCCTCCCACCCTCCCTATCCCACCCCTCTAGGTGGTTACAAAGCACCAAGCTGATCTCCCTGTGCTATGCGGCTGCTTCCCACTAGCTATCGATTTTACATTTGGTAGTGTATATATGTCCATGCCTCTCTCTTTGTCCCAGCTTACCCGTCCCCCTGCCCATGTCCTCAAGCCCATTCTCTATTAGATCTGTCTTTATTCACTTCCTTTTTTTATATAACAGGCTTTTTACAGACACTGAAATCAACTGGCCCCTGGGAAAAGAATGACATTGCATTTAATAGAGCTGAACATGTTTGGAATCATCAAGTACAAGATCAATTAACCAGAAAATTGATAGCCCCATAAAGCTTCTCAATGAACCTATATACAATTTATGAGCACTTGACAAGAAGGACACTTGCAGAAATAATCCACACATTTCACTGTTAAGTCACATTGAGACTTATAAATGTTATAAACTGTGTGGATACACACACACACACACACACACACACACACACACACACGAAGCCTGTGGACTTAAAATGGGTTCCTAACTGTTCTCAGAAAAACGCATACTCAAGACATATCAGGTTTTATGTATTTCATTTCCATTTGTATACACAATTTGTTGGCTTTACCCATTATAAATCAAGTTTTCTGATGTCACCTCCTCAGCGTCTTTTTAAGCAACTAGCAGTCCTAGACTTGAAGCCCCTTTCCTTGTTGACAACTTTTAATACCCATTTCTACAAGTTCAGAGAAATACAATCACTTTTCAACTTCTTGCTCTATCTAAAAGTCACGTAATGCCTCTTCTAATTATGCCTCCTTCTGAATAAGCTGCTTTGGTCTGAGGTCAGCTAGGTTGGGTACCTTATTACCTAAATTATGATAAGCTCGCATCTGTTTTCACTAATGAAATTGTTAAATAAAATATAGTCAGATTCAGAACTCTGCCACAGAACCTCCCATGGGTTGACATCAAACATTAATCTACCTACTTTCTGGCGTTCACTTAAAAACTATGACTCCGTCTAATCACACTGAAATCCTGCCAACACTTCCAAATCAAGTCTTTAGGGATATTGTCAGAAATACACTGCTGAAATATATACACTGTATATATACTACATTCCATATTCCTAATAATCCCATCAATCTAAATGGATGAAATTAACCTTGAAATTGTCTTTTTGTTTGTAGTCAAAGTTATGGAATGTTACTGTATCAAGGAAATTTTCTAAGAGTGGGATTAAATCTTCCAGTTAATCTGTTTTTTCTTCATGACTATGTAAATGTCTCATTAGTATAAATAAACAATTTTTCATACTGTGTGTGTTTACATACATCGTACATGCTGACTATAGAAACTAGGATGACACAAAAACACAGAGAGAAATTAAAAGTAATCCATAATTCATAATTTCAATATTTGGAGATAACCTGTATTAACATTTTATTGAATATCCTTCTAAATGTATACTTGTTTATAGCTATATATATGCTTCTTTATTTCAAATATAGTCCTACCTCTACCAACTGACATATTGAAAATAAACATATCTACCCAAAAAAAGGCAAAAGCAAAACCAAAGCATAATGATATTAAGAAAAATAAACCTAAATCTAAATACAGAGACCTTAAAGAATATGTACATTCCAGATATCTACAGAGGCTACCAAAGAAATCTTTTGTCACTCTTATTGATCATGACCTACTCAGCTACACATTGGTTCTTGAAAAGTATGGTTTAATATCAGCTCCAGGAGAGTATCTTTCCTCCCTGGTAACCTGGTAACTCAGGAAATTAAATTCGGCCTCTTAAAGAAATTAAATTAATTTTTCTTTGAAATCTTGATTTCTATTCTTTTGGATATATACTGAGAAGTGGATTGCTAGATCATATGGTAGTTCTACTTTTAATGTTTTGAGGAACCACCATACTGTTTTCCATAGAGGTTTCAATATTTTACATTCACACCAACAATGCACAAGGGTATCAATTTCTCCAATTCTCACCAATGCTTATCTTTACTTTTTTATTTTTTGAGAATAGCTAACCTAATAGGTATAAGGTGATATCTCATTGCGGATTTGATTTGCATTTCCTGATTATTAGTGATGATTAACACCTTTTCATGTACCTATTGGTCATTTGTATATCTTCTTTTTAGAGAAATGACTATTCAAGTTCTTTGTTCATTTTTAATCAGGTTTTTTGTTTTGTTTTTTGTTACTGAGTTGTAGGAATTCCCTATATATTTTTTATATTAACAGATATAAAGTTTACAAATATTTTCTCCCATTCTGTATGTTGCCTCTTAATTTTGTTGATTGTTTTTTGTTGTTGTTGTTTTCTTTTTTTTTGTTTTGTTTTGCTGTGCTGAAGTTTTTAGTTTGACATAGTTCTAGTTATCTAATTTAGCTTTTGTTTTCTGTGCTTTGATGACATATCTAATAGATCACTGCAAGGCCAAAATCTGCACTCCCATATTTATTGCAGCATTATTCACTATAGCCAAGATATAGAAACATCCTAAATATCCATCAATGAATGAATGGATAAAGAAAATATGCTGTATACATAATGGTGTATACATAACACAATATTATTCACCTTTGAAAAATAAGGAAATCATGTCATATTCAGCAACATGGATGAAACTTGAGAATATTATGCTAAGTGAAATAAGCCAGTCACAAACACTGCCTGATTCTACTCATGATATTAGGTATCTAAAATTGTCGAATTCATAGTGTCAAATATAGTGTCTATAGTTTTCTCTCCATCCCCCTCCCCATTCCTAGATATGAGAACTTATACAGGTCAGCATATCTAACTACAAAAACCTTTCAATATCTGATATAAATAAATTTTGAACCATAAGCAAGAGAAAGATTCTTAGTCAACAATAATTTGTCCACCACTACTAATATATTTGAATTTCAAGCAATAAATAGTCAATTGCATGCAATAATCCTGAGGGGGATAGTTCCCTGAAAATCAGGTACTACTTTTGATGACCTGAGTTTTGAGAAATGAGTATGTGATTAGGAACTATTTAGGATAGGCTACAAAGGGTGTGTAGCGCACAAGATAAGGTAACTAAATCCTGGCCATCAAGTAGGACCACAAGTACATTCTGCAGGCAAAGAGGCACTAAGGCATATTCCATCCCCATGACTCTGGAGGAATAAGTGTTTTGGGTGCAATTAAATTCTTATCTCACAGGGATTAATACATAGTTTTCATCAGTAGCCAAATTCATCCTAAGAATGCTATACTTTGGGACTAGTGATAAGAGATGAGATAAGAGGTGATTGGTTCTTCCTTTAGAATCTGATTTACAGATTAAAAAAAAAATTCCTGCCTAACTGGTTAGGACTGACTAAACCAAGTGTTTCCCACCATCTTACCACACCTACCCTAGGCTTAATTACTCTTTCCAACACAGGGACCATATGAAACTGCATATCCTCCTATTTCTACAGACATGTCTACTGCAATGGTTACTAGACATTTGAGTGGAGGTGTTGAGTAGGAAGATATATGTGTGTGTGCACATATGTATGAGTATATATATATGCACATATATATACGTGTGTGTGTATATATATACACATATATATACGTGTGTGTACATATATATACATACACACATATATACACACACACACATGCACACACACACACATATACATGGAGTTTGGGAGAAATGTCTGAGCTGGAGATATAAATTAGGAAATTATCAACATGCAGCTGATATACAGCCATTTAAAGCATGAAACTGAATAATATCACCAATGTGGTCTGTGTACAAAAAGAACTGCAAAGGCTGAGTAAGGGACCACTGGTATCCTAACATCATGAAATGAAGGACTGGTGAAGGAGCCAGGAGAGGAGACAAAGAAATAAACAGCAACCACAGGAAAACTGAAAGAGTGTTGTGTGATATAAACCAAGTGAATAAAGTATATAAAACAGAAATGAGTGACAAACTTTTAAAAACATTTCTGATAAGTAACATTAAAGCCAAAAATAGACATTGGGTTTTGCATTATGGTGTTTATTACAGTGGTGTTCATTACAACGGGTTTTGCGGAATTTGGGGGGACCCAATTACTGATAGTAATAGTATGGAGTGGAAGAATAGGATTTAGAGATAAAGTGTAGAAAATACTTACAGGGATTTTTCTACAAAGGTTAGAAAATAAATGGACTAGTAGGCATTTCAAGTGGGGTCAAGATAGGTTTTTCAAAATTTTTTCTGAAAGATGCGATTGTTAACGGCTCATGTGAATGCAATAGAACCATGTAGGAAAGAAAAGGCTTTCTGGACTAACATCCTTGCATAGGAAAGCAGGCAAGCATCTACTACATAAGTGTTATAACTGGCTTTGCATAGAGACAGCAATAATATGACTGGTAATAAGAAGGAAAGCAGAGTACGTGGTCAGGTGCTGATAGGCCTGTACATGGATGCTTTCTGCTGATTTCATACATTTTCTCAGTGAAGTAGACATACAGATCAACCATCTGCTGGGAATAAAGATGGAAGAGGAGGCTTTGTGAACTTAGGGATCAACCATCTGCTGGGAGTAAAGATGGAAGAGGAGGCTTTGTGAACTTAGGGATAGAGATATACGTGGGAATTAATCAGCCAGGCAAGTGGAAGGAGTGATATATTTGACAGCACTGAATCCATCTTGTAGATGATCAGTCAGTGTAGTGGTATGTTTTTTTCCAGCCATACTTAGCTACACCAGTATAAAGGTGGACTAGATGGATGGAAGGATGGTTGTATTTAAGCAGGGTTATAGTTTTTCCAAGGGCAAATATGATGAAGGATCAAGGGAAAAGAAAGTTGAGATGTGCACTGGTTGTTTTTATAGTGATTTATCATGAAATTTACTCTGGGTATAGAAGGAAGTGGGGGCATCGTGGTTGTGAGGGAAAGTGAAAAGGTGTTAGGACCAATGCATTGGAAGTCCTAGAAAGAGCCAAAGGATTATTTGGGCTGGGGTACTAAATGAAGTGAGCTAGCAAGGTAAGAGGTGGCATTCACTTAGCAAGATACTCTCAAGTTTCATCCACATTGTTGCAAATGACAAGTTTTTATCTTTTTTTTCAATGGCTGAGTAATATTCCAGTGTGTGTGTGTGTATATGTGTGTGTGTGTATGTATATATGTGAGTGTGTGTATATATGTCTATATGTCTATATCTCACATTCTCTTTATCCATTCATCCACTGATGGGCACTTAGGTTGTTTCCATATCTTGGCTATTATTAACAATGCTGCTATGAACATAGGAGTAAATATATGTTTTTGAATTAGTGTTTTCATATTCTTTGGATAAATACTCAGAAGTGGAATACCTGGATCATATGGTAATTCTATTTTTAATCTTTTGAGGAATCTCCATACTGTTTTCCATAGTGGCTATATCAATTTACATTCCCACCAGCAGTGTATGAGGGTTCCCTTTTCTCCACACCCTCTCCAACATTTATTATTTCTTGCCTTTTTGATAATGGCCATTCTAACAAGCATGAGGTGATATCTCACTGTGGTTTTAATTTGCATTTTGCTGATTATTAGTGATGTTGAACATCTTTTCATGTACCTGTTGTCCATTTATATGTCTTCTTTGGTAAATGTCTATTTAGCTCTTCTGCCCATTTTTTCATCAGGTTGTTTGGTTTTTATTGTTGTTGAGTTGTATGAGTACTTTATATACTTTGGCTATTAACCCTTTATTGGACATATGATTTGCAAATATCTTCTCTTAGAGAATAGTTTCTATTGTCTGGAAGATTCCTGAAAAAGCCCCATTCCCAGGATTTGTTTTTATTTGACCTAACTCAGAACTTGCTTACTATAAACCAGTGGTCCCCAACCATTTTTGCACCAGGGAGCTGTTTCATGGAAACAGGAAACAATTTTTCTACAGACCAGGGGGAGGGGGGATGGTTTCGGGATGATTCAAGCGCATTATATTTATTGCGGACTTTATTTCTATTATTATTACATTGTAATACATAATGAAATAATTATACATCTCACCATAATGCAGAATCAGTGGGAGCCCTGAGCTTGTTTTCACTTGCCACTCACTGATAGGGTTTTGACATGAGTCTGCAAGCAATTGATTTATTATGGTCTCTGTGCAGTCAAACCTCTCTGCTGATGATAAACTGTATCTGCAGCCGCTCCCCAGAACTAGCATCACTGCCTCAGCTTCACCTCAGATCACCAGGCATTAGATTCTCATAAGGAGCGCACAAACTAGATCCCTCACATGCACAGTTCACACATGCTGTGCAGCCCGGTTCCTAACAGACCAGTATCAGTCCATGGCCTGGGGGTTGGGGACCCGGGCTATAAACAGTCCAATCCCCAAGGCATTTTTCAAAATCAATCAGGGGCATCTGCTAACATTACAACTGCCTGAGGTAGTAAAACCAGTTGGGTCAAATAAATGTCTTATCAAAGAATTTTAAAAACAAAGAAAGAAAACTGGTGAATGAGAACAGGGAATTTGAAAAGCTCTGACATATTTCAGGGGATGTAGAAGTCCACATGCATGTGTAGGGCTATGTGTGTGCCCAGGAAACAAAGGCAAAAGCCGAAAGCTCTCCCCTCTGACTGACCTCAAGGACCTGGACAAGCAGGAGGTGAAGATTAGGACAGACTGCAAATCACAAGAGAAGGAATATTGATCTTTAAGAATTAGTTCAGGGCTTCCCTGGTGGCGCAGTGGTTGAGAGTCCGCCTGCCGATTCAGGGGACACTGGTTCATGCCCCGGTCTGGGAGGATCCCACATGCCGCGGAGCATCTGGGCCCGTGAGCCATGGCCGCTAAGCCTGCGCGTCCGGAGCCTGTGCTCTGCAATGGGAGAGGCCACAACAGCGAGAGGCCCGCGTACCGCAAAAAAAAAAAAAAGAATTAGTTCAGCAAATTCACTAAAGGAATGTTAAAGGCAATAAACTAACAAAAAGAAACCCTAAGGAGAAAGGAAATCAGATTTCTAGAACTGAAACATTATATTATTCAAAACGTCATTTCAAAAAATTGATATATATATAAATATATATGTACATATATATGTACATATATATGAGAAACACAAAGAAACAGGAAAGCATGACCCATGCAGAGAAAAAGTAGTCAGTGGAAACCATCTCTGAGGAAGCTTCTTAGTGCAATAACCAGAAAAAAAATATTTTTAATCAGCTATTTTCAATATTTTTCAAAGAACTGAAGGAAATCTTATTTAAAGAATTAAAGGGGACTTCTAGTTCCTAGCTCTGTATGTCAGAAGCTTGGAAGTAGCTACTCCTTCCTAACAAAAATTAAAAAGCTCAACATACCAGGAAGAAAAAAAACAGCTATTCTTGGATCCAAAAGAGAGGGAAGGACACAGGGGAAGCTGCTGTCCCTAAGATCAGAGAGACAGATGGGCAAATATGGGGAGTCACTGAAAATTACAAAACACTGTTGAAAGAAATTAAGGAAGAATTAAATGAATGGAAAGACCTCCCACATCCATGGACTGGAGAATTTAGTAATGTTAAAATGGCAACATGCCCAAATTAATCTAAAGTTTCAAACCACTTGTTATCAAAACCCCACCTGGCTCTTTTTCATAAATGGACAAGATGATCCTAAAATTCATATGAATATGCAAGGGACCCAGAAGAGTCAAAACAATCTTGAAAAAGAACAGAGGAGGAGGACTTTTATTTCTCTATTTCAAAACTTACAACAAATCTACAGAAATCAAGACAGAGCAGCATTGACAGAAGGACAAACATACCAACGGAATGTAACTGAAAGTCTAGAATAAACCCTTATATTAAGACATTAAGATTTTTTTTTTTTTGCGGTACGCGGGCCTCTTACTGTTGTGGCCTCTCCCGTTGCGGAGCAACAGGCTCCAGACGCACAGGCTCAGCGTCCATGGCTCACGGGCCTAGCCGCTCCGCGGCATGCAGGATCTTCCCGGACTGGGGCACGAACCCGTATACCCTGCATCGGCAGGCAGACTCTCAACCGCGCCACCAGGGAAGCCTAAGACATTAAGATTTAAATGTCTCAGTGTAGCGAGGGAAAAGGGTCAGATGGAATAGTGTGTAAAGAAATACATGTAAGGTCTAAAAACAATATAATCTTCCCCAAAAGATAGACATACATATTTGTGATGTTGGATTAGGCAATTGTTTCTGAGATATAATACCAAAAGCCCAAGTGACAAAGAAAACAAAGGTATGTTAGGATTTATGGGGAAAAAAAATTAATGTATTAAAAGGACACCATCAAGAAAGTGAAAAGAAAAGCCACAGAATGGGAGAAAATATTTACAAATCATATATCTGATAAGGTACTTATATCCTGAATATATAAAGAACACTTATAACTCAACAATAGACAATTTTTTAAAGGACAAAATACTTGAATAGACTTCTAATCCAAAAAAAAATGTATAAATGACCAATAAGCATATTAAAGGTAGCATCATTAGTAATGAAGGAAATGCCAATCAAAACCACAATAAGAGCTTACTTCACACCCCCTCAGAATAATTAAAACTTTAAAGACAGGAAATAAAAAGTGGAGGTGAGGACGTAGAGAAATCATTCTTACATACTGGTGGAATTGGAATAATGTAGTCACTTTGGAAAACAGTTTGGCCATCCTTCAAATTTTAAACATAGACTTCTTATGTGATCTAGCAATTCCACACCAACATATACATCCAAGAGTACTGAAAGCAAATTTTCACACAAAATGTCGTATACTAATATTCAAAGTAGTATCATATATTATAGCCCAAAGTGGAAATGATTCAAATGTCCATCAACTGATGAACAGATAAAAAAATATGGTGTATTCTTACAACGGAATCTTACTCATCAATAAAAAAGAATGCAGTATCTACGTATGCTGCAACATGGATGAAGTCTGAAAATGTGATGTGAATGAAGCCAACCTTAATAGGCCACATATTTTATGATTCCATCTATATGAAATGTTCAGAATACACAAATTCATAGCAACAAACAGATTAATGAGAAGAGAAATGAGAGGGATTGCCAATGGATGACAGTATTTCTTTCTGGGGTGATGACAAGGTTCTAAATTTAGATAACGGTAATGTCTGCACATAAATACAACCAAATTATACACTTTAAAGGGTGAATTTTATGATATATGAATTATATCTCAATAAAGATGTTGGAAAAATGTGTGCACATACCCACACACACTCAGTCCATAAGAATATATACTCATTCACTGCAGTCCATAATAATGCACACATACACAAACACCAAGATGTTTATTATAATATAGTTTGTTATGAAAAAATATCTCAAGAGAAAAGGGGCATTTCAGGAACAGGAAAATTATGGAAAAAATTATGGCACGTGAATTCTATAAGAATTACATTAGGGTAACTGTCATCTGGGTAAAGTGGATAAAGCTAGATATACTGAAATATATGCAGTGTAACCCTATTTTTATAAATGAATAATGACAATAACCAAATAGGTGTATATGTATATGACTGCATGGCATTGAAGAAAGCTTGTGAAATACTAGTCACCTGGGAAACAGGAAGAGAGAAAGAGACAGGTTAGATATGCCAAGAAAAAAGATGCCCTAAAAATTTAGCCTTTGTATAATCCTGTGTCTGATATGATTCTGTGCATATATGTAGTATAATGTACATGTTCATCTTCATAAAGATATATATTAGAGGACAGCCAGCAAAATATCAGTGTACTATGTTTCAAGATATTGAGATTTCAGGTTATTTTGATTTCTGTGTTGTTTGATTCATTTTTATGACCCTGATTTATTCATACAGTCAGAATTAAAAGACATGCAACTGTTTTTCTCAATGAAATCAAACAAAAATTATCTACTTGAATTGATCTGCCATGCATCGATTTGTGTAGAATTAGTCTGTTTCCTCTTTGCCTTTGTCTACGAAGAAAGCTTTAAGAAAATAGTAAGAACAGACAGTGTGGTATTTTCAGTATTTAGTGTTACACAGGTCACAGTCTTCATCCTTCATCTTGTCACACTGGGCATATAATTTAACTTCTTACAGTCTGTTTCCTCATTGATAACTGAATATAATTGTAAGACGGTCCAGATGCCATGAATATTCCAAGTGGGCACTATTATGCCAGATGCTTTACAAAAGATATGGAAATGAGTTCCTTTCCCATGAGTAAATTCATGTTAAAAGTCAAAATCTCTAGCAGGTTAATTTAGTATTTTCCTTTTCTTTTGAATCCAATACATTAGAACCCTGACTTCAAGTTTTTAGCATGGTTAAATAAGTCTATTCACATACAAACTAATGAGCCATATCAAAATGTTTGTTGCATTAAGGGAAAAAAGCTAGCTTATTTTTTCTAAAAAAGAAAAATTATTACAGAAATAAGTGTATTGTCAGTTTGTTTTTAGTGGTGTTAAACAGAACACTCCTTTAACACTGGAGTCAAAAACCCCACAATGGACACAATGTCTGTATTTGTCCTTTACCGGGTGAGTTAGGTTTCTGGAGAATCAGTTTGACTTTATTATGCTTCTAAGGAAGTCAATGGCTTATAGGTTGGATTAGAGACAGTTAGAGGTCAACACAGGCTAAAGCAATCAATACATGACATCTGTTTCTTAAAGACCTGGAGGCTGGACACAGGCAGGAATGGGATCCTGAAAGAGACAGGATTTATTATCTTAAATGTGTGTTAAAATTCTATCCTCTTTAAAGCTGTGACTGTGACTTTTAAAGTTCAACCCTAACTTTTAATCAAGTCTACAACAGTAAGCCTAATGATATGTTTTTGAAGTTTCCAGAGCTGTTACTTGGGCCTTTAAGATTCAGCTGAACAATATCTCACCCCACTCCTCTGGGCACCCTCTCTGTGCTCCTTTACTCTCTGCATATATCTCCCTAATCAGGCTTGGTATTTTTAATATTCAAATGTTTAAAAAAAGGGCCAATCTGTATTATAACACACTGGAAGATCTTCAAGGGCAGAAGCTTAGTTTTGTTTTTATTTTTGAGATCTATTTACTTATTATAGTGCCTGCATCATATTTTAAAAAAAGCAATAAAATGGACCTAGAGAGATTATCATACTAGATGAAGTAAGTCAGAGAAAGACAAATATCACCTGATATCACTTATATGTGGAATCTAAAAAAAAATGATATAAATGAACTTATTTACAAAACAGAAATAGACTCACATAGAAAACAAACTTACGGTTACCAAAGGGGAAGCTGGGGGCAGAGGATGAATAAAGAGTTTGTCATTAACAGATACACACTACTGTATATAAAATAGATAAACAACAAAGACCTACTGTATAGCACAGGGAATTATATTCATATCTTGTCATAACCCATAATGGAAAAGAATCTGAAAAGAATACATATATATATATATATATATATATATATATATATAAAGCTGAATCACTTTGCTGTAACCTGTAACTAACACAACATTGTAAATCAACTATACTTCAATAAAAAAAAATAACTATTAGCCAAATTTATGAATTCACTAACTACGTATGTATCAATGAATGAATCTACGTATAAAATTAAAAATGAGGGGATGAACAAATTAATATGTACTTGAACTATAATTAGGACACAATTTCAAACACATTATATGGGAAAGAGAGAAGAATGGCCCAAGAGTGAACAACAACAACAAAAAATCACTATCTCTGTGCTAATTTCTAAAGAGACTTTGGGAATAGAGGTAGGACACCATGGTGAGACAGGCAGCTTCACTCAGAAAACAGGAAGGAATACTTGAAAACTTAACTACCAATACTTTATCAGTAAGCTGTAACTGCCTGAATACAAACAACCCTTCCCACAAACACACACACACACACACACACACACACACACACACACACACACACACCCCATCATCATTTTCATTTTCCCTCAAGTTGGAGGAGCGTAGAAAAGTAGGCATTCTGTCTTCCCTATTATGAAGTATAGGGCTGAGAGGGAGAAAGAGAAATTCTACTAGATATAAAAATATTTACTAGATATAAAAGTATTTTCTATATTTTTATATCTTTAAATAAAATAAGAAACACATAGTCTTAGTTATAAAGTATTGCTTTGACAACCACTTGTTTAGACACCATTGATTGCTTGTATTTAACATAATTGAAACTATATTGACGACATCAATTCGTGTAGGGAAAATGGGAAAAAAAGGAGACTTGAAAATGTATTGACTGTACTGCAAAGGCTTTTATAATAACAAATTTCTTTTGCATTTTATAATAACAAATTTCTTTTGCATTTTAATAGTCCTAAGGTCTTCAACATTCAGGCTAGAGAAAGTAAAAGGAGGTATTTTTCTGACATTGTAGATTGTAATTAAGATTACAATTTGCTATAATGATAGGCAAAGACACACTTGATGTGGAAAATCAGTGGTCGCTCATTTGTTTGTTTTGGGGTTGGTGGGAAAAAGTCAATTTGGTCGATGCAGAGGAGTGAAATTTCAAGCCACCAGCACACATGTGACTGACAGGACTGCCACAGCGAATGATTCTACCCTGGATTTTATAGCAATTCTTGTTTTTCACTGTTTCTGTGAGTTAATAACTTGGGTTTAGACTGAAGCCCTTTGATGTAGGCAATTAGAATTTTTAGCATTCATAATTTTTTTTAAGACCAGTAAATGCATGTTGAAGGTCCAAGAGGTAATTTTCAAGCTCAGAAGGAAAAAAGAGTGAATTCAGTGGAGAGAATACCTGGGCCCTCCCCTAGCCTCCACACTCAGACTGAAGTCCTAAGGACCTGGAATTATCAGGCAGCAGGGGTTTCCAGGATCAGTCATCCAGTAGCTCTAAAGGCAGTGGAAACATGATCCCTCCAGCATGGCCAAACTGAGCTCTCTTTTACTCTGGCAGTGCCCACAGTATCTCATTGGTGTCGAGATGATCACGTGTCCTCTTAGCAGGCAGATCAGGGAAATCATGGTACAGACCTGGGACTGGGCTGGATTTGCACACTGAGGAAACCTTTGACTGCCTCGTGGACAGTTCTTTTCTCCCTAACCCAGGAACAAATAAAATGCATCCATATTTCTGGTTATTGGTTTGTGGTTAGAATCCTAAGGTCTCCTCAGAGAAGCACAAAGCCATCCCTATCACTTTACTTTACCAAATAGATATCTTCATGGATTCAGCAGTTGTGGTAGCAATTCCCAGCTGTTTGGTTATCAATCATAACCTTGAATCATGTTTTTTCCTGCAAAAAGCTTTATTTCCATTTGGTCCACAACTTGGGAGAGGGCTCCAGGGCAGTTAAAAAGCTGCCTAGTGCAGCAGGAAGAGACCCAGGCAGCGCCCTGACACCAGGGGGATGCAGAGGGGCTCCTCAAGGCTGCTGGTTTCCAGAGCTCCTAGTTGTGCTTGAGGGTGATGCTGTCAAAGAGATACTTGCCCAGGCCAGCCTGGGGGCCAGCCATCTGCAGAGGTTACTAAGAAGGTTACATCTTCTTTTTTCCATTTTATTTCATTTTATTTTGCTTATATTTTTTACTTTTTTACAATTTTTTAATTGCATGTAGTTAACGTACAATATTATATTTTACAGGTATACAATTTAGGGATTTACAATTTTTAAAGGTTATATTCCATTTATAGTTATTATAAAATATTGGCTATATTCCCCACGCTGTACAATATATCCTTACAGCTTATTTTATACATAATAGTTTGTTTCTCTTAATCCTCTACTCCTATATTACCCTTCCCTTCTTCCTTCTCCCCACTGGGAACCACTGGTTTGTTATCTATATCTGTGAGTCTCTTTTTTGTTATATTCACTAGATTGTTGTACTTTTTAGATTCCACATATACGTGATATCATACAGTATTTGTCTTTCTCTGTCTGGCTTATTTCACTCAGCATAACACCCTCAAAGTCCATCCATGTTATTGCAAATGGCAAAATTTCATTCTTTTTTATGGCTGAATAATATTCTATTTTGTGTGTGTGTGGCGGGGGGACACATCTTCTTTATCTATTCATCGGTTGATGGACACATAGTTTGCTTCCATTATCTGAGCAATTGTAAATAATACTGCTATGAACATTGAGGTGCATGTGTCTTTTTGAATTAGTGTTTTTGTTTTTTTCAGATATATACCCAGGAATGGAATTGCTGGGTCATATGGTAGTTCTATTCTTAATTTTTTGAAAAATCTTCATACTGTTTTCCACAGTGGCTGCACCAATTTACATTCCCACCAATGGTATATGAGCATTCCCTTTTCTCCACATCCTCACAAACACTTGTTATTTGTGGTCTTTTTGATGATAGCCATTCTGACAGGTGTGAGGTGATATCTCATTGTGGTTTTTATATGCATTTCCCTGATGATTAGCAACGTTAAGCATCTTTTCATGTGCCTGTTGGCTATCGGATGTCCTCTTTGGAAAAATGTCTATTCAGGTCTTCTGCCCATTTTTTAATCAAATAGTTTGTTGTTTTGGGGTTTTTTGTTTGTTTGTTTGTTTTTGATGTTGAGTGGTATGAGTTGTTTATATATGTTGGATATTAACCCCTTATTGGTCATATCATTTACAAGTATTTTCTCACATTTAGCAGGTTGTCTTTTCATTTTGTTGATGGTTTCCTTTGATGTGCAAAAGGTTTTAAGTTTAATTAGGTCCCATTTCTTTATTTTTACTTTTATTTCCCTTGCTTTAGGAGACTGATCCAAAGAAAAAATATTGTTGTGATTTATGTCAGACTGTTTTGCCTATGTTTTTCTCTAGGAGTTTTATGATTTCTGGTCTTACATTTAGGTCTTTAATCCATTTTGGGTTTATTCTTGTACATGATGTTAGAAAATGTTCCAAATTTCATTCTCTTACATGTAGCTGTCCAGTCTTCCCAGCACCACTTATTCAGGAGACTGTCCCATCTTCTTGATGAGTTTTACCTCCTCATCTAGAAGTGGCTCTCTGAAGTCACAGAGCACTGCATCCTTACCTTAATCATGCTTTATAAGCAATACAAAGGGGAAAAATTACTGCAGCTACCTCAACTTGAAAAAGTTCTGCTGGGTATATATTATGTAAGTTTTCTTTAATAACAATATATGCCTGAGAAACAACACTCAGTGGTTCCAAACATGGGTTCTAGAATCATACAGAAATCTGGCTCTGCTACTTTCCAACATGTGGCTTTCGGTAACTTAGGCTTCCTGAGCCTGTAGGTCATCGTCCATATAACCGTGATGATAGGATCTATATCAGACACTTCTTATGCACACTGCCAATCTTCCCACACCCAACACTTATTCTAACCAGTGCTGCAGTAGCAAGTTCTGTACTGACTGTGTAATTTCATGCATGTGCAACTTAACAGTATCTTGACTCGTGTTAATCTGTGGGTCTCCTGATTCCTGCCCTGGGGCTTCACTGGTGGGCAGGCTGGGGCATTCAGAGCAACCATATGGGCATTCCTGCACACTCAACTCATATGTGAGGGGAATTCATGCCCCAAGGAGCCACCTTTGACCAACAGTGGATGAGATTCAATTGACAAATGGTTCCTTCTTTCTTTCCTTGGGCAGAAAGTTGTGTAATGTACTTCCTTACATAAGCTCTTCTCAATGACCTAGTAAGATCACACAACTATTCAACCTTAGTAGTGGCCAGCTAACTAATGCACTTCTGTATCAGCTCTCCAAACTAAGAGATTTTTTTTTTTCCCTTTGGGGTAAATGTGACCTGTTACAGGATCAAAGACTTTGTTCAATGTCTTAAATGTCAGATTAAGCAATGACTACATAAGTCATGAGATAATGTCATGGGAAAAACAATAAACAGATTTATGAGGACTACATCTTAATTCTAATTGAGGAATGATCTATTTGTTTCCTATTTGAAAAATAAGATGGATGGACTAAGTTATTTCAGTTGTCTGTTCCAGTGCTTCCTTGCTGTGGATTTTGTCCCCAGATTATCGCCCTTCTCCTTCTTTCCACTGTTTTCTTATAAATCAGTTATAAAACATTATTACAAATAAAAAATATTAGTTATAAAATTCCCCTATTTAAAAGAATATATGTGTATATTTATATAAAAGAAATTATTAGAAATATATTTTAGAATTAGAATATAATAATAAATTAGATTATTCAAATTAAAATACTACATTTATTTTGTATATGATTGGGGATAAAATCAGTGTCATAATTATTTGGATGAGCATCTGTTTCATGATTAGCTATTTGGATTAAACCCTCTTGAGAGTCAGTGAGGTTAGATCTTACTCAGAGTCATGGTTTGGACCTGTCTCCCTTTTATTAGTTTAACTTACAACCTTAGTATTTGGTCTCAAGATTTTTTCATGGTGAGGGAGAAAACTGACCTATGTGTGTGACATAGAGCAAGCACTTCTCAGTTCCCTTAGGAGCCAGTGTCCATATATTTAGACTCCAGTGACCTTCTTTACCAAATGTCAGCTTGCCTCTGACAATCTGACCAAGTGCTTTATTTCTCATTTACCCTTGACCGTGTTTGAATGAATTTAAAAATGAAATTGCATCCTGTCATAAATGTAAGCAGGAACAGTGGTGTGTCTGTAATTATTAGGGTCAGTTAAAAATTTTTAAAAATAGAATTTTACAATGATAAAGTTTATTTTGGTAAATCTTTTGCCTTTGCAAAGGCATGTATCACTTGTCTGTTTTGTTATGATATCTGTTAGATCTCCGAGATGATAATCAAATACTAAAAATACATTTCTCTGCTATGCTCTTTGTCAGTGATTCTGTTTTTCCCTCATGATAAAGTATCTAAAATTACCATTTGCCTTATAATTAATACCTAAAAACTTCTCCAAAAGTTATTATTAATTTGACCAGCTGTTGTTTACTCTTTACTGTTTAAAGGAAGAATACTAAATAAAAAAGTAAGAAAAGATGAAATATCTATTCCATGTATCTAATGAGATAGTGATTGCAAAGTGCCTTGTTCCCTGTAATACTTTCTGATAATATAAAATGTTTATTTGTAAAATAATTTCCCTGTAGCTAAAAACTTGGCTTCTTTACCAAAAATACTTCTTTACTTACAAATACTATACATAGACATCTATCTATCTATCTATCTATTTATCTATCTGTAGATCTACTGATTCTACTAAAATAGGGTCTTCATTAATCATAGGCAGAGCATGCAAATAAAACATGGACAAAATAGAAAAAAAACTGCTTAAATACCAAATTTCATTTGATACTACTAAGCCTCTCTAAACATCTTAAAATTACTGCTTCAGTAAAATAAACAGAAGCAAATGGCCAAAAAATCTTCAGTAGACAATATTTTATTTCAAGGTACAGTCAAGAGGATTCATTAAAAAAAATAAGTTTCCAGGGCATTCTAGGGTTAGATCTTCTTTTGTAATGTGAAAGACTCATAAGTGACTTCCCAGGAAAATCATATTTCATAGGTTTTGTGTGAGAAGTTGAGTTGTTTGGAGCATGGACCTCACTACACGAAGTACTATCAGGCCAGCCTAAGCCACCATGTTCTGTCACTCAGACAACCGAAATGGCCTCCTGTTTCTCTTCCCTTACATCCTCACACTCCATCACAGCCCAAATTGTTCTCCATCTTACATCCAAGTAACATAAGTCTACCCAAAACTACATTTTAACTCTATTTTTCTTATACTTAATGTTCTTCAATAAGTTCCCAAAGACTTTAGGATAAAATTAAAACTTGCTAAAATTATTTTTAAGACAGACCCTCAGCTGACAGGTCTCAGGTACCTCAAATTTCATTTGTCCTGAGATGCACTCTAACCTGCCTCAAAGACTTTATACAGATTTCTTTCTGAAATATTACCTTGTAATTTTACCTATCCTCTGAACCTTATCCCTGTAAGACAAAGGTGAATCCTTATGACAGATGCTCCAACAAAGCCCTGAACTTCTGCTTTATTACATACATGACTACAGTAATAGCTTGTTTATTATTAGTTTTTCTTACTAAAATGACATTTATGGGAATATAAAGGAAAAACAGCTCTGTATTATTCACTAAAACAGAATCATTGGCTAGCACAGTGCTGGCACATAGGAGGTGAATGATAAATACATGTTTAGTAAATGAGTGAAAGAGAGCTTGTACTGAGATTTCCCTGCCAATAACATCCTACATACAAATAGTTGAAATCATCAAAAAAATCCAAGGAAAGTAGAAAAAGCCCAGCATTCAAATTTCTCCAAAAGATTAATACAGTTCAATCTAAAACTGGCATTTACACCAGAGAGTAACTGAAACAAGACAGAGGAACAGTGTATCAAAATCAAATCAAATCAAAAAATATAAATGAAATTAGTTGCCCTGTATACTTAATATATATTAAAGTCTAATAGGTAATGTCATTTAGTGGTACGCTAGTTTCCCAAAATAACTATTTTAATATAACCCAAATGGCAAAGAATTGACCTTATTTTGAACTAACTAATTTGACTCTGGTTGAAATGTTAAAAAAAATGGAAAAGGCTGGTTCATTTCTCTTATTTAGCTGACTTTCTAAAGGAGCTATTTAACTCATTTCAAACTCTGATTAACCTTGACTCTGAGCTACATTTGTGAAAATGAGCGCTTTGAGTTCTCCTTGCCTTAATACAAGTAGTTCACGTATTTTTTATATACTATAGATTTAGAAGTCTTTGCATATAAAGGAAAATATTGATTTGGTAATCTCAAATTTGGTTATTTACTGAAAGACAAATCCGTGTGTGTCTGTGTGATTTTTCTAAAATACTATAGTGTGATCTGGCAAACCGGGTATCTACTTGAATTTATTGCTTCTTTATTGACATAGGATGCTATTGTTACTGCAAGACACATTTTATCACCTGTTTCTGTTTGAAGCTTTATATTTTTCTCTGGTGTAAATCCTATTTATTGCTACCCTGTAGGAAGCATGAACATGAAACTTTGCCAGAACCTGCTCATCTTGTCCAAAATGTGAAATTACTAAGGTTGTATTTTCCCCAGAAGTCAGTCACTTTTAAAAAATCGATCCTCTATTCTCATTCCAGGTAACAAAATTCCAATTCATTTCTGAGAACAAAGAAGCATAAGTTTAACATGTGCTGTTTTCTATTCACATGTAATTGTGTTAAAAAATGCATTCAAAATATACATAAGTTAAAATATTTCATATTACTCAAAACGTCTGTTTATAACATTAGAAAAAAACCAGAAATCATTTTGATTATATTCTGGATTTTAATTAATTCTACCCCATTAAAAAGTAAAGGCTAGGGAACGAGTACTTAATGAATGAAATTGAAACGTTTTGACTCAACTCCCCCTTCTGCTTCCTGAATTTTCACATATGTATTTCATAAGAACCTCCAATAATAGAATCAGAGTCACAGGTATTAGCAGCAGCACAGCAGGAAGCTAGGGAGATAGGTGCACAGAGAGGTTTATTCCTTAGTCCCATTAATTACCAGCTGTATGTTTTTAGGAAACACACAGGTTAGGAAACACACTGTTTAACCTGCATTCCAACTTAGCCATCTGTAAATGCAGAGAGTACTAACCCTTTGCAAAGTTCAAGGATTAAATGAGACAGAATGCTTAAAGTGCTCTGCATAGTATTTGAAACTCAGTAAGTCAGCAGTAAATGGTAATAGCATTACAATTAATATTATCATTAACACTGTTATGTGTAGAGCAGTAACTGAGATTTATGCCCAACGTTTTCTTTCAGACCTGGAGGGTACTGGTACTGCTGCCTCCTGATGGCTTATTTTATTCCTCAGCGACCTTTCCTTGTTACAGTCCCAGCCCCTGCAGCTTAACCTCAGACCACCAGGAAGCCTTGGGAGCTACTGGCAATCTTCCCTGATGTGAGAACTCCTTGCTTCTGGGTTTCCTGTTACTGGGTTCTCCCCGTCCATAGATACTCCATGTTTGGGCCTCCCTGCCACCTGGTGATTGCTCAGATAGTTGTCAGAAATATCTATTTGCTGTATGGGTTTCCTTCAAGTTCTTGGAGATAGGTCCGTCTCACACCGCCCAGCTGCTCCAACTACCCACCCCAGAACCCTTTCTGAATCTCAGAGCCACCTAGTGGAAGCAGTATGTGAGAGCTACTGGTAAAAAGGGAAGGAAATATTTCACACTTGTTTTCCCTCATGTAGCCAAGGGTCAGGATTAATCAGAATATCCAAAATGAATTATTTCACTGCCTTCAAAGAACCAGCCCATCTGTGGCTTTTAATTTAATCATCGCAAAATCTATAGAAGATAAATAGTAACTTTTTCCAGTATATAAATGAAAAACTGACAATATATCCTAAAGATTTTTGAGCTCATACTGGAGGATCCAGATTAGTGGAGTGAGCAAGTTACTGAAAATTCATAATTTTTATCTGTAAAATAAAGGAAAATCTGTAAAATGAGCAAAGTCAGTTTCTACCACATGGGCTTGCTGCAAAGATACCTTGCAATAATGTCTGTGAAGGGCCTCGTACATTTTCTAAAGCAGTGGTTCTCAAAGTGTGGTCCACAGAGCTCTGTGGGTCCCCAAGACACTTTCCCTGAATCCACTGAAGCTGAACTATTTTCATAATAATACTAAGATATTATTTACTATGTTGGCATTTGCGCAGATGCTGCACAATTCATGGTGTGACAAAATGAGAAATATGCATAAAGTGAGAACTTTTGCTTTCTGAAATATGATAAGAAAAATTATTTGTGTAACAGTCTGAGTTGAAAAGTAAACTAGCTCCTTTTTTCGTGAAACACTAGCTTTACTTAAAAGAATGACTAACAGACAAATATGGTTATTAAAACTTGGATATTTGACATTTTCCTGAAAATGAACAAAAGGAGCTTATCACTTCAAGGAAAACAATCAACAAGTATGTTACCAAAAATATAATCGAAGATTTCAAACAAAAGTTAGGATTTTGGAAAACTGATGTCTGCCACAATGAACTCAACATGTCAATACTTAAAGAATTTTCTGATGAGATCAATGGTGATATTAATAAGTGTGATTTTTTTGATATTGATTTGATATTGTAAAATGAAATGTGTCAACTGTATAATTCAGTGAACCAATAATTTCCAAATGGCAAAAATCATGCACAGGTAAAAGATATATTAAAAGGTCAAGGCAACCAAGGGATTTTTATGTAACAGAGTATGAAAAGTACACTGATACGGTTTCAGATTCCATATTGTGACTAACCTTTAACAAACTACCACCTGCCAAATTTTGGTGTTATATGAATGATTTTTTTAATATTTCTATCTTTTTTCCTATCTTTCACTCATATCTTAGTGGGGCTGCATTTTCTTCATATACTGAAATAATATGTTGCAGCATATTGAATACAGAAAAGTTGATATAAGTATTCAGCTGTCGTTATTAAGACAGACATTATAGTTATTTGCAATACGTAAAACAATGTCACTTATAACTAACCTTTTTCTTTTAAAAAGATATATAAAATATATATATATTTATGTATATATATGTATATCTGAATCAATTTGCTGTACACCTGAAACTAACACATTGTAAATCAGCTATATTTCAATAAAAAATGTTTTTAAGAAGATAGTATTTTTCATGAAATTTGCTATTTAGGGTAATTTTTTTTTTTCTTTGCGGTACGCAGGCCTCTCACTGTTGTGGCCTCTCCCGTTGCGGAGCACAGGCTCCCGACACACAGGCTCAGCGGCCATGACTCACGGGCCTAGCCGCTCTGCGGCATGTGGGATCTTCCCAGACTGGGGTATGAACCCGTGTCCCCTGAATCGGCAGGCGGGCTCTCAACCACTGCGCCACCAGGGAAGCCCTAGGGTAATTTTTTAAGGATGGCTATATATACATATTTTAAGTATAACTGACAATATTATATTAATTTCAGGTGTACAACATAGTTTTTTAACATTTTTATACATCATATCCCATTTAAAGTTATTATAAGATATTGGCTATACTCCATGTGCTGTAAATTATATCCTTGTAACTTACCTATTTTACACTTAGAAGTTTGTACCTCTTAATTCTCCTCACTATCTAGCGCAACTTTTAATGAATTTAGTAAAGACATTTAAAAATAAATCAATTCATAAATAAAGTGTACAGTATTTCAATATTAATATTTTGAGTCTTAGCTCATCTTGCACTATCTTTCTTCTACTCCAAATAATTTATCCTAACTACAGATAAGAAACCTTCCTATAATGAGGAAACACAACTTAGGAGAGTCTTTAGAACACTCTATTAAGTTCTTTCTTTTCTCACCACAGATTCCTGACACTCATCTCTTGATCTTTTATAGCTTTCTGACTTGAGAGATTCAAATATGACAGCTAAATTGTTGCAGAATCCTAAGTGTAATACCACTAATATTGCTCTTTCCCGTCTCCTACTTCAAAAGTATTTCCTAAGAAGAATAATAAATAATGAAACAATCGAAAAAGAGAAAACAAGGAAGTGATCTTCGAGTATCTTCTTAAATAAATTAATTGCTCAGAAAACAAACAAACAAATAAAAAAACTCAGCAAAGCAACTGGCAGAAAATTAGCCTAAAACTGAAATAAAAACAATCACAGGCTACCGCTTCATCTTGCCATATATTAAGGAGGCTTTTAAAATCTTGCAATTTCTAAAATAAGCCACTGAAAGTCTTGAATAGTACTCAGAGTGAGAAATGAACATTTTGTGGTGTTATACATTTTTGTTGCTATTGTTAAGTGTGGGGTGAAAAACAAATATTCTCAACCACTGAACTGATAGCATTTTATTTACAATGTACTATATTTACCCCAGCAGGTTACAGCCATAATGTTTTGCTACTGACATCCAGGAAAAAAATTTTCAGTGCCAGGAAGAAACAGTGATGAAAGAATCCATGTGGTTATATTTTTCAAGTTTGTGCAATTATTTCTTTAACAAGAACTCAAAAGCAAATGTCTAGAAATCTAAAATAGAAAAATACAATGAAAATACATTTGGAGAAAGCTAAATTATGTTTTCAACCTAATTCCTGCAATGTTTTATCTTTTAACCTGAGGAAAATTTTACAAATCCTCTGTCCGGTCAAATAAGTTTCTAATCCCCTTTTTCCTTGAAGACTACAGATTATTTTGATTTTTTTTTTCCATAAAGAGTGAATGTAGTTAAAAAGTATTAGTTGATTGTTGTTTTTATGTTTGTGAACAGCTTCTAAATTAGAAGAAATTAGACTAGGATAATGAAAGGAAGGAAGTACTTTCCACTTTTATTTGGCATTTTTTGGTTTTTAAGTTCCATCTATAAGACAGATTTTTATGATGAAATTTTATCTCATAATGAACACATTTATAAAAATTTATAGTATTTTGTGGGGTACTTAGTGCATTTTTAAATAGAATGAACAAACTTTTTGCTTACTGATGTGTTATTCAAAGCACTTTATTTTTGAACTACTGGTGATCCTGTTAAACAAATGTGTATTTTTGACAGATGTTTAGCATAGATGAACTTCAGATTTATATTGCCAGCAGAGAAATACAGAACATCTGACATTTTTAAAAATGAAACTTTCTTGATTTATTTAAGTATAATAATTGTATTTACGTGACTGTGATTCTGAATTTTATAGTAATAGACACTAAGACTAATGAATCTGAGAGTAACTTAAATATCCATTCACTCCCTAGCTTCACTGGAATGACTCTCTAATCTATATATTTTTTCCTTTAACTATTCTTCTAATTCATTACCTAATTGCCTAAGATATAAAGAGGCATGTTGCCTAAATGAAGCAGCATCAGTAAAACAAATGAGGCTAGACTCTGACTATGATATCCATTCTAGTGCTTAATCACTTATACACAGAAGATTATCTCTGAAGAGCCCAATTCCCTCTTCTATTTCTCTCCAGCAACGCTCCCATGCATAATCTAGAAGCATTTTATTTGATTTGCATTTTAGCAAAAGTAAGCTTATGTATGGGAAAGTTTGCAAAGTTTAAAATCACATGGCACGTAATTTTTTTTAAGCATTAAAATATTTCCTGAGCCTCCTACCCTACATTTCTCTTCCAACAATATTTGGAAAATAGTTTTGTATAAGTAAATAAAATTAACATCAATTGCTCTTCTATAAAAGAAAAAAATATATATCCACAGGCTTCCAGGAGGATAATCAGGAACTACTGCTAGATTTTGTTGGAAAGTCTACAGAAAGGGTATCACAGAACGAAGATGAAATAAGCAAGTGTAACTACACCTTCCCCAGGTCTGTTTCCTATTGGCAATCACTTATTAGCCATTTAATAGAAACTTCATCCCTCTGATTCTATTCCTGAGTTGTGTTACTGCATTCATTAGGTTGCCAATAGAAAATGCAAGGTAACTAATGTGGGGTTTTGAAGATAATTTAATGAGAGAAGTTACAAAGATAAGGAAAGGAACCAATAAGAAATACTGAAGCATGCTGGGAAAGCACAAGTGGAAGGTATTGAATGGAGACGTGGGGATCACATTCCAGCCTCAGAATCCCTGACTAGGGTGAGCTTGTGAAAGCAGCACTGCAATACAGTCTCACCAATGGTATTTTGGGGGCCCACTTGATATGCAGTGCAGATGATGTGCAATTCGTTGGCTATATTAGAGATAATATGGAGACCTTAAACTGCCCATCCAGTCAGAAGAGAAGTTATCTTCTGGCCCACCTACTGATAATCCCCATGTTAGAAGTCACATGTAGTGGCAGGTCATTCAGGCGACACCAATCCAAAACATGGACAGTTCCATGTGTGCAGCGAAGACCCACCAAGCTTTCCTCCTTCATACTACATATTTCACAAAATTTGCTCATCAGGTCTGCAGAGATACCCTCCTACTGTGCCAGAGAGCAACACAATGCTTTGTTCCTATTAATTTTGTTGCCATTAGAGCAAAACGTAAGATGCTTTTAAATTCGCAACCTTATATTCTAGGCTTCTAATCCCTCTTGCGTATGCTCTCTCTCTCTCTCTCTCTCTGTTTGTAATAAACATAAGTTCTTGTATAAAAAAAAAAAGATCTGGATCTAAAACAGCAGGGGAGGAGACAGTGAGAGCCTGATGAAAGCTGGACCAATAGAAGTTCCTGAAATGAACTGTAATTTTAGAGAGAGAATCAGACCAAAACCAGAGAGCCAAGGTCTAGAAGGGGTGGGAGAAGAAATAATCCATCCTTTCTCCTCCTCACTCTGATCTGCCACTGGCCAAATTCAGCTAGAAGTGTGAATTCAAAGAAGCCCTGGCGATGCATCTGTAGGGTCAGCCCCGGACGCACAGAAGCAGGGCAGAGAATGTATTGGGGGAGGAGAGGCAAAAACCGATTAAATTTCTAAAATTGTTGTCATTTTGTAACTCATATCACATTATAAAGTGAAAAGGGTAATTGCCTACTTAAAGAAACTGAGATGTAATTCCTCATTTTAGGCAAATTTTCAATCATTTTATTTTTTAAATATTTTATATCAATATGCAAAATCTTTGAATTTATAAACACCTTTAAAAAACAATTTTATTTTAAGGAAAGGACATCTATTCTTCCTTTTAGAAAAAAGACTTTTTGAAAAACAATGGCTTCAATTTCTTCATCTGAAAATTACTTAATGTTATTAAATGACCTCTCAATGCTATTACAGAGCTACAGTTCTAATTTATTTATTTATTTTTTTAGTTCTAATTTATAACATTGAATGATCTCTATGTTAGCAAATCTCCTGATTCAGGGTGGAGCATATTTTCCTAAGTTTCATGCAATATATAAAGCCGTATATAATGCTATGTAACTTAAGCAGCTAAATTAGATGTTTGTTTCTTTCCTTTTCACCCTCTTGCTCTTCTTAATGAGTGAGTAAACATGGTTTATAGTAAAAGATAAAAATTAAACACTATAAAATTATATATATATATCCATATATTATACATATCTACAGATACACCACATAACCACCACCAGATAAAGGTGTAGAAAATCAGTTAAAATTTGACTCAGGAATTGTCAGCCTTGTTTATAAGAGAAATTTGACAATGAACTGCTCATTTTTGGCTCAGGAAAATTTCCCCTGGGCACAGGTGGAGTGAATAACAAAGAGCAATCACCATTTGGCAACCATCATAATGAAAATTGGTTGAAGCAAAAACATCATTAGATGTTAAAAAGTGAAAGTGCAATGAGGAATAAGATATTTATCTGGCCGCAAAGTATTTATTAATTATACTATATATATATTAATTACAAAGAAAACAGTAACTTTAAATGCAGAAACTTGGCAGAAAACCCAACTGCTGAGAGCTAATGTTACAAGTAATTCTTCCTGATATGATGAACTGAGAACAAAAGTGTATTCCTGTCAAAACTAAATACATGAATTCCATCAAGATGAAACATTAGACAAACCTAAATTGACAGTCATTCTATAAAATGTCAGGCCAGCACTCTTCAGATATGCCAATGCCATTAAAGACACAGGAAAATGAGGAATTCTTCCAGCATACAGGAGACTAAAGAGACCTGATTCCTGAATGCAAGGCATGGTTGGGAATTTTCTTTCACTGTAAAGGATATTAGGACAAATGAAAGACTCAATGTGTATCAATGTTAATTCTCTGATTTTGATTATTAAGTGGTTATGTAAGGGAATCTTCTTGCGTTTAGAAATACACGGTGAACTGTACCACATGAGGAGACATGAACTGTTCCACACAAAACGACATGAATTGTATAACATGGATGATACAGAAAAATAGCAAGAGTGACAAGAACAAATCTTAACACTTAGAGAATCTTGATGAAGTAGTATAGAAACACTCTGTAGTATTCTTGAAATTTTTCTGAAATCAGGTCAAAATAAAAAGGGAAACAAAGGGGAATAAAGAGAACACTGTGCTAGGTAAAGGAGAACTATGGCAGGAAAACAACAAAAAAAAATCTAGTCTTCGACCTAAAGTAAACCAACGAATATGAAATGAAGTACTTGATCAAGAGCCAGTTATGCTCATTCCTCCTATCACAAAGAGGAAGTTATTCTCTATCCTAGCAAAATCAAGGGATGGAAAAGACCTCAGAGCCGAATGACTGGGGGAGGCTACAAGGAAAGCAAGATCCAGGTACGGGCATTTCTACTCACATGCAGTGCCCGCCGCCCCCCCCCCTTGTGCCCCTAAGGCACACACAGATTGCCCTGAGGGACCAGGCTTGTTGCTACAATGGGTGCTCTCTCAACAGTGAGGACTGCCTGATGCTGATCAAAGACACCCTCTACTCAAGGCTCTGTTGTGACCTAAAGTGGAAGGAAATCCAAAAAAGGAGGGGATATATGTATATGTATAACTGATTCGCTTTGCTGTGCAGCAGAAACTAACACAACATTGTAAAGCAACTATACTGCAGTAAAAAAAAAAAGACACACTTGGTGCCTTGTGCTATACTAAACCCTGCTAGTAAGATCCCCCAAAATGGCTGATATTAATGTTTCCAGAAGCCTGGCCAAATGAGGGCTCTGAGTGAGGCTTAGGGTTTTGTAAAGGAGTTCCAATTTTTCCACATTCTTGCCGACACTTGTCTTTTGTGTTTTTGATAATAGCCATCCTAACATGTGTGAAGTGATATGTAATTGTGGTTTTGATTTGCATTTCCCTGATGGTTGGTGATGCTGAGCATCTTTTCATATGCCTGGTGGCTATCTGTATGTCTTCTTTGGAGAAATGTCTATTTGAGTCCCCAGCCCATGTTTTAATTTCATTTTTTTGCTCCTGAGTTGTAGGAATTCCTTATATATTTTGGATATTATATGGTTAGTAAATATTTTCTCCCGTTCTTTTCACTCTTGACTATTTCCTTTTCCAAGTGTTGGTGAGGATGTCAAGAAATTGGAACTCTTTTAAACTGCTGGGGGGAATACAAAATGGTGCAGCCACTGTGGAAAACAGTGCGAAGATTTCTCAAAAAATTAAAAATAGAACTACCAAATGATCCAGCAATCCCACTTCTAGATATTTATCCAAAAAATGCAGTCAAGATCTCACAGAGATACTGTGATCTCACAGAGACATTGTAATCTCCCATGTTCATTGCGCCACTATTTATAATAGCGAAGTACAGAAACAACCTATAAGTCCATCAATGAATGAATAAAGAAAATGTGCTATATACATACAGTTGACTATTATTCCACCTTAAAAAAGAAGGAAATCCTACAATATGTGGCAACATGGATAAACCTTGAGGACATTATGCTAAGTGAAATAAGCCAGTTTCAGAAGGACAAACACTACGTGACTCCGTTTATATGAGGTATCTGAAATAGTCAAACTCATAGAAACAGAGAGTACAATGGTAGTTTCCAGGGACTGGGGGGAGAGGGTGGGGAAAGTGTGAGGTTGTTAATTAATGGGTAAAAAGTTTCAGTTATACAAGATAAATAAGTTACAGAGGTTGCCGTACAACATTGTGCCTACAGCTAACAATACTATATTGTGCACTAAAAAAATCTGTTAGAGGGTAGATCTCATGTTAAGTATTCTTACCACAATAAAATGAAAACTAAAATAAAAAGATCCCTTGACCTCTCCCACCCCCATAAAAAAGAAAAGAAAATGAAAAAACGTTTTACATTTTGGTTAAATTTCTGTGATGGATTAAGGATGGTCTCAAATTCTTTATGACTCTACCATAAAGAAGGGAAGTTTGCTTTTTTGTTTTTATGTTTTTCTCAAGTATTCTGGAATAGGCCTGTGACTTCTGTGACTAATAAAATATGGCAAAATTGGCACTGGACCAGCTTTCCACCCAGCCTTTAAGAGATCTGGCCGCCTCTGCCCCTTCCCTTGAATTGCTTGTTTTGGAAGCCTTGAGCTACTAAGAAATCTGACTACTTGCTAGAGAGACCAAGTGCAGAGGCCATGTGGAAAGGGAAAGAACCTTAGACTTCACGCGAGAGAAGCTGAGCAGCCCTAACATTCCAACTGAAACCAGCTCTGCAGTCCTACTCTCCCAGGACACCAGCCATGTGAGGGAGCCATCTTAAATATTCCAACCCACCTGAGCCCCCAGGTGTCTGCAGTCCCAGTTGATATCATGTGGAATAGAAGATGCACCCAGGTAAGCCCCATCAACCCTCAGAATCACAAGAGGTCAAAAAACGCTTATTGCTTTAAACAACCAAGTTTTAAGGTAGTTTGTTATGTAGCAAAAAATAACCATGATAGGGCTTCCCTGGTGGCGCAGTGGTTGAGAGTTCGCCTGCCGATGCAGGGGACACAGGTTCGTGCCCCGGTCTGGGAAGATCCCACATGCCGCGGAGCGGCTGGGCCCGTGAGCCATGGCCGCTGAGCCATGGCCACTGAGCCATGGCCGCAGAGCCTGCGTGTCCGGAGCCTGCGTGTCCGGAGCCTGCGCTCCGCAACGGGAGAGGCCACAACAGTGAGAGGCCCACATACCACAAAAAAAAAAAAAAAAAAAAAAAAAAAAATAACCATGATATCCTTATATATACTCAAATTCATAATTATTTCACTCACTCAACAAGTATTTTATTAGGCATTTATTAAGAGGCCCAGTGTAGGCTCCTTGCTGGTGATTTCTGTCCAGAGGGAAGAGAAACATCAAACACATAAGAATGTATCAACATATATTTAATAATATGTGTAACTAGAGTGACGTGTATGGTATGATGAAAGGAGATGGGACCCAGGGATGATAGTCAATGCAGTGAGGGTTAAACTGAGATCACAAGAGGTGGTAGGAGGTAACTCAGTGTGGATGAAGCAGCCACCTGTGAGAAATAATTACAGAAGTATTGAGGACTAAGGGAAGGTTACTTTCGCTGGGGTTCAGCACACTTGGGGGGTATGTGGGCAGGCAAGGCCAGAGGCAAAGACAGAAGCCAGAACTAACTAATAAACAACTAAATAGGGACACTCTTGTCGGCCTTGTATTTTTACTACCTGGAACATTTTCTGACACATAATGGATGTCCAACAAATGCTGAAAGCTTCCAGGAAAGACAGAAAGGAGAGAGGGAAGGGGGAAGTAAGATGTTCTTTGCTCTTGCATACCCTGCTTACACAGCAGTGCACGCTCATTCAGTGGTTCTCAAATTTTGCTGCATGTTAAAATAATCTGGGATTTAAAAAACCCTCATACCCAAGCTGGACCCCATATCCAAGGTGGACCACACACCTAATGAACTAGAATCTCTTGAGTGGGACCCAGACATCACAGGTGATTCCACTGTGCAGCCAAGTTTGCACCAAGGAGTGGGGTTTCCATCATTCTATGCTCCTGCTTGGTAAAGTGGGGAACAGTGTTTCCTGACTAGTTTTCCTCATAGACCTTACAGTTTAAAGTGTCAGCAAATTAATCTAGGTCCTAATGCAACCTGACACTGGTAAGCAATGGGGAACAAAAGACCAGCGCTAAGTATCATTGGCTATTACTGAAAATATAAAATCTAATTTGAAAAATATGTCTCCATGCCTCTCTATTAATGAATTATGTAAGTAGGCTATGTAGTGGTTATTTACTGAAACATTCACTCGGTGGAATATATTGAATAAATATGCCAGGAAAACTGAGCAAATCTAGTTAAATGACTACTGTATCATGGACTATTCAATTAAAAAATACCTTTGATCACAGATCTCAGAACCAGCCCAGCACAAAAACGTATTAGTGTTCCAACTGATGGCCGCATTGTTGCAGATAAAATAGCAATGTTAATTCAATTAGTAAATCAGTAATAATTGTGGAAAATACCCATAAATGAACACTATTTTCAATCATTCATAAAAGATAGTTTTGATATATATCCTGAATAATCTTCATTTTTCTCACTCTTTACTGTTGCCTATTTCAAGGTGTTCTATGAAAAGGGATTCTGCATAACTTCAATAACTTCATGGGAAACTTTTTCATGGAGGATTTGAATATAAGAAGTTTTCACCATGTATAGATGTATAGATATGGATGCTTTGAAGACATAAAAATGTCTATCATTCAAAAACAAAAAATTACATGATTTTATCAATAATATACCTGTGATATTAGTAACCTCTTACATTGAAGCCCTGTGTTCTAATACAGAGAAATTTTCATAGAAGGAATTTGTCTACTTCTCAGAGCTCTAGCACCCATGGAAAGACAGGTCCTTCACCTTGGCTGATAGGATCCCCCTTCATTTTTCCTTAAATCCAGGAAGCTGTGTTTCCTTCATGGTGCCCGGCATAGAATTAACTATTTAAGTCTTCAGTTGAGTTTCATATCTGTGTATATTTAAGCCTGAAGTTGTGTCCACCTCCTAGTAGTAACTGATTAGATGCATGATTATATCCCTCCCCTCTATGTACCATGAGTTGAAAAGCAGACAGTTGCATGACATTGATTGCCTACAGTATCAGCACATTTCCAGTTTGCTTGACTCTCCCTGACATCTTGGTGATGGCCCCTCTCTCCACATACATTTTCCAGCACTGCACATAACCATCCTACTGACTGCCTAGCAGGGCTATTCCTGTGCCATAGAGTTGGCTGGGTGCCGACATACGTGGTTAATTACTCTTCATGACAAATCTGTGAGATGGGTACTATTCTTCTGATTCTGAAAGTGAGGAAATGGACACACAGAGATTCTCAGTGACTTGTATAAATTTCCTGAGCCAGAAAAGAGCAGAAATATGATGAACCAGACCTCCCAACCATAAGCCGAGTGTTGTTTAATTGCATTCCCGCTGGAGGGGATCTGATTTAACTTTACCCAGTTAAGGAGACAATGTCTCCAACATTCATTCTAATGGGTTAAAAACTTGGTTGTGAAAGATCCCATCACTTGAGAAATGATGTCATAAATCCAATTCTAATTTCCGGATAGTTACTGTCTTTATCTTAAAAAGAAGTGTAACACTTTAAAGCAAAAATGGGCTGCCTTTTTCCCCCTGCTATTCCACTGCTGCTTTATGACAGTATTTTTTCTGTAAACTTTATCAGGTTTTTTGTTTGACATTATTAACTCCCTCAAACTATGGACTCAGAAGTCAGGCAGACCAAATTCAAGTTTCACTACATCTTGCCTGAGGGACCTTTGTCAAGCCCTTTAACCTCTTGGTGTCTCAATTTTCTCATTTGTAAAATATTGTAAAAATAGAGCCTGGAGGCCAGTTTATTGGATGGTAGAGAGCTAGATAAGAGAGTGCATATCAAGAACTCAGTACAGTGCTCAAAATGATGCACTGATAATGCACTGATAATGATGATAAAGATAATAATGATACTTAGAGGAATTGATCCTTCATTGGATGGGCTTTGGGTGAATTTGTTTTCTGTAAAATGACCTAACGCTTTACCTCACCAACTGTAACCCAAGGAGTGTCACACTACAATCTCAATCTCTCTCTCCTTCTCTCTCTCCTTCTGTCTCTCTCTGTCTTTCCCTCCCCCTCCTCCCTCCCTCCCAGGTAATAAGCCCTGTTATTACTCGGGCGGTACAAAGGTTAGCTGACTCTGAAATGAGTGACGCACAAGTGGAATTTTCTTTGTTAACTTCCATTTTGTTGGATGAATCTCAGAAGATGATTCATTAGAGTCCCTAACCTTTGATCAAGGCCTAGTGCAAAACAAAAATACAGGGCCCTTTGTTCAAAAAAACAGGAAAAAAAATGGTGTTAAACCTAGTAAATTATAAAGCATTTTCCTTTCTTCTGCATCAGTCCCCCTCTCCCTCTCCCTCCTGGTTTCCCTGGAGCAAGAACCATGCCTTTCTCCTCTTTGTATCTACCACAACTAGAACTGTGCATAAAACCAGTTAATTAAATAAGGCATATGATGGGTGAAGAACCAAATACCTGAATCCATGCTCTCTATGCTTCTGGGCCTCACCTTCAGCCAACAGCCTCTTTCCTTAACACATCAGTAGCAGTTTCCAAACAAGTTGCCCCCTCTCTAACTTCTCCCCACCTCATATCCATATACTGCCCCACTACTTAACTTTTTGAAACCTACATTCCATTTGTATTAATACCATTCAAAACTGTGGCATTCCATCAACTACCATATAAATTATACCCTCCCTATAAAAGCTTTTATTACACTGCTTTTTTAGCTCTAAGATGGGTTTTTTGTTTGTTTCTTTGTGTTTATTTGCTTAGGTATTTGAACTTGTTATTCTTTCTTTTTGGAACATTATCCTGATGCCAACTCATCTCTCATTTGATTCCACTTACTCAACTTACACAAATACTTTACAAAATAACTTTCATTGACTTTTCTACCTGTCCTTTCAGTTTACATGTTCCCTACTACATGTGTCTATGGCACCTCTACTTGTCCTTTCATCTCACTCATCACACTTTCCTTACAAGGTCAAGGTCTTGTTTTCTCCTCCATTCTCGTAAGCATCATAGGGGCAAAAACAAACTTTGTCCTATTTATCACAATTTCCCCAAAGTCCAGCAAAATGCCCAGCATTTAATAGAAACCCCATACATGAGTTTATGAATGAATATATGAACAAACAGATGAATAAATGCTCACTGAGGATACTAAAGACAATTTGTATTTTACATTCTTGCAGCCCTCTCAGAAAAATTCTAATTATGCCCAAAGAGTCACTTCCTGGAAGAGATTCAGAAAAAGAGGCAGGGAGGGGAGTTGGAACTGCAGGTTTTCACTACAGACTAAAAACTCCCCTTGCACAGAACTCTTTGAATCACTCAGTTGTGGATTTTTGTCCTGGCAGTGCTACCACACAGTACATGCTAGGGTTGGAGACTTCTGAGGCCAATATAAATCACGGGAAAGCAGTCTTCGGGCTTGAACAATATATATTCTACAGTCTGTGATTGACTTGATATATATGTGTGACACAGATTTGATTAGCGTTTCTTTTGCCCTCATGATAAGTAAATTTATACCAGACATAAAGCTACCTGATTTCCCTCTTCTTCTATGTAAGTATGACCTTGGGGATTTCACATCTCAGGTCGTGGCTCAACACCACAAACAGAAGTAAGAAAAAGGAAAGGAAAAACGAGAGACAACCAAAGGTAAATTTTTTCTAGTGATAATAGTAATAATGATAGTAGAGGTATTAATGGTATTTGTAGAAGGAGCTTCCATTTTTTAAGTATATACTATATATTATTCACTTTGCTAAGTACTTTATGTATATTATTTATTTAATTTATAAGACGTCCTTAAAAGTGTGTCCTATTATTTCCCCCACTCTGTAGATAAGCAAACAGGTTAGAAGAATTAAGATACCAACAGCCAACAGATCATTGCACATGGCAAATAAAGACACAAACTGAGATCTCATTGCTTGAATATAGGGCCAACACTTTAATGCTGACTGAGAATAATGGCTCTAGGTCAAAATTCTAAATATCTAGGACATGTATGTAGCTCCATTTTTGGCAAAGAATTATTTAATTTGTTTCATCTCCTTTAGAAGCCTGCAGACAAGTTAACGAAATACCATTTCATACTGACTTCCTTTCCAAAAATTCGCTCAGTCAGGATCTACGATATGCACTCCAAATTGGACAGATAACAGTATAATTTTATACAGCAAGAACACTGAGTATGTTTACAGATAACTGCCTAATAACAATCAAGAAAATGGCATCTTGTCTCCACAAACCCATAGAAAACTGTTACATCCATCTAGATATAAGTGCTTTATGTTAACACAAAGGCAATAGTTCTTTAAAAGTATCCCTAGATACATCATATTTTAAATCACTGACAATATTCCTAGTATCTTGTAGTTTTAATGCTGAACTTAGGTTCTAAGCCACTGAATAAAACTAGAGATAAAATCATTATAATGAGATTTTCCTGTTTTTTTCCAATAAAAACAAAGCCAAAAAACTAACAACAACAACAAAAACAAAAACACTATCTTAGCTACAATACAAGAGGTGTCTGTTATTTTCAAGAACATAGCACTTGCTTTTGGTTAATAGTGATTTCTGAAACCTCTAATGCTAATACATTTTTCCAAGATTTTAAAGAATTGCTTTAGTCACTTGTATTGGTGAGTCTCAAAGCACGGAAGAATAACTTTCAGTGTTTCCAAAGAAAAGACAGTTGCCATTACGTCAAACTGTGAGACTGGATTGCTCTCATTTTCAGTTTCTTTGAAGGTCTTGAGGACCATACATGGGTCTGAGCCCAAATCCTCCCCAGTGTAAAAGGTTGATTGCAAGGTCCTGCCCATTTCAGTACTGGCATGGAGAGCTTTAGGAAGCTAGACTGTTTTCAGAGATCCTCAGAAAGCATTGTCTTCAAATCAAAAAGTGTACCAAGATGGTATTTGTGCTATTTGCTGTTTTTCTTTCTTTCACATTTAAAAAAATACTTACCATATACCAGGAAATGTGATAACTGCTTTAAATAGCTCTTTTAATTTTTTTTTTTTTTTTTTTGCGGTACGCGGGCTTCTCACTGTTGTGGCCTCTCTCATTGCAGAGCACAGGCTCCGGACATGCAGGCTCAGCGGCCATGGCTCACGGGCCTAGCCACTCCGTGGCATGTGGGATCTTCCCGGACTGGGGCACGAACCCGTGTCCCCTGCATCGGCAGGTGGACTCTCAACCACTAAGCCACCAGGGAAGCCCCAGCTCTTTTAATTTTTAATCTTTCACAAGTACTACATGAGATTAAATAACTTGCTAAAAGAAAGTGGCGGGTAAAGGATTTAAACTCTATCCCTATGACTGCATGTCCCCTGGTCTTAGTGGCTATACTTTTGTGTCCCAGATCAAGATGCATGAAGTTCAAGAAGGAAATATTACACCCTTGAACACCACAAGTCCAAATTATAAAGCAACCATCATAAGGAAAGTAGTGACTTAAAACTGACCTGAAACCAGACTGTGCCCAATTGTTCATTCATTTGTTACAATAATAAATATCTGTTTCCAGGCATCCATTGACCATGATTCCCTCAGGAAACAGGGCCATCTTGACATGCTGAGGTATACTGTTTCCAAACAGAACTAGTTGGAGTACCCAGCAGAGTGTAATCAACTTCCTTTGGCTATAAGGATGTATCTGTTGGAAGCAAAGCCATATCCAAACTAGCTAGGTCCAAATCACAGGAGCAGATATCTTGCCCTACTTTCAGAATAATGATAGTCTCAATGTGGTTCAGATATTTAGAAAAGAGTGGTAAAAAATGAGGTGGGACACTGAACCAAAACGTGCCACAATGATATGGACAAAGCAAAGATACACTGGAAACAAGCACGTTCCAAGAAACTTACCTACAGAGATGTGAATGATGAAAACCATGGAACGTGTACAGTGAAAAAGGAGCTGGACCACAGGTACAAAGTGACCAGAGAAGGTAGATCCTCAGTGAATCTATGAACTTGATTCCTGGTGGACTCAGTTTACTCAGCTACTTGTTCAGGCCATAGAGCCAAGCATGGTGCTCTTGGTAAGAAAGTAAACATCTGTGAAAGGAGTGAAACCCCAAGTTCAGAACAAAAGATCTCACAAAGACTCATAAACAGAAAACAACAAGTAAATATGTACATACATAAATGAAAACAAACTTCCCATATATAAGTATATTGAGGAGAACAAAACTAAATCCAAACTTATATTTAAACTGTCCCTTTTAAATGATCTAAAAAAGAAACATTTATCTTCAGTTGGGAATGAAACAAAGGTTTTTTGACTGCACAGCTTGTTCAATTCAGTTCTGCTTTCTAGAAACATTGACAATGGGAGGAAGGTTAATAAGTTCCCCTGGTGGTTGTCAGGGCATACACACTAGAGAGGAGAAAGAATGAATTCTTCTTATTTCCAGCCAATCTGTTTTTCTTTTCACTCTAATGCAACATGCCAAGTGCTCCTATTACAGTAATTTACTATAATATATATGGTGAGATGACCCTGACACCAGGCAAAGCAAAGAATGTGTCTATTTCTCAAATAATTGAAAAACAGACACAAACATTTTCTTTAAAAATGGACCATTAGATTGTCCACATAGCATGGTGACTAGTGGAATACTTAAGGAACAATGCCACCTGTATTTATATATTTCTGGACAGGTACAGCTGATGGTATAAACTCATTTTATGGGATTGCTAAAATAGCTGCAGGAAAGAGATAAGGACATTTTATCATTTTAATTTGCTATCGCCTAAACATAATGGCAGTGTAACAAAATTGCCTGGGATTATTGCAAATAATCTGTCATCAGAATTGATGGTATTTACCAAAGCAGTTTCACTAGCAAACTTCAGTCTGTTCTTAGGTTTGAAAAATAAAAATCTACTTCATGCCAAATGAAAATGCCCTTGGTTTTACCTATACTAATAAATAATAATAGCATTAACTGCAACAAAACTGATTTGAGATAAAGAACATTATTCTGCTGAAAAACAAATAATTACCCTGCAAAGGTATATCAAAAGAAAGTATATCCAGACTGTCTGACTTAATAGAATTACTACTTAAAGCCACATTTATACCTAGTTTTTAAAAGCATCTTAATTCTTATTCACTGAAACACAACTCTGTTTATGTAATTCTTTGCATTTGTTAAAAACCAACAACCTTGATAAACTCAATAAAGAAATTTATTCCCAGAGCCTCATGATCAGTTCCAAGCCAGACCTTTTTTTTTTTTTTTTTTTTTTTTCCGCAGTATGCAGGCCTCTCACTGCTGTGGCCTATCCCGTTGCGGAGCACAGGCTCCGGACACACAGGCTCAGCAGCCATGGCTCACGGGCCCAGCCGCTCCGTGGCATGTGGGATCCTCCCAGACCGGGGCACGAACCCGTGTCCCCTGCATCAGCAGGTGGACTCTCAACCATTGCGCCACCAGGGAAGCCCGTCAGACCATTTTTATGTTGAATTTCCTACCAAACAAATACTGTAAGTGGTCAGAGACAGACTATCAGTCACGATGGCAATATAAAAATTAGGATAACTCCATCAGGGACTTATACTGGGTATGGGGTGGGGAGGTTATTGGTTTGTCTTTTCCATTAAAAGGAGAAGAATCTTTGCTGACATTGACCTAAGGACCTAAGACACACAAGCCCTATTTCGTATCCATTTGAGCAGCTGCAGCTCTCCTATAAGAATATTCCCCCACTCTTCCACAGCTGAGAGGCTTCTTCCTTGCAATACCAATAGCACTTATTGTTTGCACAATTCAGTTAAACATAGGTCATAATCTGTTTTCATAGTCATAGAACTGAGAAAGATTTTTGGGAGAAGGGCAACTAGAAATCACATTGCTGGGTATTATGTGCCAGACATTTCTCACGGACAGAGAGCTAATGTGGGGGAAAAGCTGGGAATTCAGAACATTTCCTCTGACTCCAAAACCTCTCTAAGACCTCCCTGTGATTATACTGCTGTTTCTGTCAAATGTCCAGATAGGTTTGTAAGTAACCTGAAATCACGGACAAGGTCTTATATATTTCTGTGCACCCAGGATTACCTGCTCAACCACGGTTATGAAAAGCCATTCAGTAGAGATTTGTAAACCATAATTTACAACTAAATGTTGCTAGAAAGAAGACCTAAATAGACATTTCTCCAAAGAAGACATACAGATGGCCAACAGGCACATGAAAAGACGTTCAACATAGCTAATTATTAGGGAAATGCAAATCAAAACTCATATCAGTCAGAATGGCCATCATCAAAAGTCTACAAATAATAAATGCTGGAGAGGGTGTGGAGAAAAGGGAACCCTCCTACACTGCTGGTGGGAATGTAAATTTGTGCAACGACTTTGGAGAACAATATGGAGGTTCCTTCAAGAAAACTAAAAAGAGTGTTACCATATGATCTAGCAATTCCACTCCTGGACATACAATCAGAGAAAATTGGAATTTAAAAAGATGCATGCACCCCAGTGTTTGTAAAGCACTGTTTACAATAGCCAAGACATAGAAACAACCTAAATGTCCATCAACAACTGAACGGATAAAGAAGATGTGGTACATAGATACAATGGAATATTACTCAGCCATGAAAAAGAATGAAATAATGCCATTTGCAGCAACATGGATGGACCAAGAGATTATCATACTAAGTGAAGTAAGTCATTCAGAGAAAGACAAATACAGAGACATTTTTGGTTGCCTCTATTTGGGGAGAGGGGTTGCTATTAGCATCTAGGGCACAGAGGCCAGGGATACTGCTAAGTGTACTAAAGCGGACAGGACACACTCCCACAACAAATTTCAAAGAGCACTAGTAATGAGAAGGCCTGTCACAGACCCTTCCATAGAGGCAACTACTTTCCACTTTTTAAGCTGTTTTTTATGACTTCCACACGTCTCCAAATTTCTAAACAACGTGCATGCTCTGCTGTCTTTTGCGTCGCAAATTAAGTACATTATCTGTTGACTTTAAATTATGAAGATGATAATTCAGTTCTCTTTTACTATCGTTTTCTCTGCTTTTCTACAATTTCCTCCTGAAATACTTAGATTGAAATTGTTGGTTAAATAAGTATTCAGTGTTTATATAGTTTATACATTTATATATATGTGTGTGTGTATATATATACACACACACATATATATATGGTTTAGATATATATATCTAATGTATAGGCATAAATACATAAATATTGCCTATACAAATATTACTCACAACTGAGAACTGTTTTGTTTATTTGATTGAATGTTTTCTTCTTTAATGTTTCTCTGTACATGTTGCTAATTCTTCACACACCTTCCTAAAGTCTTAAAGTCTTTAAATGAAATGTTATACATGGTAGGTCACATTAGTTACATTATTAATTTAATTTGTTTAAGGATATCTTTTCTGAGACTTCCATGTTCTTGCTATTTGGATTGGCTTCTCTCTAATTCTACTGCATGGCCATTATCTGGGTATTACCTCTCCTTGGATGTTCACAATTCCTTTTGTATTCCTCCTGGTTTGATTGCCTATTTTCTGAAGCCTATACCTTCATCTTTCTTGGTACACTCTCTTGTTTTGATGGAGCATATCCATCTTCCAATAGTTATGTCAAGTTCAAAAGTCAGAGCAATGTCAGAAGGCTTGGTTATTTTTCCCCTCAACAGGCCAGAATCTTGAATCACACTGCTCCAATCCAAGCTCAGAGTCCCTCAACCTCAATAGATTAGAATTACTTGGGTACCAACTAATTCAAAATCTCTGGATGTGGGACCCAGGTGCCAGAAGTCTCTAAAATTCCTCAGGTCGTTCCAAGCCTGAGGTTCAGCAGAGATTGAGAAGCACTGATCTATTTACTTCTTAAATATTTTTAAATTTCCACCCATCACCCCTAGATCCAGAAGTAGCTGGTACTGCCTCTTCCTGCACATTTTTTTTGTTGATTACACAGTGTAAATCTGGATGTGTCTCAGTTTTTCCCACTAATAATACAGTATTTGTTTTTGTAGAGTCTGATAATCAGTCAGCACTTATCTGTTTTACATCTTCCAAATATAGTTTTCTTATTTCCTTCTTTATTGTTTTACAAATGTTTACACTGTTTTGTCTTGACAATAAAACTCCCATTCCTATTAGTTTTGATGGTGTAGGAAAAACTAAAGGTCTTTGTCCAATCCCCCACCTCCATGGAACTCAGATCCGTGATCTGAAAACCCCAAGGACATGCCCAAGGCCACATGGTTAGCAGCATGGTCAGCACCAAAAGCTAGGTTTCCTATCTTTCAGTTCAGCACTTTGTAAACTTTCCATAGACAATCAGGTCTACTTAAGTTCTTTTTAAAAATACGCTGATGATTCATAAAATTATATCTCTTCCCAAACTACGGGATGCATATATTCATACACTCAGCAATTCTATATTGGCTGCTTAATATGTTCAAGGCATGATTTAGACACTGGGGATAGAGCAGAAAACCAGGCCAACAATACTGGTTCTATTGGAGCTTCCAATTTAGTTAGCAAAGATTAAAAATTTAACTAATAAGTAAAACTGTATATCTAAATAGTCATAAACATATGGCAAACTGAATACTGAACTCTCCATCCAAATATTCTTTATTCTTGCCTTTACCTCAATCTCAAAATAGCTAAAACTGTATTTATTGACAATTCACTAAACAAACAAAGCAAAACACCCACATCCTAGTCCTCCTTCTCTTTTGCTCTTCCGCGTCAGGAGCATCTAGTACCTGGTCCCTCAAACCATCACACCTTTCACCCACCATATTTGGTTTAACTCCTGAAAACTTCTAAATATATTCATCTATTTCCAATGGTCCTACCTTATGCCAGCCAATTGCCATTTATTAATTAAACTGCTGCTGTAGTCTAAAAACAGATATATCTGTTTCCAATCTTAAACACCCTTTCCTTATTTATCAGTCACGCCGGGACCAAAATTCTCTTCCCGTATACACAAATGTCACTGCTCTACTTGAAGGGTTGCAATGCCTCCCTAATACCTACAGAATAAAGCCAAAGCATTATTCATATATAGCCCTCTATGACTGTTATTTTTCAATGGGGTCACTAGGACACCTTTTGGAAACTTACAGAATTGTTTTAGGATAGCCACAATGATTGAAGGGTGTTAGCATTAATTGGGCAGGGGGTGGGGATGCTAGATGTGCAGGGAAAACTTATATAAAGAAAAATTATGCATCCCACACAACTTTGGATGTCTCAGCAGTCACTGAGATAGGAGAAAAGCATACTGAAAATGGTCTGAGCCTAGAAGTAGCTATCTTATCCTCAAAACAAATTATCTGTGTACTATTTTAATATGTATTTAATTTTCTTGGAGTGGAACTACATGTAAATTGAGAGAAGATGATACTGAGTTTTGTTCAGAAACTCATCAAGGATTACTCACCATTTTGTAAAACAATATCTCTTCAGCCATTCCCCTAATGTATCTGAGATGCCAATACACCATATGTATCAATCTGTGTTTCTAGCTGTTGCTTAAGTAAAGGTGGCTCTACTTATTAATGCAAACATTTGGTTTCTTAATTATGCTGTCCAATATGGTCTTTCCCAATCATTTACTGATATAGGCTGGGTTCTTTGCGAAATGGGCTCTGAAATTCTGATAGTTTAGTGCAGGAGGAATATTGAGGGTACTTTCAAGGACAACTCTGAGGGGTAAAGGAAGCAGGATTAGGTCAAGGGAGAAGCTGAACTGGGACTCTGTTGCAATAAAGGACTCAGCCTAACCTACCAGGAGCTCCGGAGCTGCCTCACTTTGAGGAAGGGACTAATTCTTTAAAACCACATTTATGACTCATTGGTTGCAGATTATCTCCTGTAACCCACTTCCCACTTGTAGTTAATCTTTGTATGTGGTATAAGGTATGGATCAACTGTTTTTATTCCTATGGAATTTCAATTGTTCCAGCAACATTTGATGAAAACACCTGTCCTTCACTGAATTTCCTTTGCACATTTTGTGAAAATCTATTGCCTGTATAGATGGGGGTCTAGTTTTTGGCCTCTCTATTCCGTTGCATATTCCATTGATATATTAGCCTATTTTTATGTTGATATAATATTGTCTTGATTATTGTAGGTTTATAATAAGTTTTGAAATCAGATAGCATTAGTTCCCCAGCTTTGTTCTTTTTCAAAGCTATTTTGACTATTTAGTTGTTTAGATTTTCTTATAAACTTCTTATACATTTTAGAATAAACTAAATATCTACTGGGATTATGAGTGGAATTTTATTGCATCTGTAAGTCAACTTGGAAAGAACTGACATGTTAGTAATTTTGGGTCATCACACTCATGAACACAGTACATCTCTATTTAGGGCTTATTAATTCCTCTCAGCATCATTTTGTAATTTTCAGCGTACAAGTTTCTGATATTTTTTGGCAGATTTATTCCTAAATATTTCATATATGTTGTCCCTACTTGTTTGTTGTTAGTAGAGAAATATAATTAATTTTGCATACTAATCAGCCATCCTAAGCATTGTTAAACATATTTATTAGATGTTTTCTTCTTGTTTTTTTTTTTATTAGGAGTCCGTGAGATTTCCTACATAGTTCGTCATGTCTTCTGCAAATAAAGGCTATTTTACTTCTTGCTTTCCGACCTGGATGCCTTTTATTTACTTTTTTCTTGCCTTATTTTACTGGCTAGAACTTCCAATCCAAAGTGAAACAGAAGTAGCAAAAGTAGACATTCTTTATATGCTTCTGATCTTAAGGTAAAAGCATTCAATCTTTCACCATTAATAAAACTGTTAGTTGCAGGGCTTGTTTTGAAGACACTCTTTAACAGTCTGAGGGAGATCTCTTTGATGCCCACTTTTCTGAGTGGTTTATTCAAAAATAGATTTTGGATTTTGTCAAATGTTTTTCTGCATTTAGTATGATAAACATGTGGCTTTTCTTTTTCAATTGTTTTTATGATAATAAATTATGTCGATTAATTTTGAGATGTGAAACCAACTTTACATTTCTGCAATAAATTTCACTTGTTCATGACGGATCATACTTTGTATTTGTTATATTTACTACTACATTTGATTACTAAAATCTTTTTTCAGGGTTTTTTGTATATATATTAATGAGGGTTATTGGTCTATAGATTTCTTTTCTTGTACTCTGTTTTTCTTGTTTTGGTACCAGGGTAATGCTGGTCTCATTGAGTAATTTGGGAAGTAATCCCTCTTCTTCAATTTTGCACAAGAGTTAGCATAGAATTGGTATTTCTTCCTTACATGTTTGGTAGAATTCACTAGTGAAGATACCTGGGCCTGGAACTTCCTTCCTATGGAGATATTTACCTACATATTCAATTTATGTGTAGATATAGGGCTATCAGGTTATCTATTTCTTCTTGAATGAGCTTTGGCCATTATTGTCATTCAAGAAATTTTACCTGGGTGCTTCCCCAGACTCTCATTTCAATCTACCCTGGGTTATCTCTCCTTAAACCATAGCCTAGAACTTTCTCAAGGCAGTAAACTTGGGCAACTGTAGGACAATGTTTACTGCCCTTCATTACCTGATCTTGATGTCATGAAAGCTTTTATTTCATGTTTTGTCTCCTAATTTTGGTGGTGTTGTTTCAGGTGGGCAAGTAAATCCAATCCTTGTTACTCCATCTTGCCTAGAATGGGAAAGTCACTATTAACACTCTGAAATACATCAAAAAATGAAAGATTGATGGATTTATGGGTATGTGATAAATCACCTTAATGATAGAATACATATGGTAGATGTTCAAGTATTCATTTAAAATTATTTGTTTTTCTATGCTTGCTAATTTTCATAATAAAATATTAAAGTTACCAAGTGAAGTTAATCAGAATTACATTAATAATATAAATCAAATTGATAGGAATTAGTATTTATTATACTAAGGTGTATGATATTTATACGAATCTTAATAAAGTCTGTTATTTAAAGTTGATAAGATTTATGTCAGCAAAACTTTTTTTCTTCTTGTTTTCATTTTATTTTGACCTTTAGAATTCTTTATGATAGTACTCATTTGTCTAGTTTTCAGACTTTCAGTGAGTTTCATTAGAGTTCCAAAAATTACTGTAATAAATCTCACATACAAAATGTAATTTAAAAGATGGCACTAAATATAATGTTGTATGGAAGTTGGTTATCAAGCCAAAAGTCAAGTTAAAGTTTGCAAGGCTTAAGTGAATGCAACCAAATTTTGACTAATACTTCAAACTAGGATAGTAGAGTCATCCCTGCTTCTCTCATTTAGTCACCAAATTCTGTAGACTATAATTCCCAAATAACACCAAAATCTGTCTTTTCACATCTATCTTCAGTGGAGATACCTTGACTTGGACCGTCATCGTCTCTCATCTGAGTGATTTCAATAGAATCTGATATGCTACCTGTGTCCTCTCCCAGGTAAATGCAAGTTTTTTCATGGCTCAGTCTTTTTATCTTGACATTCTCTACTCAGTGTTTCAAAGATCAATTCAATGCCATGGTATGGCAGTCTCTGATCTGCCCCCAAGCCCAGGAACAGTTGGCTATTCTGTTACCTGCATTTCCATACCACTGAATATTCCTTTATTATAGCCCTTGTATTTTTGTATTATTTGTATTGTGCCTGTCTCTTCTTAAGGGCAGCCATGATGTTTATCACCTCTCTGAATTCAAAGGATTTGGTCAATGCCTGGCACAGAGCAGGCAGGCAGTCAGTGTTTGATTAACTAAATTGAATTCCAAACTGTTGGCAGTATCTTAAATGTCTCAGTTCACTCCACCCAACTGGAGTGGAGAACATGACTAGAACTGACATACTGTGCTATTGTCACTCACTTCCACTTCCATCCCCAGCCAGGAGACACAGTGCAAAGCTGTGTGAAATTAAAAAAATCACAGTCCAGAGATTTTAGGTATATGAACCATTTGACCATTTTTATCCCAGCAACCTTATCAACATGCTTTATAACAAGGAAGCTATTCAGCCAAATTAAAAAGAACAGAAAAAAAAAAAGGTTCTAGTGAATTATTTCAGGAATAGAAAACTGAAAGATACGCTTTGTCAGTTTTCTTGGAAGATACTCTCCAAACTCTCACTGACTGAAAATAGGAAGAATTTTGATTCTTATACCAAAATGTTTGCCATGGTTGCATATCTACTTATTTTGTTTATAAACATCTCTGATGCTAAAAGAATTTATCCAATATATAATATTGGATTCTTTAGAAAAATTGCTTTTTTAAATCAATTGCTATACCCCAAAGGAAGACTAAGTCACTATGCATTTCTTTAAAACATCAAAATATCATTAATATATTAAGGCTGAAAATTTATTTTTAAAGACAGTCTTAAAAATTACCTTTTGCATTGCTCAAGTAGTTTACTCATATCTCAAATCCAACTTAGAAGCATTTTTTTCACAATACTATTTCATATGAATTTTAATTTCTTCCCCAGTTTTCTTAATAATCCCATGAAAGGCTGAACACAATTCAAGTTGACATCTTTTGTTAACATAAGTTATTTGATTATGTAACGAAACTATTTCATTCACATAATAAAGCTCCAATATTCTTTTTCTTTTAAAATTATTTGGATTTTTTCCTTAGGACACATTCTTACAAATTAATTATTTTATCAAAGGATATGATCATGTGCCTGGCTCTTGACAAGGTTTTCCAAGTTTTTTTTTTTTTTATTGGAGTACAGTTGCTTTACAATATTGTGTTAGTTTATACTGCACAGCAAAGTGAATCAGCTATATGTATACATATATCCCCTCTGTTTTGGATTTCCTTCTCATTTAGGTCACCACAGAGCATTAAGTAGAGTTCCCTGTGCTATACAGTAGGTTCTCATTAGTTATCTATGTTATACATAGTATCAGTAGTGTATATATGTCAGTCCCAATCTCCCAATTCATCCCACCCCCTCCCTTTCCCCCTTGGTATCCATATGTTTGCTCTCTATGTCTGTGTCTCTATTTCTGCTTTGTAAATAAGATCGTCTAAAACTGAAGTAATTCAGTTTTCCAAGTTTTTTGAAATGAATTGTGCCAGTTTACTCTGACTCTAAAGAACTTGGGCAGATCATGTTCCCTGGCCCCCCTCTCCTAAGGCTCAATGAAAGAGCAGAGCCTTTGACTCCTGGTATATCCCGGACTGCATCTACCTGGGGGTAAATTCACAGGAGAAAGGAGCCTGAGAGGGCCTCCACTGCCACCATCACTTCCTCCAATTTTGTTGCTCATACCACCACTCTTGCTGCAACAGTGTTGCCGTTCCATTACTGAAACTCTTCTAGGGTGCAGGCAAGGAAAGTCTTAAGAGCTCTGTCCTGCAGCGACCTCTGACTGAAGAGCCTTTTCTGTCTGTGACTGTGCACAATTCCAGAAGATGCAGATGTCTCAGCAAAGAGGAATGGAAGGCAAAACAAGCAAATACAATTTAAAAATAGGTCTCCAAAATGTGGTCCTTCTTCAAGCTTTGGTATCTCTACCCAGTCCACCTGCTCTTATTTAATTTTTAGAGATCTCCAACAATTGCTTCATGAAGTTTGTCTAAGGTTTTCGCTGCTGTCAATGGGAGAGAGAGAATGGAGTGTACTTATTCCTTCTTTACTAGAAGCTGAACCTATGAATAAGTTGTTAATTGGGAAAATGTGAAAATGGATTTATCCTTTGTGTCACTAGCTGATTTCAAGGTTAGTGAGCTGCTGACCAACATATATTTGGTTTTGAGCTGGTCTGATCCAGTGACTATAAGATTTAACACTGATTCATTTCTTGGATATGCCTTATACTAGAATTACACCAGCTGGACAATTAACCCTATGTTAAATAGTACAAGCTAAGAAATATATAAGCGGTTCCCCCATCCCTTCATGTGGGAGCCCCAATCCGGGGGTCAGTAAATTTTTTTTCTGTCAGTGGTCAGAGACTACTTTAGGATTTATGGGACGTTTAGTCTCTTTTGCAACTACTCAGCTCTGTTGTAGTATATAAGCAGTTGTGGACAACATGCAAATGAATGAGCATGGCTACATTTAGCCAACAAGCTGTAGTTTGCCAACTCCTGGACTAGAAAGCTGAATTCACACCTTTGTGCCTTTGTATTGCTCCAGTACTAAAGTTGCTACAGTAAAAACCCATCGTAACACTTCACGTGGATTCAAAATTGTCTATTGAGTAAAATGTGCATTTTTGCTATTTTGAGGTAAGCGACAGCTGGCATGAAACTGCACCACTAGTAGGCATGGGTCGTAAGATTTGCAAGAGCCAGTCACAAATTACTTTAACTTACATTTGCTTTATTATGTATGTGTGTCCTTCCTGTGAATCTCTTATGAATTAGATGGCCTAAATTAAGATTCTTATATATGATCCTATGTAATCTGAAAAGAGAAGACTTCCTAATTTCATTCCACAGGTTAAAGATACAGAAAAATATTTTATCCATTCTCCCATCTTCCTCCCCTCTGGTAACCACCAGTTTGTTCTCTGTACTATCTATGAGTCTGTTTCTGTTCTGGTTTGCTTGCTTGCTTGTTTGTTTTGTTTTTTTAGATTCCACATTTGCGTGAGATCATACTGTAACTGTTTTTCTATGTCTGACTTATTCACTTAGTATAATAAACTCGGGGTCCATCCATGCTATCACAAATGGCAAGATTTCATTTTTTATGGCTAAGCAATATTCCATTGTATATATATCACATCTTCTTTATCCATTCATCTATTGATGGGCACTTAGAAGGTTTCTTCCATATCTTGGCTATTATAAATAGTGCTGCAGCGAACACAGGGATACATGTTTCTTTCTGAATTAGTGTTTTTGTGTTCTTCAGATAAATACCATAAGTGGAATTGCTGGATCATATGGTAGTTCTATTTTTAGTTTTTTGAGCAACCTCTATACTGTTTTCCATAGCACCTGCACCAACTTACATTCCCACCAAGAGTGCACAAGGGTCCCCTTTTCACATTCTCCCCAACACTTGTTGTCTGTTGTCGTTTTTTTTTTTTTTTTTTTTTTTTTTTTTTTGCGGTACACGGGCCTCTCACTGTTGTGGCCTCTCCCATTGCAGAGCACAGGCTTCGGACGTGCAGGCTCAGCGGCCATGGCTCATGGGCCCAGCCGCTCCGCGGCATGTGGGATCTTCCCGGACCGGGGCACGAACCCGTGTCCCCTGCATTGGCAGGCGGACTCTCAACCACTGCGCCACCAGGGAAGCCCTGTTGTCATTTTGATAACAGCCATTCTGATAGGCATGAGGTGGTACCTCATTGCAGCTTTGATTTACATTTCCCTAATGATTAGTGATGTTGAGTACCTTTTCATGTGTCTGTTGGCCACCTGTATGTCTTCTCTGGAAAAATTTCTATTCAGGTCATCTGCCCATTTTTTTATTAGGGTTGTTTCTCTTCTTTTTAGGTTGAGTTGTATGAGTTATTTATATGTTTTCAATATCAGCCCCTGATGATTACATCATTTGCAAACATCTCCCATTCAGTAGGTTGCCTCATGTTAGTGGTGGTTTCCTTTGCCCTGCACAAGCTTTTTAGTTTTATGAAATCCCGTTTGTTTATTTTTGCCTGAGGTGATGTATCCAAAAAAAAATATTGCTAAGATCCATGTCAAAGAGGTTACTGCCTATGTTTTCTTCTAGGAGTCTTATGGTTTCAGAAACTAATATAACACTGTATGATGATTATAACTAAAAAACAAAGATATAGGAAAATAACATTTAAGTTGGCTTGAATAGAGAGTTCCCGGATTTCAAGTTGAAACATCACCTTACTAAAGACAGAATTTTCAGAGGTTAAAGTACTTATGAGCATTCAGTAAAACATTATTTGAGCCCCATTTTTAATATAGCGCTCTAAACACAAAACAAACTGTATTTGGCCTTGACCATGGGACCACATAGAAATAAGCCTTTCCTCTTTCCATATGGAACACAACTCTAAAACAGGAGTTTTACTTTTGTAAAATATCCTCACAGATAACTCACAATTACAGTTAGCCTAAGTTGAGGGGCTTCTTTATAAAAAAAAAAAAAAAAAAAAAAAAGAGCACTCTCAATTTTCCAAATTCACAATTCAAAATTGTCTAGTTCTAATAACATCATGTTATTTACCATGGTTCTATCACCTGTACTTCAGAAAATAGACATGACAGGACTAGAAGAAATTATAAGACAAAACATAAATTTTGGAGTAAGATAGATCTTGAGGAGATGCAATACCCAATGCCATAAAACAATATATTTTTTATTATAAAAATATAAGCAATATCTGTGTGGCAATTCATGCCCTAAACTGTCACCCTGCAAACACTCAGTAGAGTGTCTGAATAATTACAATTCAAGAAAGAAAAGAACCCATTATAAAACTGTGCCAGTACTTAATAGGGGATTAATAAGAAAACTAATTGTATAAAATATGAATGTAAAGATGTTCAAACACAGAGGAGAGGGCTATGCGAGAGGCAAAATTAGACTTAAAAGTATGTAGGAGGAGGGTACCTGAAAGAAAACATAAGGATCAGAATACCTCCTGAAGTTATAAAGGAGATGGGCCCATTTTATTTTTTTCCTGGGTTATAGTCATCTACTTTCTTGCCCCCAATTTTATTTGAAATCATTTTTGCCACTCCTCAGAGTAGCAAAATCACATACTCATTAAGCCTCACTTCCTTAAAAAGATCTAAGAATATAAATACAAGCCACGCTGAGAAGCAGTTTACTGGCTATGTAAAATAACAGAACACTGTAAGAGATGGCAACTCAGTATTAAACTGATTTTTAAATGATACTACAAAAGTCAACTGTAATTACCATGGGTGAAAAATCGTAAGATTCTGCCAATAATGCCAATATTAATAAAAATTCCATTGCCAGATGAAGTACTGCTCTTCCATGCATGATATATGCATAACACAGCATTTTAGGACTCTGAGGGACTAAATGGCAAGGAATGTGGAGAGAGGTTTACAGATTGACTTGTTCTGAGAACTTATTCTTCATTTTAATTAATTTATTTTTTGTTGAATTATAGTTGATTTACAGTGTTGTGTTAGTTACAGGTGTACAGCAAAGTGATTCAGTTTTATATATATATATGTATATATAATATATCTACATGTATGATATATATAAATATATCTATATACATATATATATATTCTTTTTCAGATTCTTTTCCCGTATAGGTTATTACAAAATGTATAGTTCCCTGTGCTATACAGTAGGTCCTTGTTGTTTATCTATCTTATATATAGTAGTGTGTATATGTTAATCCCAAACTCCTAATTTATCCCTCCCTCCCTTTCCCCTTTGGTAATCATAAATTTGTTTTCTATGCCTGTGACTATTTTGTAAATAAGTTCATTTGTATCATTTATTCTTTCATAAAATTCTAGGTGTCACAATATGAATCATATTTCTTAGGCTCATCTGCCTTCTTATAACTTATAACATCCTTATTATAAGGATGAAATGGAGAAGACTCAATCACTATACATACTAGTGTCTCCCAAATGTCAAGGCATCCCTCACACTTGGCTTACCAGGACCTACTGAGAAGGAACCAAACAAAGGCCCTGGGCTTCAGAAATGAAGATCATGCCCAATCCCTGCATTATCTCTTCCTTTCTAACTTCGTTTAGTATGATTTGAGTATCTGGACAGATTTTCACTTTGGGTGGAGCAAGCCTAGAAAAGAGCTTTCTTTACAACTTCAGCAGTGTCCTTTGGTTCCTTTCTCACAACATTTTAGGAAAACACCAATGCCCTTGAAATGATGTTGAATGCTAGGAAACCTGTTATCATAAACTATTAGAGAAGGATGAGAATATGTCCATTCAATCTCCACATCCATTTAAATGTTGGTGTATTAATTATTGGACAATTTAACTCTGGTCTTAAGTTTTCTCATCTACAAAATGAGCATACTAATAATATCTATTACATTGAGAAGATATAAGGATACAGTCTAGAAACTATTAGAATAAGTACAAGAACAGCTGAGGGAGTGATAAATTTGCCTGGGGAGTAGGGGTTGGATATGGGGAATGTTTGTTTCTTTGTTTATTTCTGGGCCAGGAAACAAGAATAGGGCTTTACATAACAGAGAAGAGTAAAAGCAATGCAGAGGGAAACACATGACTAACACAGAGATAGAAAGACATGGCTAATTCATTGTGGAAGAACATGGGGTTACAGGTTGTGATGCTTGAAAATTAATGTGGGGTATAATTGTGAAGTGTTTCATAGCCTTGCTAAGGAGTTTGAAATCTGTGGTTTCCATGGAACCCATAAAATATGTTCCATGAGCAGAGTGATATGAACAGACCTAGTGTTTTGTAATGACCTTCACAAAAGCACAGCAGTTTTAGCAGAATAATGATGGAAATAAGTCATTTGGCTCTGTTGAAGTAAATCAGACCGTAGAAAAATCAATTCCAGCTAGACTGTAGATCTAAATGTAAAGAGTAAATAAAATTTTTAGAGGAAAACATGGGATGTCTTCGTGACCTTGGAGTAGGCAATATTTCTTACAAAGGCACAAAAGAGCATTTATTATAAGAAGAAATTTTGAAAAATCAGGCTATTAAAATTAAAAATTCTTATTCCTCAAAAGACAACATTGAGAGTAAAAAGGAAAGCCATAGAGAAAAAAGAAATCTTCAATATTTATGTCTAACAAAGAACATATATCCAGAAAATATAAAAAACTCTACAAATCAATAAAATGCAGACAACTCAATAGAAAGTAGGGTAAAACTATACACATCAATAAATGATGTATAAATTATACTGAGAGATACATACAATAAAAAATGTGTACATATGTTCATCAGAAGACATGTCCAAAAATGTTGAGAATATATTAACAAAATGTTCATCAAAAAGGGTAAATTCTCATACATACATACAACAGAATGCTACACAGCCATAAAAAAAGAACAGCTACACACATATACAATATGAGTATATCTCACAAACATAACACAGAATGTGAGAAGTGTGACACACACAGCACATTCTGCTTGATTCCATTTCTACAAAACACAGAGAAAACTACCATATGGTGTTAGAAGTCAGCATGGTGGTTACCCTCGAGGGGATGGGCATGGGAATAGTGAGGGGGTAGGCTGAGGCTTCTATGATGCTGGTAGTATTGTCTCTTGATCTGCTGTTAGTAATATTTTGTGCTCACTTTGAAATTCATAAAGTTGCAATTAGGATTTGTGTACTTTTCCATATGTATACGTGAATAAAAATTACAAAAACAAAATCAGAAGGACATCTACTTTCAGCATTTTGGCTAAGTAAACATTCTGAAAAGGCCTCCAATGCAAATGCCAAGATACTAGATAAATTACAATGACCATTTTTAAAAGCATAGCTGAGCTCACGAGAAAGTATTGGAAATATGCATGGAAGAAACGGAAACAAGGAGGGAGCTGAAATTAGAGATGTGCTACTTGAACTCGACCATCTGTGCTGACCTGAGGGCACACATTTCCTAGGAATCCAGAGTTCGGGGATTAAATTGTCTCCCTGGGTTACCACTGTGTGGGACTTGACTCTCCTCTCCCCCTCTTCCCTACCTCTCCCTTTTCTTCTGTCTCTCATTGATAGCACTTTGGTACTGCAAGGTAGTTAAAACCAAACTGACAAATGTAAAGAATTCTCTGTAGAAAAAGTATGTGTGAACTTCAGTTCGGTGCTTTCCTCACTCAAGTTTCCTCCAAATATATCAGCAATTCCCTTGCTCGTCTCATTTTCTGACAGTGAATGGCTGCCCTCAGCAATCTTCTGATTTAACCCATCACTTGCAGACTTTTTCTCCTACCCCATTTAAGGTACCAGGTGACTTTCTGTTTAAGAGACACTTCATGTACCTCTTATTCTGAAAGATAGTAACATTATAAAAGAGTTCTACACTGTAACTCAAGGGGGAAAGAAGCACCTGGCATGGGTCCCAACATTCCCAGTAATTCCATCATGACCTCAGGCTAGTTACCTGACCTATTTGGGCCTCAGTAATTTCATTTGTCAAATTTAGTGAGAGGACTCTGATTTTTTAGGAATTATGCTGTAGGAGAAAAGAATATTAGATTTGGGGTCAGGAAGACTGTCTCTGCTCTGGACCAGGTAAGCATATACTGAAACCCCAGGCAGCACTTAAACAGATGAGGTAGATCTGTGTGCCTCAAATGGAAAAAACTCTGAGATGTATTGTTAAACAATAAAGAGCAGAGCAATATGAATGGCATTCTACTTGTTAAATAAATATTATGAATAAAAAATATACCATCAATAAAAAATTTCTGCAAGGAGCTACATAAATCAAGTTTCCTCTGTGGATTTAAAAGAAGGAGTTTTGAATAATTAACATGTGGATTATAACATGTTATACATGTTATAAATTACAAATATAGTTAATTTTTTTTTCAGTGAACTGGCACAAAGTTGTAATTAAATAAAATTCAGTTTCCTTTTCCATGGCAAACAGTCTGTGAAGCTACTGATTTCGGGAGTTAAAAAAAAAAAAAAACCTAAGAATGAAAATATTTGAAATTAGTAGAGTATCTAACAATACCACAGTAACTTTAAAAAAAGTCAAATAAATTTTACAGTGAGACTTTTTTATTCGGGGTTGGATGGAGATTTGGTACGCAGTCAAGCTTGATCAAGAAGAGTTTGGGAACAGACAGAGGAAAAGGGTAAAAGATTTAGCCAAGTCCTTTTCTTTGGGAAAGAAAGCTGAGACAGAACAGGTGATGAACAGGATAGAGACAGAGCAAGACAAAGCAGGATGTTTTTATGGCATCTTCTAGAGATTACAGAGGCAGCCAAGCAAGTATCCTATAGAAGCTGCTAAAAGGGATTGTGAATTACTAATATAGGCTCTCTAAAGGACTACAGCGATGATAGGGAAGTGGCATTATGTAACCTAATTTAAGGGTTTTAGTCTAATTTTTAAATTCAATTTAGGGTATAAAACATAAGGTGTACCAAAGAGAGAAATCCTCAGGTATGAGTTTTTCTGACCGCTGAGGAGCTACTTAATAGAACCCCATTTTTAGAGGTACATAGTCCAGAAAAAAGAGCAGTCAGTTTTTCTGGCTGTGAGACTGAATCAGATAAACACCCTGTGCCCTGAGGGACAAAACTGTAAAATGAGCCTTATTTCCCATAAGTGTCCCTTTTGCCGACTGCTCACAAATTGTAGGTTGGCTTATTGAAGGACTCCTGTGTCAATGGTGCTGTCACTTTGTCTTTTGGCCTTTCGTTAAAACCAGCCAATTTAGTTTTCTCGTTGTTTTTTTTTTTTTTTTTTTTTTTTTTTGCGGTATGCGGGCCTCTCACTGTTGTGGCCTCTCCCGCTGCGGAGCACAGACTCCGGACGCGCAGGCTCAGCGGCCATGGCTCACGGGCCCAGCCACTCCACGGCATGTGGGATCTTCCCGGACCGGGGCACGAACTGATGTCCCCTGCATCGGCAGGCGGACTCTCAACCACTGCGCCACCAGGGAAGCCCCCAGCTCTCTTTTTTTTTTTTTTAAATAAACTTATTTATTCTATTTTTGGCTGCGTTCGGTCTTTGTTGCTGCGCGTGGGCTTTCTCTAGTTGCAGCGAGCAGGGGCTACTCTTTGTTGCAGTGCGCGGGCTTCTCACTGCAGTGGCTTCTTTTATTGCAGAGCACGGGCTCTAGGCACGCAGGCTTCAGTAGTTGTGGCTCGCGGGCTCTAGAGCGCAGGCTCAGTAGTTGTGGCACACGGGCTAGTTGTTCTGCAGCATGTGGGATCTTCCCAGACCAGGGCTCGAACCTGTGTCCCCTGCATTGGCAGGCGGATTCTTAACCACTGCACCACCAAGCAAGCCCCAATTTTAGCTCTTTTAAAGAATGTTCTTCTTTTCTCATATTTATTAGATCTCTAATATTCATCAGATGTCCTTGAATTCCTATTATATGTATATTTTTCTTTTTCTTCAACCTTGGTTGTTGTAGAGAAATACAGAGAATCTCTTCATGATGTTCAAGTAAGGAAGGCAGGAAATTAAATAACCTCAAAAAGATGAAATACAGCAAATATAAATGGTGATGTATTCCTAGCCACAACTAACTCCAAAACACTCTATCAGTCAAAAAAAATCATAATCTTAGGGAAAAATAAATATCTTCAGAAATGGCAAAAGCCCTTACCAAAAAAGATAGACAAAGAAATGCCTCAGCAAGTTAGACTAAGAACATGGCTGAAAATCTGAGAAAGTCATCAGAACATGTACAAATTCTCTAATAACCGAATTGAAATTAAAATTAGGGTGGTGAACAATTTTTCATAATGTGAGAATGAAAATTCTGAGAGTATATGTTTTTAAGCACAGTTAAAGGGCAACTGGTTAACTCTATAAATCAAAAAGTAAAACGTAAATCATTTTAATCAGAATTAAACCTTAAGCACCCTCAGGTCTAGCAAGGAGCAAACATGGGTGTCAGCATCAGATTTGCATGAGGAGGTAACAATTTACTGGAAACTGAAGGAGGAGCAGACTGAAACAAACAAAGGCCACTTAGTTGGTGCAAAAACTGTCAGTGCTCATAAATCCCACATGTTTCTCTACATTTTCCAATCTCCCTTGCAGTCTGATTAGCGCCATGTGACTGAGTTCTAGCCTATGACATGTGGGCATAAATGGCATATGCTATTTTTAAGCTTTATCTCGAAACACCTTCTCAATCATTCATTTTCTATCTACAGTGACCACTGAGATAACATATTGATGGCATCATGAGATGAAAAAAGCTTGGATCCCTGAACTTGGGGGACAGGCCCCAAGGGGAGCCCTATGATCTACACTGATGAGATGTATTATTATTACATATTATTACATTATTACATACAATATTATTCTGTTAAGGCATTGAGATTTCAAGGTTTATTTGAAACATAGGATAACCTAGAATAGTGCTTCTGAAATTTTGGAAGACACAAAAATTCTCTGAAGATCTTGTTAAAACACAGGTTTCTGAGTGACCTCCAGAGAGATTCTGATTTGATAGGTCTGAAAGGTGGGAAAACTCATTTTGTATTTCTAAAACACTCCCAGTTTTTGTTGATGCTGCTGGTCTACAGAACACATTGATCTAAATATCCTGAATAAAATACTAGGAGTGGGGGCTTCCCTGGTGGCGCAGTGGTTGGAATTCTGCCTGCCGATGCAGGGGGCGCGGGTTCGTGCCCCGGTCCGGGAGGATCCCACGTGGCGTGCAGCGGCTGGGCCCACGGGCCGTGGCCGCTGAGCCTGCGCGTCCGGAGCCTGTGCTCCGCGGCGAGAGAAGCCATGGCAGTGAGAGGCCCGCGTACCGCAAAAAAAAAAAAATAATAATACTAGGAGTGGAATTAGATAATAAAGACTGTGTGAAAGATGTGAGGTCCTGAGGCAGGAAGGCGCCTCAACCTTACATGTACAAGGATCTGAAGGTAGATTAGTGTAGAAGAATTATAAAGCAAAGAGTATGAATCAAGAATGAAACTGAAAGTTTGACCTGGAAACCTTGAGATCAAATGGGAACCAAATCAGAATTTCCAGTGCAAGCTTGTGACACTATTCACTACTAATTGGCCCACCAACATGTTAAGGTACTGATGGGGTACAAGATTTACTCACAAATACAACACATGTGAATGCCAATATATTCATCTCCTAGAGGTCTCCAGGACAAATTGAATGGGTCCTGAAAAACCCGAAGAGCCAAACATTTTCTATCAGGTGTAAAAGTTGCAATGTGAATGAGCATTTTGTTACAGACTTCTTCTGTATGAATAACCTGACTCTGGTTTACAAATTATACCTGGTAAAGGAGGCGGGAGCCAGAGTGGCATTAGCATGGAGCCACCAGAGACCTCATGTAGGAGTAGCAATGTACTCATTGATGATGATGATGACCCCAGTGGGTAGGAGATTAATGCCCAAAGCACTGTGTCTTAATACCAGGTGCTCAGTAGAATCCTAAAGGGAGCTTTAAAAATTACTTTGTCTGGGACACTCCTAGAAATTCTAATTCAGTTGATCTGGGTTAAGGGTGCCCAATATATCTTGTCATACCTTTAAAAAAAGTCAGCTGCTTTTCATAAATGTCCAGATGCTTTTAGTCATTAAAATGTTCATCCTGGTTCCTAAAATCTCAATACTAATCATTTTAAAGAGTCAGTATCTTGAAGCACTTACACTCTTCTCCTCCCCAGCATAGGCTAGGACAGAGGTAGTAGCAGCTTAGAGAGGAGAGAGATGGGGTGGGGAGAGGAGAATCTGTTTGTACTTGCACCTTTCCATGTTTTTTTTTTTCCTTTCCACTTCTGTGGCCATCACTCACTTCTATATGGCATGACTTTAAATATGCCTCTCACGTGGGTGCATTGGTGGGCTCTTCAAAAAGCCTTATGAGGTTGCCCTCTGCTAGGGGCTGAATTGTGCCCCTAAAATTCATATATTGAAGTCATAACCCTCAGTACCTCAGAATATGACTGTATTTAGAGATAGTGCCTTTAAAGAGGTAATTAAGGTAACATGAAGTCATATGAGTTGGCCCTAATCCAATATGACTCATGTGCTTATAAGAAGAGATTAGGAAACAGACAATACAATGACCAAGAGCAACCATGTGAGGACACAACAAGAAGGCAGCCAGCTAAAAGCCAAGGAGAGAGGCCTCAGAAGAAACCAAACCTGACAACACCTTGATCTCAAATTTCTAGTCTCCGGAATTTTGAGAAAATAAATTCCTGTTGTTGAAGCGACCCAGTCTGTGTTTTTTCTTATGGAAGCCCAGGCAAACAAACATACACCCTCTGTATGGGAACTCCAGATGCTCAGGAACAGTCAGTCCCTTATCTCCCCTAGGCCTTCACTCACTGTGGACTAATTAGATGTTCCCTGTTGTTCAAAAATCCTTTGCCCACTGATGTCTTGGGGGAGGGTTGACAGAATCACTCATGACGTTTCATTTTCCACATCCTCCATTCAGCCCATGGGAAATCTACATTTCAAAAAATAAAATAAAATACTGCATCAAGACTACTCCTCTCTCTCTCTCCTCGCTCAGCATCTGCTCCTTTCTCCATGATCCTGGAGGATTAAGGACTCTAGTGCACGGGCCTGGCAATCTTTCAGGCAAGAGCTTTCCCAAGGATGCTAAGAGAATGGTGTCAACCACCCCAAGTTTTATGTGCTCTTCTCTAAGGAGTCCCTTACCTTGCTCCTGGTAAAAGGGAATCAATCACATCTTCTTATGAATATTCTGCTCTTTAAAAAAAAAAAAAAGAGAGCTTCTATCTATAGAGACCCTAGTCTTGGTTCCAAGCCCTAAAGTGGCCTCAGGGTTCAACATGGGTGAATCTCAAAAACTATAATGTTGAGTAGGTACACAAAGAAGGTACATACACTATGATATCTTTTATATAAAGATCTTAAAACAAGCACAACAAATCGATGGGGAATACAGTCAAAACAGGATAACTTTGAGGGGTTATTGACTAGAAGAGGAAAAGATAAAGTTTTTTGTGGTACTGAGTAATATTCTAGTATTTTGATCTTTGAAGTAGTTCAAAGATCTACTCAAAGATCAAATCTACTCTAATATGACTCACCTACAAATTGGGTAAGTTATTTCTGTAAGTGTTATACTTCTCATATGCTCATTAAGGATAGTGACCTAAATGAGATACTTTTGTGTAAATCAAGAGCTTATCTAATTTCTGGTCATGTACCTGATTTTACTTAAATTATCACTTTTATTTATGTATAATTATCCTTCCCCCCTACACACACACATTTTTGTACCAATCTTAACTCATTCTCAGGCATTCTTTAAAGCACTGAAATATAAGAGACTACCTTACTCCTTGAATGGGTAAATCCTCTAATGGGAAAATGTTTCAGTAACAGAACTAACTATGCAGGAACCATAAGGGATTTTATAAATTTGACCGTGTAAGATAAATTTTAAAATTTGATGAAGCATTTCAACCACAAAGCAAATATATAAACAAAAATTCTACCATTAACAATGTCAGAAGATCATCTGTAATTAATTGCAGGCACATACATTCAACAAAACTTTCAACCTAGTAGAAAATTGGATAAAAGTATGAAGTTAACTCATACGAGAATGAATATAAATGCTTAAATAAGACTATAAATATCTCAACCTTCTTAATCATTAAAGAATAAAGTAACTATTTTTTTCAGCTTTTAAGTCTGGCGAAGCCTTAAGAGAATAATAAAAATCAGTATCAGAGGGAGTATAAATTGTTAATTTTTTGGAGAGGAATATTTAAATGGCTGCAAAAATTTTTGCTTGTTTCTCAACCATCAATTTCAATTCTAGGAATTCTAAAAACAATACGCTTATAGTTGCGATATATGTTTAAAGATATTTACTGCAGGATTTCTATAGGTCTGCTTCTAGGGACAACTTACTATTCATAATTTAAAATTACTTCCTGATTTCAGAAAGTTTATATGGTACATTTATTATGCAGTACCATCACAGGCATTTGAGGAAGCATTTTATGACCAATAACATTAATATTTCTATAGCAGAATCTATGAATATTCACAATAAGTAGAACAAACACAGACTATAGATAACTTAAAGTAAGTTCTGATCATGTTTTGACATCAAATGAATTCAGTTAAGGTTAGGTATGACTTCCAAATTAATGGGAAGATACTTTCAATTTTAAGTGCTTTTTGGGTTTCATAACTGCAGATAAGGTACCATAGACCTATATGAGAAAAACACCTGGAAACTAAACAAATGTTCATCAAATAATTATCTTAAATTAGGATTCTTTTTAACATGTATTCTAAGCAATATTTTTAAAAAGCAAGAGAATCAATGTTTAAAATATAAATGCCCAAGATATACAATAAGATGAAATTAACAAGTTTTGGAGTAAACAGCATTACCCATTTCTTTCATACAGTAGGATTTCTGGTAACATTTCTTTTTCCTTTAGAGAAATAATTGGAATGGAAGACCTAAAGTCTACTGAGAGGAAACATACAGATTTTATATGTTTTCCAGAGTTTCTTTTTTTTGGAGCCTCAACTCCTTCTCCTAATAAATATCATCTATTCTACCTAGAGGTAATAAAACTTATTAGAATGGATAAAGATGAACCAAAATGACCAAAGATGGGCTACAGTAGGGACAAGGAGGGCTCCAGGATATAACCTCCATGAAGGAAGAAAGAGTCAGGTGCCAAGGATAAATGTAAACTTAGTCACACTTGAAAACTCTGCCTGTACACAGGGCTGTTTTCGAAGTGAATTAAATATCTGTGATTTGAAAACACAGGGCCTTGGAATTCACATCAACAATAACGGTTCAAATTCCCTGATATGTAAAGGACGCTGCAAATCAAGAAGAAAAACATGAAAAACTCTTTAGAAACAAGTCATAAAACATGAAAATTCACGTACAAAAGAATTGTAAGCAATTCTTAAACATTTTTCAATTATCTTTTTTCTCCATGTTTCATTCTAAATAGTTTCTATGGTTATGTCTTCAAGTTCACATAAGGGACCTAACCTCATCCATGAGAGGCATTTGCAGGTTAAAACTACAGTTAGGACTTTCATTTTCAACCAGGATACAGTAACTAGAAGCAGATTTACCCTCCCCCTTGAAATAACCAAAAATGGACAAAATACAGTTTGACACAATTTTCAAGACTCGACATCACACAACAAAGGACGGTGATCTGTGATAAATGGGCAGCAAACAAGGTGTACCTTTTAGTGGTCCCAACTTACTGCTTCTGGAGAGCTCCCAAGCTGCTGCGCTGGGAGGAGAAACCAGGCTGGAACCCAGCTGACAGCCTGAATAGAGGATGAAATAAGGAACTAGAGAGACTCAGAGACCCAGGTGGCTAGAATGTTTAGGATAGAGCATCAGAGAGGAGGGAGCTGCACAATGAGAGATCTCCAGAAAGCTATAGAGATCTCCCTCTGGTAGTTTCCTCACATGTGCTTTAAAATATCTTCATTCCTCTGTAAGTAAGATATCACTTTTCTCTGGCTGTTTCTGAGGTTTTTGTTTTCTCTTTATCACTGGTTTTAAACAATTCGATTTTGATTTAATATGGTGTAGTGTTTTGTTTTTTTTTTTAATGTTTCTTATGCTTGAGTTTCATTGATTTTCTTGGTTCTGTGGGTGTACAGTTTTCATCAAATTTTGAGAAAATTTTGACCACAATTTCTCCAAATATTTGTTTTATCTCCTGATCTCTCCACCTTTTGGGGCTCCTATTACTTGTATTTTTGACTGCTTGATGTTGTTCCACAGCTCACTGATGTTGTTTCTTTGTGGGTTTTTTTTTTTGCGGGGGGTGGTTCGTTCTTTTCCTGAGTTTCATTTTAGTTTCTACTGCTACGTCTTTAAGTTCTTTTTTTTTTCTTTTTCAATGTCTAATCTGCCATTAATCCCATCTTGTGAATTTTTCTTATCATACATTGTATTTTTCATCTCTAGATGTTCCATTTTAGCCTTTTATAAATCTCCTATACCTCTCCTTGAATTCTGAACATATGGAAGTGTTGTAATAACTATTTTGTGTCTTTGTCCATTAATTCCAACATCTATGTCAGTTCTGGGTAAGTTTCAGTTGATTTTTTAAATTATCATATGAGTTATATTTCCTTCCTTATTTGTATGTCAGGTAGTTTTGGATTGGATGCCTGATTTAGTGAATTTTACTTTGTTGGGTGCTATATTTTTTTTTCATTGCCATAAATATTCTTGAGTTTTATTCTGAAATTTGGTTAAGTAACTTGGAGAAAGTCTGATTCTTTGGGGTCTTGCTTTTAAGATTTGTTAGATGGGACCAGAGCAGTGCTCAGACTAGAGCTAATTATTTCCCATTGATGACACAGATCCTTTTGTGTCCTTTATCAAATGCCCTGTGAATATAAGTTTTTCAAGACTGACTGATGGGAACAGACACAACTCCTGGTGCTGTGTGAGTACCAGAAATTGTTTCCTCTAATCCTGTGGAATGGTTCTTTCCTGGCCTTGGGTATCTCTCAAATGAATTTAAATGTTCTGAAAGGAAAACAAGAATTGATAACCTAGAAATCTATAATAAGCAAAAATATCTGTCAAAAACAAAGGTGAAATACTTTTTCATAAATACAAAAGCTGGAAGAATTCATCAGGAGCAGACTCTTATAAAAGAAATATTAAAAGAAAAATTTCATAGTAGGAGGAAAGTGAATATTGATGTAAATATACATCTATACAAGAAATGAAGAGAATCAGAAAGGGCAACTACATGTATAAATATATAAAAAGCTTCTCACTTTTAAAATCTACTTAAAATATAACTGACTGTTTTAAACAAAAACAAAAAACAGTAACAATGTAATATGACACTTTTAACATATATAAAAGTAAAATCAACAATAGCACAAAGATTGGGAGGAGAGAAACGGAAGTTTACTATTCCAAGGTTCTATGACTACATGTAAAGTGTCATAATACCAGCTGAAAGTAGATACATATAGTTTACAATTATGTAAACAATAAACCTTAAAGCAGTCACATATAAAATAAAGAGCTATAGATAATAAGCCAATAAAGGAGAGAAAGTCATTAAAATATTTGATTCATCCTAAAGAAGGCACAAAATATGAAGGATGAAAATAAGAAGAGATGGGGCAAGTAAAATTAGCTATAGGGCAGATTTAAAGTATCATGTTAATAATTACATTAAATTCACATGGCCTAAATACCCCAATTAAAAAGCAGAGGTTTCAGATTAATTAAAAAGTAGGGTACAGATAAACATATGCAGCCTACAGGAAAAGAGCTTTAAATACAAGGTTCAAATAGGTTAAAAAGTTAAAGAATAGAAAACTGTATACCCTGCTCACACTAATCAAGAGAAATGTGGAATGGATATATTAATATCAGAAAAATTATTTCAGAGTAATAAATATTATCAAAGATTTTAAATGGTAATTTTACAATGTAAATTGGTTATTTTATCAAGAGGTCATAGCAATACTGTATATGCACCCAATAATTGAGCCTCAAAATACACAATAGAATTCCAAAGGGAAGCAAATTCACAATTATAATTGGAGATTTCAATACCCCTCTACCAATAATTGACAGAAAAATAGACACAAGATCAGTAAAAGGTAGAAATTTAAATTATACAATTAGCCAACATGATCCAATTAGTATTTATACAATATTCCTCCCAACAGCAGAACACATTACTTTAGGTACACAAAACACAATTAACAAGATAGACTATATTTTGGACCATGAAACAAGTCTCAGCAAATCTTTAAAGGATGCAAGCCACACATAGTATGTTCTCTAACCACAAAAAGAACTAAATTAGAAGTCAATAACAGGAAAATCCCTCAATATTTTGAAACTAAATAACACATTTATAAATAAACCATAGATCAAGAATAAATCAAAAGTGATTTAAAAAATAACTTTGAATTTAATAAAAATTTTTAAATATCAAATTTTATACGATGCTGTAAAGCAGCAGTTAAGAGGAAATTTATAGCACTGAACCCTGTTAATTAAAAAAGAAGAAAGTTCTCAAGTTAATGGTTTCAGCCTCTACCTTAAGAAACTAGGAAAATATGGGAAAATTAAACCCAAAGTAATTAGACGAAAAGAAATGTCAAAAATCAAGACAGAAATGAATGAAATAGAAAATAAACAATTTAAAAAATCAATGAAATGGAAAAAGAAATGATCTATTATTAATGAACACAACAACATAAGTGAATCTCAAAATAATAATGCTGAGTAAAAAAAGCTGGGCAAAAGAAAAAAGACAAGCTTTATGATTCCATTTATATGGAATTATGGAAAATGAAAAACAATCCATAGTGACAGAAAGCAGATCAGTGGCTGCCTGTAGGTGGGGTAAGGAAGAGAAGGGAGAGAGAAAAGAATTACAAAGAGGTATAAGGAAACCTCTGGGGATGATGGATATGTTCATTGTTTTTATCATGGTCAGGATTTCATGGTCATATACATATGTTACAAGCCATCAAATTATACTCTTTAAATATCGCCAGTTTATTCTATGTCAGTTATTTCTCAATAACACTGTTATAAAAAAAAATGAAACTACACTGAAAATCAAATGACAAATGACATATATACAAGGTTATTCTGCATAGGGAATAAAAACAATATATTCAATGCAACCTAAGTGTCCAGAAAAAGGGACTTGTTAAATTATGCTCCTCCAACTCTGTAGACAGAAAAGTATTTTTACGCATGACTATGAAGTAATCTCCATGATTTATTATTAAGAATACACACAAACACAGGCAGATACACACACCTCAAAAACACAAGATGCAGAAATGCAGAGCAGTATATATTTTATGTTTCTGTTTTTGGTATTAAAAAAAAGGATAGGCAAAGAACATGTGTCATACCTGGAAAGTATACATGAGAAAGTGAAAGTATTAGTTACCATTAGCAAGGTGACACTGGTGTCTAGAAGACAGAAGAGTGAGAGTAAATTTTTTCTTATACAGTTGACCCCTGAACAACACAGGTTTCGGGTTTTTCTCAATGGTAAATGTTACATTACTACACAATTGGAGGTTAGTTGAACTGGCGGATATGGAACCACAAATAGGGAGGAACCACATATACACAGGGCCCTATAAATTATACAGGATATTTGACTGTGCAGAGGGTGAGGGTCCCTAACCCACACATTGTTCAAGGGTCATTCAATCTTTCATAATCTCGATCCTTCAATCTTTGAAACATGTAAACGTCTTACCTATTTAAACATATTTTTTAAGATCCCTGGCAATAAAGTATAATACTAATGAAAAATTAGTCAAGTTGTGGAATCAGATAGCTTGTACTAACTGTGTTGGCTCTGGGCAACTTAAACTCTTAATTTTCTTAAAAGGATATCACAGATACTGATAGTGTCTCCTCCTAGGATCTTTACGAGTAATAAACAAGCACTTAGAACAGTACCTGCCACTATAGTAAACAAGCAATATTTTTTATTGAAATATAGTTGATGTGCAATATTATGTTAGTTTCAGGTGTACTATATAATGATTTGATACTTGCAGATTATGAAATGATCACCAGGATAGTGTAGTAACCATATGTCACCATACAAAGTTATTACAATATTACTGACCATATTCCTAATGCTGTATATTACAACCCCATAACTTACTTATTATATAAGTGGAGGTTTATATTTCTTTATCCCCTTCATCTATATTGCCTACTCTCCCAACGCCCCTTTTCTTCTAACAACGAGAATGAGTCTGATTTCATTTTGCTTTTGTTTTGTTTTTTAGATTCCACATACAAATGAGTTCATGCAGTCTTTTTCTCTGTCTGACTTATTTCACTAAGCACAATACCCTCTAGATCCATCCATGTTGTCTCAAATGGCAAGGTTTCATTTTTGGTTTTTATGGCTGAATAATATTCCACTGTATGTGTATACCACATCTTTTTTTTAACATCGTTATTGGAGTATAATTGCTTTACAATGGTGTGTTAGTTTCTGCAGTATAACAAGTGAATCAGCTATACATATACATATATCCCCATATCTCCTCCCTCTTGCATCTCCCTCCCACCACATTGTCTTTATACATTCATCTATCAGTGGACACTTAGGTTACTTCCATATCTTAGCTATTGTAAATAATGCGGCAGTGAACATACAGGGTGCACATATCTTTTTGAATAGTGTTTTATTTTCTTCAGGTTAATACTCAGAACTGGAACTGCTGGATTGTATGGTGGTTCTATTTTTAATTTTTTGAGGAACCTCCGTACGTTTTTTATAATGGTTGTACCAATTTACAACCACACCAGCAGTGCCATGAGGTTTTCCTTTTCTCCACATTCTCAGCAGTGCTTGTTATTTTTTGTCATTTTGATGATAACCATTCTGACAGCTGTGAGGTGGTATCTCAAAGTGTTTTTTTTTTTCCATGAGAGAACATGTTTATATAATAAAAGTTTCAGAGAAAAAAGCATTACATGACAAACACTTACTTTATAGTCATAACTTAAATACATAATTTAAGACACATCTGCTTTAGAGAGGAAATCTCATCAGAATATTTATTCTATTATATAATTTTTTACTATTTAACTCTTCATTAATTTTTAAGTTGTTTATTTTATTAAACTATAGTTTACTTAAAATATTAGTTTCAGGTGTACAGAGTGATTTAATACTTTTATACATTACAAAATGATCACTATCATTAAGTCTAGCTATCATCTGTCACCATACAAAGTTATTACAATATTATTGACTATATTCCTCTGTTGTACATTACATCCCTCTGACTTTTCTATTTTATAAATATAAGCTTGTACCTCTTAATATTCCTCACCTATTTCACTCATTGCCACACACACCTCCCCTCTGGCAACCACCAGTTTGTTCTCTGCATCTATGAGTCAGTTTATGTATTGTCATGCTTGTTCATTTGTTTTGTTTTTTAGATTCCACATATAAGTGAAATCATAGAGTATTTGTCTTGCTCTGTCTGATTTATTTCACTTAGCATTATAAATATCCTCTAGGTCCATCCACATGATCACAAATGGCAAGACTGTATTCTTTTTTATAGCTGAGTAATATTCCATGGTGTGTGCGTTTGTGTGTATGTATGTATCACATTTTCTTTACCCATTCATCTATCCACTGACATTGAGATTGCTTCTGTAACGTGGCTATTGTAAATAACGGTGCAATGAACATAGGGGTGCATGTTTCTTTTCTAATTAGTGTTTTTGTTTTCTTCAGAAAAATATGCAGAAGTGGAATTGCTGAATCTCATGATAGCTCCATTTTTAAGTTTTTGAGAAACCTCCATACTGTTTTCCATAGTAGCTGCAACAATTTACATTCCCACCAAGAGTACATGAGGGCTCCCTCTTCTCTACACCTGCATCAACATTTTCTTGTCTTTATGATAATAGCCATGCTGATAAGTGTGAGGTAATCTCTCACTGCGCTTTTTTTGTTTTTAACATCTTTATTGGAGTATAATTGCTTTACAATGGTGTGTTAGTTTCTGCTATATGACAAAGTGAATCAGTTATACATACACATATGTTCCCATCTCTCTTCCCTCTTGTGTCTCCCTCCCACCCTCCCTATCCCACCCCTCTAGGTGGTCACAAAGCACTGAGCTGATCTCCCTGTGCTATGCGGCTGCTTCCCACTAGCTATCTATTTTACGTTTGGTAGTGTATATATGTCCATATTTCTAGTTGTAGCCTTTTCTTTTCCATTTAGAGAAATTTCTTTAACGTTTTTGTAAAGCAGTTTATTGGTGCTGAAGCCTTTTAGCTTTTGCTTATCTGTAAAAGCTTTTATTTCTCCTTCAAATCTGAATAATAGCCTTGCCAGATAGAATATTATTGGTTGTAGATATTTTTCATTTCATCACTTTGAATATATCATGTCACTCCCTTCTGGCCTCAAAGTTTTTGCTGAAATGGGAGTTTTCTTGTACAGAGCTATTTACTTTTCTCTGCCACTTTTAAGGCTCTTTATCTTGACCTTTTGCCATTTTAATTAAAAGGTGTCTTGGTGTGGACCTCTTTGTGTTGATTTTGCTTGGGACTCTCCGTGGTACCTGAACCTGGATGTCTGTTTCCTTTCCCAGGTTAGAGAAGTTTTCAGCTATTATTTATTCAAATAAGTTGTTTTCCTTCTGGGACCCTATAATGTGAACTGTAGTATCCTTAATGTTATCCCAGAGGTCTCTTAAACTATCCTCATTTCTTTTAATTATTTTTTCTGTTCAGCTTGGTTGATTTCCACTACTCTGTCTTGTATGTAGCTGATCCATTCCTCTGTATCCTCTAATCTACTGTTGATTCCCTTCTTGTATTTTTTATTTCAGTTACTGTATTCTTTAGCCTTGTTTGGTTCTTATTTATATTTCCTAAATCTTTGTTAAAATTCTCACTGTGGTCATCCATTCTTCTCCCAAATTCATTGAGCATCTTGATGATCATTACCTTGAACTCTTTATTGGGTAGACAGTTTGTCTCTACTTTGTTCAGTTCTCTTTATGAGGTTATTGTCTTGTTCCTTTGTAACGTATTCCTTTGCCTCCTCATTTTCCCTAATTCTCTGTGTTTATTTCTATGTATTAAGTAGGTCATTTATGTTTCCTGACCTTGCAGAAATGGCCTTATGCAGGAGACATCATACGGGACCCAACAGCACATTCCCCCTGGTCACCAGAGCTATATGCTCTAGGGATGTCCCCTATGTGGGCTGTGTGAGCCCTTCTCTTGTGGAGGGGCCAACTACTGTAGGCACACCGGTATGTGGGGCTAGCTTCTGGCCCAGTTGGCTGCTACACCCTGCTTCATGCAGTGGCTGCTGGCCCACTGGTAGGTGGAACCAGGTACTGGCACGGCTGGCTGCGTGGCTCATGGGCTCCTGGGGCTGGTGCCAGCCCACTGGTGCGCTGGGCTGGGTTCCAGGGTGGCTTGCTCTGAGTCCCAGGCAATAAATTTTAGATATTATTATTGGTAGAAGTTTCATGAAACACGCGTGGTTGTTAAGAGGGCTGCTTGATTTGGTTAACATTTATAAGTTGCCAATATCTCTAAATACTTGCAGGTTGATTAATTTTATTCCCATCTCTTTTCTCACATTAGACTGACTTGTTACTCTATAAATCAAGCTCAGTATTTATAGAAGCACATCCATTGTTTCAAACAGATGGCACTTCAAAAGTAGGTGAGAGATCTTGGAAGCAATTTGTCCTCTTCCTTATTCTGAAGAACCATACAATGTGTTATCATTATTGATTTTGCAATCTATTAAGGTAAACTTCAGCCCAAACAGATTATTCAAAACTCTGAAAAGTGAAGTCTGAATAAGATTATATAGATATTCATATAATATATAAGTAATTATGCATGTATGTAGATATAAAATATATTTCACACACACACACAAACACACACACACACACACCCCACAAGGAAGAAAAAGAGTTCTGAGAGTTTAAGTGGTTTGTCTATGGTCATGCAGCTCATTTGTAGGAGGCAGGAATTGAACCTATTCATGAAACCAAACTTAGAGTACTTTGTAACATACAACCTCTATTTATATCCCCTTCTCTTTCCCAATTTGTAACATACATGTAAGAGTTCAAATCCATGTTATCATTCCTAAGGAGAGTGAGGTGACCTCATTTCTTGTTTACAAAACAAAATCAAACAAACAAAAAACTGAGGGGCCTAGAGAATAGACCAAGGTTATAGAACAAGTAATTGAAAGAAGTGGAACAAAATACCAGGTTTCCTGACACCATTTTTACTTTTTTTGGACCATATTATCTTCTATTTCTGCCTCTTGACCCTGAACAGGCCAAGTAGAGTCAATGAACCACAGAATCTCAGAAAGACCTGAGTTCCTGCACTGTCCACTTCTGAAGAAGTACCTGTGATATTATTTCCTAGCTGATTAGTGATGAACTGATCTTTCTAACCTTATGAAGCAAGAGGTTTATGACAAGAAAAGAAGAAGAAAGAGGGGGAGGAGGAGGACAGATTCAAACCAATGTCACATTTATCACCTACAGCTCGATTACACCATATGTTATTTTATGTACATTAGAATGTAATCATCAACACTAAATCATCAATGAAAGAAGCTTATATGTCAAGTTTGTGAACCCAGGACATTACTTGATTATTATATTTTTGATTCTATGTTGTGTATTGCAAGAATTGTGAAGACAGATGAGGGTAAATTTCATCTCCTCAAAGGACTGTGGTTGAAAGGCTCTCACTCTTAGTGCTCACAGCATCCCAGAACCAAGTGTAAACAAGGTGTTTACCAAGTGTCTCTAAGAACAGTGTGAACACTGGTATGCCCCTGACTTGGCACAATGTTTTTATAAGTACATATTCTTGGATCAATTTATACCTTCTCTAAAAGAAATGAAAATAGCTAAACTTTATCTATCCTGAGCCCTTTAAGTCTCAGAGACTGTGCTAACTGCTTTGCATGCATTGTTTAATTTAATCCTCAAAACAATGCTCTGAGGTGGATATTATTTTCATATCCATTCAGTGGATGAAGCTATTAGGTAAAAGCAGTAAATTAACTTTCCCAAGGTCACACAGCTAGTATGTGGGCAACTCTATGATTTAAACCAAAGTATTCTGATTTTCCAGTGCTTTTCTCTTCCTCCTTGTCTAAGAATTAGAAATTAATGTGCTCTTCCTAAACACTGATTATTTATATCTAATATATACTAGGATCTGTGAGATTTACCAGGATCTCATTTTAACCCATGGATGTGACAAAGTTTGCTTGCCTACAGTTTTAATTTGAGATCTCGGCACTAGTTATTTATTTATTTGCTTTACTTCCTAGATTTCCCTCTTTTTCTTTCTTGTCCACCTCTCATTGGTGTTTCCTTGCTGTATTTTATGCGGTCCCTGCTAGCTGCCTTACACCCCTTCTATAATAAATAAATACATATATAAATATACACCAAAGCATTCATCTCAGGAAGAGGATGGTGGGTAGTGACTTATGAGTCATAAACCTGCAATTAACAAGTAATTACCTCATTATATTCTCATCATTCCCTTTAATTAAAAATTCATTATCTATAAAGATGTCTGTAAAATTATCACCAACTCATCACAGATAAAGGATTTAAATCCCTGAATTTTGAATAAAGGCTTTATATCAATATAAATAAATAAATCTGTCACTTAGCAAAGCCAATGAGGCAGCCAGAATCAACCAAGAAAAATCCTTGACCAATTTATCATGTGCACTACATCTTACAAGTAAAAGTAAAGAACTGGCTCACCAAGACCACATAATGAATAGTTTAGACTTGTTAATTTGGTCTTCAAGTGCCAGATTCAAGTAGCCTTCCACATCTCATTTCCTATCTCATAATAGATCTCGATCTCACATGCCAAGTACTACATAATTTCCTTTCCCTCCTCTTTATATAAATAAGTTAACCACAGATCTGAAATTTAGGTTTTATAAGAGCTTTATAAATAATATAGTGTTATCCCTGTATTTACTAAAGAGGGGACTGAGTCACAGGGTGGTTAAATATCAGTAATTGCCTAAGATAACACTGCTAGTTAGACTCAGTACTGGGACTACAAGTCAGGCACCTGAACTTTAATGCTTTTTTATTTCTAGTAAAAAGCACTCTGCGTACTTCCCTGAAAAGGGGTTTTGATTCTTAAGGGGTGATATTTTACCAACTATAAATTAACTCTACAGAGTTTAGCAAGCTTGTTAATCAATTAATAGTTCTACGTCTTCAAAACTGTATTTTCTAAGAGAAAAAGAACAGGAACTTTCTACAAATTTCTCTCTGCATGTGTGAAATTCCATCTAATAGGAAAGGGCTGAGGATCAACGTACACTACAGTCACAAAGGTCCTCATTCCCTCAGCAGTTTGAATTGCCAGTCACACAATGGCCATCCTGTTCTGTTAAGGTTTCTAGTACGGTGAAACAAATTCACTGTGACAGGTGTTTTCTCCATATGAAAACAATTATGCTATGGACTGAATGGTTTTGCCCCACCCCTCTCCACTGAAATACATATGTTAAAGCCTAAATCCCCACTGTAGTATATGGAGGTATATGGTGGTATATGGAGGTGGGGCTTTGGGGTGGGTTTTTTTTTTTTTAACATAAAATTGAATTTTATTCCATAACTCATGAAGTATGTATATACTGAGGTAAAATTAGGTATACAATTGATTGCTTTAACACAAGCATTTAAAGAAATATAAACTGCTTGTTGTTGTTGTTGTTTTGCGCTCTGTGGGCATTTTATTTTTATCCAGATTATTGAAAATGGTGATTTCTTTATTAGTTTTTGTTTTTGAGATTAGTGTCCATTCTTACATATGTAAACAATACTTGGAAAGCACAACCTTATGGAATGTGGTCATAAAACAACTTTGTCTTCCCTGGCCCTGGATGAGATTCCCGTGACTCTCCTGATTGCTCTTAGGTTTTAAAAAGTTCATTATCATTCATGCCAAAAACTCAGCCTCAATTTAATAATTAAAATCCCGTTCCCATGTAATAATTGAAATTATGAACTTCATTTATATTTTAGGCTTCTTCTCCCCACAACTGGCTCAGACTCGCTGCACCCAGGGAAGCCTGCCATCAGAGAAGCCAGAAGTCAGGAAACTGATAAACTGCTTGGTTTTCACATGATATAATCCAACATGTAGAAACTGGTATTCAAACTTCATTTCCTCCCATTACACGGGCATGTTGCTTAAAAGAAAATCATTAATTAAAATATCATGGTAGCTTGCGGGTGATGAAGGTGGAGCCCTCATGAAGGCGATTAGTGTCCTTTAGAGAAAAAACATGAGAGAGATGATCTTTCTCTTGGCCATGTGAGGATGTAGCAAGAAGCTGGTCATCTGCAAGCCAAAAGGGGGTCTCACCCGACACTGGATATGTTGGCACCTTTATCTTGGATTTTCCAGCCTCTGGAACTGTGAGACATAAATGTTTGTTGTTTAAACCACCCAGTCTATGGTATGCTAATATAGCAGCCTGAACTGAGACATTTTTAAAAATCATTTATTTAAATTATGAGAGGAAATGGAGTTATTTAGGGAAGCCCTAGATGACTGATACATCAAATTAATAATAATGTCTTTAGAAGACTTCCAGAAGGAAATCTTGTTGAGAGACTTTTTCTTCTTGTGAATGAACAGGATTAACAAATTGGGATGAGGGTCAAAGGTAAAAAAGATGTAAGTATTTAGATTGGTGGAAGTTTTGTTGTTTGTTTTAGTGAAAACTGTCAATTTTAGATATATTTTCTTAACCAACAGAAAGGACTTTTTTTTTTCACAAACTACTGTTTAAAGACCAAGAGACTATTTTTAAAATTACAATTCGATGGGGAGAAAATACCAAGTTATAACAAGAAGGATTTGCTATCAGAAGTAGCTGAGTTGGCTGAGGAGCTTGAACATAAATAGAACACAGGCACTTAGTATGGCATAATGCCTTTGCCTTTACTTGTTTTCAGTATGTCCATGGTGATTTTTTTTAAAAGCCTGTACAATTCTTTTGGGATTAAACAGTTGATTTTCTGGTCCAGAGAGACCAGATGCTCTTATTAGTCATAATTTAAAACCCTTGAATCTCAGAAAACAGTAAGCACACAATGAAGATTTATGAATAGATTAGCTCTATGTACAGTTTAATGAGAGAAGGTACATTAAGGGAAATGCAGCTGCTCCTATTATTTCAGTGCAACCTGCTTTGTCCATGTTTTAAACAAGTAAACAGACATCTCTAGCTCACTGACGGGTGACAAAGTGCATGGAGAGAATACGAAGTTGTCAGAGTCACCTATGATTTGCGACTCTGAAATCTAAATATGAAGAGTCCACTGTATTTAAGTGTGAAAGTAAGAAGCCTTGGTTTGATTTATTTACCCTGACCTACCTACACTAGACGTAGAGAACATGTTTGGTATTTTACTTATAAATAATCTTATTTTATAAACTATATTTCCTTAAATGTCATTTCCCTCTGAAAAATAATTTTAACTTATCCAACTGTTCATTCCTCATTTCATTGTAACTCTATAAAATTAAAACACTAAAAGGTGTACTTCCACTTTTGACCAAGGAAAGTAAGTAACCAAAGAAAGTAACAGTTGCCCTCACATAAAAATCCTTAATAAAGTGGACAAAACAATCAAAAAATCTGAAATGAAAAGCAGAGAAAAAGAATGAATAAATGAACAGAGTTATGCTATGGAAAAGCTTCAAGCACTCTAATATGTGTACAGTTATAGCCCCTGGAGGCAAGAAGAAAAAGGGAGAATATTTTTTAAAAAACTTAAAGAAATAATGGTCAAATTTTTCCAAATTTGATGAAACCCACAGATGTAAACCCCAGATGTAAAAAGCTCAAAAGAAAGAAAGAAAGAAAGAAAAAGAAAGAGGAAAGAAAAAGAAACATAAAGAAAACTACAGCAAGGCACATTATAATCAAAATTTTAAAAACCTCTAATAAAAAAAAATCTTAAAAGTAGTCAGAGGGAAAAGCCACATTATACATAGAGAAACAAAGATTTAAAAAAGGAGCTGATTTACAGTAAGTAGAACAGTATGGTACCAACATAAAGGCAGACATATACACCAATGGAACAGAATTAAGAGCCTAGAAATAAGCCCATGCATGCAGTCAGCTAATCTTTGACAAATGTGCCAAGACTACACAATGGGAAAAGGATAGTCTTTTCAACAAATGTTCTTGAGAAAACTAGATATACACGTACAAAAAGAATTAAATTGGACCCTGACTTTATACTACACACAAAAATCAACACAAAATGGATTAAAGACTTAAACATAAGACCTGAAATTGTGAAACCTTTAGTTGAAAACAGAGGGGAAAACTTCATGACATTGGTCTAGGCAGTGATTTCTTGGATATGACACCAAAAGACGAATACGTTCTAGAAATTGCTGTACAACTTTGTGCCTATAGTTAACGATACTGTATTGTTTACTTAAAATTTTGTCAAGAGGGTAGATCTCATAGTAAGTGTCCTTACCACAATAAAAAATGACTTTCCCAGACATATGGGAGTTGTAAGAATTATTCATGAACTGCAGACCTGCACCAAAAGAGCAGGAATCAATGAAATAAAAAATAGAGATACAATAGAAAAAAAAATCAGTGAAACTAAATTCTGATAATTTTAAGAGGATCAATAAAATTGGAAGAAAACAAAGCAAACTCTAGCCAAACTGATCAGAAATTTAAAAAGAGAGATTATCAATATCAATTATTTGTATTTACAGATTTTATCTGTATTTACAGATATTAAAAGATTAATAAATCTTTTAAATAATGAATAAAAATTATGTCAATATACTCCACAATTTAGACAAAATAGAAAAACTTCTCAGAAGACACAAAGTTCGCTCATGAAGAAATAGATAACCTGAATACCCCTATATCTTAAATTGAATTTATAATTAAAAATCCTCCCTACAAAAGCAACCCCAGCTCAGAAGACTTCATTGTTGAATTCTAGATAGCATTTAAGGAAGACATACTGCCAACTCTACACAAACTCTTCCAGAAAATTGGAGAGGATGGAGTACTCCCCAAGTCGCTGTATGAGGATGGAATTTCCCTGATACCAAAACCAGACAAAGACATAACAAGATAACAAGTTAAAGACAATGCTCCTAGATGCAAAAATAAATCCTTAGCAAACTTTTAGTAATTTGAATAAAAAAACATATAAAAAGGATAATACATCGTGACCTAGTGGGATTTGTCCAAGGTATGAAAGGCTGTTTTGTCACCTAAAAATAATACAATTCAATCAGCATTTTAACAAGAGTAAAAAAAAAATATGTACATGATTATCTCAATATATGAAGAAAAAGCATTTGAGAAAGATCTAACATGCAATGCAGGCAAAAATCTCAACAAATTTGGAATAGAAATAAATATTCTCAGCCTAATAAAAGACATCTATTAAAACCACAGTTAATATTTTATTTAGTGGTGAAAAACTGAAGGTTATTATTCCAAGATCAAGAGATGAACACATTAATGGGGAAAATGTGGAAGAAATTAGGACAGGTTCTCAAACCTTCAGTCTAACCTCTATCGGACTGCAAGGCAAAAATCCTAATGACTTCTGTGTCACAGACAGTTACAAGGCTCTCTACAGAGTGTTTGGTTGTGAGAGCCTTTGAATTGGGTCATAATGTTTTTAAGCATAAGCTTAAGCATTTTTGTAGTAAAATGTGCAATACAGTTTAATGTTTTCTTTAAGAAATCCAGCCTTCCCCAGGGAAAACAATAGTGGAATAGCCTAAGACTAGTAGTAAAGGGCAAAAGGGTTCTTCAAACTTTCTTGAACATAGAACACCCACATAAGAAGAAACCTTGGTTTTAAAATTAGCCATAATTTGGGAACACCATACCATAACGAGATATTCCTCCTGGAGTCTTTTGGAAGACTATTGGTATACTCTGGCTACCTTAATGAGGTAGGGCACAGAGTGGTTACTGGGAGCCCAAGAGAGCTGTGTGGAGACATTCGCTTGACCAGAAGTGAGTTATTCAATCCAGGGGCAATATGGAGCTGGTGGCAACCCAGTGAGGAGGAAATGGGGGTAATAATATTACGGTCTCACTCCTCTCTTCCTGCAGTTTCCAACTGACAGCTCTCCTTGGGGAAATCTAATTAGGAAGCCAGAGGACAAGATGCAGGTCTTAGAAATCAGCATCTTCATGTTACAGAGAAAGGTGGAAAGTGGGTCTGGAGGATCAAACAGAAGCAATCCAGTATAAGCCACCCCTTTTGTTCTATCAGTATTCCTTCTATTCCTTTGGTCAGGTAAAATATGTGACTGGACAGAGTCCCGAGAACCATAATATCAATACAGTCACGTTTCCACCTAAAATCTCAAATATTAACCACCACCAGTGCTATGCAAATAAGGTGGGGTAGAGGAAATGATGAAAAACAAACAACATGAAATGTAACTGCTTCTGCCTCTTCTTTTATATCTTGTTCCAAGGCCAAAATTGATCATCAGAGCTACCTTCTCCACCATCCTTTCCATGTTTCCCTTAGCCTCTGCCATAGCCTTGGCTGAATGGGCTCCCATACTTGGTAACGTGATCCAAAATTTTATTCCTCTAGTATCTCAGTCCATCGGTCAAGGCAGTTGCACAAGAAAGCACTAAGACATAGTCCTCCTTGCCCTTGAAATTTAGTGACAACCCACTGTCCCCAAGTTTAATCATTCCAGCCAATAGAGTAAGGCCTTGTTCTGCTCGTTGGCAGGAGGACATTAAAACGGCCAGGAGGCAGGGCTAGCTTCCAACTTAGTAGAACCATAACTGTATTTCCCATATACCTTGATGGACACATTCCACTGTTGTGCACTAGGACCTCTGAAAACACTGAGAGCAAGAGAATAAAAAACAATAGTAAAACAAAAGTTGGGGCCACTCTAACCTATACTTTTTAGTTCCAGAACATCTGCACTCTGGCTATGGGAAAATGGTAGCATATATCCATTAGTTTCAATTATATATTACTTTCCATAAAACAGCATGCATAACTTAGTTCCTAAACCAGCCATTTCAAGTACATCAAGCCAACTGCTTCTAAGTAATGAAGCATGTTGGAAAAGTAGTGATTTATATTGATATGAATCATTGTCGTATTTCCCTTTGTTGCAAAATGTGGCCCCTGGAAGCAATGCTGTGTGGGAAAGGTGGCAATAAATACGTTATTCTAGTCATAGGAAAATCCTCATGAAGCCAAATTTGAAGAAAGAGCTATACGAACAGCTACTATGGGAATCTGAGCCATGTGTTCAGTGATTTGCTTATGCTTTCTGGACATGCTAAAACACAATCTCCTATGGGCCACTTACATTTTATTTTATTTTATTTTTTTAACATCTTTATTGGGGTATAATTGCTTTACAATGGTGTGTTAGTTTCTGCTTTATAACAAAGTGAATCAGTTATACATATACATATGTTCCCATATCTCTTCCCTCTTGCGTCTCCCTCCCTCCCACCCTCCCTATCCCACCCCTCCAGGCTGTCACACACTTACATTTTAAATTGAAATGTTATTGTCCATGCCCAATGTTATGGTTTATTTGATCAAATAATACCCAGCTTTTGATGGGCATCTGGGGTCACACAGTCACTTGGCACCTAATTAATAGTCAAGAATTAAGTCTCCGCTAAGCAAGTCAGGAGCCACTCTGCAAATGGAGGATAGTTTATTTATTTTTTATGGTTTTTATCTTTATTTTTTTAACATCTTTATTGGAGTACAATTGCTTTACAACGGTGTGTTAGTTTCTGCTTTATAACAAAGTGAATCAGCTATACATATACCTACATCCCCATATCTTTTCCCTCTTGCGTCTCACTCCCACCCTCCCTACCCCACCCCTCTAGGTGGTCACAAAGCTCTGAGCTGGTCTCCCTGTGCTATGCGGCTGCTTCCCACTAGCTATCGATTTCACATTTGGTAGTATATATAAGTCAACAAATGGAGGATAGTTGCTGCAAAGTAAATCATGTCCTTACTACAAACTCTAGGGAGATCTGAGGCTTGGTAAAGGCTCTGAAGAGCATGCCTGTCTAAGTCAGACACTTCCAATAACAATGGGTCTACTGAATCATGAAACCCAAGAAATTGAACAGCTTGCATCTGACCAGACCTGCTGCAAAAGACCTTTCTTGGTCCAGTCCCCACTCAAAACTATGAATGATCGAAGCAACACATCCAAACACTGCTTATATATCTTCAAAAATCCAAAGAAGCACACCAAGGATTATTCTTATTTCTTTTACTATGCAGTACCAGATGCAAAAACCTGTTCCTCCTTTTAGCAAGGATGTCCTGACATAGCACTAGACCCTAGAAAATTCAAGGATCTTATCTTTCATGTAAGTTTATCTCCCGTCCTCTGGCAAATATGTGTCTTAATAAGAATGCTTGCTTCACCAGGTCCATTTAGTATAATATCTTTAATGTAACAAATGAACTGAATATCCTATAGGATATCAATATGATTAAGAACCCTCTTTAATGTATCTTAACTAAAAGCAGGAGACATGACCTATTTCAAAGTTAAGACAATAAAGATACACTGCCATCCCTGAAGAATGGTCTTTTACTATTAGGTTGAACAACAACAATAATTTATTCTAATTTACAATTGGAGCTGCATCAAGATGCTCTGATAAATATATCATATTTGGAACTGTCTAATTATATCTGTGAAAATATAAAATTCTTCCCAACTCACCTGGGTTTTGCACTGGCCAAACAGCTGAGTTAAATGGAGATGTGGTAGTAGAAATCACCATCCTCCTTGTATCTTTCAAGACTATAGAAACAGAACTAGAACTAACTTCCATAATTCCTCCAGGGATATATTACTGGTTGTGAAAGTTTTGTAGATTCATCAATGGTTGGTGGTAGTTCTGGATGGAGGTAGTTCCAGAGGCTTCCTCTTGCCCTTTTCTACCATCTTTGCCCCTTCATTGATCAGGAGACCACTAGAACGGGGAAATGCCTGTTGCTATACTTCCCACTATACAACATGGAACTGGAGAAATAACCAAAGGATATGTCTGAAATTCCAATGGCCATTTCCCTTTCATCACACAGAATTACCCTCATGATGGGCTGCAGGTGCCTCAGAGGATAGCTGCAGGAAAGTTTCATAGAATATAACTGTGGCAGCGCTTCAGTGTTCTTTTTCAAAGCGACCCATGTTAAGGGATTCCAGCTCTGTACACCAACTTATGTCTAGAAACTAGAACAGTTAGGTTTCTCCTCATATATGTCAAGCACAGTATGCCGTAAGCTGCCCCTCTATTTTCCCCTAAGGAATCCATGATCAATTAAACATGTTTACCCTTCTTGTGGGTCAAATCTTCTACCCTTAGGATGTACTGAACATGTCATATCATTGATAGTTAAGTACTGACACTGGCCTCTACCACCCTGGGATCCATTATGCCCAAAAGTTCATCATCTCAAGATTTTCAAGGATGTTGATGTACCCTCACCAACATTTCCTTATGCTGGGTGAAGGGAGTTTTCTTTGGGTCCTTCCAGGTTGAGGGAATAGCAGAGCGAGTAGATAATAGATTCAATAATCCCATTTCCTGGAACATTCAGATTCCTTCCTCTGTGTTCTACCAGGGAGGTTCCAACATTTAAACCACACTGACTATAGGCTACTTCTAAGTCCAGGTTTCAGTATTTTTCAAACTAGCAGATGTTACCACCACTACCAAGTACTGTGGACAACACATGAAATCCCATCATCTAAAATTGTAGAAGAAGCAATGGGGTGAAAAATCTCAGCATGGGTACTCAATGCTGTGATCAGGCAGCTCCCAATGGCATGAGACAGCGCCTGTAATTGCACTTTTAATGTTGTATAGCTGCTTATACTATGATCATGCACACATGGCATCATTTTATTGATACCTGCATAAGATGAAATAACTTTTAAATCTTTGGCAGTAACTATTTGGGGCTTCTCGTCTTTGTCTAAACAAAAAAATATCAAATCCTTTAGTAATAGATTCTATGCTGTGTGAAGCTATCAGTTATCTACTCTTATCACAGATTTCACAGAATCTAGACTTTTTAGTAAAATCCATGCTTTTCTGCTTTGTGTCAATTTTTATGGGAGTGTCTGCATGACTCTACTAATGACTTTTATGAATTCACTCCAATGTGCATTTCTTTGTTTTACATTTTTTTTCCTTCTAAGATGTGGGTGGGAGGGGTTATGCCTTTGAAAGTCTCATTTTCTCTCAGTTGACTTCCGTAGAACATTTTCACTTAATAAGGAAGGGAAAAGGAAAGCAAGAATGCAACTATGTTTTAAAAAGATGTGGTTTTATAGGCAAAAAAGTCATGGCTGACTGTGGTGTACTCTACAATCTCTTACCAGGACTGAAATATAACTTAAATTCTTTGTCTAGTTTGGCTTGTGGATTTGTTATAATAGGTTTTTTATTCAGACAGTGAAACAATTTTTTAAGTCCTCATATTGAAGATTCAGAGAATAATGGATACTTGTAATTAGGAAGCTCCAGGACAGAAATCACTGAACTCTACTGTTAGAATTATTACATAACTACTTACAGTCCCATTTGATATTCTAGGCTCTTTAACAAGGGATCTCACCCTTGTTCACTTCTCTCTTTTCCCATCCCACAACTAACAAAAATTATTTTAAGACATGTCAGGGGACTTCCCTGGTGGTGCAGTGGTTAAGAGTCTGCCTTTCAATCCATGGGACACGGGTTTGAGCCCTGGTCCGGGAAGATCCCACATGTCTCGGAGCAACTAAGCCCATTGGTCACAACTACTGAGCCTTCACTCTAGAGCCCGCAAGCCACAACTACTGAGCCCACGAGCCACAACTACTGAAGCCCCCGCGCCTAGAGCCCACGTTCCACAACAAGAGAAGCCACTGCACCGAGAAGCCCATGCACCACAACAAAGAGTAGCCCCCACTCGCTGCAACTACAGAAAGCCTGTGCGCAGCAACAAAGACCCAACAGCCAAAAAAATAAATAAAATTTTTTAAAAAGACATGTCAGAACATCAAACTAATTAAATCACATCTGAAGCACGAAAATAAGCTTAACTTCTAAGAGTGAATACAGGACAAGTAATTTAAAAATAGCACATTTTTCCATATATGTATTTAGCTCATTGCTTGTCTATAAATATAAGGCTGAGAAAATTTGGGAATTCCCAAATCCAATCAAAGTCACCAAAGCTTCTGAGCAGAAGCAGGACTTAAATATAATTCTAGCCAAGAAAGAAAAATCTAATTCAGTGTGTAAAAACTGCATTAATATAGACTGCTAACAAAGGGAAGACTGAATGTATGAAGTTTAGAACTAAGTGGGGAGGGTCAGAAGAAGAATGTACCAATATACACTTAGCACTATCTAAATAACAGTAGAACTGGAAACAAGAATATTCTGACCTTTAAATATCTGAGGTCTCCTCTGAGACAGAATGTCCATCAAGTACTTTTATGAGCCATGAAAAGAGCCCCTTGAGAATTGCTCTGATTTTCTGTTCTCTAAGTAATCTTCTGATCACTGAGCCCTTACTCCAGGAATGCCCTGCAAATCTCCCAGAGTTGCCACCTCATTGGTTTTTTGTTAGGATTACATGGGATAGTACAGAAATGCCCTTTTCATAGCTCCTGGCACTCACTGCTATAATTAGGAATACCTTAATCCAGAGTTTGTTGGTTAACCGGGCAGCGAGACAACTGAATTCTACCCCAAATAAGGTAAAAAGATGGCACAATTGAGACCTCAACTGGACTTACAATTCTACCCTATGAAGTGAAATAAAAAGTGTTGGAAGATCTTTCCTCCTTTTTGTCTAAAATTAGATCTGCAGGTGGAGGCTACAGAATAAGCTGATATGTACAAACAATCTCTGTCTTTAATTCTTAGCCCTCAGAGAGCAATGCTACTTTGAGAACCAAGATTACATGAACAACCAAGATTCCCATTGTTCAGAGGCTAGGCAACCCTCCCCCTCCCCCCTTTCTCCTTATTTAAGTAATGCCGATTCACTCATGGAAGCACGTGTAGATCCTTTAGATTCAGGGGAATTATGTCCCTTTACTGTTTCTAGTAAATAAATCAATATTAGTCAAAGCCAACCATGATAACAGTAGTCCCCTTTTCCATGTATTTTTGATAGTACGCATAACCATGGAAGTCGCTTGATAGTATGCATAACCATTAGAACTTAAGTTCCAGGTAAAATGACATAAAAGGGAGTTCTAATGGGGAAATTTGTGGAGAGATTATCTCTGTAGATAAATAGCTATAACTTTCAGAAAGAAAAGGAATTTTCCCTACATCTTTTTTTTGAGGTTAAGATGTTGGAATGGAGAAGTGATGCCTGGAGCTGTGACAACTATCTTGCAACAGTGAGGCAATAAAGCACAAGAATGAAAAGTCAACACTTTGATCATTGTAGAGCAGAAGCATGTAAATCCTGCATTCTTGATATCATTGAACCTTTAAAATAAATCTGATTACACCTACCTCTAGACTTCTTTTACTATATCAAATACCCTTACAACTAAGACATTTAGTGGGTTTACAGTTTTTTGCAGCCATATCAATCCCAATATATGCAACTTCAAGCAGAGAGCAGGAGGAAATGTAGATAGTCAAATATTATTCGGACATTGCATTTGATAAAGGTATATGAAATCCTTTGACAGGTCTTTCGTTCTCTGTGTAAATTTGTTTTATTTCCTTTCAAATAATATAAATTACATTCTTAGCCAAAGAAGAGTAGCATCCCAAGGACTTGCGACTCCTAGAATTAAAGAGGTTTTACATTTGAACTTACTGTAAACAGTTACACTCTCTGCAGACATAGTTTTATTAACACAAAGCTCTAACTCTGGCTACCATAAATGGAGATTTTAATCTTTGGGTCCTTAATCTAGGTCCCTGTTCTGCCATATAACGTCAGTGTAGGAGAGAATGGTAATTTTAGTCTAGAGATCTTAAATCCATGTGGTTAAATTTTTGGACTGTCATTTTGTTTGTTTCAAACTCCACTGGTCCTACTTTTCAAATCCAATGCCTGCAACTAAAAAATAATTTACTAACATAATAATATTGGTTAGAAACGTAGATTAGACGTATTTTTAAAGTAAATGTTTCTCTTTTTGGTTAGCCAAATAATGTATCAGTTCTTTCATATAGTTAAAAAAAAATCAAGTAACTCAAATAAAGTCAAAGTGTCTGTTGGTATTCTTGCCAGATGTGACCTGGCAAGATTTGTGATTCTTCCAGATCTTTCCTACTTACGTATTTACAAAAACTTTACCTAGAGATATAGTAATATTATATATACATATATATGTATGTACGTATATATATGTATACATCTATGGTTTTTGCATGTTTTCTCTTTACATAAAAGATTTGTACTATATGCATCATTGTTTTTTTCTACCCTATGTCTCTTCTTTAATTACTGTGTAGAATTTCATACTATGAATGTACTATATATAGTTTAATATCTATTGTTGGATATATAGGCAAGTTCTGCTATTTTGCTTTATAAGCAATACTGCAATGAACATCCTTGTATATGCATCAAGTAGGAGTGAATCTCAGGAGAGAGATGGAAAAGTGAAATACTTGAGGACATATAGTTTAAATTTTAATAGAGCTTGACTGCCCAAATAAATAGTCTAAATTGTATTCCCATAGGGAAAGTTTATGAGAGTACCTACCTCTCAATCACTTGATTTTATCAGATCTTTCAATTTCTGATAATAATCTGATATATGAAAGTAGGTGTATCAGTTATTTTAATTGTTTTCCAAATGTAAGTGAGGTTAAGCATCTCTTTCTATGTTTAATGGCCATTTGCATTTCCTCTTCAGAGAATAACCTGTTGTAAATCTACTTTTCTATTGAGATTTTAGGATCTCTTTATGAACTCAGAATATTAAATTTTGTCCTTAATCAATGAACAATTGTTTTTACCCAAAATATTTTATCTAAATAGTCTTTTCATTTTTATGGTGACTTTTGTCATAAACAATACAATTTGGTATAGTAAATTTATCAATGTCTTTCTTTATCACCTTTGCTTTTGGTTTTATTTATGCATGCTGTCCATAGCATGCATGCATGTATGCTCCATAGCATGTATGTATGTATAAAATAATCACATTATATGGACACTTGAAGCCTAATGTATTATGCCCTTGCTGAAATATGTAAATGTTTTTATAGATGTTATACATATATCATATACATTAAATACATTTATTATATTAATAGGGACACAGTGGTGTTTCTGGAATAATTGCTAAACATTTGGAGAATAAATGCAATTAGGTTCACACCTCTTACCACTCATAAAAAAGTAAATTTCAGCAAGATTTAAAACCTGAACGTAATATATATAATGAGAGAATAAGACTGCAGCTGTATCAATAGGCATCACTGACGGCCAGCACAGGGTTGACCAGGCTTAGATTTAGAGCAGTATTTCACCTGAAATTCTAGAAGATCCACATTGGAATCTCTAACACAATCACATGTGACTATGATTATATGCACATCTGATAATCCCATTATATGGATATTCGAAGCCTAATGTATTCTGCCCTTGCTGAAAAAACATGATTACAAGCAAAATATTTTATGCCCATATTTTTGTGAACATAAGCTAGCTTTCACAGAGGAGAGGTCCCATATTCCACTGAGAAAAATGAATTTTGTAATAAAATCATTTTGTTAAAAGAAATTTCTAGAGTCAAGAAATAAAGTAGTAATTGAAATTTTTTTTAATGAAAGGAAAGAGTTGGCTTCATGCTATATTAGATCACTGTAAGTTTTGTACAATGCAATTTATTTAATTATTGGCACTGGCTTCACAGAATATGGTCAACAGAAAGTAGATAGGTCACTGGAGCATGGAAACTAGAATAGGTTAAAAATGTTATGACACGTTTTTGTTTAATGACTTCATATCCTGTAAAAGGCATTAATTTTGAAGAGAGTGATTATGGTTTGCCTTTTATGTACCATTATGTCTAATTTGTTTTATGCTCTAGCAGTGAAAATTATTTTCTTTCCTCTAATTTATATGGCAAAATACTTTATTTTGAACTAAGTGGGTAGAAATAATAACTGTTCTTTAAATCACTGCAAATTTATTCGGCTTCAAAAAAATGACTCTTGGAAAAAAGTTACCATTCTCATTCTAGGAAGACTTAAAAGGGTCAATGTACCTGGGAGAAGCTGAAGCAATAATAATATTTAAAAACGAATGGCTTGATACGACCTTGGCCTTAGTTAATTATTTCTCATGAGGAAGAGGCAGGAAACCTGGATGACTAGGAAAACTTAACCAGTTATGTCTAATAAAATTAGGTCTGAAAAATTCTTGTTCATATATTAAAATAATTGTGTGTGTGTTTATTCATTTTTGTGAATTAAGCAAGTTCAGACATTATTATGAGAGAGCTGAAGGGATTTGGGGTGTCACAAGTTTGAAGAGTTTTTATTTATGCTGTAAGTTTCCTTTCATACCTAATGAGTGTGTAAAACTTTGGTAAAACATACGATTAGTGCCTTTATTATCAGTATCAATTATAAATTTTCAGAGACCAGTTTTCACATCTTCACCAGTCTGGGGAACTTATTCTCTTCTTTTGGGAATGAAACAAAGAACCTAAGCCTAGATAAGAGTATCCACACCCTGAAAACCAGGAGCAGTGATACATCACTCTGACATGGTGCTAGAGTCCATGCAGGAGGCATGTAACATGACTCAACATGGTGATAACTACTTAATAAGTGGAAGTTTCTGGGAGAGGGAAGATGAACCTTGTGGATGAAAAATGTAAAGTATAAAATCTGAAACTGAATCCATCCCTAGCCTGCAGTGGAGAACTGACTCCTTAGGGGCAAGATACCTGCTGTTGACATTATTTTGTCTCTCAGATAAGCCAGTTCATTATCCTTGATTCAGATTCTTTTGTGTGTACTCTGTGATGGTGGCTTTCCAATGTGATTCCCAGATGAGTGATGGACCAAAGCAAAACTTCCACCATTTCCTGGGAAGCAAGAAGAAGAAAAAAAAAATAGGAATTTTCAAAAAGTTACACTTTGGTTATACAAAAGTCCTCTTATTCTAATATTTTTCGTTTATAAAATTTTGGTGATATAGATAATGGTAGTATGTAAGCCCCTAGTTCTTATTTGAGAAAGATAAATGCAGGTAAGGGTTTTTTTCCCTGTAAAACATAAATATCTAGGAAATACTAGTCTAAGTAAAGATTAGATCAGTGATTTTGGGAAGCTGAAGCAGGATTGGTAGATGTTGCTGCTAAAAAAAAAAAACAAAGTTGTTATTTTTTGCTTTTTGTAGTCAAGAAACAGTAGATCTGTCTGTCATACCAATTCAGGTGAGAAAAGTCCTTCAGGCAGAAAGTAAATGATAATAAATGAAATTCTGGATCTATATAAAAGAATTAGAAGCACTAGAAGTATTAATTACATGGACAAATATAGTTTTTTGTTTCTGGGCAAAAAAGTGACCTCAGTAAATTTTAAATAATTCAAATTAAAAGATACTCTCAACAGAATGAATAGACAAGCCGTTAACTAGGATAAAATATCAGCAAATATCATATATCATAAAGGACTTGCATCTGTAATATACAAAGAATTCTCAAAATTCTAAAACAAGGAAACAACCAATAACAAATGGGTACAAGTTTTGATTAGATACATCACTAAAGAATAAATATGGATGGCAAATAAGCACATGAAATGATGTTCGGCATCAGTCATCAGAGAAATGAAAATGCAAATTAAAAGAACAGCAGCATATCGCTACACATTTATTAGAAGGCATAAATTTAAAAGTCTGACCATTTTAAGTGCTGGCAATGAGTAGAAAAATAGTACAACCCCTTGGAACATAGTTTGGCAGTTTCTTAAAAGGTTACACATACATGAGTCATATGACCCAGATTCAATTCTTAGTTATCTGTCCAAGAGAAATGAAAGGACATGTCCATACAAAGACTTATACGTGAATGTTCACTGCAGCTGTATTTGTAGTAACAGTCAAAATCTGGCTTGACAGCCCAAATGTGCTTTGACAGATGAATAAATAAATTTTTAATTGCACTTCTCAATTTCTAAAGGCCACTCAGTTCCTCAGCTCAAGCCCCTTTATCACATCACTCTGATCCAAGCTCCTATTATCACGTCTCCTTTGACTCTGATGATTCTGTCATCTTATATAGAACCCTGTGTCCATCCATATAATCCAGAATATGTTTCCCATCAAAAATCCTTAATTTAATTACATCTGAAAAATTCCTTTGGACAGATAATATATTCATAGGTGTTGGGGATTAGAATATGAACCTTTGGAGGCCATTATTCTGTCTACAGTAGACTCCAACTAAGGTAGCCCCCTCACTTTTCAGATGAAAAAAGAAAGGACAGAGGGTCTTTGTGAGCAAATTAATGACAGAGCCTGGAATGGAACCAGGTTGTATAACTCTCAGGTTTCCACAACCCAGACTAATTCTAGAAAGATATGTCTTTTAATATTAGAGGTACCTTTTATGTAAGATAATACCTAATCAACACTAATGTCTGTTAGACTTTTCCCTTAACTGAGTTTTACATATTTCTAAAGAAATTCACATTTCCCCTACTAAAATATAGCAATGATAAAACCCAGCAATTTTGTACTCTGTACTGGTTCTGCACCATTTAGATATTTTTAAATAGAAATACTTAGATTGAATATACAATATTCCATTATAATAAATAAATATTCTTTTCTTCTTTGGTTTCCCTGAGAAAATCCTTTATACGGATCATCTATTACATGAAGCACTGATGCTCAGTGAGTTAGGTCAACATACTTTCTCCTGATCTAATTCTAACTTCAGTCCTATGAGTCACTCATCAATGAGTAAACAGTTTGAGAAATGCTAAGAAACTTAACAGTGGTCCCTCTACTAGTAATGTGACATAGGTGTTTAAACTCAGGATTTCTGATTATAAAACACCCATTATAGTGTGAGATACTCGGCTATACAGTGAGCATGAGATCCTTTCCTTTCTTCCTCCCTCTGCTGTTCTATAAAATCACCCCGATTTAAGGAAATATGCTAAAAGCAACATGTATAATAATACCTCATGATTCATAAGGCCTCTTTACACATTAGATAAATAAGGGATGATGTACCTACAAATGCAATTATAAGTAGACAAACATAAATGAGTGTGACTAAAAAGCTGTGAGGTAGTTATTATATCTATTTACATTCACAGAACTGATCAAAATCTTGTGTTTAATGCTTGCCCATCTTAGAAAAACCCAGAGAGGAGGTGCTCAGGAATTAGTCAGTTCATTTTCCCTGAATCCCTGAGGCATGTAAACACGCCGACTTGGATCACTTGCTAAAAAAGGATGACGTAAGTGAGAAGCATACGTTTCCTGCCACAGGGTTACAGAAACCTCATGAATGTTACAAAATACTTAGATGGATGACACACCTAGATAACTCCCTCCTGGTACCCAGGAAGCACAGTGATCAAGGTTGGCTCACACACGTCGTCACCCTGTCTATGCCCTCTTCTCTCCACTACCCATGGGTGGCCCCAGTGTCACCTCTGCCTCCCACTCTGCTCTCCCTTCCCCAGGTGCTACAAGCTGGGGCTGCTGTCCAGACACATCCCCCGACCTTGTCAGATCACATGGCCTATTTTACGCTAAGAAGAGCAGTCTAGAAACACTTTCTCTACATTGCACAGGAGAGCACCTATTTTTCTTCTCCGTTAAATCCTCTGAGCCTCTGCATTCCAGTCGTTATCATTTCCAAAAGCGGGCCTGATTTTTTCCCTCAGTATGAAACTGTATACTTCCCATCGTCATCCCCTGTCTTCAGCCCCGTATTGTCTGCTGATCAAAGGACTTCTTCTCTAGCATATGAATTGTTTTCAAGGATGGAAGAGAAGTTCATAAAACCACTCCACCTCTCTCAGCCCATTCTAGCGACAGCCATAAGAAATCACACCTTTTATGAACCACTTCTCTTTTTTCAAATGAGGTTTACAGGAGATCTAGCAAGAAAATCAGCATGTATGAATGTTTTATGCATTTGAAACATAGAAATACCAGCGCAGACCCATGTTGCATTGGAATGAATGCAATGAAGCAGGAGGGAGGGTTGTCTTACCTTAAATACTAACCGGGCATTGTTCAAATGTCGTTAGGGAAGAAATAAAAAGAATGACTTTTATGGTGCCTTTGGGAGACCTTGACATGAGAAATAGGGTAAGAATTCCAAGCTGTACTGTAAAGTCTAAAACTTCACGTGCTGCCTTGACATCTTTGATCCTTGCAGGGCTCCGAAGGCCTAACCATGAGTTTGCCTGCTGTGGCCTGATGTACTCCCCACCCAGTTCCCCTAACATCTGGACAGCTGCCCTCTGCCTGGTCATCAATTTAATGGGTTTAGCTTCCCTGATCGCCCACAAAAGTATTCAGATAAGCCAATCACATACAAACCAGGGAGCACCTCTCCTCCTTGGTCCTACAAAGCCAGCCTCCTACAGCCCTCCTGGTCACTCCGCTCTGGAGAGTAGCACTCATGTGTGTGTCCCTGAATAGTGTGGGGTGTCCTCCCCTCCGGGAATGTGGCTGTATGTGACTCAGCAACTGCTATGACTCTCACCGTCCAGTGTTAGTATCATGGGTTTGGCCCCTCCTACCATTTAGGTCCCGTAGCCCGCCCTCACCAGTGGGTGTATAGGAGGCAATCAGAACACAAGCCCACACCTGGAACGTCAGAACTATACATTTTTAAGAGTCCATCTTTTCAAAATAACTTTTTAATTGAAAAATTAATCTGTTGTTGTCACTGGGAGAGTGTCTAGGTAAAATGCGTACATGAACATGAAGGAATAACATACCAGCATTAGCGTAACCACAGCATTTTGCAAGAACACATCAAGCAGATTTGTCTATTAGGGTGTTAGGGGAATGTTGGTGGGTAGAGAGATAAAAGGGAATTAACGAAATAACTAAATAAACCAGAGAGTGGCCTTGCACAGACCCTATGCAACAATGTGTCACGAATTGAGGACAGGATAAACAAACCCTCCCTATTCGAGAACTCCTTGCCCCCAAAAAGGCATGTTCATGCATACGGTGTGGGTGCATATTTAAAATGGCTGTTTGTGTTCTATCTTGGGAACCTATTTATTTTTGTTAATCTTGGGATCAGTAACTTTACTGACCTATTTTATGTTTTCTAATAGTGTTCAATGTCATTTGCTAGGCTAGGGATTTCCAGGAATGCATCCTGATCATCTGCAAGTAATGATAATAACCTTGTTGCCTCCTTTCTCCTGTGTGTATGGGTTCCTCATATTTCTTTCTCTTCTCTAACTGAAATGGCTAGTACATCTGGAGCAATGTTAAATAATCAATGATCGTGCCTCCCTTTCTTCCTGACTTTTATGAGAATGTTTCTAGTGCTTAAGGATTAAGAAGGATGATGAATATTGTTTTATAAATATTCAGCATTATACTTAATGGTGAAGCAAGAGAACTACTCCTACAGTCATGTCAAAGGAATGTTTTATTAAGATATGTTTTGTATTTTGTCAACGAGCCATGGGAGTTATATTTTATCATACATTGTCTTCACATCTCTGGAATTAACTGTGTGGCTTTTCTGCTTTGGTCTCTTCTTAAAGTGACAGATTCTTTTATTTACATTATGGTTTAGAAGATGCACAGTATATTTTATAATATGAAATGCAAGCAATCTAATTCTGCAGCTGTTCTCAGATGAATGTGCTGGGGGAGGCGGGTGTTACCACGTGAACATGCAAGTTTAGTTAGAAAGAGATGACCAATAAGCTTCGGGTGTCCTTTGATGTGTGATATTCCGGATTCTTTCATTTTGCCTCACAGAGAGTGATCCCTTTGGGAAACCTGGCTCAGGCCTCAGCCACTTCTCGCCCACAGTGCCTATCACTGTGATGGCACATTTGCTTGGGATACAGTTCTATTTCTGTGCAATCAGCAGCATGCATTCCTCTTCCCCCAGGAGGAGCTATTTCGATGCCTCTATTTTACCCTCATTGTGAACTGCATGATACATTCATGTTTGTTTACATTGTAAATTTTCTGCAATGCTTCCATGATTTATTCTGAATTTGATGTTTTGGAGCAATTACTTCGATATAAAACCTGTAAGCTCTGTGAAGGCGGAGACGACATCTGTTGTTATCTCCAGGGCCTTCCTAGCATCCTGCTTGGTACACAGAAGAGGCTCAATAAATATTTGATTATTTTTGTTTAAATTTGTCTTGAAGCATGGGTTTTTATTACAGAGGTTATACAGTTTTATCTTTAGAAAATACTAATTTTATAGGGAACTCTGTCTTCTAAATGCCATAAGGAATGCTGTAAGCATAATACTATCCTCCATTTATTTTTCCCAGCTTTATTAAGATATAATTGACATTTAACACTGTGTAAAATTAAGATGTACAACATGTTGATTTGATACACTTATATATTGTGAAATGATTACCACCCTCACATTAGCTAACACCTCCTCCACCTCACATACTAGAAAATTTCTTTCTCGCTGTGAGAACATTTAAGATCCACTCTTTTAGCAACTTTCAAGTATATGATAGAGTATTGTTAACTATAATTACCATTAGATCCCTCAAGTTTATTTATTTTATAACGAAGTTTGTAAGGTCTTTACAATTGCTTCCATGGCTTAAGATTTTATTACTCTTTAAAGTAAACAAAGAATTTTCATATTTTACTTCAATTGATTTTCACCCGTATCCTTAAAGGTGAGCATCCTTAGTACCCGATTTTAAATATGAAACAAATGAACACAACAGAGATCAGGTTATTTACACAAAAGCACTAACTTTGTAATCCCTTAAAAAAACATGCCCTGCCTGCAATTTTAAGTCCCAGACCTCTGAATCGTTCACTAAATACATACTTTTACAAAATACCCTGCTCCTTTTGTATCCATCTCTAAACGTTATATTTATAAGAAAATAACATTTAAAATAAAGTTTAAAGTCAATCGGAAAGCCGAAAGGACAGACAAGATCACAAAACGACAGTGTTTGGCCTGAGGACAACTACGTGGCGAAGAGCAGAAGTGTGTTATTGGTAGAAAAGAACTATATTTTAAGATGCTTTCAAATTGAAAAAAAACAAAACAAAACAGTATTGCACAACTCCAGTGAAGAAAATCATCAGAAAAAAATCAGATAATGCATTTATCAAAAGCCTGCAGGGTAGAGAATACATTTTCTTCTTCGCTTTCCTTATTACCTAGAGTGATCAGTATTTGAAATTTAAAACATGTTCAAAAGTGTTCTACTAATGAAAGAATAAATAATCATAATAATTACTAGCAGGTTTATATAAAGTATTTTGAAAGGCAAAGTAAATTTTCAAAATGTATGTGTTAAGTTCAGGTATTTTTTATAGTAAAAAAAAAATTATTGATCACTTGCAGTTAACTTAAATACTGTTCCCCAAAATCATCACTTAAAAGTCAAGGTTTACTTGCTTATTTTTGTGTGAAGGAAGGATAAATGCACAGTGCTTGCCAAGTAAAGTTTGATGCTTGACTCCTGAGTTTCTGTGACGTCCTTCTGGAATCCCTGCTCTTGGGGTTATCTGAGAAGTTAGATGATCTCCCAATGACTACATCTTTTGATGTGACCTTTCTCTTCTGCCATGTACACCGGAGAGAGTAAGATGTCAGTAGAAACCCAGACTCTGGAGCTTGACAAACCTCACTCCGGGTGTGGAAATTAAATACAGGTTGGGTACAGCAAACAAAAGAGAGATTATTGTCATTTTATTTAGGATTGTATGACCCCAGAGTTTGAAGGAAATGTATACTCAGTTTATTCCAATCACTCATAGAATGCATAAAGGTATACTATAACATCCCACTGAGTGGTCTGGCTTGTGATTATTGTTATTTATTTATTCATTTCACTTCATTTGATGATTTAAATTGCGCAAGTAATTCTTGCTTATTTTGGCAAGTCAAATAATTCAAAGTATAAAGTTAATAATCCGCATAAGTCCACACCTTCTTATAAAATCAACCCCTTGGAGTAACTATTATTAATAGTCATTACCATTTCACATACTTTTTTTATGCTTATACAAACACCTACAGGCATACACAAAATGACTTTCAAGCATGAGTCATCCTGACCTTGAATGATTCTGACTTTCAGAAACTTCCTAAAATTTTATGATCCTTTAGAAACTGAGATCTATTTTAATTAGTGCAATAATTATTTTTTAAATAAACTTTATTTTTAAAGAATTGTGCCCTGTGCCTTTATTTATGCATAATCAGGCTCAATATAAAAGAAATGTAGTTTAACTTACATAAAATACTAATTAAAACAATTTTTTAAAGCAGAGGTTTTTAAAATATATTAAGTAATACATAATTCAAGTATTTACCTTAGAACTGTATAGTTTTATACTTCTATACAATTAAAAGTTAGGATCAAGACAAGGATATCTCTCTCACTGCTCCAATGCAACATTGTTTTTATATCAAAACAAAAGGTAAAACAACACTGGAACAGAAAAAAAAATTGACAACTTTATTTACTAAGTTATGATTCCCATTAAAATCCAAATGAGACTACAGCTACATATTTGGAATCATAAAAGCTTAGCAATTATTTTAAAAACGCAAACATCATTTTTCTGTACACTAGCGACAATTGATTAAAACCTCTTATTAAAATAGATTGAAGTAAATAGTATTGTTGAGAACAAAAAAAATCAGTATTTAGAGATACATTAAACCAAATGTATGCAGACCTACATGAAGAAAATTTTACTAAAAGATATGAAATAATTCTGAATAAATGAAGTTTATTCAGGAATAAAGCTTCTGTGAGTTTCTATGTTCTCAGGTAGAAAAATTAAATTCTTGTAAATGTTAATTATCCAGTAATTAACTTATAATTTAATTATCCAGTAATTTATTTATAAAAATCAAAATCCAAACATTTTCTTTTGGAATTGTCCACTGATTCTACAGTTTATATTGAAGCCCAAAGGGTCAAGAATAACCAAACCACTCTTAAAAAAGAACACAGTGGGATGAAGTGGTGATGTTAACCCCACCAGATCTCAAGCCTTCATATAATGACTGAGATGCCATGCTCTTCACACAGGTTTAGGTAAATGGACCAATCCAACAAGACAGAGAATCACATATGAGAAAGGTGGTGTTATAAAAATTAGCAAAGAAGGAATGAATAGCACAAAAAACCATTATGCTGGGACAACCATATATGCATAAGGAAAAAATAAGATAAAATTGGATACTTGTTGCTTTCGAGACCTAAATTTAGAGATATAAACCTTTGAAATTTTTAGAATGTTTATTCTAGCAGAGATTTCTTAAACAAGCCACAAAAAACACAACCACAAAAGAAACTGTTGATAAATTTGACTATATCAATAACTTCTCTGCATCAAAAGTTTATCTAGAGACACACAGAGGATTGTTTACCTAGACCTAGGAAACATAGTCACGTGAACAAAGAAACCTGTATAAGACTACGCATTGTAGCACTGTTTGCAATGGTGAAAGACTGAAAATAAGAACTCAGTAACCATTCACAGAAGATTGGATATATAAATTGCAGTATATTTATATAATGTGACACCACAAAGCAAATAAATGAATTTTAGTTAAATGTTCAATATGGTTAAGTGTCAAAAAGAAAATATTGAAAGAAAAATCAAGTTGTAGGAGGATATGTGCAATATGGTACCATTTACAAAATACCATGGAAAATAAAGACATTTATGTTTCTTCACAGACAACATATAACTTCACAGGATAACTTCAAAGTGTTAAAATACTCTTGGGCACATTAAATACTAAATTTAGGGCACAGGTTTCTTTGGAGGTGGAAAAAAAGGAGAGTGGGATATGGAAATGTTAAAATTTCATGGAGCTGTGGTTGTTTAATGGGTGTTATGTTTATCTGTCTGTTTGAAATTGTTCCTTAAAAAAAATGCAATACAGCAAAATTGTCCTCCATCCTTAAAAGAGATAATACCTATTGCTTAAGTTGCAGCAGCAAATATTCAGTTTGTATTTAAGGATCCTATTGTGCAATATCACTGTATACTTAATCATATTCAGCATCACTAGATTCCCAGAATATGAGAGAAACTCTAAAACCAAGACTCCACTGTGAGCTTGATAGATTTAGGTCTCTTATCCTATACTCAGCCCTGGGTATCTCTCTCAATCTCCTCCCAGACAGAGTTAGCAAACAGCTTGAATTATAGACACTGGGCTCATTTCTGTGTGCTTCAATTTACCAATGGTACGCTCAAATCTAATTCTTCATGTGCTCAAGCTCAGAAACCTAAGCAAAGGGTATCTGAATGCCTTCTGCCACAATTATCTATCTTGGATACAATATTATTAAAACCAATAGTATTGTGCCATGGTTCTCCACCATTTGTGTTTCTGACACTAATGAATACTGGGATGTTCAGTGGCAAAAGCAATGGAATTAAATGGATTCATATTTAGCATTTTTTTTTTTTTACTTTATGGCCCTTTAGCATCATTCAAATAGATTTCTTGACAAATACTGTATGATATCACTTATATGTGGATCCTAAAAAATACAAACAATTGACTATAACAAAAAAGAAGCAGACTCACAGATACAGAGAACAAACTAGTGGTTACCCGTTGGGGGTGTGTGTGTGTGCGCTCTATCGGGGTGGGGGAGTGGGAGGCGCAAACTACTGGGTGTAAGACAGGCTCAAGGATGTCTTGTACAACATGGGGAATAGAGCCAATATTTTGGAATAATTGTAAATGGAAAGTAACCTTTAAAAACTGTATAAGAAATTAAAAATTTTTAAATTTAATTAAAAAGAATTTTTTTAATAAATAGATCTCTTGAGTACCCTACCTGTACTAACTTACACACTCAAAAGCTCTTAGATGTTTTTATGAAACCTACAATTTTTCTGAATTGATGGCCTGACATTGCATCATTACATTTGCCCATTCTGCTTTGACGGGCTTTGTCATATGTGCATGTGTGCACACATGTGTATGTATATATACACATATCTATGTATATGTGTGGATATGTATGTTACACTGAAGCAATAATAGTTATTAGAATATAAGGTGTCTATTATAACAGCATGTCATAGTAGAGATAAAAGTTATGAGAAACGTTAATCTAACCCAAAGACACCTATCTAATTGGACAGATTACCACAATTAACGTCAAAATCTATTTTAACTGAGCACTCAGCACATAATTATTAATTCATTGGGGCTTTAAATCACACTATTTTGCACAAGACACATTCCTCTTTAATTTATCAGGACTTTAAATATTTTAAGACATTTCTCCACCCTAAACCTAGCGCCAATGCAATTCCGACTTCCACCAAAACAGAACAAGATGTCAAAGACACTTTTGAATTTTCTAGTGTTAGTGTTTCTAGTGTTTCAGTTCTAAGGGTCTCTGTTCATCCAACTCCAACCAGAGTCTTTCCCTTCTAAAACATTTTTTGATTTCTGAATTAACTTCCTAATACCAAACTTGCTTCTAGTGGTGAAGAGTGCATATTCTGGAGTCAGAATACCTGTATTTGAGTGAAATTTCTGCATTTTCCTGTCCATGAAGTCATACCTCAGTAAACCTCAATTTCCTCGACTATAATATAGTGATAATAATGATACCCACTCCAATGGATTGCCATGGGAATTAAGTAATACCCTTATAGTTTTTAGAACTGTTTAGCATTTAGTCAATTACTCAATAAATTTTAGGTATTACGGTTATCATGGTAATCGTCTCCCCCATTATCACTGAGAAAAGCAGGTTACTCTTACAATCTGCAAGCAAAGCTATATTTCTTGTCCAGCCACTTTGGTTGTCAACATAAAAACACAGTTCTTGTACCAAGTATCCAGCAAAACCATCTCCCTCTGTGCTTAACACTTCTCATCTTTTGTCCATATGCCTAGACTACCCCTTAACATTCCACTGCTTGTCAAGTTCTCAGAATGTTCTCTTTCTACTGAAGTCTAAAAAAGTACTCTCTTTGTTTTTGTTTTGCTCACCAGAATATAAGCTCTACAGGAGCAAGAACCATGTCTGTTATATTCACCAGAATCTGGAAAATTCACCAATATCATAGGTAGGCCTTCGGTATGTAAATTCAAAGACTTGAGAGAGTTTGTGTGTATTAGTCACTGCAGAATCTCTAGTATGGAGAACAAATCTGAATTGAACAAATAAAATTTAGAAACTATAAAATAATACAGTTAAGAGGCAGACTACCTGGTTCTGATAGGCTCAGTTTTCTCATATGCAAAATAGAAATTATAATATTGCCTATCTCACGGGGTATTGCAGTAAATGAGACAGCACATACAAAGCACTTGGAACAAGCCTTGACATGAGTACTCAATAGTAATGACCACCATCACCATTATGATTTTATTATTAAATATTGAGGTAGTACTTTCCATATAAATGGAAAGGCTTCAACGATAGGATTAGAAAAATCCTAACCTTATCTCTAATGAACTATGAAGCTTAATTTTTTTGAAGCAGGGAAAAGAAATACAAAGGGGCTATTGAAATACAAAATACGTTAAAACTTCAAAAGACATTTCAAGACTTGAGCTTGCTGCCATGATGTAGCAACAGGGACTGGATTCACCCTCCCACCTTAAACAAATAAAGGACCAGGCGAAATATGTAAAATTATGCTTTTCAGACATTGGACATCAGGACAGTAATTCCTGAAAGAAAGAAATTGAGTTGAGCCCTGACACTGTCCTAGCTTACTCCTGAAGTATCCCCAGGCTTCAGTGCAGGGAGGAAGAAACACAAACAGACTGGTGGTCTCTCGAGGTCAGAATATAGAATTTGGAGACCGAGGAGGTCAAGGCAGCTAGATCACCTCTAGCTAAAGTTATGAGATGTCTATGAGAAAACATGAGAACATTTCAATTACCACAGGGTAGGCAAAGATTCAGAAATAAGGCATGAAATTCAAGTATAATTAAAAATGATAAATTGGACTTCATAATTAAAATGTCTTATTTTTCAAAAGACACTTCAGAAAATACAAAGGCAAGCTACAGACTAAGAGCAAATATTTACAAAATAGATATCCACAAAGGATTTAGACTTTACCCAAAAGTTCAAATCTGTTGCCTTCTTTTATTGGATGCCTTCTTGTGGATTTTAAATATATGTGTATATATTTAATTATTTAAGTTATGTATTTAATACATAATTAATATATTTACTATAATATTTAATTAAATATATTTATATATTTAATTATACATTTTATACACATAAAATAAATATTAAATGTATACATATTTGAAATCCATAAAAGAAGACAACCAAGAAATAGGGAAAAAGATACTGATACTTCTCCAAAGAAAATATATGAATGGCTAATATACACATGAAAAGATATTCAATATTCTTAGTCATTACAGAAATGCAAATTAAATTCACAAATGGGATATCACTACCTACCCACTAGAATGCCTGAAAAAAAACAAACAAAAAACCTCCAAAGGACAAGGTGTTAGGTTACAGAGAAACTTATTCTGCCAGAGTGAATGTAAAATGGTACAACTTTGGAAAGCATTTTGGCATTTTCTTAAAAAGTTAAACATATACCTACCATATGACCTCACTCCACTCCTAGCTATTTATTCCTAAGAAAGAAAAGCATATGCTCACTAAGAGGCTTGTATGTGAATATCCATAGCCACTTTATTTGTAAAAGCCTAAAGTAGAAACAACCCAAACATCCATTAACAGTTAAGTAGCAATAGATAAAGAAATCGTGTTATGCCATAAAATAAAATACTACTAACCAATAAAAAGGAACGTACTATTGAGACATTCAACAACATGATTAAATCTCAAAATCATTATGCTGAAAGAAGCCAGACTGAAAAGAGCATATACTGTATGAGTCCATCTCTACAAATCTGTAGAAAATTAAAACGAATCTGCAGTGACACTAAGCAGAATGGTGGTTGTGAATGGACAGTGGAAGAGGAAGGGGTGGAATACAAATGGGCGCAAGGAAACTGGGGACAGAGATGGAAATGTTTGCTGTCATTTTTGCAATGATGGTTTCATGGATATACACATATGTCAAAACTCATCAAATGGTGCACTTTAAATATAGGCATTTACTGTGCATCAGTCATCACTCACCTGAAAAATGAATTTCAATCCGATTTTCCTATGAAAATATTTGTTTATGCTAGTAAAATACAGATAATGCAGATAAGGCTAAAATCCTCCTTGACCACCACTCAAATTTCACTTCCTTCCACCAGGTTAGCTACTGTTATCAGTTAGATACATATGCTCCCAGATCTTTTTCAAAGTATTTTCCTATATTAGTGTGTGTGTGTTAAGAGATTATTTATAGGCACACATCCATTTATACAGCTTAGGATTTTGTAATATGTGTGTTTAGAAATAAATTATATTGTATAACACTTTGGGAATCTCACCATATAAGTACACATATATTCTCTCATTTTTAATTGCTGTAAGATATTCCATGTATGGCTTTATCATATTTTGATTGGCCCCATTCATACATATGGGTACCTTCAATTTTACAATTTTAAAAATAGGTGTGATGTATATCATTATAAATCTAGGTACATGTATAAGAGTTTTTCCAGAACCACATCAAGAAGTAAAAGAACTACGTTCAAGAATGCATTCTTCACCTAAATGAAGCAGATACAACCAGATTACTCTTTGGTCTACTATCATCTCCCTAAGTTTCTAAATGATAAATAATGTAGTCATGATAGTATTCACGTATCATGCCTTTGTATCATTTAAAAATACATTTTAGGGGCTTTAACTATATAGAGAGTTATGCATCTCAGGAGACAAATGAATAAGGCTAACATTTCTTCTGTGTGATACTAAATTTGATTTCTAAACAAGTATGTGTTTATTGCTAATGCTAACCTACTTTGAAATGATTAGAAAAATAGGAAGTCAGTCTAAATAACAGTAATTTGGCTAATGAATTGCTATTCCAAATCACTCTCATCCAGGCAGAATCTACAGTTGACTTTAAGTAGTCAAGCTTCATTTATGCTTGATGACTAACACTCACAGAAGATGGACTATCAACCTAAAAATCATTGCTGTCCTCCAAACAGCAGGCTGCAGTGAAGCAGAAATCACGTGTGAAAGCATTATCTAATTACATGTGGAAAGGGAAATATTAATGGTTACAAGCATAATTTGCTCAAATGCAACGAATCCAAACCTATCTTTGTCTATAGGACAATAGAATCAAACATTCTGATACTTGCTATTCTGTACACCAAGAGAAATTAATGATCTTTAATTAAGTTTTTTTCACTTGTCTACTTGATTGAGTTAATCTTCATTAAACCTATCTTAAAGGACTATTAGGAATGAATTTACAACCAAGAAGAAATAGGATTCAATAATTTCTGAAGTTCTTTTCTCCATTAAATGACTAAAGAAATACAATGTTGAAACTGTATTTTACATTTTTTATAAAGCCTTCTCCAGGAAAAGAATGTATATTTATAAGAGCAAAGATTCTAACTTAATTTATATTATATGGAACAGTCTTGTTTTTTCCCCCAATACAATCCATTTTTTGAAGTTTGCAACACATTTCTTTTGTTATTTTGGACACTATGAAATGCAAGTCCAAACGTGTCCTTCTTTCAACATTTGAAGAAAATCTTATCATGTGCATACTGTATGTGAATGTCACCTTCATTTTTATTTTCTACTTATATTTTTTATCTCCACTGTCAAGTATCTCATTATCACTACCATTTTGAATTCTTGATTATCTCTGAAGAATTATAAATCATTTTTGGAATATAGTTAGTACTATATAGTGTGATAGATTGCATTATTGACCCCAATTCTTCACTCCTTCCTGCATCCACAACTTTGGGCATGTGACTTTGATGTTCTTCTCCTTGACTTTGGGTTCAGCCATGTGACTTGCTTTGGCCAATTGATTGAGGCAGATATGAAGTGTGCCAGTTCAGATCCTAGGCCTTAATAGGTTTTTATCCATGTTAACATGCATTCTTGTGTTTTCATCATTGCTATTAGAAGAATATATCTGGATAATCTGCTGTTCCAAGGTAAATGGGAAACAAATACAACAGCCTCAAAGAGCTGGAGCGTGAAACAAAGGCTCTCTGGTAGCCTAGGTTAGCTAACCCAGAGACATATAAGACAGCCCAGCTGAGAACAGCAAAGACACAACAGATCCTATCTAAATAAGATTCCCCTTTTTATCCCCCCACACTAGTGAACTAAATAAATTGTTGAATGTCATTGAGATTTTTTTTTTGTTGCTGCTTATTACACAGCCTTATTGTGTCAACAGCTAACTGATGCATATTGTATGATTGGGTATATGTACATATGGGTGTGTGTGTGTGTTCTCTTAAGCTTGCTATTTTAAATCCTGTTGCCTGGTTATGTGCCACCCATTGTCACCTAAAACAGGGCTAAAATATTAATAAGCATTAATCCATGAATAAATGGATTTTACTTGTTAAAGATGAGAATTCTTAGTTCAAGCCTTAGCTCCAGAATCTATCATCCACATGATGTTGTGAATGATCTTTTATCACTCTGAACTTTGTTTTTATCATCTATAGGTGGTGGATGCTTGAATATTTGGCCTCAATCCCAGCCTCAGGATCCTTAACAAAGTCACAGGTTATGATCAATTGATGATATCTATCATTACCACAAGGCTGAAAAGGGAAATCGATTATCTGCCAGGTATTTGCCTTCCCTCCGCTAAATCTAACATGAACAATTACCTATTTACTTATTTATTTTTATGGCTAACAATATATAATTTCCAAACCCCTTATTACTTAAATGAAAAGTTTTATAAAAATCAAATATGATATTACAAATAACCAAAGTCAATAACATTTATACAAACACCAGATTTAGAATCCTAGTCTCACCTATGGTCCGTAAGATCATTTCAACCCTTGCTCCTTTTTACATGTGAGAATGCTGATAAAAGATAAAATAGCTATCCCATGTTGATACATTTATTTAGTAGCAAAACCCAAACTAGAAATCTCCTCTTTATCACTAGTCCAACACTCTAACCAGGAGGCCTCTCTAAATCTCTTGTGGCCTTTAAGTCATTTCCATGATTTTACTAAATACTGCTTTATGGAGTTTCTGTCTTAATTTATAGCCTTTTTTCAACAGATTAATGGTAATGGAAATGCAAGGATTTTATATACGTGGGAAATAAACTCACAGTTAAGCAATAAACACATATTTTCTACATTACTGAATATAAAAAAGCAAAGACTTTAAAAAGTGAAAGTATCTTCCAATGTTTAATTAAAAGTGCAAGTATCAAGCTTCCCTGGTGGCGCAGTGGTTGAGAGTCCATCTGCCGATGCAGGGGACACAGGTTCGTGCCCCGGTCCGGGAAGATCCCACATGCCGCGGAGCGGCTATGCCCGTGAGCCATGGCTGCTGAGCCTGCGCGTCCGGAGCCTGTGCTCCGCAACGGGAGAGGCCACAACAGAGAGAGGCCTGCGTACAGCAAAAGAAAAAAAAAAAAAAGTCCAAGTATCTTATCATCTTTTTTTCTGCTTGCTTTCACTAACCCTCTCATTAAAGTATATGTAAATCTTATTTAAAATGTAACTCTTTTTTATTTATTTTTTTTTATTTTTTTAACATCTTTATTGGGGTATAATTGCTTTACAATGGTGTGTTAGTAAAATGTAACTCTTGATTTGAGTTTCTAGAGGATAAAAGACTATATAAGAATTCCATATGAACTTAAATTTATAATTTCCCCATGAGGAAAAAAATAGATTCTGAAATGTGTTTTTAAAGATGTAGGATAGGAGAGCCTCTTAGAATTACTCTCTGAAATAATTAAAAAGAAAAATAAATTGTTACAGGTTTTGGAATAAAGAGGAGCAACAAACCATCAATTAAGAGTAACACTGTGTACCTCCTCCAGTATACAGTTCCTGAACTTGGTTAACTGAAGAATAGGGTTCATGTCTCCACTTGATCCAATGCTGATTTAATGGGAGAAATAAATTCATTGTTAATGAGATGTGGAGATAACCTCCAGGGGAGGTTAAGTGATGTCACAGCCAACCTGTCAGGTAGCTTCATTGACTTCAAGATAACAGAAAGACAATTCAAACAGAGAGGATGCAGAATCAGAAGTGATATCTGGTTCCAGGAGGTAATGGTGCAGCAAACAAGGGGTCGAAGCAACACCATAAGTCAGCTTTATGCGTGTAAGAAAACTTGTTTTCTGGTGTAAGACTTTCAAAAATGTTTTGGCTTGCCAGCTTAAGTTTTCTGATTATATTTGTATCAGACCATTGTTTTCTGATTAATTCTAACAGAATTTGCATCCCTTCCTGTAAAACCTGTGCTTGGGCACAAGTGAACACGTGTGTGTTCACGCACAGGCATGTGCAGCACAAACGGGTACCAATCACGCACTATCCTCTCCACTTCTGTAATGTACCATTTCTATTGATATGACACTAACTGCACACATCTGATGCTTAAAAGGCCCATCCTTTTGCTACATGGCCATCATCTGGAGCTACCACCAAAGCCAGCTAGTCTATGGACTTACTTTTGATAGCCTTGGAAACCAGAATAGAAAATAAAGAAGGGTTTAGTAATTCAGGGCCAATACTGGAAAAGCAGTGCACGTAAAATCCAACAGGCCTTTTAAAAATACCCAGTATTTGCCTAATGTTGTGTTGGGTGTTGGAAATTGAAAGGTGAGTAAGGCATAACATCTAACATCAAAGTGTTTGCAGTCTAGTAAAGAAATGTCAGAGGCTGCCCTGACAGTGCACCAGCAGGTTTGATTTGATATATGAAGAGTGGAAAGCTATTAAGTTAATAGTTAGAGAGGTTCCTAGGGTAGAGTGAAGCAAGATTTTCATCCTCCCCAACATTTCTTGACAGTGGTAAGACAAGGAGTAGTAGATGTAAAATAACCACCTACCTCTCACAGCTGGTCCTGGTAAAGGATTTGAGACTGTTTTGCATAAAAGCAACCCACAAATTGCACTCATATTTTTCCTGCCTTCTCAGTCTTGAAGATAGCAAATTATCCCTACTTTGACCTGTTCTGGAGATAGCTCTTAAACTGATCTTCTGTGATTTTTCTCTTCTTAAATATATTTTAAACCAAAATTTTTAAATTATAAAATACTATGTATATATTATGAAAAGTCTGGACTATCAAGTAGAAGGAAGAAAATTTTAAATGACTCATAATTCCAATACTCAAAGAAAATCACTATTAACATATCCTTATTCATTTGGTCATTCATTTATACTTTCAACAAATATCACTAAGAGCTTACTATGTGCTCCATATGCTGGCTTTCTGGAGGTCTTCCTTGCATAAATAAACATTAAAACCCAAATATCTTTCACAAAACTGGGATCATGTTACACTGTTGAATAAGTTTGTATTTTCACTTGTTGATATGTAGTGAATATTTTCAGATATCACTAAACATTTTTGTTACATTTATCAGGAAATTCAGAGTCTTATTTTAGCACACCCCTTCAGGGTATATTGTCTAGAATCTCATGTCTACTGGGAATGGTTGTCTGTACACATTGTTTTCAACATCAAAAATCTACAAATGACCAAAACTAAAAATGCCTTCATGAAATTAGGTGGAAGTTCCTTGAGAACAAGGATGATGTATCCTATCTTCTTTTGTCTCCTGTAGTATAATACACAAAATTAAGTATGTAAAAATTGATAAATGAAACTCTTAGTGACTACCAATTTGTCATTTTATTTAATCTTCCTACCACTTTATAGTATTTATATTATCTTGTATCTATCATGTACTTTCATTGGAGAAAATACTGCTTCAGTACACTCTTAACAATTAACCTGTTTAGTTTCCCTCTTCTTTTTGCCTATCCCCAGACAAGATGGCATGCTTCAAATTTCAGCTGGTCTCATTATTTAAAAAGTAAGGCACCCTCTTCTAACATTCAGTTTCCTATTATGTCATAATCTTCTATTAACCTGTCTGCACCATCCAGCCCTCACTAGATTGTAAACTCCATGAGGGCAGGGACCATGTCCATGTAGATTATCACTGCCATCACCAGTGTCTGGCATATAATAAGTGTGTAATAACTAGTTGAGAGAGGAAGGAATAAATTGTCCAGGAGGAAAGTTGGAATGTTCTGTACCATGGGGGTAGTAGTTGGGCTAGAAAGCTAACATGGAAACTGCCAGAGGTTTACAAAATACCTGAATGCGTGATGATGATCCTGTCCACAGGAATCTATCTACATTGAGACATTTCTCCCTCAGCAGCTTTCTTCCTCACCTCTATCTCCAGTACTCCAGACAATGACATTTGGGGAATTGGTTCTTCCCCTAAAAGGAGGCCTGTCCTTGAGATAATTTTAAAGAACTTTATTGGATTTCTTTATCTAGATTGCTAACTCACACAGTAATCTCTCATTCCTGACCTGCTGCCTGCTTCTAAGGAAGAAACATTGACACTGAGTGTCAGCATTCTAAACAGTGGTTTCCGGCTATGTCCTCATTTCCTGTAGCTGTGAGCTCTCCCACACTGGACTGTTGTCCAACTCAGCTTGGAAAATAGGATTGATGTGAAGGAGAGAGCATGAGCTACAGTGTCATTAAGCCATACATGTGAAACTTGACTTTACCATTATTTGACATATAAGACACATTTACCAACTTTTCTAGCTCTAGCATCGCCATCAATCAAAAGGTAATAGGAATTTGCCATAGGTGGTTGTGAAAATGAAATGTGTGTCTGCTGTATAGCAGGAAACAGGAAATATTAATTCACCTCCTAAGCCATGATGACCATCAATAACCGGGGCTATTTCCAGGCCTGCCAGATTTGCCCTCGCAGTTATTATTCAGAGCTTTAGTCTTGTCTCACTCTCAGTGAATCTGTAACTCACTAATATCCACATTCCCACTTCAACAATAACTTTGCAGAACTGATTCACTGTAGCTATGTGACATGTTACAAAAATTACCTTAAAAAAGTGAACAAACTAAACTCAAAAGTCTGAAACACCTAAGAAACAAATCTGGTAAATTTTCAAGAGTGACTATACAGATCTCATATTTACCTTCAAAATCAAATAAATCAACATTTTTTAAGGCATGTTTCAGTTAATGTTGTAACTTTGTATTAATGCCTTTGTTTTATTTTGTAATGGTCAAGAGAATATGACTATTAATGCTATCATGTCTGAAAAAGTTCAATGACAGCTTTACTGTTTCTGTCAAAATTGCATTACTGTGGTGCAATGTTTTTTACCCTTAACCATTTTTAAGTGTTAAGTATATTCAAATTGATATTCAGAGTCAGATTTGTTCATGATCCCAGAGGATAATACATGTAATGTTGATTTTGGCGCCTTTGTGTTTTCTCTTAAGAATATGGAAAATATAAAAGACTTTGATAACTTTTAGTTTGACTTTAAAAATAATGATGAATATTAAAAGAAGGCTTGTGGATCCAACTGTCATTACAGTTTCAATTCCCTTATTAAACATATCTAGAATTCGGAAAATACACATGTTGAAGGAGAAAAAAAAATTAATGATCTCCTATCAAAAGAACAGTTAAGGAGTATTTGAGAGTTGGGCCAAGAAAATATTTTGTGTCTTCTCTAAAATTCCTAAATCTCATTTAATTGGCTTTTTCAAAAATCAACATAAGGATAGGATTTCTATAACTGAAAAAGCACTTTATCTTTTACTTTTCCAAAAGGCTGAGCCTTGTTTAGGTGAAGCAGCTAATTAGTGAATAACACCATATGTAGATAGATACAAATGTATGGATATCAATACATGTACATCATATCGACGCATATAAAAGGACTGTAGCAATCTGAGGGAGAATAGGCCAGTCTACCAAAGAACATCTTCACTTCCAAGCCCTGCAGGCTCAAATGAACCTTTCTATGGTTAAGGCAAACTCTTCCTCCTTCTTGACCTCATTCTTAGTGTCCTTAGAAATCCTTTCCAAATCCTCCTCAACCCCAACACACTCCCTGCAAACTTACCCCAGGATGGAGCTAAGTGAGATGCTCTGCCCTTAATTACTGGCGAACTCATTTCCATACTTGTTTTTTATTTGGTTTGTCGTTTCTTTTCCTCTAATGCTGCTATCATAAAGACATAGGTTTGCAGCTTGCACAATGAAACTCTGGTTGAGCCCTTTCATCTACCTGTTTCCTCCTGTATGAACTGAGCTATCTTCACTCTTGTGGTTAAAAGTAGGCAAGTATCCCACTGTTTTGTCTCCTCTCTTTCTTTATTTTTTGTTTGTATTGTTTTTTCCTCTCCCAGAGTCTGTCCCCTGTGCATAGTTTTCCAAATTCATTAGTTTAATTTATGCATCCTACCTAACCTTCATGCCTTTTCCTCCTTCTGCTTAATACATTGCTCTAATCAATGTCTCCCTCAACAGCACCATCAAGTCTGATAGTTATCTTCAAACTCTACACACAGATAGTTACTTAAATTTATTCCTCCAGCAACAGTTTATCGGAAAACAGTGTGTTTTCCGATACTCTGCTAGACCCAGGTATTTTCAAACTTTTTAAAGTTCTGACAACCTGATAAATTTTTTAAAATAGTATTTTATTGTTTGATACAAGTTTCTTCAATTACCAGAAAGGTCTGTTTTCATATCTTGTAATATATTTTTGGCCACTTTTATTTTCTCAAAATTCTTTGCCCATTTTTCTCATAATTTATATTTCTTTTCCAATTGAACTTTATGAGCTTGTCACAAACAAATATCACACATTAGAACTTTCTAACTTTAAGGAAAATAATATCTCTGCAACAAGTTTTGAGTGTTGAGTGTTGGGTTTCTTCCTGGAATGGAGGGTGCCTTTTATAAATATAGTCCTTCAGTAAAATCGCTTTTTTCTAAAGTATCTTCAAACATTTTTTGTCCTGTTTTTATAGCGTTTTCTCTTTAATTTCAAGGTCATTAAAAATTTTTATAATAAGTTGTCTTTGTCTCCATAATTATGATCTCATCTCTGTATTTAGTGTCTACTGTGCTTACCCTCTATCTTTTCCCATCTCTGAATTAAGTGCAACTATCTACAGACTTTCCTTTGTAATTAAATTAGGGTTCAACAGTTTCTATTCTGTCCCTTGATTTTTTAAAGTTTTTAGCTAGTCCTGTCTGTACTTTTTGAATCATTGGTTTCCTTAGCTCTCTCATTTCCATTTTCATCTTATTCTGTGAACGCACATGCACACAAGCAAGTGCACTCTAAAGATTGTTTTACTTGGTTCATGTTCTTGTTAACTGTGATAACATGAAGTCAGCCCAAGAGATTTCCTTTTTCTGTTTGTTGTATTTTGATCTGGTTTTGTTTGAGAGGTGTGTCTGATGCCTTCCAGAGCCGACCATTCCCCTGTCTTTGGCTTGCCTTGTGTCCTTTTAAATCAGATTTTGCTATGGTATGTTCACGTAGTTTTCATGGTCTTTCTTTTTTTTATCCTTTGCCAATCCTAATGCCAACTTTATCAGCAATGTACAAAAATCTAGTCTTAAATGATTAAACATTAACTCAGTATAATGAATAACAGGAACATTTATTGATGACGTGTATGTTCACTACCAGATATAGGATACCAAAGAAAAGTTGTCATGCCTAACATTAAGATTAGAAACTAACATGAATTTTTAGTTCAAGTTTTTATACTTAGGATCCATGGAATAGTCCAGGTTTAACCCAGAGAACATTATGGGGAATATCTGTATTAATGCCATTTATAAAAGGTGTTGATTCCAGTCTGCAAAACTAAAACTATTCTTGAGGCTTATTGGGAGCATATGGAGAGCCAAAGTTTGGTCATAAAGCAGGAACTTTTTCTTTCTCACCCTGGCATCATTACAGTAAGCCAACATCACATATTTTTTAGTATACACTTTACATTCATGGACCAGTAGTGGATTAGAAGATGGGGAAAGTGAACTTTAACTGAACCTAGCTTAGAGAATATCACTGGTCTCCTTTGGAAACTGTGATTTATGCTCTCTCATAGAGCAAGGTAATAAGTATTTTGTCTTTCTGATTAAAGATTGGTGCCTATTTTACTGAGCAGTCCTTTTCTTACGATTAGATATTTCAGAAAATTTTAAAGCACTTTCAAAATGCTTAACTTGTTTTTTTCTACTTCCTGTGACTAAGAAGTGTTGTATTTGGAAATAATAACCACCATGTCTGCTTTTTGTATCAATAATCATTAATAATACTTTGGCAGTTTGACCGTCTTAATCTAGCCAGTCCCATATCTATAGCTGAAGGATAAGAGATAGTATACTCCATCACTTGATTGATGGATAGTCTAATTTTACTCTAATTACCAAAAGTCCTTTACAGTTCTTAGCCTAACTGTGAGGGTAGGGATTATTGTGATCAAAATTGAAATCATTCCCATTTTAAAACTGAAACCTTGGGCAAATGTGGATGTATTGTTTACAGTAGTCCTAGCTATGAAAGGATCCTTAGCTTTAACAATTAAATCAATGTTGCCACCACAAGGGACCAAATTTGGTTCTAGGACTAGAACCAAACTTCTTTCTGGTCTTTTTCTGATTTCTGACTTCAACAAAAGTAACAAGTCTGTCTTGAAAGGAAATTTAGTCTGAAACTCAACCCATCAGATTCTCAATCTAGAAAATGGTCAGTACAATTTAGGATTAATTTGTCCTAATTCGAAGTAGATTATTTTTCTCTCATGCACCAAAAAAAAAAAAAAAAAAAACCCTGCAAATTTAATTATGCTACACACAATTTATCTAAAGAACCACATATTGTTAAATTTTTCACAGCTGAACTAAAAAGATCTGTTCTATATTTTACCTGTTATTTTTCCTGCACTTTATTACCTTTTTTAAACTTACAAAAATTTTTGACCTTTTTATTTGAGTTATTCTTCTCTCTGCATCTAGGTTATAAGCTCCTCAAGGATATACAATTTTTTAAAAATTCAGGTAAAACATTATATAAAATTAATCATTTTAAGTGTACAATTCAGTGTCATTCAGTATATTCACAGTGCTGTCTAACCATCACCCCTACATTATGTTAGTGACTAGAAATTTGAATTTGACTAAAGGGCAATTCTAATACCAGCTCTAACCTTGGAACCACTGCTGATCCATTTCTCGGCCTTTGCCTTGGCTTCTGTCTTGATATGGCAATGTCTAGGCATGGACTCAGCCCTTGCCTAGGCCATGGCCTCAGTCTCTGCCCACGATCCTGTGTTGCTTTTAAACATGGTATCCACCATGGCCAGTTCTCTTGTCAGCTCAAGACCTGGCTTTGGGTCTTTATTTTCTCAGCTGCTGCCTAAGCTTCAATGTGCAAGCCTTAATTAGCATCAGTTTGGGACACTACCTTTTTGGCAACCATCTTTGTTTCAGCCAGTGGCTATGACTGGCATCAGTCTGCCCATGCCTCCTTCTGAGTCACTGCATCTATTTTGCCCTCAGCTCCAGCACTTGAGCTCAGCCTTCTCTTTAGTCAGTCTATAACTCAGTGGCATCTATTAGTACCAATCATCAGCCTGGAAGTTGCCCAATGCAATGAGTATTCAGCCCACTGACAACAGCTCATTCAATATCCACTGCTAATTTCAAGGACAGAGTGCAGAAAGGGCATCTCAGGGCGGGATAAATGATGAGAGGCAAGGAAATATATCAGTGGGCGTGGTGATTTTCACTTCAGGTACTCAAACTGGCCACTACGTTTTGAAAAAACACTATACCAGTTTAGATCTCTTTCTTTGTTCAGTTTTTACTGTTCAATGTTTGCTGTGTGTATGTATTCTACTTTTATTTAAAAAGAAGAGTTTCCACAATTACATGAACTTAGAAGGGATTAGTTTCTACTTTACCATGTTCAGCTAAATGGATCCAAATTCATGTTTTAGTGTCAATCTTTCAAGTACATGTTGTTAGACACAAAGGTGAATTCATGGGTCACAGAGATTAAATCAGTTGCTCAGACATGGGTAAGCAGTCCTGACTTGGTATCTTGGGCAGTAGATGCTTTCCAAGGAAGGTGAAAGAGATGCTGAAGGAAGGCTATCAATGTGGTTGTAATTGTTTGAGGGGACCAAACCCAGTTTACCTGGTCCTCAGTAAAGGATTTAAACATAACTGCTCTAAAATATTAGTCTTCAAACAAGTTTTGCTTGCACATCACAAAAGAATTTTGAAAATCCATGCCCCTTCTTTAAAATATATTTTTGAACTGTCATCTCACAATTTTTATAATTTGGAGTAGTTGCAAATTGTAAACACTGGCATGTTTCAAATAAAATAGTGGTAGGCTCTGGAGTAAAGCTGCCTAGGTTTGAATACTGTCTTTCACTTACTAGCATTGTGACATTAGGAAGTTACTTCACCTTCCTCTGCCTCAGTCGCCTCATTTATGAAATGGTAATAGTACCTACACATAAGGTTACTGGGTTATAATGATATTTAAATAATTTCCTGCATAACAAGGCATGGAATGTGCCTGGAACATATATATGCTATATGAGTGTTTGGTTTTATTATTATTATTCATTAGTTTCAATTCTGTAAGTTTTTACTTCATATATCTTAGAGCTCTGTTGTTAGGTGACAATATGTTTATGCATTTTATATATTCATAATAGACTGACTTTTTTATCATAATAAAATATCCTTCTTTGTCTCTAGTAACAATTTTTGCCTTGAAGTCTATTTCATTTCATAGTTTGCATGATATATATACAGATTTTTTTCCATATTGGTCTTCTACTCTTGGTTTCACCCTGAGCTGTGCCCTCTTGGAGCAGCTCTAATGTAATATGAACCAAGACCACTTGATCTCTGCTACACTTCTGATTATACTTAGTGATCTTAAATATAAATGTGGATTTTACAGTATTATATGTGGAATAAATAGTATTTCTTTGACTTCTGTGGAAGCTAAAAATTATGATGTATTGCTTGAATGTATTTGCCTTTAAAGTCATTGCAAGGCCTGGATTTTTTTTAATTTTACTTGCATCTTAAGTTGCCCTACTTCTCAGGCAAGGTTTATATTTATCTAGGGTACATCTATTTCCCCTATGCTGTGACCTCCCAAGTAGGCTCCTTGGTAAAGATTCAACCAAATCAGGAGGTAACTTGGAGAGACACAGTAATACACATCTCCTAATAAGAAGTCACTATCTAAACTGAACAAACAACTCCCAAAAAGGAGGACTTTTTACCCTACTTCACAAGACCACTTCCCTCTACTTAAAATTTAGGAGCAAAGCCTCTGAACTTAGATAATGCTCCTCAAACCAGAGGATGAAGCGTAAATTTCAGAAATTCCAGGCAAACTATTCATCCTCTAGCAGCTGATAAAATGAAACTTCCCTATTTTTTAAATACCATGTATATTGGGGTTGTTCATATTAAGTAATGTGACTTTTATTTCTACCCACACTGTTTACACCCATGCTTATTCATTTATGAACATTTGACAGCAAAAAGGACCTTCACTCAGCTCATCTGACCTCAATAAGCAAAGCATTACAGACAAGTGGACACAGAGGCTTAAGGTTTCACTTTGAAAACCTAACCATGCTTAACACAGAATAACATTTACATTCATAGCAATGTCAATTACAGTGACTCCTTGCAGGATGCCTTTCTGTATCTGTGCTACTACCAGCCTGGTCGGCTATCATCACTTCTTCCTTGGTCAACTGAAGTAGCCTCTAAATCAATTTCACCAAATCCATTCTCAGTTCACTTTCTAAAGGGTAGCCAGGGAGATCCTTTAAAAATACACACCCAGGGCTTCCCTGGTGGCACAGAGGTTGAGAGTCCGCCTGCCGACGCAGGGTACACGGGTTCGTGCCCCGGTCTGGGAGGATCCCACATGCCGCGGAGCGGCTGGGCCCATGAGCCATGGCCTCTGAGCCCGCGCATCCAGAGCCTGTGCTCCACAACGGGAGAGGCCACAACAGCGAGAGACCCGCGTACCGCAAAAAAAAAAAAAAAAAAAAAAACACACCTGATCATTCCCTCATAGTATAAAGATCTGGCAAGGACCTGAATCAGCCACTCCAACCTACTTCACCAGCTTGATTTTATGCCACACGCACTGTATTTTCTGGTAACAAACCTCACATTTATATTTCTGTTCTCATAACACAATCTTATTTTTTCCACCTCAGAGCATTTGAACATGGCCTTTCCTCTGCTTGGAGCTGGTTCCCTCTGTGTCTAATTAATTCTAACTTGACCTTCAGAGTTCATCTGAGGTGTCACTTTTTCAAAGTAACCTTCACTGCCGGCCTAATCCAGATCAGAATTTTGTCCTTCTTAGCAATACCACAATTATGAATAATTGATGGCATAATTTAGTGTTAGTATCTGTTACCTCCAGAAGAATATAAATTCCACAGATTCTAGGACTTCAACTTTGTCATTACTGTGTTCCTATTCCCAGTACAGGGAAGTAATCAGTAACTGTATGAGTGGAATTTATAAATGAAATGAAAGCTGAAGAGTTCACAAAATGTTTTCACACAGTTTATCTTATTGAATTCTCTACCAAAATATCTATATAGTAAATAACAATATTCCCATTTGATAGATGAGGAAACTTAGTCTTAGCATGAGGGTAAACAAATACCTTTCTTAGTGAGACAAATAACTCACTCTGCTCAGTTTCTCCCTGACAGTAACATTAAGGAATGTCTTGTGAATAAATATGATTATCTACCACCAAAGGTGTATAACACTTGGATAAACGTATTTTCCTTAGTAACATGATATAGAATTATCATCATTTTATTGGTCTAGGCCTTCTTAAATTAACTACATATTTATGTTAGCTTATATAATTTCTTGGGCCTTAGATTTAGTCCTATGGATTTAAAATAGAACTTCCTTTTACTTATCCTAAAACATCTTATTTCATAATTGAAAATAAATGTAACTGAAATCCCCTTTTTAATTTTCATTGTTTCTGTAGTCAATGGAACACCTCTGTTAATTTAGTAACATCAAAATTTTCTTTCATATATAACAGAAATGATGTGTCCATAATATAAGTATCAGTCTATAGGCCAAAGTACTCCAGATAAGAAGTCAGGATGAATTTGTTATGGGGCTATGTCTTTGAGAGTGTGAGTTTGTTTGTTTGCGTGTGTGTGTGTGTGTGTGTATACAAATTTACTTTTCTTTTTCAATCTAAATGTCATCTTTAAGCATTTACTCTACTTCCTCTTATTCCCTGGAGAACATAAGGCAATTTCTCCTTTGGTACTCTTATTAGTATGCCTTAAGTAACAGTTTCACTGTGTTCAATCATGAAATTCCTCTTCCAGTTTGCTCTAAAATCTGTAAAATAGACAAGTCTGAAGCTTCAAATGCTTACACCCTCAAAATAAGGTTTGACATTTAGAAAGTATGTCAAGTGCCCTACTGCTGGTCAGACACACATCAGTATAGAATTCCTAAACAATTTTAGCCACTAGGCACCACAAAATGAACCTTTAAGTCTGTATCTAATACTCCTTACATGTTTTTCTACTTATGGGTATAGAGCATTACATAATATTGAGCATGAAATTAATTTTAAAAGCCCAAACCATAGCTTCATTTCAATACTTTTAACAAAATCTTTTGTCAATTTTGTTGGCATTTCAGCAAGAAGAGACTAGATACCAAAATTTGAGTCCTGTTTCCACTTTGTAATTATTGATTTGGGGCATGTTAGTAATCTTCTTCGTGAGTTAATTTCTACATTAAAAAGAAGATAATAAATACACAAAGATGTCCAAGGGCTCAAATTACAATGATGCAAGCCATTTCTAATTTTCAAAACCAAGCACTGAATTCACTGAACTATAAAATGATACCGATGGGTGCAGGTCACTTACATATGATTTTCTTACAAACTAAAGCAATAGAAAAACTGATTGTATATCACCTCTTCTGTAACTTCTAAACATACAACCACCCCCCCCAACTACTTCTAGCCCATCTCTTCCCATGTGCAGCTTTCTCCTTCTCTTACTCACATTTGCTCAATCAAGTCAATGCTGTTCTTTGGGTAATTACTTTAATGTAGATCTGTAACACTATTACTCTTCGTATAGACACCAATCTGTTACGTTTTTTCAGATAACTTTCTAAGATTATCTATCTATTCCATTTTGTACCATAATCCCTGAATCAAAGACTTCTTCTATTGTTGCTTTGCCTTTCTAAACTACTTGTCTACTTTATGTAATAATTAAAACCTCTTATGAAATTTTAAATAAAATATATGAAATGAGAGAATACCCAGATCTCTTAAAATTTGAGATCAAGGTTATTTAGAAGTTGAGAAAAAAATTAAAAATAGATCATTTTCTGAAAAGATGTAGCAAAAATTAAACAAACATAATCATGTCATTTGAAAATAATGACAGCTTCGTGCCCTCTTTCACTAAAGTATTGTGTGTGTGTGTGTGTGTGTGTGTGTGTGTGTGTGTGTGTGTCTATTTTTTTTCTTGCATTATTACACTGGCTAGTAGCTCCAGTAAAATACTGAATAAAAGTGTTTGGAGTGGATACCTTTGCCTTACTCCAAAATGATTTGTACGTAGCAAATCCAAAGCAATTTTCAAATAGTCTATTGTGATAAAAAGGAATTTAACAAGGTCACTAGATACAAAGTCAAAATATAAAAATCAGTTGTATTTGTACACCCAAGCAATGAAAACTTAGAAAAGGAAGTTTAAAATAGTATTATTTACATTAGCATCAGAAGACATGAAACACTTGAGAACAAATCTAACAAAAGATTTGCAAGACCTCCACACTAAAAATCATGAAACACGGGTGAAAGAAATTCAAGAAAATCTAGGTAAGTAAGAAATATTATGTTCATTGATTTAAAGATTCCATATTGTTAAGATGTTCATTCTCTTCAAATTAATATATAGATTAAATTCAATTCTCTATCAAAATTTTAACAGCCTAATCATCAAAAAGCCCATAAATAACAAATGTTGGAGAGAATATGGAGAAAAGGGAACCCTCATACACTGTGGTGGGAATGTAAATTGAACAGCCACTATGGAAAAAAGTTTGGAGGTTCCCTAAAAAGGTAAAAATAGAGCTACCATACGACCCAACAATTCCACTCCTGGCTAACTATCTGAAAAAAAATGAAAACACTAATTCAAAAAGAAACATGCACCCCAGTGTTTACAGCAGCACTATTTACAATAGCCAAGATATGAAAGCAACCCAAGTGCCCATCAACAGGTAACTGGATTAAGAAGTCGTGTGTGTGTGTGTGTGTGTGTGTGTGTGTGTGTGTGTATTGGCATATTACTCAGCCATAAAAAAAAGAATGAAGTATTTCCATTTGCAGCAATGTGGATGTACCTAGAGAATATTATGCTTTGTAAAATAAGTTAGACAGAAAAAGACAAATACTATATATCACTTATATATGGAATCAAAATATAATACAAATGAATGTATATACAAAACAGAAACAGACTCACAGACACAGAAAACAACCTTGCTGTTACCAAAAGGGAGAAGGACAGGAGAAGGGATATGAGATTAAAAGACATAAATTGGGCTTCCCTGGTGGCGCAGTGGTTGGCAGTCCACCTGCCGATGCGGGGGACGCGGGTTCGTGCCCCGGTCTGGGAGGATCCCACATGCCACAGAGCGGCTGGGCCCGTGGGCCCTGGCCGCTGGGCCTGTGCATCCGGAGCCTGTGCTCCGCAGCGGGAGAGGCCACAGCAGTGAGGGGCCCGCGTACCGCCAAAAAAAAAAAAAAAACGACGTAAATTATTACACGTAAAATAGATAAGCAACAGGATTTACTGTATAGCACAGGGAATTATACCCAATATCTTATAATAACCTATAACAGAATATATCCTGCAAAGATACTGAATCACTATGCTGTACACCTAAACCTAACACAGTATTATAAATCAACTATACCTCAATAAAAAAAAAAGTTGAGCAGCCTATTTAGAAGAAATAGACAAAATAAATCTAAAATTTATATGCAAATGCAAAAAGGACATGGAATAGCCAAATACACTTTTAAATGAGGAAAAATATTGGAGAATTTATCATCCAAGGGAAGTGGAAATATATGCCCACAAAATATGTATTTATCAATGTACATCCTTATTCACAATAGAAGAAATGAAAATAACATGGAATATCCATCAAAAGAGGATTAAATAAAACTTAATATATCCATATGTTCATATAATTAAATAATAATGAGCAATAAAGAGTAACTATTGACCCATGCAACAACATAAGCAAATCGCCAAAATATTAGGTAATGGAAAAGCAGTCAGACAAAAAGAGTTCAAACTGTATTATTCCAATTATATTAAATCAAAATATAAGCAACCTAATCTATTCTGATAGCGTTTGGTGGGGAAGGGATTATGAAGGGCTGGGAAGAGTTATAAATTACAGTATTTGGGGGTATAAAAATTGTCTATGTCTTGCTTAATGCAGTTGTTACAAAGTTTCATTCAATTGTCAAAAATTCAAACTAAACAGTAAGATCTGTGTGTTTTTCCAAACAATGATTTTATTTCAATAAAACAAGATTAAACGGGCTTCCCTGGTGGTGCAGTGGTTCAGAGTCCGCCTGCCAATGCAGGGGACACGGGTTCATGCCCCGGTCCGGGAAGATCCCACATGCCACGAAGCGGCTGGGCCTGTGAGCCGTGGCCGCTGAGCCTGCGCGCCCACAGCCTGTGCTCCACAACGGGAGAGGCCACAAAAAAAAAAAAAAACAAGATTAAAGAATTAAACATATAAAGCATGCAGCATGGGTCTTGGAACATAGTATTTGGTTTAAAAAAACAAAAAAAGAGCTTAATCTTTTCTATTGAATAAGCTGCATATTACCTATGACCCAAAGTAGAAGTCTAAACACTTCTGCCCACTACATCTTGGTACCAGTGTCACCAAGGAAAACACAACACGCTCAAGCACTGGATGAGACAATGATTTACTCACATAGCAAAGAGGTAGAGCAAGATCAGCTCCAATAGTGGGCATTGGTCCCCCATACCCAGCTGGTCCCTCCAGCCACTGTTGCGGTGCCATTGGCCTTCATGCACTCCTCTTATGACAAAGAATAGTGGACTTGTCTCCTCCCTGCAGGGGACAGACTTAGCAGTGGGACTGACCAGATGCCATATGACACACAAGCTTAAACAGAACAGAGTACACACTAAGTCTGAAACAGGAGAAGAGATCGTCACACAAAGTGGTAAGTCCAGCACAGACTGTGAGGATACTATCTCTTAGTAGAAAAAAAAAAAAAAAAAATCTTCCAGGCCCCAAGGTTCATTCTTATTCAGCCAACTGTGGATCAAAAGACTGTGCATGTAAGACTGCCTTTCCCGACAATTTTCCTTTCCTCTAAAACCCATACGATAAGTTAAAGCTGTAGTTTCCTGCATGCAGATACAGGGTGTGGTCCTTGACCAAATGAAATCCATGACCTGAACTTTGCAAAGATTTTGCTGCTTGATAGCATAATTCAGAAGAACATTTAAAACTGGAGGCACCACAGTTTGTTCTTTTTTAAGGACCAGTCTGAAAATGATCAGTTTTCATAACCCCAAGGAATAGTCTCACATGCTAATTCTAATTTTAAATTTAACATCCATCAAATGAGCAATTCCTATTTGTGAGCACAAACACCTTGAACAAGGAATTTTGGTTCTTATGGGCATCTGCAGCTATACTTGGCATGGGAGGATGGTTATGAGACACCATGACCTAATAGTAGTCACCATCACTCTATATCTTTGCAAAGTCTCATACAAATAAGAAGCTTCATTATAATAACCTATTTTTTTTAAGAGTGCTTTATGCAAATAATCAGCAAGTTAACCCTATGGACCATGGTTAGTCATTATTGTGTCTGCACTGAATTTGCAAAGTGTTCTCTACTCATAGGCTTATTGCTATTCTAAGCCTGTGGGAAAGTGAATACGAAAAGTGGAAGATAGGAATATAGGAAGATCCGAGGAAACCCAAGGGGAAAGTCCAACTGTGCCATCAGGAAATCTGTAGTAAATAATGTTGGAGCTTCCTCCAGATCCCCTCATATTCCTCTTTTCAGTTTTATGTATACTCCCGCCCCTGCCCAGCTTCACTGTACTTCCAAAGGCCAGCACCTGAGGCTCTTTCACAAGCTCTACTCTCAGCTCCTTAGATCAGAATAATTTAAGTACCTCTGTCCTCAGCAGAGAATAGAGGTAGTTTGGGAGCATGCAAGCCCAGCTCCCTTGCCATGAGTTCCATTATGGGATCATACTGAAGCTGCCTTCCTTGGGATTCACCCGAGATCTTTTCTTTGCTCCCCTGTTTCCCTCTCTCCTTTCCCAGTTTCCCCTGAGATCATTTCCTTAGTAATTCATTCAGGAGTCCTCATCACAGAGTCTCACTTCGGGGAACTCAACCTAAGATAGGATCCAAAGACCCTCTGGACATATGGACGTGAATGTACTAGAGAAAGATCTAGACGCAACTCCTGTTCTTAGAGAACTATACATCTTCCAGCTGACACTTGCCTCCTAAAGCCAAGAAGCAGAGAAATTTCACTCTAATACCAACAACTTCAAGAAAATGACAGAAAGGGGTTTCCGTCCCAACTTCACCTTCTAAAGGCAGTTCAGAAGAAAGAGGGAATATAAAAGATCCTGAGAACTGCAACTCATATCCCTGAATTGCTAAAATATAGACTAAGAGAGCAGCTTTAGTGTAAGTCAATTAAAATCTCAAGATATAGGAAGGGCTACTGGGGCTCATTCTTTGCCAGGGTGCTGGGAGAGTAAGCCATAGCCCATGGGTATAGACTGCACTCCTGGTTTGGTAAAATAATTCCTGATGCAACACATTTAAAGGCACCTCAAAAGAGAAAGAATCAGGCTTACAAACAAGACTACTCTACCCAGCAAGGATCTCATTCAGTTTTGATGGAGAAATTAAAACCTTTACAAACAAGCAAAAGCTAAGAGAATTTAGCATCACCAAACCAGCTTTACAGGAAATGCTAAAGGAACTTCTCTAGGTAGGAAACACAAGAGAATAAAAAGGCCTACAATAACAAACCCAAAACAATTAAGAAAATGGGAATAGGAATATACATACTGATAATTACCTTAAATGTAAACAAGGGCTGCATGCAGCCCCACCAGAGCTATGTCCCTCACGAATCCAATTTCCTAGGTTAGTTAAAGGTTAATAAAAAGCAGTATCTATCAATTTATCTGGGGACCGACTCAAACTACAGTTCAGTCCCCAGATAAATTACAAGGACATACAAGGGAAATTAATGACCTGTACCATATCATAACAATTAGAAAGTATGGGGCTTCCCTGGTGGCACAGTGGTTGAGAGTCTGCCTGCTGAAGTAGGGGACACGGGTTCGTGCCCCGGTCCGGGAAGATCCCACATGTCGCAGAGTGGCTGGGCCCGTGAGCCATGGCCGCTGAGCCTGCGTGTCCCGAGCCTGTGCTCCGCAACAGGAGAGGCCACAACAGGGAGAGGCCCGCGTACCGCAAAAAAAAAAAAAAAAAAGAAAGAAAGTATGGATATTAAGCATGAACCAACTGGAAAAGAAATGTCATATGACTATGCAAACATACAAGACAGGGGGGAAATGCAATGAACAGTAAAAAACAAAGCCTGGAATAAAATAGACTCCAAGTGACTTTTATACCTCTTGCTATTTGCCTGGTACAAACAACCCCATGAGGAAGGTGCTATTATTACAGATTAAAGAAAAATGTGTTAAGCAACAAGCCCAGGGCCACAAAGTAAGCGGAGGATCTGGTATTAACACAAGCATCAAAAACAGACACAGGTGAATAACGTGTTAGGTGGTGAAAACTGCAAAAAAAAAAAAAAATTGACACTGAACAATGATGAGAATTATGCTTATAGAACAATGTACACTGTCATTTGCCTCAACAAACAAACAAGCAAACAAAAAACATAACAAACAAAATTCAGGAGATGGGAAAACTCCCAAATGGCTAATGTTCTCACCCTTCATAGCAGTGAGTAAACTGGTGTTCTCTATAACTGAACTGTAGTTGAAATTTCAGGGTGTCAACTTCTTAACATGGAATACATGGAATCGTATAGGGTTCTAATAACTTCTACTATGAAAAATACTTGTTGAAATTTAGCAATCCCTTTACTTTAGCCTCAGGTTTTTCCTGATGTTAAATTCAGTTAGAATGACATTTAATACATTTTAGTGTGAGATTACATTTTTATATCATCATTGCTATCTATTTTTTATGCATCGAGAGATGACTAGAATGATGTTACCAAATGCCAACACTGTTAAAAATTCTCAATGGTGGGATAGTGCAAAATTTGGTGTCATTCTTCTTAGTAATTTTTGATATTGTGTGTGTTTTATTTATATAAGAATATGGGGAGGCCGTGGACACACGCACGTGGGCGGCTCACCGCCAGCCTTACAGACGGGAACCAACGGTCACCAAGGCTGCTAGGCCTGAAAGCAGCAGAAGCTGTGGCGACTGGGGGCAGAGACAGCAAAGTATACGTTCTTATCAATTATTTGCTATTATTGCCTGCTACAGAGGGTGACCTTCTGTTAGAAATATGTGTCATAGGGTAGTCAGCCTACCCAGGAACGAGAGAAGATTTATCAATACAGCGGGATAAAGAAGACCTCTGTTACATTGGAAGCCACGTGTTGATGATGGCAAAGTCCCTGTCAGCCACCTTATGGAATGACCACGTGCAGGTAGACTCAGACTACCAGAAACACCTTTCCTAGACTGTTCATGTCAATGTGAGATTGGCTTCTGGGCACTGCCATGTGGCTCACAGGGTCTTGGTGCTCCAGCCAGGTGTGAGGCCTGTGCCTCTGAGGTGGGAGAGCCGAGATCAGGACATTGGTCCACTAGGGACCGCCCGGCTGCATGTAATATCAAATGGTGAAAGCTCTCCCAGAGATCTCCATCTCAACACTAAGACCCAGCTCCACTCAACAACCAGCAAGCTACAGTGCTGGACACCCTATACCAAACAACTAGCAAGACAAGAACAAAACACCACCCATTATCAGAGAGGCTGCCTAAAATCAAAATAAGGTCACAGACACCCGAAAACACACCACCAGACGTGATCTTGCCCACTAGGAAGACAAGATCCAGCCTCATCCAACAGAACACTGGCACCGTTCCCCTATACCAGGAAGCCTACACAACACACTGAATCAACCTTAGCCAGTGGGGGCAGACACCAAAAACAACAGAAACTATGAACTTGCAGCCTGAGAAAAGGAGATGCCAAACACAGTAAGTTAAGCAAAATGAGAAGGCAGAGAAACACACAGCAGATGAAGGAGCAAGGTAATAACCCACCAGACCAAACAAATGGAGAGGAAATAGGCAGTCTACCTGAAAAAGAATTCAGAGAAATGACAGTAAAGATGATCCAAAATCTTGGCAATAGAATGGAGAAAATACAAGAAACGTTTAACACGGACCTGGAAGAACTAAAGAGCAAACAAACAGTGATGAACAACACAATAAATGAAATTAAAAATTCTCTAGGAATCAACAGCAGAATAACTGAGGCAGAAGAACAGGTAAGTGACCTGGAAGATAAAGTAGTGGAAATAACTACTGCAGAGCAGAATAAAGAAAAAAGAATGAAAAGAATGGAGGACAGCCTTAGAGACCTCTGGGACAACATTAAACACACCAACATTCGAATTATAGTAGTCCCAGAAGAAAAAGAAAGGGACTGAGAAAATATTTGAAGAGATTATAGTTGAAAACTTCCCTAATATGGGAAAGCAAATAGTCAATCAAGTCCAGGAAGCACAGAGAGTCCCATACAGGATAAATCCAAGGAGAAACACACCAAGACACATACTCATCAAACTATCAAAAATTAAACACAAAGAAAAAATATTAAAAGCAGCAAGAGAAAAACAACAAATAACATACAAGAGAATCCCCATAAGGTTAACAGCTGATCTTTCACCATAAAGTCTGCAAGACAGAAGGGAGTAGCAAGACATATTTAAAATGATGAAAGGGAAAAACCTACAACCAAGATTACTCTACCCAGCAAGGATCTCATTCAGTTTTGATGGAGAAATTAAAACCTTTACAGACAAGCAAAAGCTAAGAGAATTCAGCATCACCAAACCAGCTTTACAGCAAATGCTAAAGGAACTTCTCTAGGTAGGAAACACAAGAGAATAAAAAGGCCTACAATAACAAACCCAAAACAATTAAGAAAATGGGAATAGGAATATACAAATCGATAATTACCTTAAATGCAAATGGATTAAATGCTCCCACCAAAAGACACAGACTGGCTGAATGGATACAAAAACAAGACCCGTATATATGCTATCTACAAGAGACCCACTTCAGACCTAGGGACACATAAAGACTGAAAGTGAGAGGATGGAAAAAGATATTCCATGCAAATGGAAATCAAAAGAAAGCTGGAGTAGCAATTCTCGTATCAGACAAAATAGACTTTAAAATAAAGAGTATTACAAGACACAAAAATGGACACTAAATAATGATCAAGGGATCAAAAGAAGATATAAGAATTGTAAATATTTATGCACCTAACATAGGAGCACCTCAATACATAAGGCAAATGCTAACAGCCATAAAAGGGGAAATCGACAGCAACATGATAATAGTAGGGGAGTTTAACACCCCACTTTCACCAATGGACAGATCATCCAAAATGAAACTAAATATGGAAACACAAGCTTTAAATGATACATTAAACAAGATGGACTTAATTGATATTTATAGGACATTCCACCCAAGAACAAAAGAATACACTTTCTTCTCAAGTGCTCATGGAACATTCTCCAGGACAGATCATATCTTGGGTCACAAATCAAGCCTTGGTAAACTTAAGAAAATTGAAATTGTATCAAGTATCTTTTCTGACCACAATGCTGAGACTTTCTGATATCAATTACAGGAAAAAAGCTGTAAAAAATATAAACACATGGAGGCTAAACAATACACTGCTTAATAACCAAGGGATCACTGAAGAAATCAAAAAGGAAATCAAAAAATACCTAGAAACAAATGACAATGAAAACAAGATGACCCAAAACCTACGGGATACAGCAAAAGCAGTTCTAAGAGGGAAGTTTACAGCAATACAATCATACCTCAAGAAACAAGAAACATCTCAAATAAACAACCTAACCATACACCTAAAGAAATTAGGGAAAGAAGAAGAAAAAAACCCAAAGTTAGCAGAAGGAAAGAAATCATAAAGATCAGATCAGAAATAAATGAAAAAGGAATGAAGGAAACAATAGCAAAGATCAATAAAACTAAAAGCTGGTTCTTTGAGAAGGTAAACTAAATTGATAAACCATTAACCAGATTCATCAAGAAAAAAAGGGAGAAGACTCAAATCAATAGAATTAGAAATGAAAAGGGAGAAGTAACTACTGACACTGCAGAAATACAGAGGATCATGAGAGAAGAGTGCAAGCAACTATATGCCAATAAAATGGACAACCTGAAAGAAATGGACAAATTCTTAGAAAAGCACAACCTTCCTAGACTGAACCAGGAAGAAGTAGAAAATATGAACAGACAAATCACAAGCACTGAAATTGAGACTGTGATTAAAAATCTTCCAACAAACAAAAGCCCAGGACCAGACGGCTTCACAGGCGAATTCTATCAAATATTTAGAGAAGAGCTAACACCTATCCCTCTCAAACTCTTCTAAAATATAGCAGAGGGAGGAACACTCCCAAACTCATTCTACGAGGCCACCATCATTCTGATACCAAAACCAGACAAAGATGTCACAAGGAAAGAAAACTACAGGCCAATATCACTGATGAACATAGGTGCAAATTCCTCAACAAAATACTAGCAAACAGAATCTAACAGCACCTTAAAAGGATCATACACCATGATCAGGTGGGGTGTATCCCAGGAATGCAAGGACTCTTTAATATATGCAAATCAATCAATGTGATAAATGATATTAACAACTTGAAGAAGAAAAATGATATGATCATCTCAATAGAGGCAGAAAAAGCTTTTCACAAAATTCAACACCGATTTATGATAAAAACCCTCCAGAAAGAAAGCATAGAAGGAACTTTCCTCAACATAATAAAGGCCATATATGACAAACGCATAGCCAACATCGTTCTCAGTGGTGAAAAACTGAAAACATTTCTTCTAAGATCAGGAACCAGACAAGGTTGTCCACTCTCACCGCTATTATTCTACATAGTTTTGGAAGTTTTAGCCACAGCAATCAGAAAAGAAAAAGAAATAAAAGGAATCCAAATTGGAAAAGAAGAAGTAAAGCAGTCACTGTTTGCAGATGACATAATACTACACATAGAAAATCGTAAAGATGCTACCAGAAAACTACTAAAGCTAATCAATGAATTTGGGAAAGTAGCAGGATACAAAATTAATGCACAGAAATCTCTTGCATTCCTATACACTAATGATGAAAAATCTGAAAGAGAAATTAAGGAAACACTCCCATTTACCATTGCAACAAAAAGAATAAAATACCTAGGAATAAACTTACCTAAGGAGACAAAAGACCTATATGCAGAAAACTATAAGACACTGATGAAAGAAATTAAAGACGATACAAACAGATGGAGAGATATACCATGTTCTTGGATTGGAAGAATCAACATTGTGAAAATGACTATACTACCCAAAGCAATCTACAGATTCACTGCAATGCCTATCAAACTACCACTGGTATTTTTCACAGAACTAGAACAAAAAATGTCACAATTTGTACAGAAACACAAAAGACCCCAAACAGCCAAAGCAATCTTGAGAACGAAAAACAGAGCTGGAGGAATCAGGCTCCCTGACTTCAGACTACACTGCAAAGCTACAGTAATCAAGACAGTATGGTACTGGCACAATAAGAGAAAGATAGATCAATGGAACAGGATAGAAAGCCCAGAGATAAACCCACACACATATGGTCACCTCATCTTTGATAAAGAAGGCAAGAATATATAGTGGAGAAAAGACGGTCTCTTCAGTAAGTGGTGCTGGGACAACTGGACAGCTACATGTAAAAGAATGAAATTAGAACACTTCCTAACACCATACACAAAAATAAACTCAAAATGGATTAAAGACCTAAATGTAAGACCAGACAGTGTAAAACTCTTAGAGGAAAATATAGGCAGAACCCTCTATGACATAAATCACAGCAAGATCCTTTTTGACCCACCTCCTAGAGAAATGGAAATAAAAACAAAAAGAAACAAATTGGACCTAATGAAACTTAAAAGCTTTTGCACAGCAAAGGAAACCATACACAAGATGAAAAGACAACCATCAGAATGGGAGAAAATATTTGCACATGAAGCAACTGACAAAGGATTAATCTCCAAAATTAATCTCATGCAACTCAATATCAAAAAAACTAACAACCGAATCCAAAAATGGGCACAAGACCTAAATAGACATTTCTCCAAAGAAGATATACAGAGTGCCAACAAACACATGAAAGGATGGTCAACATCACTAATCATCAGAGAAATGCAAATCAAAACTACAATGAGGTATCACCTCACAGCAGTCAGAATGGCCATCATCAAAAAATCTACAAACAATAAATGCTTGGGAGGGTGTGGAGAAGAGGGAACCCTCTTGCACTGTTGGTGGGAATGTAAATTGATACAGCCACTATGGAGAACAGTATGGAGGTTGCTTAAAAAACTAAAAATAGAACTACCACACGACCCAGCAATCCCACTATGGGGCATATACCCTGAGAAAACCATAATTCAAAAGGAGTTATGTACCACGATGTTCATTGCAGCTCTATTTACAATAACCAGGACACTGGAACAACCTACATGTCCATCAACAGATGAATGGATAAAGAAGATGTGGCTCATATATACAATGGAATATTACTCAGCCATAAAAAGAAAGGAAACTGAGTTATTTGTAGTGAGGTGAATGGACCTAGAGACTGTCATACAGGGCGAAGTCAGAAATAGAAAAATAAATGCCATATGCTAACACATACATATGGAATCTAAAAAAAAAAAGAAATGGTTCTGAAGAACCTAGGGGCAGGACAGGAATAAAGATGCAGATGTAGAGAATGGATATGAGGACACGGGGAGGGGGAAGGGTAAGCTGGGATGAAGTGTGAGAGTGGCATGGACTTATATATACTACCAAATGTAAAACAGATAGCTAGTGGGAAGCAGCCACATAGCACAGGGAGATCTGCTCGGTGTTTTGTGACCACCTAGAGGGGTGGGAAGGGAGAGTGGGAGGGAGACACAGAGGTAGGAGATATGGGGATATATGTATATGTATAGGTGATTCACTTTGTTATAAAGCAGAAACTAACACACCATTGTAAAGCAATTATACTCCAATAAAGATGTTAAAAAAAAAAGAATATGAAGTCATTTTCTTTAAAAATATAAACAAAATAATAGTATTACCTTTTAATTATTGATTGAATTTTCTAATGCTTAATTGAACAGGGTCACAATATCAAAATTTTCTAAACGGTTCACTTGTGTATACAATTTTATCCCGATTTGAAATCCTTTAATTCAGTTGCCCTGGATTCATTCCCTTTTTCCCCTATTGATGCATCAAGAACAGAATGAAACAGATAAATAAAATGTAGACAAAGCAATCAGTAGTGCTGGTAAGATTGTCACTAAAATAATTCACCATGAGATACAGGCTAACTGAAGAGTGAAGGGCAGTGCAACCAGAAAGGGGATGACTTCATCCAAACATCCTCTATATTGACTTTTCCAAATCCTATCAAGCAGTATGTTAAGTGGGAGTGAAAGGAGCAAGTTCATGAGGGAGGCAGGATACGAATAGTGGTCTGACAATTTGAGAGATAAACATTTCACTGAGAACAGCTCTGCATGGTTAAAAAAAAAAAAAGAAATTAAATGTAGTGAGATGAATGGATAACTAAAGTAAAGATGGAAACCATTGCATCAGATAGAATCCCAGAGCTGTGGGGCTATGTTGGGATAATAAACTCATTAACTATGAACTAAACCAGGAATTCGGGTGCAAAAGAACTTAATTTCAGGTGGACTAAATTCATGTGCTTAAATGTATGGAGCACTACAGAATGAAGATGTACAATATCGACTTGTACAGGAGCCAGAAAAAAAGCTGACTACACATCATGCTTCAAAGTAGTTAGTTATGAATATGAGGTGTGTGTGTGTGCGCGCACATAAGAGGGTCTCTAATTGAATGGTTGTTCAGACTAGTATGGTAAAAGGAAAGATAATTAAGGTCCAGAGGTAAATCCAATAGTCAAGGAAAAGTTTGAGGGTATAAATACCCTTTATTGGCAGTGCATTGAGATTTCCAGAAGGCACTCTGAAAAGAAAGGCACTCCACAGGTATCTGCAAGGACTGCCACAACAGAAGGGAAGGAAAAAACAGGATGGGGACGAGAATATGGGGATGTTTGCTGACTATCCCAGTTAAAACCCATTCGATTGGTGGACCTATGACGGAGGGTGGAGAATATTAGAAGGATTGATTGAGGCACATTGTCGGTACCTAGTAAACATTATTTGAAGAGTAAATAAATGAACTAATTAAATATCAGCCTCAGGTTTGCACATGAGAATTTGGCATGAAGCTTTAATTTACTTTCCAGAGGCAAGCAAGTGGCTGAAAGTGACTAAAAACTACCATCAATTTTATATTTCTTGTTAAAAAGGAATGCTAAGAAAGTGGAGGATGTCGAAGAGAAAGATTTCCAAAATGACAGCTAGGAGGAAAATGAACTCACTGTCCCTATAGAAGGTTTATATGAGGTGTGTGAGCAAAAACAGGAATCGGCCAAGAAGGAGAGAGAGAAATGGGTTATTTTCATCTTTCTTAATGGGCATTAATGTGCAGTACAGAAGCTCGTAGGTTGCAAAAGCTTGGTCCTTGCCTATCTGATGCTTCTTTGTAGAGGATAAAGTCTTAATTTCCCACATAAAATTTTAAGCTTAGAAAAATCTGAATGCCTGAATTTTAGGCTATTAAAATGGATGAAACCAGTAAAGCTATTTTGGAATTACAACTAAATTAAGTTCCTTTTTGGTTAATTGACAGGTGATGTTGGAGTTCTATCAGATACTTAAAAATTCTACTTCATTTTTTATCTCCCACAAGGACACTCAATGTGAGAGAAAGTTTATATTATAATATTCTTAATTCATCATTTTAATATATTTTGAATTTAGTTGCACTGGGCATTATGTTTTTAAGTTAAAATGTAATCATTGTAAAAAGTAATGAAAATGAAGGACATACCAATGAAATTTCACTACCACCCAATTAAGCAGTTTTATTTCCATGGTTCCCTCCTTTCTTCTCTTTCTCATCATAGTTTCCTGAAGTGGTTTGATTTTCTATTGAATATTTATAATTGATTAAAATACTCCCCCACTAGTAGGTACTTATTTCCTCCTTTCCCCTTTATACTTAATTAAAAATAAATATTTTTAGGAATGTATCTATTTCCCTCATTTTAAGTACCTTCAAAGATTATGAATAATGGCATTAAATTATATAAATGTTTTTATGACCCTTGAAATCCATTGCCAAATTGTATGAATAGGAACAGTCCTTTGGAAAGGATGATATCAGCCACAGGTGATAGTGATGAATAACTGCCAGGTTTTTTCTTTCCTACCTCAGGAACTCTGCGTGTTATGAATGATGCATTCATGTTTGCCAATTAAGGGCAAAAAAGTTACTTGCAATTCTTCGGTAACTAGTCACATTTAATTCAATTTCTCTCTCTCTTTCCAAGTATGTATTACTTGGATTCTGATATAGAACATAGCATGGCAATGAAAATAACGTGAATGTTGATGTCAAAAGACCTGGCCTTGAAATCTACTTTGCCTTCTTTCATGACTGTTTTCTAGACTCCTCCACCAAACTATATGCAAGTCCAGAGAAAGAAAATTGTCTTCTCTGTTTTTGAAATGTCTGGCATTTAGTTCAGTCTTTATCACTAGCAGGAAGTCAATAAATATTTACTGATTTGAGATGTGTCCTTGGGTGACTTACCTAATCTCTCTGTGGTTCACTTTTCTGTAAAATGAAGCTAGCAATGGAAAGGGGTCTAAAAGGTAACATGGGTAGGAACTCAAGCCTTCTTGTTTATTCCTTTTCATATGGATTATTTGTCTATATCAATGGTAGTTTTTCCCCATGTTTCTCATATGGACTATTTTCCAGTTTCCTTTGTATGAGATCTTCATGTAATATAGTTTTCAAAGCTTTGTCATTGACAACTACTACATTTTTTATATGCTTGTTCAGTAATACCTCTAGGTAAACTTACTAGCCGAAGAAAACTTCTGTTTGAATGCTGATGGGTATAATATTCAAACCGTAAATTAACTTGGACAGAATGTCCATTTTCATAACATTTAGTTGGAACTAGAAACATGATCCAACTCTCCAGTTATCTTTGATTTAGTTTTAAACCTCAGAGACAAGGAGATGAATTAAACACACCCCTCTGTTCATGATGTGCCAATGTCATTGTTTTGGTCAAGTTTCTGTTCATACTTCATTCCTGTTCCATTCATAGCAAATCTCTCCTCCATGGACATCCACTCTGATGTATAAAATACATGTCCTTGGGCATGTCCCCATTTTATCGTTTTCTTTATATAGGTCATCCAGATTGCTTATTACCTATTACCCAAAATATTTATATCTTTGTTATCCTGTGAATTTTTATCAATTTTTTTTGATAAAAAAATTTATATTTTTTTAAATATATATAATATTTAAATAAATATAAATATAATAATATATTTATTATATATATATTATATAAATAATATATTTATATATTATAAATATAATATTTATCAATTATATAATTTTTGTAGTTACTGCTATAATGCAAGAACACTTGTATTATTTTAATTATTTTCTATTACCTAGCACCTTAAGTGAACTTTTTCACTATTGTCTAATATTCTTGAATTGATTATTCATTATTTTCTATGTATGCAATCATGGAATCTATGAATAACTACATTTTCTATTTGATAATATTTTATTATTTCATCAACAAAAATCTACCATCACAAAAAATAGCAACTGTGATTATATTATCCTTTGCTATTTCATTTTTTTAAATTTTAAAACAGTACATTGAATAGTCTACAATAGAGTTTGATAATAACGAATAGTTTAAAGTAAGTTTCTTCCAGCTTTCTCTATTGTAAAATATGCTTCTTAGGCTTGCTTACTGAATTTCAGCTAAGATCTTTACTGTTTCCTACACAATTATCATTATTTTCATTCAATTAATTATTTATCAATTATAAATCACATATAATTTTTTTTTTACCTTTAGAGATTTTTCTATAAGGGTAAATGGGTGTATGATACAGTGATCACTGAAAAGTGACACATCTGTAAATTCTCTCAGATCTTCACCTGGAACATGAAACAAGAAAAAAACCACAGCCTATTTCACCTTTCAAAAATATTACCACCCACTGAAGCCAGAGCCACAAAGAAATGATTCCACAACAGCTTTCTGTTCAGAACATACTTAAGATGTTAACTAAATCATGGACGCGATTGTCTGGAGGATGGAACTTCTGTGAGACTGCAAGCATCTTCATTAGCTAGTGACCATTCTCAAGGAGGCTTGGATATGACCACTCCATGATATATTAATTTCAAATGGGCAAGTACATTAATTGGTGATTGGATCATCTCTTACATGTGTAGGAACAAATTTTAAAACATTTAGTCATTAGTCATCACTAATTATAATAATTCATCAAACGTCTACTAGAAGTTCTGATAAAGGGTAAATGACTCTCCATTCCATGAATTTTAACTACATACTTATGAGATGGGATCTCACCAATTAGACATTAGGATACCAGGAAGGAAAATGCTTTTAAATCTTGTGATGTTGCTTGACACTCGTCACCACTATTAGTGGCAATAGCTAATAACTGTAATGAGCCTAGTAGCCAGCACTATCACTTGAATCTCTGTAACACGCATTCCCCCAAAGTGAAAAACCAAGATAGAATCATTACATAACTTACTTAACTCCATATACCACACATTTAAGTTTTTAAAAACTATTAGTATTTTTCCTAGATAAGTTTTTCTAATTTGGTCTGAGAAGACAGTTTTTCCTCCTTTTTATAGTTACATATTAAAACCATTGCAAAATGACAGTTATTCTCATGTTTTTAAGACCTACAAATTAGTAAAACTCATTTGTCCCCTGATACAAATTTAGTGTCAAACTTTACAGAATACTGAGTTAGCATAATTAAATACAATACTGAGTGATTTAAAATCTCCCATCATATAAGGTTGTGCTCCAAATGTTGTTTCAAAATATGCAAATTAAGAATTCAGCTAGAATTTTATGACATCTATAAAACTCTAACAGGAGACGTTTAATTTCAAAAAAAGTGATTATTTTAAATTTGGGGCAATGGAGGGGGGTCCATGGCCAGATTCATCCCTACACCAGTTAGAATTTTTAAATAAGTTAACTGACATTACCTGCTAAAAAAAAATTAACTTGTATCATGTATGATTGGACAGTTTCCCTCATATCCCAGATCATTCTTTTTCATTATTCTCACATGCAAAAAAATAGAAGTCCAAACTAGGACTTAGGAAATGTTCACTGCTCTTAAATAATGCTTTCATATTCTCTGCGTGAAGCGATAGGTTAGTAAGTAACTGTCTTCACCATTATGCACCGTTAGTGATGCTGAGAGAACTGTTCTAAGAGACAGAAGCCTACTCTAGGACGGGGCTGCAGCAGTTGTTACTTGGCTTATTTTTGGTGGGGACCCCATCCAGTCCAACTCTGATCCAAGAGAATCTATCGTCTTCATACCCACATCCGGCCACGGTCAGTTTGAAAGACTCCTATGCTCTATGAGTATTATTTCTTGGGACCTAGTGTTGAGAGGAAAGGATACAGACATTGCTTCCTTCTGGATCCACTGAAGCCCCAGTAAAGGGCTTGGAGGTGCCTGGTGCTTCTTCTACTGCTGAAATAACTAGCCCTTGTTTTTTGTTGTTGTTGTTGTTTTTTGCGGTACGCGGGCCTCTCACTGTTGTGGCCTCTCCCGCTGCGGAGCACAGGCTCCAGACGCACAGGCTCAGCGGCCATGGCTCACAGGCCTAGCCGCTCCGCAGCATGTGGGATCTTCCCGGACCGGGGCACGAACCCGTGTCCCCTGCATGGGCAGGCGGACTCTCAACCACTGCGCCACCAGGGAAGCCCTAGCCCTTGCTTAAAGCCTGGTACTTAATCAGGCCAGAGCTTAGCTGTGTTTATATGCCACAAAGAAGCCAGTCATTGTGTCTTGCAACCAATAGAACGTAATTGACCGTTGTATAACTTCTGGTATTAATGCATACGACCCTGTAGGTGAAAATATACCATTAAAAAAGTGAGGGCTTCCCTGGTGGCGCAGTGGTTGGGAGTCTGCCTGCCGATGCAGGGGACGCAGGTTCGTGCCCAGGTCCAGGAGGATCCCGCGTGCCGCCGAGCGGCTGGGCCCGTGAGCCGTGGCCCCTGGGCCTGCGCGTCCGGAGCCTGTGCTCCGCTGCGGTGAGGGGCCCGCGTACCACAAAAAAAAAAAAAAAAAAAAACAGTTATACACAGATACCAGGCACATTTCCTGTGGCTGGTCAAGAACCTCAGGAGGTGACCAGCATCACCTACACCCTAGGTGATTTTTGCATCCTTTAACCACAGAGTTCTCTCTCTCTCTAGTTGAAACATTTAACAATACACAACTCCAGGAGTTTATCCTTAACAGTGTCATTAACTGACTGAGGAAATTAACCTCTTTATCTATATGTGAGGTTATTTATTTTAATATCCTCAGAATCATACTGACCAATGCAATTATTGATGCAGAGATTTGATTTTTGTCTCCCACTAATTTACTTTCATGATGATAAAATAGGATAATGAAATGTGTATCTATATAGAATAATCAAATAGAGAACCCAGAGCCTACTTAGATCCATAGTTTAAACAGAACAAGTAAGTGTATTAGTTTCCAAGTGCTCTAAGTTGCCACAAACTTAGTGGCTTTAAACAACACAAATTTATTTTGTTACAGTACTAGAGGACAGAAGTCTAAAATGGGTCAGCAATGCTGCATCCTTTTTGGAAGCTCCAGGGGAGAATGTTTCCTGGACTTTTCCAGCACTCAGAGGCTGCCCACATTCCTTGATCGTGGCCCTTTCTTCACTTATCAATCTGACCTCTGCTTTCATCATCACATCTCTTTCTCTGACTCTGATCCTCCTGCCTCCCTCGTATAAGGACCCCTGCGATTAGGTCGGGCTCACTTAAACAATCCAGGATAATCTCCTTGTCTCAAAGTCCTTAACCTTATCATATCTGAAAAGTCGCTTTTACCATGGAAGGCAATATATTCACAGGGTCCTAGAATTAGATTCTGGACATCTTTGGAGGCCATTCTTCTGCCTAAGCAGTGCCAAATCTAGTATTTTTGTATGTGCATGATAGAAAAATACTATCACCACATCTCATCTCAACTGTAGATAGGTCACTCAACACCTTCCCTATCCAAGGTGCAGATGAAAAAATAGGAGTGTTTTACTATATAGAATAGTGGGAAGTACATCAACTTTGGAGTCAGAAAGTCCTCTTTTCATATCCTGAATTTTCCACTCAACTAACCAACCATGGACAAGTTATTTAACTTCCCTGATCTTCAGTTCTGTCATCTGTAAAATAAGGGCAATTAATGTTCACCTTGAAAATTGTAAATAATTTTACCTTATCAGTTATGAAGACTAAATAAATTAGTGTATTTAAAATTCCTGACACTTTGAATGTGGGATGGTACTCAATAAATGGTGGTTGCTTTTATTTATTTTTTTTACTTTATTTTTGGCTGTGCTGGGTCTTCATTGCTGCACGTGGGCTTCCTCTAGTTGCGGTGAGCGGGGGCTACTCTTCACTGCGGTGCGCGGACTTCTCATTGTGGTGGCTTCTCTTGTTGCAGAGCACAGGCTCTAGGTGTGTGGGCTTCAGTAGTTGTGACACATGGGCTCAGTAGTTGTGGCACACAGGCTTAGTTGCTCTGCAGCATGTGGGATCTTCCCAGACCAGGGATCGAACCCATGTCCCCTGCATTGGCAGGCAGATTCCTATCCACTGCGCCACCAGGGAAGCCCAGTTGCTTTTATTAAAACAATAATTATTGTCAATTTAGAAGCCCCAGCATCCCAGCTTTTCCCCACTGTCTTTACATCCTCAGTAGGGCTCCCTTTTTTCATATCTCCAGAAATACTGTCAAGAATGCTAGTATGCTTTTCCCAAGTGAGCAATTTGAAATCTAACCACGCTGTATGTGTTGGATTGCACACCTGGGCTCATGCCTCTCATCACCTCAGAAAGGCAGAGGGCTCGCCCTCCAGCCAGGCTCCCCTGACCACCCATCCCCTGCTTTACATAAGCCTTCCTGTTCCCCAACTGCTAGATACAGAGTATTTTCATTTTTAGCTCATAAAAATAATGCTGGAAAATAACTGTATGTGGAAATTTACTCCAGTTAACGATGGGATGTGTTATATATATTTGTTAATGCATTTATTTCTATCAGTTCTACAGATGTAGACACACAGTGATATGTTCAGGACAGAGTCTATCTAAATTTCAAATGGAAATTACTCATTCCTCCTAAATGATTAACCCATTGATTTATTGGGGAATCTGTTTAAAAAATCTATCCTAGTTTATTTCTTGGCAAATTGTAGTCTAAACTATTATTTGCAAAGAGCAGACGGATTTAGGCAAAAATATTCTACAAATAACCACAGTAAAAAAATGATTTCATAGTCAGGAACCGATTGATGAGCAAACCATACAAGTTTTAAAATGCCATCTTTTAGTTGATATTCTCACAGAATCCCTAACAAAATTTCATTGTAATGATTAGATCAAAAGAAAAGGTTCTCATGGTATATATATACAACATCACTGCATTTGGTTAAAACAGATTTATTTCATTCACCCATCTCCTTCAACTTGTTTCTCACTTTTTAATAAGCTGGCTATACTCCACATGTTAGTTGATGACTATGTCAAGTCTGTATTCAGTCCAGAAAGCAGAACCACACCAGGAACTTTAATTCAGCCAACTAGTCACAGAGTTTTCAGAAAAGCTGAAAACATGGGAAGTGAGGTACCCGGAGATAAATCATCTACAAGAAACTGCTGTTACCCCTAAAACTAAAGGTACAAAATAAAGAAGAGATGATGAATATCAAAATCCAGGAGCCATACTCATCAGCAGGGAGCTGAAACCCCCGTGAAAGGGCTTCCCAAGAGACCACCAGATGAGCCCTGTAGGAGCGGTTACCAGCTGCAAGCTGGAACTATGGAGGAGGGACCACTGGCAGGAGTTGGACCCATGATGTGGACTTCCAGGTGGGACTGAGACCATAAAGGAAAGAACTGGTGGCAAGATAGGGCTGTCTAGAAAGGTCTAGAATCATGGAGGAACAGCCACTGCTGAAGATCCCACCTGAAGCAGAGAGATGGAGAATTAGACTTGCTGCCCTTCCCCCACACTTTAAATCACCAGCCACTTAAGATTGACAGAGCGTAAGCTGAACTCAATGGGCAAGGGGACCCAAGAAGTATAGTTTTCAAAGATCACTCTCGGCTATAAAGAGAAGAACACAGGAAGGAGAGAGGAAGGGTGGGGATAGAAAGTACACCCAAAAATAAATAGGCATAAGCAAAATGGTGAGACAAGAATTTAGAGAAAATAAAAGTAGGTATTAACGTACTTTTTAACCTACTTTTTTTGAAAAGAAAAATGTCATCTTAAATTTCTGTGATTAGCTCTATGATTTATTTCCCACTGTCTTATGGAAATGATTGCTGATATGCTCCAGTGTGCATTGGCATCATCATTACTAATTTATCTCAGGGTTGGATATAAATCTTTAACTGTTCTGAGAAGTATCTGGGCGTCATTCATAAAAATTCACCTAGGCTGCTTTCATGCACTGGGGCAGTGACCCTTCCAGCCTGGCCTGTTGGCTAACCTCCTCATCTTGATATGTGGACCTTAACATTACCCATCCTCTTCTCAGTTCTAATTGTCAGAAAATATGCATATGACCATCATCACCAAAATTAATAACTACATTCACATATCCTCTAACAGGGCTCATAACAATTGTGAGGAATCAGGAAGCTGGTTTTGTGTCACTTTTCAATGGAGGAGAAACAAAAATCAGAGATTTTTGATTAACTTTATCCAAGTCAAACAACTAAAAGCAGGTAGGAGATATAAAATTCGTTACTGTGAACTGAAATACTTTGTCCTTTTTGCCTGTACCACTATGTTAAAATACATAATAAACTCCAGTTATATCCTAGTAACCTCAAGATCCAGAAGCTGGTTACAAAATTAATCAAGTATGTGACAACAGTTGGAGAACTTCAGTGACACTATGAAGAGGCATCTATTATCATAAACAGCTTTTGGCTTTTGAGAAAACACTGGGTGGTTTCTTTACAAAAGAAACAAAGGATAGAAAACTAACTTTAACAAACATGCTGATGATATACTGATTATGTGAATTTAATCTGAGAAACAAATGATTACTATAGGAAAAAAAATAACCTCTTTAGAAAAAAAAGAAATGTGTTTGCCTTCTATTTAAGCACTGTAAAATAACTGCCATAGCATTTACTAGCCTTTATTCATTCTTTCCTTCCTTAGGTTACCACACCAATATCTTTAATATTGTAAGACACAGAATTTGTTAAATGCCATCTGTGTTCTTCAGATATCTTTAGTATACTTTCCTAAATACCCACTAAAGAGAGAAAAGTCATATTGCTTTTGCTTCTCCCAAGTTAATTTGATATTCTATTTTATCTTGCATAAAATACATTCTTTTATTCATGTGATAAAGTCCATTGACCCTAGCAAATTATGTCACAATTCAATGCAAAAAACCAGTATTGTATTTAAACGTAACTATTATTTCTTCAGAATTTTCCTCTCTTTGGTATTAGAATAAGGGTATCATTACTTGAATCATGTAGCCTCATTTTTTTGCAGTGATAAAACAAAACTCATGTTTTAAGGCAAGACAAGAAAAATTTAAACATAAAATTCTTCTCTGCCCATTTGGGCCTCCGCCCTCCCCTCTAATGTTCATTGGGCTTCTGCATTCCTCATTAACCAGACCTCCCCAACAGCAGAAATACCTGTTCAACCATAAGCACCCATTTTTCTTCTTCTGGAGCCAGCCATGTAACGCCTTAGAAGATAACATTACTTACTTATGACTGTATTAGTGTTACTATTAATATTACTTGTATTCTGCCTAGTTTATAAGATTGTTTCTTGCATTACCAAATGTGTGACTGAGCCTCCAATAAAAATGATGAGGAGGCAACTCGAATCAATTGACCAAATACATAGTTCTATAAGATTGTAATAGTGTAGCTCCAGATATGGAAAGAAGCAACAAGAGGAAACCATTTCCTGAACCATAAGAGATTAATAAGACAGGCAGTCCAGAGGTTTTGGCTACTGTTGACAGGATCTACACTTAAAATAGCACATTAAGTGGACTATCAAAGAAGTCTGTGCCCAACCTGGCAACGAGCATTCCTAGCACCACGGAATGAATCAGTCACAAAATGCCTCCAAAACTTTGGTCAAAATTAAGACTGGACTAGAGGGAACTGTAAATAAAGAACGTTGCCCACCATTCAGTTCTACAGGAACCAAGTCACTAGCCATTGCAGTCACTGACCTACATACACCCTGAAGAAAAAGGCAGAGCGAAGATCAGGAGGAGGCACTTTGCGTTCCTGGAAAAATGGCAGAATTGGCACTCAGATAGTAAGATATTTTCAGGAGACAATTTTATGAACCCAGTTTCTTGCATCTTCCCACACTTAGAAAAGCACTAAAACTGTTAACTAAGATACCTGTTCCTTGCCAATAGTAGTCACCTTCTACCAAGATATGAGCTTGATTGCATGTACCCCCTTCATCAAAATTACATATATACTGGCCTCCCTGCTTACATCTTTGGAACAGTCCTCAGAGCTATCTGAAAGGCTATCTCCTGGGTTATAATCCTCATTGGCTCAAATAAAATTTTCCATTTCTAAATAAAAACAAAACAAAAATGGGACCTAATAAAACTTAAAAGCTTTTGCACAGCAAAGGAAACCATACACAAGATGAAAAGACAACCCTCAGAATGGGAGAAAATATTTGCACATGAAGCAACTGACAAAGGATTAATCTCCAAAATTTACAAGCAGCTCATGCAACTCAATATCAAAAAAACAAACAACCCAATCCAAAAATGGGCACAAGACCTAAATAGACATTTCTCCAAAGAAGCTATACAGATTGCCAACAAACACATGAACGAATGCTCAACATCACTAATCATCAGAGAAATGCAAATCAAAACTACAATGAGGTATCACCACACACCAGTCAGAATAAACAATAAATGCTGGAGAGGATGTGGAGAAAAGGGAACCCTCTTGCACTGTTGGAGGCAATGTAAATTGATACAGCCACTATGGAGAAGAGTATGAAGGTTACTTAAAAAACTAAAAATAGGGGGCTTCCCTGGTGGCGCAGTGGTTGAGAGTCTGCCTGCCCATGCAAGGGACGTGGGTTCGCGCCCCCGGTCCGGGAAGATCCCACATGCTGGGGAACAACTAAGCCCGTGAGCCATGGCTGCTGATCCTGAGTGTCCAGAGCCTGTGCTCCACAACGGGAGAGGCCACAACAGTGAGAGGCCCGCGTACCACAAAAAAAAAAAAAAAAAAAAAGAAAACTAAAAATAGAACTACCATACAACCCAGCAATCCTACTACTGGGCATATATACCCTGAGAAAAACGTAATTCAAAAAGAGTCATGTACCGCAATGTTCATTGCAGCTCTATTTACAATAGCCACAACAAGGAAGCAACCTAAGTGTCCATCGACAGATGAATGAATAAAGAAGATGTGGCACATATATACAATGGAATATTACTCAGCCATAAAAAGAAATGAAATTGAGTTATTTGTAGTGAGGTGGATGGACCTAGAGTCTGTCATACAGAGTGAAGTCAGAAATAGAAAAACAAATACCATATGCTAACACATATATATGGAATCTAGAAAAAAAAAATGGTTCTGAAGAACCTAGGGGCAGGACAAAAATAAAGACCCAGACGTAGAGAATGGAATTGAAGACATGGGGAGCAGGAAGGGTAAGCTGGGACGAAGTGAGAGAGTGGCATGGACTTATATATACTACCAAATGTAAAATAGCTAGTGGGAAGCAGCCGCATAGCACAGGGATATCAGCTTGGTGCTTTGTGACCACCTAGAGGGGCGGGAGGGGGATGCAAGAGGGAGGAGATATGGGGATATATGTGTATGTAGAGCTGATTCACTTTGTTATAAAGCAGAAACTAACACACCATTGCAAAGCAATTGTATCCCAATAAAGATGTTAAAAAAAACACCTTCCACTTCTTTCTTAGATTGACTATAGATTGTTATGTTGATAGTATCTATTATAAAGCTAAAATAATTATATGGATGTAGTGAACATACACATACATACTGAGGTACACATTTTTGTGTGTGTATATACATATATACACATATTTATTTGTGTACATGTGTATCCTTTAGCTGGATGTACACACCTATGTTTGCCATTGCCTATAGAAGAGTGCAAATAGGAGAGAATAGACATACTGGGAAAGTAGATATATCATAGCTGTACAAACAGAAATGGGAAGGCAGAAGGATATTTATTAATAAATATTTGTGCACTCCTGTTTGCATATGTAGAAACCCAAGCTCTTTTGACCTATGATTTCTCATATTAGATGCACCTTTTATTGGTTCTGAGATTGCAGGAATGGTGTGTGTGTGAGACAGAGAGAGGGAGAGAGAGAGAAACACTTTAGCACTGTCACAGCAGCAAATTGAAATTGGGAATTTATTATAGAAAATGGGCAGTTTTTACTGAGACTTTTTACTCAGAGCATCAAGAAAAAAAAATGTATGAAAAATTCAAGAACTACCCTGAGGGCCAAATTATCAAAGTTTGGGGCAAAAGACCAGAGATCCGGCTCACCAGGTCTGTAATTACGGAGGTCTGTAATTGCTCACTCAGACAGAAACCACCATGTACTTGCCCAGAAAGAGAGTGACCACATCTTTCCTCTCTTAACCTTGTGGCCCCAATTTCATTCTTCTTCCCTTTGGGTCTCCTTTCGATGTGTGAAGCATGCTTGTTTATTTGTCTTCAGTGTGGTCTCACAAGAAACGGGGGATGGGGAGAGGCCACCAGAAAGCAAAACGAGAAGTCTGTTGAGTCAGCCTCCCACGGTGGTGAGGGAGGGAAGCAGGCAGTGGGAGGATGAGAAGCTGAAAACCAGCGAGGCGTTAAAATAGTGCACAGCTGCCCGGTTCCCAAATATAACAGGAAATACAGGTCTTCATGATAAATTTAAGGACCAATAGAAATGATTTAATTTTTTTTCTTACTTTCCTTCATTTTCAGATTCTACTGGTATTTTAATGTAAACCAAGTCAATTCATTTTGATGTAAACCAAGTCAATTCATTTTGAAAGTAGTGCAGGCAATGGTTACAACTATGCTAATTGATTTAATATTTCCCACAACCCCTACTGTATTTATCTTTGAACCAAGACCCCCACAGGTAAAGTGTTTCTTCCATAAGTCTATTATGGGTTTTCCACTCTCTAGTTTCATTAATAACTACAGTAAAAGAAAATAAGAGTAAGCGGTTATTTCTTATTTTCACCAAATATGGGTCATACACGGGCATTCACATATATTTTTCTAAACCTTGCAACAACTCTGTGAGAGGCAGTTACTGCTTCTGTTTAGTTTTATAATGAAACAATGGGGAAGAAATGGTAGGTGTTGGGATCTGCAAATAGTACAATATATGTGAGGAAGCTGAGGCCATAATGAACTCTACAAGGGACAGGTTCATCCAAATTCCCTAAGGGAAGGAAAGTATAAATCTCACAACTCAATTCAGTGAAGAATCACTATTCGAAGACCTTCTGACCCAGGAATTCCCCTGCTGGTATGTATGTGTGAAATTCTAAGATTGTAAGAATTCTAAGGTTGTATGTGCAACCTTGCATGTAGCAGCCTCACTTGTGTTGAAAAAAAAATTAGGGATTAACCTAAAATATTCACCAACCCATAATGGTCAAATAAATTATGGTTTATCTATACATGGAACGTTATGAAACTTAAAATTAAATAGGTACACTATTGAGGGGAGGAGGTCAAGATGGCAGAGTAGGAGGACACTGAGCTCACCTCCCCCTATGAACACATCAAAATATTATACATCTACATATGGAGCAATTCTCACTGAAAACAAACTAGAGACTGTCATAGGGACTCATACAATCAAGGCTGTAAATAAAGATCCAAATGAAGTTAGGTAGGAAGGGAAGAGAAGCAATCATCAGCACCTCTATCCCTAGAAGGGGACACAGACAAGGAAGGGGATTATACCAGCTTGGAGATCCTCCCTAGAGAGTGAGCTGCTCAAACCACATGCTGGGTACCCCAGCCCTGGGGTCTGACGCTGGGAAGAAAAGTCCCCTTAGCTGGTTTGAAAACCAGAAGGACTAAAAGAAGAGCCGTAAGAAACCTAGACTCTGCTCGTGAAGAGCACATACATGCTTGCTTTCTCCTGGGAACAAGGCAGAGGAAGCAGAATTAAACTGGACTCTGGCTGGTTTCCATGATACCTGTGTGTATCTCAGCCCATGCTGAGTGTCCACTCCAGCCCCTATAAGCTCCACACTAGGGCAAAGGCTGCCAGGGCCAAGGAGGGTGCACAGATGGGTGGATGGAGCCAGCTCAGGCCTTGCACAGCATCTGAACAGGGTGAGGGTGGTCATTACTGGGATTCATGGGGGCGGTAGATCAGCAGCAGTCTGGATCTCAAACTGATGTGCCAAGACTGTCTCACCATGCACACCAGCCTGCAATGGGTGCCCATTTTGGCCCCTCTTGTTCCAGCACTGCTCCCCTCTGGGTTGAAAGTGCTTTGCTGGGAGGGGGGAGAGTGCACACCTGGAAGGAATAGAACCTGCTTGGACCCAACGCTCAGGGTTTCTGCTCCAGAACATTGGGATGTGAACATAGGGCAGTGACAGCCACTGAGCATAGGAGAAGCCGTGGCTCACAACTGGTTCCAGCTCTAGCCCTCCATCTCCAGCCCCAATACCCCGCAAGGTGATAGCTGCCAGCTCACCCTGGGAAGACATGAGCCCTGCTCACGTCAGATCCAGCTCTCCCACCAAAGCCACTGGGCACATGTAGACTGCATAGGGATGCTCCCACACAAGGACATCCCTTCAAAACGAGGATAAGTAACTGTTTTGCCTAACTTCATAGAGACAAAGAAAGTTAAGCAAATGAGAAGACAGAGGAATTTTTTCCAAACAAAAGAATAAGAAAAAAACCTGAAAAAACAACTAATAAAACAGAGATAAACAGCTAAAAGCATCAGTCATAAGAATGCTAACTGAACTACGTTAAAGAATTGATGAACACAGTGAGAATTTTAACAAGGAACTAAAAAAATGTTTTTTAAGAAACAGTCAGAACTGAAGATTACAATGACATAAATGAAAAAAAAAACACACTAGAAGGAATTAATAGCAGACTAGGTGATACAAAAGAACACATAAGTGACCTGGAAGATAGAATAATAGCAATCACTCATTCTGAACAGCAAAAAGAAAAACAAAAAATGAGAACAGTTTAGGGGCTCTCAGAGACAACAATAACAGTGCTAACATTCACATTATAGGGGTCCCAGAAGAAGAGAAAGGAGTTGAAAATGTATTTGATGAAATTATGAATGAAAATGTCCCAAATCTGAAAAAGGTAACAGATACCCAGGTACAGGAAGCATAAAGAGTCCATCCACAGATGAATGCATAAAGAAGATATGGTATATTTATACAATGGAATATTACTCAGCCATAAAAAAGAATGAAATTTTGCTATTTGCAACAACATGGATGGACCTGGAAGGAAATATGCTTAGTGAAATAATGCAGAGAAAGATAAATACTATATTTTATCACTTAAATGTAGAATCTATGAAGTATACTAATAAATATAACAAAATAGAAATAGACTCAAAGATAAAGCAAAAAAACTAGTGGTTACCAGTGGGGAAAGGAGGGGGGGGGAAGATAGGGTTAGGGTATTAAGAGGTACAAACTACTATGTATAAAATAAATAATGCAACAAGGATATATTGTATAGCACAGGGCATATAGCCAATATTTATAATAACTTTAAATGGAGTATAATCTATAAAAATATTGAATTACTATGTTGTATACCTGGAACTAATATAATATTGTAAGTCAACTATACTTCAGTAAAAAATAAACAAAATTAAATAAGTACATGTTTATAAGTTAATGTGGAAAATCTCTAAGGTATATTAAGCCAAAAAAAGCAAAGAACAGAACAATGTACAAAACGTGATCTCTGTGATGTGTTGATGATACTTTTTATAATACAGATAATATTTAACATAATATTAGAGGTTATTTTGGTGTCTTTTTATAATATCTACAATTATACATAACTGATTTTATATACACACACATACTTATGAAAGACTGCCAAAAACAAAAAGCCTCTAACAGTGGTTTTGAATGGAAAGAAGGCTGAATTATAGGGAAGTTTATTTTATAACTTTTGGGGTGATTTGAATTTTTTATATGCATATAGTATTTTTATATTAAGAAAATTAATTTTTTCATGGGTGTGGGATTATGGATTATTCCTGTTTGTCATACTTCTGTGTATAAATATTCTATTCTGAAATGCCCTTCTTCTCTACCAAACACCTAAATACTCACTAAATTAGATCTCACATACTTTGGAAAGCATTACAGAGCTCACAAAACAGTAAGGGATGTCCTCCATGAACCATAACACCAAAAACAAAAATCCTCAGAAAACACAAAGCAGTTCAAAAAACTTTGAGCTAAATCTGGAGTGGAAAATCCACACAGAAACCATGGCTTCCCTAGAGGTGTGCTCAATCCAGAAACCTCGAAATTTGCTGGTTACCAGTCCCTCCGTGGAAAAGAATTTAGTTCTGACAAGTCAAGGAGTATGTTACACATACTGAAATGTTACACATTAAGACAGGTATCGAAAATAACTCTCCTCATGGAAGGGGGCACAGGAAAACTTGCATGCTGGGCAAATGAAGCAAAAAGAAAGGCAGGCTGTGTTTGTTGGACTTAGGTGGGGAAAGTAATATTGTCTTCCCTAATAATTTGTATCCCTAGCCCTTCTCTCACCCAGTCCTGAAATTTGAATTATTCCACACTCTCATACAGTGAAATCTACATCCAAGAGACAAAATTTAAAGTTCTGTTTCCAGATTAGTACCCTAGTACTGGCAGAAACAAAGGTTAATCAACTCAGTGCAGGCTTTGAAGATTCCCAAAATGAAAGTTCCAACAAATAGCTCATAATTAAATCTAGGAAATGTGAGGAAACACAATAATCAAGAGTCAGAAACTACAGACTGCAGAATAAGGTACACACGGAGTATCGATACTGAAAATATAAGAAACAATGTACAAAATAAGTATGGTTATAGTGTTTAATGAAACAATGGGAAATGCAGAAAATATTATAAGGAAATGAGACAATCAAAAGTGATCAGGACTATATTTAAAGGGATACAAAATATAATCATTAAAATTTAAAATTCATCTTATATGTTTAAATGATAAAACACAGCTACTGACGACATCAGCAAACTATAAAAGCAAAATGAAGAGATTACTCATAATACAACTCAGAATTGAAGAAAGTGAAACTATGAAAGAGAGGTTAGGTGAAACCAATGACCAAAGAGAAATCCTAAGAGCTTCTGATTGGAAATCCACACAGAATAAAGAGAAGTGGGCAAATCCAATATTCTGATTCAAATTTTTCAGAATTGATCCAAAAAAACCACAGTTTTCAGATGTAAGAAGCACAATGAATTTTTTTTTTTTTTTTGCGGTATGCAGGTCTCTCACTGTTGTGGCTTCTCCCGTTGCGGAGCACAGGCTCCGGATGCGCAGGCTCAGCGGCCATGGCTCACGGGCCCAGCCGCTCCAGAGCATGTGGGATCTTCCTGGGCCGGGGCACAAACCCGTGTCCCCTGCATCGGCAGGCGGACTCCCAACCACTGCGCCACCAGTGAAGCCCCAAGCACAATGAATTTTAAAAACCTACTTTCAGTCACAGCATAGTAAACTGCAAAATATGAAAGCAAATGAGAAGATCTCACATCACCTGGAACTTTTCACTATCAATGATGGAAGCCAATCACACTGGATGACCTCTTTACTCTGTGGTATATCTACAAGGAAGATGAAGCCACAGCCCCTACCTCATTGTCTAGTCCATCAGATCCCTCCAACATCCCCTCTGCCACCTCTAAATCTCTCCAATCTTGCCTGTGCATTTCTATTTTCCAACTCTGTCCTTTTATCATACCATAGAAATGATGTAGAATCATTTTCTGTTTATTGCACAGCTTATTTCACAGCTTATGCAGATTGCCTCTGGTTGCCCCTCTACTCCTTGGATTTTTGTCATGAATCCAGTAATTTCCACAGTCTCTGAAAGCCTAAATTTCTTTCAGGAGTTTTTGCTAATTCCTAAGTATTTACCTTCAGAGCTCTTATCTCTTGCTTCCTGTGTATTACTTTTATGCCTTTTATCAACTTATAGACTGCCTGCCCCCATTCAATTTCCCCCCAAATAATCACTTTCTTAAAAAATAATGAAAATTAGCCTTAGTACTACAATTTTTTATGGAGTAGAAAGAATTGGAGAACTTTTGATTTGTACTTGGTCAGAAGTACAAATCCAACAGAAGAAGCCAGAGAGCCTGAACTGGCACTAACTGGTTCTGGGTGAGGAAAGGCTGAAGTGAAAGCAGGGACCGTGAATACATTACATAATGAAACTATGGAGAGCAACATAGTAGCGTCAGATCTGGAAATGCTGTCGCCTAGTGTGTGTGCCCTGGCCCTTTCCTGAAAACATAAGGAATTAAACACAGAGGAATTATACAGACATGAACTAGACAAATAAAAGAATTACTAAAGTTCCTAGAAGCTATATTCTTTGGTCCCAAGTATAAAACCGTAATAGGGAAGAACAAATCTGACTCCATAATACATCTGTTTCTTTTGCTTTAACCTTTATATTCTATTGCTTTTGCTACAAGTTAATTATTAAAGGGGTGTTGCCTATACCTTAAGGTATACATGATGGTCCATCTCCCAAAATCCTTCCTCCCATGCCTGAGCACTACACTAAGTGTCCATTGACAGATGAATGGATAAAGAAGATGTGGCACATATATACAATGGAATATTACTCAGCCATAAAAAGAAACGAAACTGAGTTATTTGTAGTGAGGTGGATGGACCTAGAGTCTGTCATACAGAGTGAAGTAAGTCAGAAAGAGAAAAACAAATATCGTATGCTAACACATATATATGGAATCTGAAAAAAAAATGGTTCTGATGAACCCAGGGGCAGGACAGGAATAAAGACGCAGACGCAGAGAATGGACTTGAGGACACGGGGAGGGGGAAGGGTAAGCTGGGACGAAGTGAGAGAGCGGCATGGACACATATACACTATCAAATGTAAAACAGCTAGCTAGTGGGAAGCAGCTGCATGGCACAGGGAGATCAGCTTGGTGCTTTGTGACCACCTAGAGGTGGTGGGATAGGGAGAGTGGGAGGGAGACACAAGAGGGAGGGGATATGGGGATATATGTATATGTATAGCTGATTCACTTTGTTATACAGCAACAACTAACACAACAATGTAAAGCAATTATACTCCAATAAAGATGTTAAAAAAAAATAAAATAAAATACCTTTGTTTAAGCTCACAGGAAACATTCTGACAAGGTCCACCTATGAATGGCTGCAGGAAGGAAGAAATTAGAACCAGGAAATATTTGCAACAACTTAATGCCTCTTTTTACTTTAACTCCTCACCCCCATAAAAGAAACTAGCATCCAAACCCCAGCAAGATGGTTCTCTGGGACACTAGTCCACCGTCTTCTCCGTCTGCTGGCTTTATTCCTTGCCCCAACAACTCATCTCTCCATTTATTGGCCTGTTATGTGGCAAGCAGTACGAGCTTGGATTCGGTAACAAATCTCCTGCTTCCCAGAAGGCAGGGTGGTGCAGGAATAACGACAAGTTTAATTTATAAACTCTGCTGGTTACTTGCTATGAGATCCTCATCCTATCCTTCAACTTCTCTGAACTCAGTTTTCTCATCTGTAAAATTGTATATGGTGAGATGTTCCTGAAGAGAAGTGATATAAGATACAAAAAAATATCAGACATGTTCTATCCCTGGCAAACTGATTATCAACCTTCACTCATTCTCCAATGTTTCTCTGCCAATCGTTGTAAGTTTGTCACCCCAATCTGCTACCTTATCAGTTCCTCATGTTTAGCTTTATTTCCTGGACCCTGATATTCTTTAGAGATTTGTTCAAGGGTTTTCTTACCTGAGTACTTTGAATGCAAGTAACTAATGCTTGAAGTGACAGTGTCCTTTATGTGATACCAGACAGCAGATTTTGAAAAGATTTAGCAAAATGAATATCGCATTAAATGGGCTAAAAATTCTGTTGAAATCAGTAAAGGGCGGAATCTATATGGTACAGAATAAAATAGGATGGAAGAAAATAAAGTTATCTAGAACCTAAAAGAGTAAAGAGATGATGGGGGGGACAACCCATTATATCCCTCTATTCAAACTATGTCTCCTGTGCTTTTCCAAGATGCAGGCAGTTAGGAATATTATCTAGCTCCCCAAAGAGAAGATGATGGATCTGAAGAACTAATCTCAGAGACTTGACCTCTGACTAGATATTATCAGAGGAGAAGACTAACTAGCACAAGATTGATAATCAAACATATAGTCGAGGATATTTCCTCTTGATTTAATAGGAAAACATATCCAAAATAGATAGGACTCACTGGGTTGTATCTACAATAACAAAGAAGTATGATCCCAAATATATAGTTTTTGTCAGTCAAATAGACCAGTTATGCTGAAGTAACAACTCCCAAATCTGATACCTGTCCTTGCTCATAAGACAAGGACAGTGAAGACTATTTGGGTGAGCAGAGGACTCTGCCTCTCCCCTAGGGACTCTGGCTGACAAAGTTTCCATCAACCATTAGGTGATTTGCACACACCTTTATAGCCTGTGCAAATGGAAAGACGTTCAGTGCATTCATCTTCACATATTATTCACCTGGATATTTGCTAATTTCATGACTTAGAACTTGTGCTGTTGTTATCTTTTTTAAAGTAACATACCACATGTCACATCCACTCACTTTTTCTTGACCAAAGCAAGTTACATGAGCATGTAAAAGACTAACAGTCCTATTAAGCGCCTAGAAAAAGTGGTGAAGCAGGATATTTATGAAAGCCCTCATGACTGCCCTGTAATCTCATAAAATTATAAATGTAATATAATGTATAAGCTACTAAGGAAAAAAACATTCTACTTGGAAATAAGTAAACATAGAGTTACATGAGACATTATGGGAGAGAAGGGTATATTTCAAGAACTGCCTATGCAATCACATTGATCTTCAAATATGGAAGAAAAAGAAAGATATTATCAGATATGTCTTTGGATAGTTAGGAAATATGCCCTTTCACCAAAATTTTCTTAAGGAAATACCTCCAGGTATTGAAAGCTGAATCTCAGAAAGAATTTTTGAATAGGGATATTGTTGATTAAAATGGGTGCTGACAGATCCATTTATTGATGAGGTCAGTAAATGAGAACACTCAGCGCAATACCTGCAGCTGGTTAGAATTATCTAAGTGTTGAAACAAATATACTACATGAAATACATAACATAAAAACTCACAGCAATGTTTTCATGGTTCTAATTAGATTAATAGGATGGTAGAGGACTGAAAAGACAAAAGCATAAATACACTTCTCTTTCTAATATAATCAGATCCACAGTTATTATGGGCTATTTGAGTTATATAAAAGATTAATAACAGCTAGAGAAGTTTTAAGATAAGCAATACTATTCATATATATATGTGTGTATATATATATATATATATATATGCTACAAATTGATTTACTTTTTAAATTTAAAACATTCATGATTAACCCAATAAAAGATAAAAAGCTGAATAAAACTGGGTGCTCATACCTTTTATACAAATAAAAGGAGATACAAAAGTTGAAAAGCAGGACATAGAACCCTGTGTATGATTCCAAAAATAAAGTAACATATCGAACTTTTTCCATACGCAAATGACATGCTTAAAGTAAAATTCAAAAGTTAGAATACAACAGTGGATAAAACTATCTGCTTGATATTAATATTGTCACCATTCTTCTTATATTTAAGTGGATAAAATTTATGGGAAATACTTAAAGTGAAATAAGAAAGTAGATTTTAATGATGAAAGGCACAGACATAACTATAATGAATCTATTTATATCCAACATATAGCAAGGCATTCCAATATATAAAGCAAAAATTCTGTTGCAAATACTAGGAATAATGGAAAAACACAATGGTAGTGATGTTTTAATTCACTGTTCCTATTATATGGCAATTAAAATAAAATAAAGATACAGGAAATCAGTAATACATAAAACGTGGGATTTGGTTCCATTTATATGTTTTTCCTACTTTTATTATTTTCCTTTGTGTCAGCTAATGAGCTTAAGTTAGCTGAGTGTTTTAAGCCATAGCAGAGCTTTTCTCAGGCACAGTGACTTAAGACTCAGCTAATAATAGTATTGGCACCCTTATCATGCATGGCAGAAATCTCTGAAGCCACAAGTCTTTTAAAAATTATCTCAAAATTCGAAACATATGTTCTTGGATATGCCTGCTCAAATAATTTCAGCATAATTTAATCAACATTCTACTCCTCTCCCTGTTCACATGTTAATTAACCAAGTGGCTTGTATCCATTATTCTTTCTGATTTTTATAATTTGTTTACTACATTATTTGGTTATGGTCTTGGACTGAACTGATTTCTTAGAAAAGATTTTCTAAAAGCATGAAAAGGTAGCATCCTATACTTCTGAAAAGATGACAAGTTCATTCTCAGGAAAACTGGAGAGCCAAAAGGCATTAATGTATTGATTGATGTCCCATTGTCTTCAATAGCATTGTTGTTTTGTGATGAAAAAGCCAAATACTACATTTGATCTCAGTAAATTCCTCTAGTCTAAATATGTTCGATTCAAACTTCTTATGTGTGAAAAAAGGCAACTAATGTACTGTAAATGAATGAATATAAGCTAAGTTGTTGGAATTCATAATGAGAGATGAAATTAAGGACTTAATTCTGCCTCTTAGCAGTGAAATGAGTTCTAGTGAGTTGGATTATTTTTCAGTCAAAGTTTTACAAAAGTCTAAATTAGAAAACACAAACTAAACCAAATTATAAACCATGTGTGAAATATAAATGCAAATTTATTTTGAGAAAGTAAACTAATATTTGATTGATTGGAACATGAGCATGGAAGACTGCGATTTTTAATTCCTTAAGTGTCATAAGTTGAATGGTAATACATGTTTTTATTTCTGTGAAAATTTGTTTCCATGATGACTAGAAATTTTTAGGCCCAACCGTATCTTAGCAATTGTAAGATCTAATTCCTCATTTTCCACAAGAACAATAGTAGCCTGGAGAAGTACCTCCTCCAAGACCATATAGCTGGCCCAGAGACTGGAACCTGGGCTTTAGTCCTTTTCTTTCCAGAGATCTAAAGATCATTGTCATCTCTTATTATCTGACTTGTCAAACATATTTGGGGCTAGTAAATTTTATTTTATTATTTATTTATTTTTAATTCCTGTATTCTTTTATTTATTTTTAACATCTTTATTGGAGTATAATTGCTTTAAATGGTGTGTTAGTTTCTGCTTTATAACAAAGTGAATCAGCTATACATATACATATATCCTCATACCTCCTCCTTCTTTTGTCTTCCTCCCACCCTCCCTATCCCACCCCTCTAGGTGGTCACAAAGCACCGAGCTGATCTCCCTGTGCTATGCGGCTGCTTCCCACTAGCTATCTATTTTACGTTTGGTAGTGTATATATGTCCATGCCACTCTCTCACTTCGTCCCAGCTTACCCTTCCCCCTCCCTGTGTCTTCAAATCCATTCTCTACATCTGCATCTTTATTCCTGTCCTGTCCCTAGGTTCTTCAGAACCATTTTTCTTTTAAGCTTCCATATATATGCAAATCGAAACTACAATGAGATATCACCTCACACCAGTCAGAATGGCCATGATCAAAAAAATCTACAAACAATAAATGCTGGAGAGGGTTTGGAGAAGAGGGAACCCTCTTGCACTGTTGGTGGGAATGTAAATTGATACAGCCACTGTGGAGAACAGCATGGAGGGTCCTTAAAAAACTAAAAATAGAACTACCATATGACCCAGCAATCCCACTACTGGGCATATACCCTGAGAAAAACCATAATTCAAAAAGAGTCATGTACCAAAATGTTCATTGCAGCTCTATTTACAGTAGCCAGGACATGGAAGCAACCTAAGTGTCCACAGACAGATGAATGGATAAAGAAGATTTGGCACATATATACAATGGAATATTACTCAGCCATAAAAAGAAACAAAAGTGAGTTATTTGTAGTGAGGTGGATGGACCTAGAGTCTGTCACAGAGTGAAGTAAGTCAGAAAGAGAAAAACAAATACCGTATGCTAATACATATATATGGAATCTAAAAAAATGTTTTTTAAATGGTTCTGATGAACCTAGGTGCAGGACAGGAATAAAGATGCAGACGTAGAGAATGGACTTGAGGACATGGGGTGTGGAAAGGGTAAGCTAGGGCTAGTAAATTTTAAAACGACCTTTGGAAATATCAGAACTGTATTTTATCAGAAAAAATTCTATGGGGACTATTCATAAAGGAATGGAGACAGTGTGTTAGTGTTGGAACTTCCAAACACGGAAGAAAGGTCAGGAGGGGAGGAATAAAAGTTTGACCTGGAGAAGCACACAATATGATTAACGAAGGGCCAGGCTGGAAGCACTCCTATGAGGATCTATGGAAGAACCACGTAACATCCAGATCAGGACATGACAGGTCTCAAAAGTCAGGAATTCATGAAGGAAAAGGCTCAGCATCTTCAGATGCAGGCAGGAAATGAGGCAGAAGAGAGCACTGCCTGCCAAACTGCAAAGTGAGTACTGCACAAAAGTGCTCTGCAGAGGAAGGAAGCTGCAGGTGTCCCTTGATGGGCGTGGTGGAGCTATGCTCGATGGCCACGCCCTAGAAAGGTATGTGAGCCCAAGAGCCAGTAAAGAGTTAGAAGTGACATGACTGTGTGATGATATTTGCATGCAAGCAGAATTATTTTATGATTAAGATCACTGAAATGAATAACAAATCTGCCCTCAGTGTGGGGAGTTTTCAGTCCTGCATTATGTGAATTTGAGAAGAGGCCTGAACAGGTATGTCTGATACTGTGGGTCCATTGCAAGGCACTCAAAGACACAGGTGCTCCCCACGCCCAGCAATTTCACTGCTCTGAAGGGTGAGGAAAGTGGTGGAGGAGGGAAAGGATTCCTACTGGCTGACCAAGTCACCTTAAGAAGTATCAGTCACTTCAGTTCCCTGTAAAGTCCCTGGCTTTTACATCTTTTGTTTGTTTTAGGCACAGACTGAGATTGTGTCTGCTCTCAATTGTCAGGAAAAGAGATACACAAGAGATACATATCGAGAGAGATTAATGCAGAGAAACATACAAATAAACACAGAGAAGAGGCCACACAGAGATAAAGAGAACCAAAGAGTAAACATACTGAGACACAGAGAGACAGGCAAAGAGATGCACACACACAGACATGCTACACATACAGAGGGACACCGAGACATAGAAGAGATATACAGAGATACAAAGCTATGCAGAAGGACAATGAGAGACAAAGAGAAACAGAAAGGGAAACTCAGAGACACACGCAGGCATGAAGACTTACATGCAGAGACAGAGATATGGGTAGAGACAGTAATGCAGGCAACTCACACATAGAGGCACACGTGGAAAGATACAACAGGAAGAGATACAGGCAGGGAGAGTCACACTGAGATCCAAATTTGTGGTTTTTCAACAGTCCATAAAATTGTGCATGCCAGGGCCTCAGTCACACCTGCCTTATCAGAATTGCCAGGGCTGAAGCCAGGAATGCATTGTTTTAAAGACAGAAATTTCTGTCATGTACCCTTCACTGGAAATCCTTTATGTTAAATCTTCATCACTCCCAAAGTAATGTGCCGATCAGTTGTTCCTCTCAATCTGAAAGAGCCTTACCAGTATGCTAGAAATTTTTTACGGTTTTTCAACGATTTAGTTTGTTGCTTCTGCCCAATTTTAGCTTTTTTTTTTTTTGTCAAATCGATTTGTAACAATTATTTTCTACCTAGACTTTTCATTCTCATTTATTTTAGCTTTGTAATATTTTAGGTTCTCAGGTTTCACCGTTACCTACTTTTATTATTTTTGTTTTCAGTCTTTTAAAATGTTGTAGCATTATATTTATCTTAATTCTTAGGCTAGCCCTTTTTATTCTCAGCTGTGAATTATTAAATTACTTGGAATGCCTTTGATAGCAAGCACTGGAGAAGTCATGCCAAACTGGCTTAAACAGTAAAAACATTCATAGACTCTCATACTTGGAAATCCATAGGTCAGAGAGGTTTTAGGATTTACTTAATTCGATGGCTCTGTCTCCATTCCCCTGTGATTCCTAGAGAGGGAGGAGGGAGTGAGGAAAATTTCTGTGTTCATTTTCAGGCTTCATCTTCAGGCTGGTAATCGGATGGCTACAGTATTCCTAGTATATCTGCCAATGGCCAGCAAGAGAGAGTGCTCTTATGGTTTTCCGTTAAGAAGAAGGGCAAGTTTCCCAGAATCCCCTTTTCAAAATTCCCCTTACATTTATTTCGTTGGCCCAAATCTAGTCTTGCACTCCTTACTGAACCTATCTCTGTGACCAAGCACTACCGGACTCTTTTTATTAAAGGGGTGGGGGCTTAAATCAATCACTGGCAGGGGGATGGGATTTTGTTAACTGACTTAGTCTCATTAGAGCTCACACTTGAACTGGGATCAACCTTCAAAACCACATAGTTGCTACAATTCAGAAGAGGAACAGACATCAGAAGGAAAATTAGCAGGGAAAGGGGCAGGGTACCCAGCCAGCTGCTGGGTAGGCAATCAGTAATATCCATTAACTATCATTATCATCATAGTCACCTTTATTTTTCTACAGGTCTTAGCACAAATAAAAATCCCAGGTACTTCACATTTATTCTGATTTTTTTAAATTAAAGTTATAGTTATGACCATCCTCTGTTTTTTTATTTTGTTTTGTTGGGTTTTTTTAACTAGGAAATTGAGAGATCTGATAAACTCTTGCCTCCTCTGTGAAATCTGCCCTGATTCTTAACCCCCAGGCAGAATTAAGGACACTCTTCCATGATGTTCCACTTGTCTTTTTGTCAGTGTTTATTGATTTATATATTATATTATATTTATAGAGTATGCTAGGCCGGGACTCCATAGGGGTGGGACGAGACATTTATCGTTCAAGTCCCAGGATCCATTAGGGTCCCAGAATATATTAAGGACACAATTAACATTTACTGAGTTAATTTAAATATCAGACAATTGGAATATTTATAGAGATATTCACTGACATAAAAGATACTGTAAAGGATGATTTCAGCTCATGATGATTCTGAGGAAAACTCACTGCTTTAAGCTACTTGGGGGAAACTGTCCAGATTTTAACAACTTACAATAAAAGCCTACCAAAAAAAAAGAAACTCCTAAAATTGAGAAATAGCTTTACAATAGAAGAATGCTGTGCTGGGGAAGGAATGTGTTGTTTTAGTGTATTATACATCCTTAAGGCAATAAATTATGATTTTCAATACTCATAGTTCTCTCAGATGCATTTTTTTAACTTTTCATTAAAACACCTAAGAAAAAAATTCAGAACATCAATAGGACAATGGAAGATGACTCTGATAACAGGCCTATCAACTTACAACCAAGTGCCAAAAAGTTATTTAAACTATATATATATAAATTATATTTATAATTATACATTTATATATGTATATATAATATTGCATTCTGTTTCGTATAGAAACATAGGTATAAAATATAAAGTGGAATGGTTAGAAGACAATAACTTGTGTATAAACAAAGCCTGAGAATCACCATGTACCTGTCACAATTATAGAATTAGTGTTTAAGACTAGTTTTGTAAAACAAATTTTAAATAATTCAAATAAGATTCAAATAGGACTATAAATAGACTACAACTATCCTATGGTAGATACTGTGGAGGGGTGAGCTTCCTTTCTATCCCACCTTCCTTCTACGGGACCTTCCTACACAGAGCCTAGAGGGCATTTCCAGACTCCTTCACAGTTAAGATTTGGGATAAAAATTAGCTCTTACCAATCAAACAAGAGCACTGAAATTTTGGAAAGTGGAAGGGAACTAGAGGTTCTCTCTGGCCTCTTTTTCTATTTTAGCTACCGGCAAATAGGGCTGTAGAGACGAAGGCTTTCCTGCGTCAGCACCCCAGCATCCAGTTTCCCAGGTGGTGTGGTGGTGGCAACAGCAGCTGGGGCAGCAGTAGGCTCCTCGTTCCAGCTTCCTACACCTTGGATATCAGCTCAAGCACCATATTCTCCAACTCACTATTTCCAAGGTGATTTCAGAGATAGCAGGTCCTTGGATGGGTTAGTTCTCCAGTGTTCAGAAAATCATTCCCAGAGTCCCAGGTGAGAGTTTGCTTCTCTAGAAATTCTAACAAATTTTTATATCAAAAGCTGTCTTACTTTTTATATTCTATATGAAATGTTGACATAATATACCTATCAGAAGCAAGAAAAGGTTAGAGCAAAGAAAATGTGGGAAATATGGTAAAACAAGAATGCATAGCATCAGAAAATATTACTTGAAATAACAGAAATAAGATCAAATATAGGAATGACGGTAATCAATAAAATATCTAAGTTATTCCCTCCTTTAATAATGAAACACACTCCTATAATGTGTCAAATCAATTTATAAATGTTGATGATTGTAAGAAACCTACCTATAGCTGTGGAACAAAAATGTCAAGTGTAGAATGATAAGCAAAAATATCCTTGATGAGAAGATAAAGCTTCTTTGCTTTCATTCTCACAGTGGTTGCAGTGTTGATATTCAAGAAAATAGAATTCTATTTTAAAAGCATTAAATAGAAGAAATATTATATATTCAATGGAAATATGAGTCATGAACATTTATGATCCAAATAACATTGACTCTAAAAAATGAGGGTCAGTCATGTTTTGTGAAAATTCAATTCCTTAAAACTCTACAATACCATGCTAAATAATTCAGAAGTTGTCGTAAGATGAAAAGTTTCAATATGAACTAATTATGTACAAAGTCAGTCTCCTCTCTAACATTTCGCTTAATACAAGCATTCCTAACCACTGACTCAACTTTGTTAATTCAAAATGTTAACTCAAAATGTTCAGGGCTTCCCTGGTGACGCAGTGGTTGGGAGTCCGCCTAACGATGCAGGGGACACGGGTTCGTGCCCCGGTCCGGGAGGACCCCACATGCCGCGGAGTGGCTGGGCCCGTGAGCCATGGCCGCTGAGCCTGCGCGTCCGGAGCCTCTGCTCCGAAACGGGAGAGGCCACAGCAGTGAGAGGCCCGCGTACCGCCAAAAAAAAAAAAAAGTTCAAATATAATGCAGAATGAAATTCTTAAACCTTGAATAAATGTAGCATTTCATGAAGTAGATGAAAATAATGTTGACAATGTTTATTTTAGACTATATTATATTTTGATATCTTATAAATGCTCTATGAGAGATTCTGATTGATTTTATAATCAGTCAACAGAAGTTAAAAAGAAAAACAGCTGGGAAACAATTTTAACTGCTTATTTCTGAATTTCAATTCTTATGTTAGTCTTTATATTTTTATATCTTTTCAAAGTTTACATGGTATTTTTATTACTTTTGTATCAAGAATTTGTTTTAAAGACCACATAGGTTTAAAATTTCACATCATTATGCATCATAGTCACCTTAGTAACAATATTCTTAGCATTCTTTCAATAATTTAAATAATACAGATTATATTTTTCTGTTACATCCTTATTGTCTTCACTGCTTAATATATTCCAACTGATCTCACATGCCTTTAGGACATCATTTCTATGCCTTTTTCCTCAGATAAGGAAGGATGAAGTAGGTCAGTGGTCTTTATAAATATAATTTAAATAATATAATTCTGCACCTCCATTTCTCCTCCACCCTTTTAGTTACCATTCTGCCAGGTTGCAAGATTTTTAAAACTACATTTCATAAAATTAAATTCCCCATTGACCATCCAAACAATTCAGATGGAATGTTTAGTATCTATCCCCTCTCTACATTCTAACCAGAAAATGATTTTTCTGTGACACTGAGTTTATATTCTCTTAACAAGATCCATGCTGCTGTATCCCAATGTCCTGGGAGTCATTAAAGCCTCTTGAGAAATTCAAGACTTTCCTTGTAATTATCACCCACAGGTCACGCATGCTCACAGCTCCCCATCTCTCAGAAACCCTAGTCTAAGTATCACTATTGAGAACAAACAGCACAATGTAATAATTATTTAGATTCAAGTTTCTCTCACTTAGCTTGGCATTTAAAATTTTTCATTACTGATGGTAGTAAATGGGCTGTATTTAAGGGTAATTAACATTTATGTGTGGAACGGGGAGAGCAGGAATAGGCTAATCCTTGGAGGACTTACACAGTGAAGAATCTTGGCTGGTTTAGGGCTGCAAATGTGTTGAGCTAAAAAGTTCCCGGGTGTAAACAGGATTTAACTAATCCCCAAATCAAAATACTTGGGTACTGTTCAAATCATAATCAGAATTCACTTGGATGTAATCAAATGCAGTAAGTATTGAAGTTACCATGTAGGCAGATTCGAACTTCTATCTCAGTTGGTACCTCAACCATCCAGCATGAGTTGAGAGAGCCAGATTCTGTTGACTAGTCCAGGCATACTTGGGAGCAGAGGCATGTAGCATGACTGAAATCTCAAAGGAGTACAGACTACTTTGATATCGCCTTGGTATAACTGATATGTCACTATCAGTTAATATTTTTCTGGGAATTTGGTACATGCCCTTTCAACCTGCGGAACATATTGCCTAAAACAAAGTTCTCCAAAACAGCTTTTCACCAGAGTTCCAAAAGGATCCTTCAGCCCAGCTACCTCCAGTTAGTTCTCTCCTCTACAATCTACATTAGACGCTCCACAAAATGCAAGCACCTCTGAGTTGTTCTCTTCATTCTACTTGCTCTTTCTTCATGCTCTTCCCAACTCTGAATCTCCTTTATGTCCCTCACTCTACTTGTATTCTCCAGAACTGCAACTGACTATAAACGCCCCTCCTGTGCCATATCAGATTATCCACTTCTTTCTTCTACTTTCCTGCGAATAGTACACTTCCCCACTGCTTTGATGTCGGGCTTGGCCATGGGACTTGCTTTGGCTGATGGGATGTTAGTTGTCAGTGATTACCCAGCAGAAACTCAACATACGCACTTCTGTTATTGTCAGAAGAAGAACACACCTGGGCTAGCCCAGTGGCCCCAGCGGGAGGACAGGCATGCAATACGAAGATGCCCTGGATGAGTTGACTGAACCAGGCCCAGCCTAGATCAGCCAACTCCATCTACCACAGACACATAAGTTAAATAAATGCTTATAGACTCTAAGATTTTGAAATTCTTTGTTATGCAGCAATAGCTAACTGATATACCTTCCCTGAACTCTTCCTTTACCATCTGGCCTTAAGTGACACCTGCTTCTTTCCTCAAGGGACTGATCATTTTCCTTTGACTTATGTGCTGCAGGGCAAAAAGTTTCATCTGGGGTTCTTCCTTAAGTCCTGTGTCAATTCTAGATAATATATTTTTTTCCACCCTCTTGCAAAAGCTCTTCTTCCCTCAAGTCTCATGATTTGTATTCTGTGCCTTGCCTTAAACACCATTTACTGCTGCAATTTACAAACCAGCTCACTCTCCGCTACTCATTATAGCATTTGGCCCGTGTTTTAGTCTTTGTTTCTATCTCAACTCCCTACCATTGTCCTAGGTGACTTTGCCATCAGAATGGATGGTCCATCTGAGTTCCTGACTTTTAATATCTTAAGCTCATCATCTTTATTGTCTAAAACAAAACAGACACACAATGAATGCGAGTTCTTTTCTTTTTCCCTCTCAAGGACCTTTCTTTTTACTTTACTTCAGCTACCCAATCCTTGATCCTTAACCCTGTTATCTAGATTCCTAATATGAATTTCTCTGCTTCCAGATCCCTCATTGCTTTACTACCAGTGGTGCCTGCTCTTCAGCTTTATCAAGAGCTCCTATCTCTACATGTTCTCCTTTGTCCACTACTATTAGGCTTCTATACCAGTTCCTCCCCTGCCCAGCCCAGAACAAATGTTTCATCACCGCAACTATCTCTGACTGAAATCTACTTTCCTCCTTTCCCTTTCTATTATACCCACTCCACCTTTCAGATCCCCATGTCTAAACCTGGATTAATGCACACATCCCTTCCTCCAGGAAAATGTTGGTAGAAATCACACACACTCAAAAATCTTTGCAAGGAAACCATTTCTAACCTCTTCTGGGCCCTTCAACCCTTCAGCATTTCTGAATCTTTCTCACACTCTTAAGTCCCTATTCTTCCTCAGTTTCAGAGATGACTTTACTACCTGCTTCACAGAAAAATCTAGCACATCTGTCAGGAGCTTTCTCACCTTCCCTTCCATCCCCCAGTCACCAATCTTCCCATTAAACTATAACCTTCCTAAGAACACAAATGGTGAGGGGAGGAGCTTCAAGATGGCAGAAGAGTAAGACATGGAGATCACTTTCCTCCCCACAAATACATCAGAAATACATCTACATGTGGAACAACTCCTACAGAACACCTACTGAATGCTGGCAGAAGACCTCAGACCTCCCAAAAGGCAAGAAAGTCCCCATGTACCTGAGTAGGGCAAAAGAAAAAAGAATAAAGAGAGACAAAAGAATAGGGACAGGACCTGCACCAGTGGGAGGGAGCTGTGAAGGAGGAAAGGTTTCCACACACTAGGAAGCCCCTTCGCGGGCAGAGACTGTGGGTGGCAGAGGGCGGGAGCTTCTGCGCCATGGAGGAGAGCACAGCAACAGGGGTGTGGAGGGCAAAGCGGAGAGATTCCCGCACAGAGGATCGGTGCCGACCGGCACTCACCAGCCCGAGAGGCTTGTCTGCTCACCCGCCGGGGCGGGCGGGGGCTGGGAGCTGAGGCTCTAGCTTTGGTCGGATCCCAGGGAGAGGACTGGGGTTGGCGGCGTGAACACAGCCTGCAGGGGGCTAGTACACCACAGCTAGCCAGGAGGGAGTCCGGGACAAAGTCTGGAGCTGCTGAAGAGGCAAGAGACTTTTCTTGCCTCTTTGTTTCCTGGTGTGCGAGGAGAGGGGATTCGGAGCACCGCATAAAGGAGCTCCAGAGACGGGCGCGAGCCGCGGCTATCAGCGTGGACCCCAGAGGTGGGCATGAGATGCTAAGGCTGTAATGCAGCCATGAAGAAGCCTGTGTGCAAGCACAGGTCACTATCCCCACCTCCCCTTGCGGGAGCCTGTGCAGCCCGCCACTGCCAGGGTCCCGTGATCCAGGGACAACTTCCCCAGGAGAACGCACAGCGCGCCTCAAGCTGGTAGGTACAACGTCACGCGGCCTCTGCCGCCGCAGGCTCGCCCAACATTCTGTACCCCTCCCTCCCCCTGACCTGAGTGAGCCAGAGCCCCTGAATCAGCTGCTCTTTAACCCCGTCCTGTCTGAGCGAAGAGCAGACGCCCTCAGGCGACCTACACGCAGAGGCGGGGCCAAATCCAAAACTGAACCCCGGGAGCTGTGAGAACAAAGAAGAGAAAGGGAAAGCTCTCCCAGCAGCCTCAGAAACAGTGGATTAAATCTCCACAATCAACTTGATGTACCCTGCATCTATGGAATACCTGAATAGACAACGAATCATCCCAAATTGAGGAGGCAGACTTTGGGAACAACGATACACATATATTTTTCCCCTTTTCCTCTTTTTGTGAGTGTGCATGTGTATGCTTCTGTGTGTGATTTTGTCTGTACAGCTTTGGTTTTACCATCTGTCCTAGGATTCTGTCTGTCCATTTTTTTTATTACTTAATTTCTTTTCTTAAAAATTATTTTTTATTTTAATAACTATATTTTATTTTCTTTTACTTTATTTTATTTTATCTTCTTCTTTCCTTCTTTCTTTTTTTCATCCCTTTTATTCTGAGCTGTGTGGAGAACAGGCTCTTGGTGCTCCAGCCAGGCGGCAGGGCTGTGCTACTGAGGTGGGAGAGCCACGTTCAGGACACTGGTCCGCAAGAGACCTCCCAGCTCCATGTAATATCAAACAGCGAAAATCTCCCAGAGATCTCCATCTCAACGCCAAGACCCAGCTCAACTCAATGACCAGCAAGCTACAGTGCTGGACACCCTATGCCAAACAACTAGCAAGACAGAAACACAACCCCATCCATTAGCACAGAAGCTGCCTAAAATCATAGTAAGGCCACAGACACCCCAAAGCACACCACCAGACGTGGACCTGCCCACCAGAAAGATCCAGCCTCATACACCAGACCACAGTCACTAGTCCCCTCCACCAGGAAGACTACAGAAAACATTGAACCAACCTCAGCCACAGGGGACAGACACCAAAAACAACAGAAACTACGAACCTGCAGCCTGCAAAAAGGAGACCCCAGATACAGTAAGTTAAGCAAAATGAGAAGACAGAAAAACACACAGCAGATGAAGGAGCAAGGCAAAAACTCACCAGACCTAACAAATGAAGAGGAAATAGGCAGTCTACCTGAAAAAGAATTCAGAGAAATGACAGTAAAGATGATCCAAAATCTTGGAAATAGAATGGAGAAAATACAAGAAACGTTTAACAAGGACCTAGAAGAAATAAAGAGAAAACAAACAGTGATGAACAACACAATAAATGAAATTAAAAATTCTCTAGAAGGGATCAATAGCAGAATAACTGAGGTAGAAGAACGGATAAGTGACCTGGAAGATAAAATACTGGAAATAACTACTGCAGAGCAGAATAAAGAAAAAAAGAATGAAAAGAATTTCAGACAGTCTCAGAGACCTCTGGGACAACATTAAACGCACCAACATTTGAATTATAGGGGTTCCAGAAGAAAAAGAGAAAAAGAAAGGGACTGAGAAAATATTTGAAGAGATTATAGTTGAAAACTTCCCTAAAATGGGAAAGGAAATAGTTAATCAAGTCCAGGAAGCACAGAGAGTCCAATACAGGATAAATCCAAGGAGAAACACGCCAAGACACATATCAATCAAACTATCAAAAATTAAATACAAAGAAAACACATTAAAAGCAGCAAGGGAAAAACAACAAATAACACATAAGGGAATCCCCATAAGGTTAACAGCTGATCTTTCAGCAGAAACTCTGCAAGCCAGAAAGGACTGGCAGGACATATTTAAAGTGATGAAGGAGAAAAACCTACAACCAAGATTACTCTACCCAGCAAGGATCTCATTCAGATTTGATGGAGAAATTAAGACCTTTACAGACAAGCAAAAGCTAAGAGAATTCAGCACCACCAAACCAGCATTACAACAAAGGCTAAAGGAACTTCCCTAGGCAGGAAACACAAGAGAAGGAAAAGACCTACAATAATAAACCCAAAACAATTAAGAAAATGGTAACAGGAACATATATATCGATAATTACCTTAAAAGTAGATGGATTAAATGCTCCAACCGAAAGACATACATTGGCTGAATGGATACAGAAACAAGACCCATATATACGTTGTCTACAAGAGACTCACTTCAGACCTAGGGACACATACAGACTGAAAGTGAGGGGATGGAAAAAGATATTCCATGCAAATGGAAATCAAAAGAAAGCTGGAGTAGCAATTCTCAAATCAGACAAAACAGACTTTAAAACAAAGACTATCACAAAAGACAAAGAAGGACACTACATAATGATCAAGGGATCAATCCAAGAAGAAGATATAACAATTGTAAATATTTATGCACCCAACATAGGAGCACCTCAACATAAGGCAAATACTAACAGCCATAAAAGGGGAAATTGACAGTAACGCAATCATAGTAGGGAATTTTAACACCCCACTTTCACCAATGGACAGATCATCCAAAATGAAAATAAATAAGGAAATACAAGCTGTGAATGATACATTAAACAAGATGGACTTAATTGATATTTATAGGACATTCCATCCAAAAACAACAGAATACACATTCTTCTCAAGTGTTCATGGAATATTCTCCAGGATACATCAAATCTTGGGTCACAAATCAAGCCTTGGTAAATTTAAGAAAATTGAAATTGTATCAAGTACCTTTTCCGACCACAAAACCATGAGACTAGATATC